>NC_059366.1:40607500-41251250 GCF_019703515.2 Myxocyprinus asiaticus
TTATGCACAACAGTCCCTAGAATTTACTCAGAATGGTGCCAAATATAAAAAAACATCCAGTGTGGGGCAGTGCTGTGGACGGAAATGCCTTGTTGATGAGAGGGTCAACAGAGAATGGCCATACTGGTTCAAACTGACAAAGTCTATGGTAACTCAGATAACCACTCTGTACAACTGTGGTGGGAAGAAAATAATCTCAGAATGCTATTTTGAGATGTGGGTTGGTGTTGTTTTGGCAGCATGCGGGAGACCTACACAATATTAGGCAGGTGGTTGTAATGTTGTGGCTGATCAGTGTATATATATATATATATATATATATATATATATATATATATATATATATATATATTACATAAATCTAACTTTATTGATTGTGTTTATATTTACATAAAGTATAGTATGCATATAGTAGTGTGTCGCCTTCTTGAGCATGAATTAATGTTTGCACCTTGTGTCCCTCAATTGTCCTTAATGTCAAAAGCTGGATCTCGCATCATATGTATATTTACTGTTTTTAAAATTGTTTTTTTCTTTCTTTACTGTGACTGGATGGCTCAGATACAAAGACTACAAGAGTGCAAACTGAATGAAATCCCAGATGCAGTTTATTGTGGTACTCCAATCCCAATTAATAATAACCAGGAAAAAAACAACAACAACAAGATTTGGTATATAATGTGGGACTTTTTTTATGATCTGAGACAAAAAGATAGACCAAGCCATTCAGATTGAAACTGGCAATTTCAGTTAAATCTTGCTATGTTTGTGAGCAGTACGCATCAGACGGTCAGTGAACAGACTGGAGGTGGTCTGTAGGTGTGCCTTCTGAGGCTGAGACTAAGCTGCAAATATCACAATATGTTCCTTTCTTAGAAGCATTTTAGTATTGGAATAAAAGAGACAGGGTCCGTGTGCATATATACTGTATGTATACTGTGTTTTTATGTGCGCAAGTTGTGGTTGCTTTAGCTTTTCATTTTCCAGTTCACTACTAGACACACACACACACACACACACACACAATCCACTAAATGCAAAAATTTATTCAAGCAGCTTGAAACAGTGATGGCTGTAATTCTGAAGTACTTCAGCTCCATTAGTTTCACTCAACACACTTTGTTTTTTAGATGTGTTGGCTGTTTGCTGTGCCTTTTGAAAGATGGAAAGAAACACAAGAAGACACTAAAGTAATACAGTGATTCAAAAAAAAAAAAAAAAAAAAAAAAAAACAATTGGAGAAACCAGTATAATTAAAGGAATAGTTCACCCAAAAATGATCATTTACTCACCCTTGTGTCATTTCAAACATGTATGACTTTATTTCTTTCATAGAACTCAAAGTGAGATGTTTTGCAGAATGTCTCTTTTCCATACATTGAAAATGGATAGTCATTTATACTGTCAAGCTCCAAAAAGGACAAACGAGCACCAAAAAAATACCATAAAAGAAATCCATACATATCATGCGCTATACTTGAAGTTTTCATGAAGCAACAGCTCTCATTTGCTCTTGTGCTTATTTCAAGATGTTCAAATGCTTCACAATTGATCACGATCTGGTCTCTAGCAAATTACAAATCATTGATTTTTGTGTTGTTTGTGTGTGTATGTGACACATTAAGGATTTGTGTGTTGATATATGTTTTGCTTTTAGAATTAAACTATTTGTTCATGTTTTGACAAAGTCTGTGTCTAAGGTCTAGAAAAACGGATGTGTGAATTATGTGTGTGTTTGTGTGTGTCAGTATTGTCTAGTCTCGTCCTCCGCAGGTGTGGGTGACAGGTGAGGGCACAGTGGTCCGTGTAGTCGACTGCTGTCGCCATATATTGGCAGTTTGCTCAAGCCACTGAAGCACACAAAGCAATTTAGAGCCATCATGGCTGCTTTGAACCCTCATGGATGACCAGTCGCAGAGCAGCTGCCACTCAGCACTCTCTGTCTCTCTGATTGGACTGGCATCGGTGAAGAGGAGAGGCCACAATAAGAGCAAATAAAGAAAGTATACAAGAATACAGAATGTTATACAGGTTTGGAACACATGAGGGTGAGTAAATAATTGTGATGAGAAGAAGGGCATGGCCGGGCCGTGAGGGTGCACGGGCGGTGCTGAATCAGATGATCAGCGGGATAAGATAAAGGGGGGCCGGAGACACCAGTTCAAGTGAGAGAGAGACGCACATGGCCGTGTTGCATGTGTGTCTGTGTCCTTAAGTTTTATGTTGTTTTAAGTTAATTCATATCATTAAATGTTACGTTGACTGTTCAGCTGGTTCCCGCCTCCTCCTTGCCTGTCCTTATACTGTTACAGTGGTGCTGAATCCCAGGAGGGAGGAGGGATGCGCTGTCGCGGAGTCCTCGCTGCTGCCACCCGCCAGGGGAGCAGCCGTGGCCATCTGCCTGGGGACGGAGAGGTCGCTGCTGGCCAGCGAGAGCCGGAGGAACCGCTGCCGTCCTCCGAGAAGGGAAGGAGGGGTTTCGTCCGCCAGGGGTCGGAGGGCTCGCTGCTGTCCGCCAGAGGAGTGAGCTGTCGTCTCCCAGAGGGCAGAGGAGTGGTTGAGGACTGGGCGACAGTGTGACAGGAACCGGCGAGGAAGTTTTTCTCTCTCTCCTCTCTCTCTCTCTCTCTCTCTCTCTCTCCCCACGCCTCCCCTCGTCTCTCCTGGGTTCCCAGGAGGCGGGGTGGACCACCGGTTTACGGAACGGCCTGAAGGGCAGCTTCTCCCCTCCAGAGATGGGGGGGAGTAGGTCAGTCCGGTGGCGCTCCGGCCGGAATCGGGCGGGGGAGGAATGTGACTAGGAGGAGGGCGTGGCCGGGCTGTGAGGGTGCACGGGAAGCACTGAATCAGATGATCAGCAGGAGAGAAAGATAAAGGGGGGCCGGAGATGGCAGTTTGAGAGAGAGAAAGAGATGCACTAACCGCGCTGCATGTGTGTCTGTGTCCTTATGTTTTATGTTGTTTTAAGTTCATTTATATCTTTACATTTTACGTTGTCTGCTCAGCTGGTTCCCACCTCCTCCTTGCCCATCCTTATAACGTAACAAAAATGTCTGATTTTATTTATTTATTTATTTATTTTATGTGAACTATTCCTTTTAAAGTTCTGTCTAATTTTTATTGTTGCCTTATTCCAAAAATAAAGGCACATTCCAGAGAAAAATGTAAAGTTTACACATATGAAAGAATATACATTACAATACAGACTGAAGTGCACATTGTTTGCATATTTGTGCATTATTCTGAAGTTCAATACAGGTTGAGCTCAACTGACCACATTTGTGGCATAATGTTTATTACCACAAAAAAATCCCTCGTCCCTCGTTTGTTAAAAAAAAAGGCACTTGCAAAGGCACTTGCAATGGAAGTAAATGGGTCCAGTCCATAAATGCTCAAATACACACGGTTTCAAAAGTAGAGCAACAAGATATGAACATTATACATGTTAACATGATTTTAGTTAGTAGCTTACTAACTTTATCTGTGTAAAGTTACTGTATATCGGGGATATACCAGGATTACTTGGTTTTGTTGTCATGGCAATCAAGTTGTAATATTGAACATAGCTTTACACAGATAAGTTTAGTAAACAATTTTATTATATAGAAACCCCCCACTAAAATTATGCTAAGATGTATAATGTTTACGTCTTGTAGCTATACTTTTAAAACGGTGTGTATTTGACATTTTATGGACTGGCCCCATTCACTTCCATTGTCAAAGCCTTACTGTAATGCAATTTTTTTTAAATAAATGGGGAATGATTTGAAATTATTATTATCTTTTTGTGGAAATTGACATTTTCCCACAAATGCTGTTAATTGAGCTGAAATTGGTTTGAACCTGGAGCATTCATTCAAGGGACTGTGTGTGTGTATACCTGTGCAAGAGTGACACACCAGGGGCTACACAAGCATACACAGTCACATTTGCCGGGACTCAGTTTGTCCACTTCCTCCTCCTTTCACCGCCTTTTGCCCCCAATCGTCCATAATTTCCCAGAGGGCTATGCTTCCTCACCCGTTTTCTGTGCCCCCACCATCACCCCATTCTCTGTCCAACAATGGATTGGCATTGGCCCAGTACGTAGAGACTACAGACAGGCCTGACCTCGGGTTAATCTCCTGTGCCCCAGCCTCTGTCATCATGCCCACCTCGTTTATTACACTAGTGCGCTAGGCTCTGACACTATTACAGCAGACGTACAGCAGGGAACTTGCATGAAGCTGTTTGTCAGTGGAATATGACTAAATAGTGTGGCTCTAGTTAGCATGTTTTTATTCCAAATAATTCAATGATACATATGTCATTCTCATTTGCTAAGCACTGGAGCAATAAATTAATCACAATAAATTGGAAAATGCAGGGCTGTAACCACCATTGATACTAAGGTACACATGTTCACTAATATTCAAAATGATATATATGGGTTTTTCAGTACTAGATTCTTAAAATTCAACTTTTTGCCAAAGTTCTATTATGTACAGTATACAGTACATACAGTATATATAGATTGACTCACCCTCGTTACATTCCAAACCTGTAAGGCTTTCTTCTGTGAAACTTTGAATAGAGATATACAATATATTTATAGAAATTATATATTCTGTAAACCAGGGGTACTCAATAGGCGGACTCTGGTCTGGATCCGGACCGGACAATTCAGCCCGGACCGAGATCTAAATCTTTGTGCTAGTTTTCTGACACTTGGCTAAGTGATTGTGTAAGCAGCATATGTGTATATGCACGTGGATCAGAAATAAAGCGTGTCCAGCGCTACGTCCTTAGATGCTCACTTTAAGGAAAATATAAAAATGGTCCATCCCTATACAGTGTCTTTTATCTGTCAAAAGGCCTCCTATGTCCCATATATTCTGAATGTAAAAATATTTAAATACAAAAACTGGACTGCTGACATTCAGCTTCAAAATGAACTGTTGATCTTATCTTTTAATATTCATATCCAAGTGCCCTCGACTAATGAAGCCTTGATGAAATATTTAAATCTTTTAGTAGAAGATCCCTCAGACCCCACTACTTTGGCTGTCTCTGGGCCCCCAATATCCTCATCCCTGCCCAGTTTTGAAGAGACTATTTTGACTGTTTAGAATTTTTTTTTATTTATTGTTTTTACAAAGTACTATTGCTGCCAACGTGGCAAGTTATATAAAGTATTCAAAAATATATATTATATAATTTCATAGCCATATGACACTGTGTAAACTACGTACTATTATCCAGACTTTTTCTGGGAAGGAAATGTAGAGACCGGACCTCTTGAAACTTTAATTGAGTACCCCTGCTGTAAACCATTTCATTGAAAAGCACTTCTAAGGTTTTACAAATTGAAATAAATATTTGGCATCATTACGGGACAGCAAGTACCATAATTTGCTATTTTAAAACCCACAATTTATATTTGGAAATTTTTCCTCTCAGGTTTATTTCCGCTGACACTGAGCCACACCCCTGATGCGATTCCTCACCTGCTTGCTGACAGCCTAATGAAATTATTCAGTAATTCACGGCGTGTCCACTAATTTGTTGCCTGACTGGCTTGATATATGCGACAAAGCGTTGCTATCTGCTGCGCAGGTTTGCTAACCCATAACTGTGAGCTAATTTGTGTCGCTCTGTTAGCATGGCTAAGATCAAGGCTGGTGACTCGTCTCTTGTAGTAAATCAGTCTGAAACATAGAGATAGCAGGTGGTGTGGTAACAGAGGCTGAGGGTAGTCAAGATTCATTCCTCTTCTTTAGTGTGCGCTTCAGCTAAGCTCAGACGTGCAGATGATGGACTGTGACTTTAATTGATTTTGCAGCTCCTTCACAAACAGAAGTTTAACAAGTGCTGTTTTGGAGGCAGGGTGTCAACACAAACAGGGCCATGTTTCTTCAAATATAGGCTATAATAAATTAATTTTCCTAAATCTTTTCTTATTCTATGTGGATAACCAATGCCTACAGAATATTAACTAACTTTGCTGGCTTGCTAACATTTTTAACTATAATCACTGTAAATTAGCACTCCTCTAAAATATGTTGTCAACAATGCTGTTTACATCCCATTTTAGTTCTGTAGCCGGATATATTTACAAGATACTGTATAAGTAAAGCAAGATGATATTTAAAGGATTTGTGACATCATCCAAAGGAGTGTCATTTCAGAGACAAAGTTTTTACATTTTTTATAAAAGTTTGTGAAGACAAACTTTTTGTTTGTTTGTTTTTTAATTATAGGTACTGATCAATCATGCATGCTAAGACCAGGAGTATATAGTACATTAAGAAAATAGATACATTTGAAATACCTTGAATTATGATGAGAGATGGTTTATGCTGAACAGATATGATTGTATTTCTAACTCTAGCCTTTATTTCTGGTAATAATAATATTAATAATAATAAGAAGAAGAAGAAGAAGGAGAAGAAGAAGAAGAAGAAGAAAATAGTCCCTATTATTATTATTAGTAGTAGTACTAGTAATAGTAGTAGTAGTAGTAGAGTCTGCTTTTCTGATGGACTTGGGAAGGTTGTTCCGCCTCCGTGGTACAGTGAAGCTGAAAGTCCAGGAAAGTGATTTGGTGTCTCTTTGTGTTGGTACGACAAGGCGCTGCTCATTTGCAGAATGAAGAATGCTGGTGGGAACATTGCCATGCAGGAATGATTTTAGGTAAGCTGGAGCAGACCCAGTGACTGTTCTGTATGCCATCATTAGAGCTTTGAACTTAATACGTGCAGCAACTAGCTGCCGCTAGTCTAGAGAGATAAGGAGGGGTGTAACATGCATTCTCTTGGGTTCGTTGAAGACCAGACGTGCTGCTGCATTCTGGATCATTTGCCTAATTGCACATACAGGAAGGCCGGCTAACAGAGCATTACAGTAGTCCAGTCTAGATATGACAAGAGACTGAACAAGGAGTTATGTGTCTTGTTCAGAGAGGAAGGGGCTTATATTCCTGATGATTGGGCTGTTTTTGAGATGTGGTCAGTGCAATTGAGTTGGTTGTTGATGGTTACTCCTAAATTTCAGACCGTTTGGATGGTATTATTGTAGATGAACCTAGCTGAACGGTGATGTGGTGTTCAACAGCAGGGTTGGATGGAAAGACGAGAAGCTCGGTCTTCATTGGGTTGACTTAAAGGTTATGTTTCTTCATCCTGGCCAAGATGTCTGTCAGGCAGGCCGAGATCCAAGCAGTCACTGTGGGGTCGTTGGGCTGGAAAGACCAGTAGAGCTGAGTGTCATCGGCGTAGCAGTGGGATGAAAACCTATGTTCTTGAATGATGGGTCATATGGACTACTTTTATTATATATATATATATATATATATATATATATACCTCCCCCCATTCCCCCCAAGAATCTACGCCCCTGTATATATATGTAAGGAATAATTGACGACGGACCATTGAATTATCTAAAAATTATGCACACCCGAGGTGGTAATGTAGTCACGACACACAGCGGATGACCTTAACGTAAACTTAAACAACTGTTTTCAACCCCACTGAGATGAAGGTGTGCGCTGACAAGACGGCTCTGTTTTTCGCTTGCGAGTAAGTTTGTGCGTAATGCGTATAATGTATGTGTGTTCACATGTGTGAGAGTTTGAGAGTGGGGGAGGGGGATCACGAGGGTATTTCCCACAGATATTTCAGATAATATAGAAACTGTGGAATTGATCAAGTGTATCTAACTTTGATACAGCTCAAGCCTTCGTTGCTAGTTCAAAAATGTAACTTTAGAACTAGCAATGGAGGATGTGCTGCTTTTTGGCATTGGAGTAATAAGGTAGTGCATGTGTCTGTGTGTGTGTGTGTGTGTGTGTGTGTGTGTGTGTGTGGGTGTGGGTGTGTGCGTGCATGTATGTGTGTGTGAGCGTGTCTAAGTGCAGGTGAGATGAGGAGCCTGAGGGTGCTTTTCAACCGAAATTGAAATAAATGTAGGGTATTATAGAAACTGTTTGACGTTCTTAACCGATTTACTTTAACCAATGTCGTTGTTTATATGGTGATTTTGCTGTGGTAGCATGTATGGTGTGTGTGTGTGTGTGTGTGTGTGTGTGTGTGGGTGGGTGAAACGAGAGCGAACTAGAGAGAGAGAGAGAGAGCGAGAGAAATAGAAAGAGAGGGAGCCCAAGGATGCTTTTCAATCGAAATTGAAATAAATGTAGGATATTATAGACATTGTTTGTCATTCTTATCCAATGTACTTAACCAATGTCTTTGTTTTAATTGGTTATTTTGTTGTGGTAGCCTGTAAGGCTCTTTGAAATAACTGAAATAATTTGGCGAAGTGATATGGAACCTTTGTGCGGTCAAGACCTGGAACTAGTTTATAGCTCTGCGTTTACCTGAAAAATAATTGCACACCTTAGAACGTCTGTCAACCAATCAGAATCAAGCATTCAACAGACCCGTAGTGTGTGTGTGTGTGTGTGTGTGTATATATATATATATATATATATCATAAGATAATATTATAAAAATATAAATACATGAAAAACATAAAACAACAATATTAATAATAATACATAAATAAAATACATAGGCAGACATATGATTATTATTATGTGTTACTGTTGTTAATCCTGAGTATTTATTTAATGCCTTTGTGATAAATGTTGGTGTGGCGTGAAAGCACATGAGTCATATGGACTATTTTTACAGTATTTTTTTGTCCTTTTTAGATGGAAAAATTATAGCATATGAGTTTGGAATGACATTCGGGGTGTGTAAATAATATCAGGATTATCGCTTTTGGGAGAACTATTGCTTTAATATAGTTTTGCAAGGGAAGCTATGTGACATTTCATCATTGTGTGGTGAGAATATATTTCAAGTCCATAAATTCTCTCCGCATCAATAGTATGTGATCATAAAACTATAATGCTAAGTCTATGAATAGTACATGCTCACGGCCATCTCTGAAATGACTCAGCATCTCCTCCTCACCTTAAAAAATACATATGCATTCCCAGATAAGGATTATTATCATTTTCAAATAAGCAGTCTCTTCAGTGGTCTTACTCCAGTGAACAGCCAAACATGCTAATTTTAATGAATACATCAGGTCGCCACAGCCTTTAGTCGCACATTTGATCTCACACTGGGCATTTGGGAAAGTGAATTAAAGTGTGTGTTCTAATTTGCTGCCAATGCCCTGAGGAGCCAATATATTTGCGCTCGCTTACACTCAGTTCTCGCTTTCTCAATCAATCTGGGTACTCCCATTGTTTGATTTTCATTATGCAGATGGTTCAGGTTGCTATTTGAATTTATAAGTCACAGCTATCTCTGCAGGGTAGCTCTTAATCATACATGCTCAACAAGCTCAGTCTCAATCCTATACCAATGCTGCAATGATGTGGCTATGTCCAATTTAGCATAACAATAGTGAACACTATTGAGATGGGCCTGATTGAAGAATGAGAGTTTGAGCACTGGGGAATGGGGAGAAATGGGGAGGTGGAGAAAAGGAATTTTTAACGATAACATATGCACCTTTAAAGACAGACCTGCCATGAGCTCTGAGGTTGTTAATCTGTGGTGTTTCTGTTGTCACATTCAGACCGCATTATTTTAATTACATTTTTAAGAAATATCATTTAATTGCAGAATTTGTGGTAAATAACTACATTACCCTTGATTCTGAAGAGATAAGATCCAGCAGAGAATCATGGCAAACAAAGCACAGATCACTGATCAGTGAAATCGGAAAAAGTAGGTTAACTTTTTTGGAGTGTCTATTTGCAACACTGTGTAAATAGCATCTGCCACACAGAGCAGCTATTTGCACCCCAAAAGTCTGGTGGAACCACAGAAATATATGACAAACTAACCAAAAGATGTTACTGCAGTGGCCTGGGGTGTAAAGACAGTGTGTAAATGTGTAATGTTGTCTTAGCGACCGTGGTTCAAATCCGTGTTTTGTCCCACTCTTTTTCCCATTCAGTTTCCTGTTTCCATTCTTAATATTTCCTTTAGTACTACTTAAAATAATAGATAAAAATGAATAAAAATGTTGATTTCATCACAGTGATTTGGTCATGCTGAATGTCGGGGAGAATGTCAGAGAAGGGTTTGATCTGGATGTGGGGTCTGTCGATTGCATTCGTTCCCGCGTGAAACCATGGTTACTGTAGTAAAACCAAAGTAATTTTTCTATGGTAAGGTTGAGGTTAGCTTTAGGGGTTGAAGTTAATGTAGTGTGTCTGTGGGACTCTAAATAAACACAATAAACACACTGCAGTGATGCCCATACTGTATGTTAGTATTTAAATATGGGTGCAAATAGCATCTGACACTATTTGCACCAGGGTGCAATTAGTATCTACCATTATTAGCACAAGGGTTGGGGTGCAAATAATATCTGCCACTATTTGCACTGGTGTGTAAATAGCATATACCATTATTTGCACCAGGGTGCAAATAGCATCTGCCTAAATTTTCTTTAGAAAAATGTGGTCTTTGCTTGCCGAAATGCAAAACAATGCCCCCAGTGGCCAAAATGGTAAGTATAACTGGGCTTAAGGACACATGTGACATATATACTGTATTTTCCGGATGTATTCTCCACAGATAGGCACCAAAAGCAAGTTGTGAAGCTAGATGTTTTGAGTTGTACAGGTTGTAATATAGTGAAAAGAAATGCATATTTTATAAAATCTACCCCCAAACCAAAACCCCAAACCTGAACTTAACCATCAGTGGAGTAAAAAGGTCATGCTAAAGGGAAAAATGCAACCTCAGAATCACGCTCATGACTGATAATGCGATTGCTTCCTGGTTTCAACATGGGATCTGAACCCAGGTCTCCCACTCTGTCTCAATGTGCTTCCGGTCGCTCCACAGGGGAAGGTAAACACACTGGAGCTGATGTAGAAATGTTTGATAGGAAATGGTGCTTGTTGGCATAATGTGGCAGAGATAATCCCGACTTCTCATGTGATCATGTTGTCCATGACCCACTGCGAATGATTCTCACAACTACTTATATATTTTTAAATACTGTATATGAATATTTTGCAATAAATGTAAAATGTATTGTTTTTATACTTATAATCGACAACTTTAAATCAATAGGTATATATTTTCCCATAGTTTTTAATCAGTTCCATCATATGCAATATTTCATGGGATTGTAGTTCATTCCCTCATTAAAGACGTTAAGTACACAGTACCTTTGTCTTTTTTGTCCAATTTTCAAATACTTTTTTTTTTTTTTTTTTTGCTTCAAATCAAAGTTTATGTTGTGATACACCTCAGAGCTGGGTAGTTTGGTTTATGGCTTAGAACTCTTTTATAAAGTATTTTATGAAATCCCTCTGGCAAACAATTAATAGTAAAAATACAAGACGGTTGAGAATGTGGGTAGGCACTGTTGCGCTCTATAGAGAACAGAGCAATGGAGAGCTGGATGAAAGGAGTGATGGGGGCTGGTGATTTTTAGAAGTACATGATTTTATGGGTGGTGAGGTCTCAGAGAGGAAAGTAGGTTGTAACAGACAGTATTTGTATTGCTCTGAATGTGCCATCTGAATTTGCTGGACTTAATTAGCATGTGGTGAATAAAAAGTGCAGCTGTGCAAGATGGACTGAGAAAGAAAGATACGAAATAAAATAATTACTGAAGTATCATATAATTAAGCAAAGTGAGGTGTTAATGAGATGAACAGTTTATAGACGGAGTATCAAAATGAAAAGCCACAGTTTAACGTTCTATTGTAGTTGAAGTTTGGGCCACTGCTTCTGAGCACCAAAGTAATTACCCAAAACCAGCATGATATCTCAGGAGTGACAGATTAATTAACAGGACTGCTCTTCCCAGAGTCTGAAGATATTATTCTCTGCCATCCCAGACAAGGGAGAGGTCCACTCGCAAAGTGCACACTTGCTGTCTGAAAGACATTTCAGAAGAGGAAGCGTTATTTATTTATTTTTATTTTTTTTTACTTTATCTTAGTCTGCTTGTGATGAGGAGGAGGGCGTGGCCGGGCTGTGATGACACATGCCTGATGCTGACTTGTCTAATCAGTGGGAGAGAGATAAGGAGGGGATGGGATGCCAGTTCTCGAGAGAGAGAGAGAGAGAGAGAGAGAGAGAGAGAGAGAGATGCATGTGTTTTGTGTGTTCGTCTTTGTTTTGTTTGCTGCAAAGCACTTTTATGTTATGTTTTTTTTCTCCCCTTTTCTTCCCAAGTTGGAATGCCCAATTCCCAATGTGCTCTAAGTTCTCATGGTGGTGTAGTGATTCACCTCAATCCGGGTGGCGGAGGATGAATCTCAGTTGCTTCTGTGTCTGAGACCGTCAATTCACGCATCTTATCGCGTGGCTTCTTATCACATAGCACGTGTGGATGCTTCATGCTGTTCTCCGCGGCATCCATGCACAACTCACCACGCGCCCCACCGAGAGCGAGAACCACCTTATAGCGACCACGAGGAGGTTACCCCATGTGACTCTAACCTCCCTAGCAACCGGGCCAATTTGGTTGCTTAGGAGACCTGGTTGGAGTCACTCAGCATGCCCTGGATTCGAACTCGTGACTCCAGGGGTGGTAGTCAGCATCTTTACTCGCTGAGCTACCCAGGCCCCCCTTTTATGTTATGTTTGAGTTATGTTATGTCATTAAAGTTTACATTGCTGTTCAGCTGGTTCCTGCATCCTCCTTGCCCATGCTGTGAAATTCTGAGTCCTCGCCGCTGCCATCCGCCGGGAAGCGGAGGAGCCGCGGCCAGACACTAGGAGGCGGAGGTGCCGTTGACATCTGCTGGGAGGTGGGGGAGTCTGCTCCCGTCTGCCAGGAGGCGATGTCCAGTGCCATGGCCCAGCGTCACGGAGGACCGCTGCCCAGCTGGCCGAGGACCAGGCGACAGTGTGTCCGGGGACTGGCAAGCCACTATTTCTCTCTCTCCCTCCCCTCATCTCTCTCTTAGTTTCCCAGGAGGCGGGGAAGGCCGGCCAGAGGAAGGATGGCTGAAAGGGCAACACCTCCCCTCCAGGAAGGGAGGGGGGAGTAGGTCAGGCCGGAGGTTTCCCAGGCCTGAATCTGGAGGTGGAGGAGTGTGACGAGGAGGAGGGCATGGCCGGGCCGTGATGACGCATGCCTGGCGCTAAGTTGTCCAATCAGCGGGACAGAGATAAGGAGGGGCCAGGATACCAGTTCGAGAGAGAGAGAAAGAGAGTGTTTGGTGCTTCGTTCAGGAGCGGGTTTGTTATTAGCAATAATGAATAATTATCAAAGATATTTATTAATTATTAAAATCAATAGAACATTGATTAGAATGAACATTAGCTTATTAATCCTTCAAATCAACAATCATCAGACAACTATCAATTATCAAAATCAATAGAATATTAATTATTATCAAAGACAACAATTAATTATTAAAATCAATTGAACTTTGATTAGAAACAACAGTAGCTTATTAGTCCTTCAAATCAACAATCATCAAAGACAACTATCAATTATCAAAATCAATAGAATATTAATAAGGATTAATATTGCCGGGCACCACCCTGGAATCAGGGACTACTAACCAGACAGCATAGCAGTCTCAATATAGGATTGTTCTCTTAGGAAAGTCGATGTCCGGAGAACATCGACATTCAAAAGGAAAACAATGAAGGCTTGAATCCGAGCACTGACATACCCTGCCAGCCCTTAGCACAGGTGCATGCAGCAGAATACCAAAACACTTCTCTTCAAAGTATAACAGATTTTATTGATGCAGTAATATCAATTAATAATCAATACAATGCAGTCGATAAACTTCCGACTTCCAACTACAAACTAAACAGTAACATGATTAGATATGGTAATGTATAAGATTATAATACATGAGAGGAGTGTAGATGTGTGTGTGTGTGTGTGTGTGTGTGTGTGTGTGTGTGTGTGTGTGTGTGTGTGTGTGTGTGTGCGTGTGTGTGTGTGTATGTGTGTGTGCGTAAGGAGAGAAGGAGGGCACGAATTGCCAGACGTGGCTCTCGTGGAGAGTACATCACACAAAGTTTCTGGCCAGAGAATGTGGCTGCGAATGTGGGCGGAGAGACTGGTTAATGGCGTCTGCCATTTAATGCGTGTTAACGCATCTGCCGTGTAACCGCTGGTACAGTAACTTGGGGACAAAGCTGGGCTCTAACACCAAGTTATCTGCTCGCCAAATGTTTGCGCGGGTATGTTTATGAGGGGTTGTGTGTGTGTGTGGTTAGTACGAGAGAGAGAGAGAGAGAACAGAGTGACGGTTTTAGCGATCATATGAGAGAAGGCAACTGCTAGTTTTATCACTCAGAGATGCGGTGAACGGCTCGTAATTCATCCGCTGCGGTCATTGGTTCTTTAATGGATAATCTCAGTTTGCCGATCTTACCCGCGATGGTGGAAATGCACAAACCGCCCAACGTGGTTGTACAACAACACCGCAAATATCATTCATGGTAATAGTAAGTTACAATAATACCTTGAGTATTATTAGCAGCAATGAGCGGACTCGCCAGTCTGTAAACTGTACAAGCAATAGTCGCATGAGGACGCAGGTAGAATGTGTGTTCGTCTGTCGTTTGACTCCAACTCGGTTCCTCGAAGCTTGGGTGATGACGGGAGGCCGTTTCCTTGCTCTGTCGGCAGGCGGTATGGTCGCTGATTCTCGGTGGGTTGGCGGAGAAATCAGCAAAGTTGACTCGGTTGAAGAAGGAAGAGAAATCTTTCCTCACTTCTGCAGGCAAAAGGGTGAGAAGCGGATTGCTTGGTGGTCTCCTTCGGATCCATTAGCGTGCTCGGTGGAACACGGAGAAATCTCGGCTCATCCAGCGAGATGGAGATTGTATGGCCAAAGTTCAGGTACGTACATTACTTCCTTGGGCAATGAGGCTGCAACTAAATGTGGCGCATACTGTCGCTGGAAGCAAAGCTTTTTTATACTCTCGATGACATCATGGTTGAGGGACGCGTTCTATCATGCGTTTCATCCAATAGGAGCTGAGAGTTCGATCCTTCAGAATTACACACCTATGTGTAAAGTGAGCAAGGCTTGATGGGATCTGTAGTCTGTTTGGACTCCCTTTGTTTGATTTTGGCACTGTTTGTGTTATCAGGCTTTGAGTGTTCCTACAGGCCACAGTCAGGCTTTATGACTGTATGTAGGCCTGCCTTTGTCTCCTATCTGAGCACATGAGGCCCAACAGAGAGAGAGAGAGACACACGTGTCGTGTGTGTGTGTCTTTGTTTTGTTTGATGCAAAGCACTTTTGTGTTAGGTTTGAGTTATGTTCTGTCATTAAAGTTTACGTTGCTGTTCAGCCGGTTCCCGTCTCCTCCTTGCCCATGCTGTGAAACTCGTTATACTGCTATTTAGAGGAGGATTTTTGTTGACCTAAACACTGAAGTGTAAAAAACCTAAAATATTAGGAGGATCTTTATGATAGAAGTTTTCAAGATCTCAATAAAAGTGAATGATGACTGAGGCTTGCATTCTACCTTACTGTACATATCCTTTTGTGTTCCATGGAAGAAATGGGTCATATGAATTTGGATCAACATGGGGGTGAGTAAATGATGAGTTGATGATACAGTAAGTTGAAGGTGAAGTGTGTAGGCAAACGCCTTTCCTTGAACACACACATTCAAACAAATCTACTGAAATATAGCAAAATCTCTTCCATTTGGCACATTTTGCACATCGTCTATATACCGTCATACCATGCAACCCTAATTACCAGTAGAGGAATGATTATTAATTCTTTTAAACCCACAAATCATAGTAGATGATAGTAACAGTCCCCTCTGGAGCTGAGGTTAGGTGCCATGCTCAAGGGCAGAATTGTGATAAGGGAACTCACTTTACAGATTGCCTCTGAGGGTTTGACCTACAACCTTTGGGTTTGGGCACAGAACTTAAACTACTCTATAATTACGACCCACCAAAACTTAAAATATGAAAAGCTAAATGAGTGTAATCAGGGCACAAACTTTTGGGTTTAATATGGCAGTATTTAATGCAAACAAAAGCATGTTTTGACCCAAATGTTGCCTTTAAATATTTAAAATAAATTCTGCTTTGTCCCTGTATTCACCTTTCTTTTTCATTCTGTTCATCAGGTAACACCAACAGCATGTTTGCTCTGGACTACATCAGCGGATCTTTGACAGTGAGTGGACAGCTGGACAGGGAAAACCCACTTTACTCATCCGGATTCACCCTCACAGTGATGGTGCGACTCACGTGCGACTAACTAGATGGGAAGGGGTGCTCGTATGATGCCATACTAATGCATTACTAAAGTCTTGTTGCTAATGTATAGAGTTCAACAATGAAGTTAAATTAATAACATAAAATAATGTCATATTGCTAAAGTCTAAATTATTAATAAAAGAATCTCTCTAGAATCTAAAAAATTGTCCTGTATAGGAAATCTGGGTTGTCTCTAGTCCCCTATGCAATATTCATTGGGAACTCTGCCAAATGTAGTATTGATTCTACACTAAATATTTGCAGTGTGTGCAAAAGGCCACACTAATACAGCAGCTTTAAATACACTTTTAAAAACACATTACACATTGATAAACATTCACTCTGGGCTGATTTCCAGGCTTAGTGGGCATATTGAGTAAGTCATTTATGTATACATAAACGTTATATTCATATTAATTCTTCTAGATGTGTAACACCATAAATAATGCTAAGCATTATTGTTTATGTTAGCATGGCTGAATGCTGCACTGACCAATCAGCATCCAGGACCGTTACAATTGGTTTATATCTAAAAGAAAGTAAGACAGAAAATACATGCTAAAATGAAATAATGCTAATGAAAGTTACTATAAAATTTTACCCTTTTATCACATCACATTCTAAATAATAGGCAGTCTTATTTGTAGTGTTTGTGTTTTTGGAGGGTTCTGATACTGTATGGACAAATTCACTCTCTATATGCAGTGTTACAAATCTATTACAACCCTCTGCTGCTGCAGTCTGTGGGAATGACTGACCATGTGAGAGTAGATGTGTGTGAGTGTGTGTGACAGGTCATCGTTATCTCAGTGCCATGCTGACAGTTCAAGGGCCAAACTTTGGTGGTGGTGGTGTTTGTGTGTGTGTGTGTGTGTGTGTGTGTGTGTGTGTGTGTGTGTGTGTGTATATATATATATATATATATATATATATATATATATACACTGATCAGCCACAACATTAAAACCACCTGCCTAATATTGTGTAGGTCCCCTTCATGCCGCCAAAACAGCGCCAACCCGCATCTCAGAATAGCATTCTGAGACGCTATTCTTCTCACCACAGTTGTACAGAGTGGTTATTTGAGTTGCCGTAGACTTTGTCAGTTCAAACCAGTCTGGCTGTTCTCTGTTGACCTCTCTAATCAACAATGCATTTCCGTCCACAGAACTGCCCCTCACTGGATGTTTTTTTGTTTGTTTTTTTGGCACCATTCTGAGTAAATTCTAGAGACAGTTGTGCGTGAAAATCATTAACTGTTGCTCCTGACCCATATCTGCGTGATTTTATGCACTGCACTGCTGCCACATAATTGGCTGATTAGATAATCGCATGGATGTTTGTTGGTGCCAGACAGCTGGTTTGAGTATTTCTGTACCTGCTGATCTCCTGGGATTTTCACACACAACAGTCTCTAGAATTTAATCAGATTGGTGCCAAAAAAAAAAAAAAACATCCAGTGAGGGGCAGTTCTGTGGACAGAAATGCCTGGTTGATGAGAGAGGTCAACAGAGAATGGCCAGACTGGTTTGAGCTGACAAAGTCTATAGTAACTCAAATAACCACTCTGTACAATTGTGGTGAGAAGAATAGCATCTCAGAGGTTTGGCGCTGTTTTGGCGGCATGAGGGGGAGCTACAGAATATTAGGCAGGTGGATTTAATGTTGTGGCTGATCAGTGTGTGTATATATATATGTGTGTGTTTAACGCTGTTTTAAAAAAAAAGATTGTTTTGTTTTGTTTTTTCCACTTTCTGAAACTTCACAAATGGTTTTCCCTGTGGCTAAAATTGCCATACATAAATTTCCAAGAGGTATATACTGGACTCTACTGCATATCCTGGCACAGAAACTGATTGTGTCTAGCAGTGCACGCTTATACATAATGCGCTACACATGTCCCGGGCATAATAAACAAGCGAACAGATATACATAGATGTACTGTACGTAGAATGGAGAATTCACCCGCAAGTGGTGAGCCAGGTGTGGGAGAGATATGGGCAATCTGGCGTATCTCTATGTATTGCCTGAAAACTCTCTCTCAATGTCATCTGACCTAGTGTCAAAAATGAAACCCGCACTAGAGACCCAGCGTGTGCGAGACAAAGACTGAACGTCAGCCAAAGAATATAATAGTTATGAGATTTTAAACTTCAGTAAGAAGTAGAACTTCTGCCTTCAATTTGTTTTATAACTGTTTGTATAGTGTCTAATAATGCTTTGGCAATGTTCACTTAAGTTTCTCTTGCTATTAAAGCTTGATATGAATTGATTATGCCCATTTGATCCTATTTTTAAAAAAGCCCACTGGAAACATATACTTTTATTTTTTTAATGTGGGATTAATTAGTTAAATATGTTTTTTCAATTGACAGCCCATATACACTATATTGCCAAAAGTATTCGCTCACCCATCCAAATAATTGAATTCAGGTGTTCCAATCACTTCCATGGCCACAGGTGTATAAAATGAAGCACCTAGGCATGCAGACTGCTTCTACAAACATTTGTGAAAGAATGGGCCGCTCTCAGGAGCTCAGTGAATTCCAGCGTGGTACTGTGATAGGATGCCACCTGTGCAACAAGTCCAGTCGTGAAATTTCCTCGCTACTAAATATTCCACAGTCAACTGTCAGTGGTATTATAACAAAGTGGAAGCGATTGGGAATGACAGCAACTCAGCCACGAAGTGGTAGGCCACGTAAAACGACAGAGCGGGGTCAGCGGATGCTGAGGCGCATAGTGCGCAGAGGTCGCCAACTTTCTGCAGAGTCGATCGCTACAGACCTCCAAAGTTCATGTGGCCTTCAGATTAGCTCAAGAACAGTGCGTAGAGAGCTTCATGGAATGGGTTTCCATGGCCGAGCAGCTGCATCCAAGCCATACATCACCAAGTGCAATGCAAAGTGTCGGATGCAGTGGTGTAAAGCACGCCGCCACTGGACTCTAGAGCAGTGGAGACGCGTTCTCTGGAGTGACGAATCAAGCTTCTCCATCTGGCAATCTGATGGACGAGTCTGGGTTTGGCGGTTGCCAGGAGAACAGTACTTGTCTGACTGCATTGTGCCAACTGTGAAGTTTGGTGGAGGGGGATTATGGTGTGGGGTTGTTTTTCAGGAGCTGGGCTTGGCCCCTTAGTTCCAGTGAAAGGAACTCTGAATGCTTCAGCATACCAAGAGATTTTGGACAATTCCATGCTCCCAACTTTGTAGGAACAGTTTGGGGATGGCCCCTTCCTGTTCCAACATGACTGCGCACCAGTGCACAAAGCAAGGTCCATAAAGACATGGATGAGCGAGTTTGGTGTGGAAGAACTTGACTGGCCTGCACAGAGTCCTGACCTCAACCCGATAGAGCACCTTTGGGATGAATTAGAGCGAAGACTGCGAGCCAGGCCTTCTCGTCCAACATCAGTGTCTGACCTCACAAATGCGCTTCTGGAAGAATGGTCAAAAATTCCCATAAACACACTCCTAAACCTTGTGGAAAGCCTTCCCAGAAGAGTTGAAGCTGTTATAGCTGCAAAGGGTGGGCCGACGTCATATTAAACCCTATGGATTAAGAATGGGATGTCACTTAAGTTCATATGCGTCTAAAGGCAGATGAGCGAATACTTTTGGCAATATAGTGTATATACATATATACACATATATACACTGGTGGCCAAAAGTTTGGAATAATGTACAGATTTTGCTCTTATGGAAAGACATTGGTACTTTTATTCACCAAAGTGGCATTCAACTGATCACAATGTATAGTCAGGACATTAATAACATGAAAAATTACTATTACAAGTTGAAAGAAAATTTTCAGAACTTCTTAAACTACTTCAAAGAGTTCTCATCAAAAAATCCTCCACATGCAGCAGTGACAGCTTTGCAGATCCTTGGCATTCTAGCTGTCAGTTTGTCCAGATACTCAGGTGACATTTCACCCCATGCTTCCTGTAGCACTTGCCATAGATGTGGCTGTCTTGTCGGGCACTTCTCACGCACCTTACAGTCTAACTGATCCCACAAAAGCTCAATGGGGTTAAGATCCACAACACTCTTTTCCAATTATCTGTTGTCCAGCGTCTGTGTTTCTTTGCCCACTCTAACCTTTTCTTTTAGTTTTTCTGTTTCAAAAGTGGCTTTTTCTTTGCAATTCTTCCCATAAGACCTGCACCTCTGAGTCTTCTCTTTACTGTTGTACATGAAACTGGTGTTGAGCGGGTAGAATTCAATGAAGCTGTCAGCTGAGGACATGTGAGGCGTCTATTTCTCAAACTAGAGACTCTGATGTACTTAACCTCTTGTTTAGTTGTACATCTGGCCTTCCACATCTCTCTCTGTCCTTGTTAGAGCCAGTTGTCCTTTGTCTTTGAAGACTGTAGTGTACACCTTTGTATGAAATCTTCATTTTCTTGGCAATTTCAAGCATTGTATAGCCTTCATTCCTCAAAACAATGATTGACTGACGAGTTTCTATAGAAAGCTGTTTTTTTTTTTGCCATTTTTGACCTAATATTGACCTTATGTCTTGCCAGTCTATTGCTGTAGCAACTAAAAAACAAGGACAATGTTAAGCTTCATTTAAGGAACCAAATAGCTTTCAGCAGTGTTTGATATAATGGCAAGTGATTTTTCTAGTACCAAATTAGCAATTTATCACGATTAAGGATAAGGTGTTGGAGTGACGGCTGCTGGAAATGGGGCCTGTCTAGACTTGATCAAAAATTACTTTTTTCAAATAGTGATGGTGCTGGGTTTTTTTTTTTTACATCAGTAATGTCCTGTGTATAATTTGTGATCAGTTGAATGACACTTTGGTGAATTAAAGTACCAATTTCCTTCTGAAACAGCTAAATCTGTTCATCATTCCAAACTTTTGGCCACCATTTTGTGTATATATATATATATATATATATATATATATATATATATATATATATATATATATGAGAGAGAGAGAGAGAGAGAGAGAGAGAGAGAGAGAGAGAGAGAGAGAGAGAGAGGCTATATTTAACCCATCCATCCATCTATCCATCACTTTATTTAGCTCCTATACAACCATCAAACTTCAAACATTTCAAAAACGTTTGAACTTTAAGTCGATATGCATTAAACATTGACAGACTTTCTTTTCCTAGTTAATAATCAAAAAGAACTGTTCTTCTGCCAAGTAATATACAGTAGTTAATTAGCCTAACTGTATTGTGTTTATGGTTTCCAGGCAACGTAGCAACTTGCCACATTAACATAGAGTCCATCTGATGTGCGGTCACAGGTGTGCATTTATCAGCAAATTTACAGCGGCTCATCCAATCAGAATTTTGGACCAGAACTATCCGTTTTTATTAGGATAATTCTCACTGATAAATGTTGATCACTATAGTATCTTTGCGCTGTTTGCATAGGCTCCCTCTCAATATTACAATGCAGTAGTTACATTTCGATGTTTGCTGAATATTGGGTGCTTTTTCGATGTGTGCGTAACATTTTATACATTCCCATCTTGACACTTTCCTAACTGCATTTTGGATTCCTTTATACTATTTGGAGTTATAAACCACAGCCATAGTTTTCTAAATTGAAATCAATGATCGCCACAACAAACTGCAATTCAAAACAAAGCAAAAACATGAGAAATCTCCCAAAATATTCATAACTTATAGATTTTCATTATCTATCTCCCCCTCCCATGCCTCATCTCCTTTGTTTTTATTTTTATCCCTTTACCTTATTTCTCTCTCTGTCTCTGTCCCTCTCTTTCTCGCTCTCTCTCTCTCATTGGTGGCATTATTGATTTTGAGTGAAAAGTAATAATAAAACTAATTTCTCAACTTCACGGAGCTTGGATAGGCTAGAGTACATCAGGCTGGGGGTCAGTGCATTCATTAGATGAAGGGATAGAGAAGAGATGGGCAAAGGGGTGCTAAACCACACAATTCCATGATTAACCTGGACCTTCAGTGTCGCCCCCAAACTCCATCCTCAATTCACCCTGCAATCCTCCATCACAAAACACAATTACTCCTTTTTATTTCTGTCTGATTCTAAGGCCATCACTCAAAAAGAGTAGGAGAGAGAATGAAAGAGAAAGAGGAAAAAGAAGAAAGTGAATATGAGCAATTGTTTCCTGTTGATAAGACTTGTTCATTCTAAATCGTATTGCCTGTGTCTTTCTTCCTGCGCTGTCCCCCGTGTGCCCCCACTTACTGCAGATCGCTGGGATTTCTCTCAGAATCCTCCCTTTTGATTTAATAGAGAGACCACACTGAACAAATGGAAGAGATTGAAGACTGAATGTTAACGCTGCTTACTGCCACTTTCCTTCTATTGTCACACCTCTCTCTCTCTCTCTCTCTCTCTCTCTCTCTCTCATATCCTATCTGTTTTTTATATGCTTTTTTTACAATAATCTTTCTCTTCTTTCTTTTGCTTTTTCTTCCTCTTTTTAAAGCTCCTTTTTAAGCAATAGTTCACCCCAAAATTAAAGTAATGTGCTTATTTACTCACACTAACATTGTGCCATAGCTGTATGCTGTTATTTTTGTCTGTGGAAGACAAAAATTTGAAATTTTATATAGTATTTTTCCATACACCAACAGTTTGTAGTAAGTTGAAAGTACAAAATACACTATAAAAAGCAGTCCACACAACTGGTGTGCTATGTTCCAAGTGTTCTGAAGCCAAACAATAGTCGTTATTCACTAAAATCATCCCCTCCACCAAAGCTCCAACTTGATATTTCACAGAATATGATATTTAGTGGCCCCAAAACGTATGGACATTTAAATTAATAGTTCACCCAAAACTTTAAATTTGCTCATCATCTACTCACCCTCATGCCAACCCAGATGTGTATGACTTTCTGTCTTCTATAAAGCACAGATATTTAGAAGAATATTTCAGCTCTGTAGGTCCATGCAAGTGAATGGTAACCAAAACTCAAAAAAGTACATAAAGGCAGCACAAAAGCTATCCATATTCCAGTGGTTTAAACCTTTTCTTATGAAGCGATTTAATCAATATTGTATGAGAACAGACCAAAATATAACTTATTTTTCACTATAAATCTTGTCATCAGCAGTCTCCTTGGCGATCATGATTTTAAGCTCGATTACACTTCCTAGTGCTTTCTAGTGCTCTGCACATGCGTCAAGCACTAAGAAGTGTAATCGAGCTTGAAATCATGATCATGTTCAGAGACTGCAATGGCTATATGTATAGTGAAAAAGTTGCATTTTGGTCTTTTCTCACCCAAAACCAATTAGATTGATTCAGAAGACATGAATTAAACCACAGGGGTCATATGGATTGATTTAATGCTGCCTTTATGAGTTTTTTGAAGCTTCACACTTTTGGTCACCATTCACTTGCATTGTATGGACCTACAGAGCTGAAATATGTTTCTAAAAATATTTATTTGTGTTCTGCTGAAGAAGAAAGTCATGCATCTGGGATGGCATGAGAGTGAGTAAATGATGAAAGAACTTAACATTTTGGCTGAACTATCCCTTTAAATCAAGCTTAAAATGTATGAATGTCATTGCGTTAGACAACAAAATATCAAATAAATTTGCATTTATTTTGAAGAAAGTTATCACAAGCACATTTTTTAAGCAAAACATGTCACAAAAAGAAGTTTGTTAGGTTTTTTAGGTGCTATAGATATACTGTTTGAAATTCTGACAAAGTATTTGGAAACTTTCTGGTTGTCAAATGTTAAACGTTAATGTGATGAACTACACTTGTGGTTACTCTGCTAGGACACCTGTGTGAACTTGAGGGGAACTGACTTCATATATCCACTAAAATTACCTTGATATCACTTTAAATAATTGCAAAAATGGCTCAGAAAAGTAACGTTAGTTCCGAGAAAAGGCATAATAAAATTTGTTTGCAATTTATACATTTTTAATTGTCCAAATACTTTTTGTGGGGGCCTATATCAGCTCTTTCTTGCATTGAGAGTGGTTTAAATATTTTCTGGGATTGCATCTTATGAAATACTTTACTTGCCTCTTTTTTGTCTCTCTATAGGCCACAGAGTTGAATGACAATCGCACACCCTCGGCTGCCACTGTCATGACTACCTTCACCATCCTGCTGATCGATAAAAATGATAATCCGCCGAGATTCAACAGCTCTGAATATCGTGTGCTCATCACAGAGCTCGCCCAGGTTGGCTTCGCTCTGCCTCTCTTCATACTGGTCGAAGACAAAGATGAGGTGAGACACGCAAACAAAGAGTAACATTTTGAAAGAGAATATTTTTCTCCCCACATGATTTTATTTTTCACACATATTGATTATTCAGACGGACATTTATGTCTATATCGCCGTCATTTCTCCTGAAAGTCTTCTGATGAAAAGAAGCTGCTTGCAAAACCTCTTTCTGGTCTTCACGAACATGACATTTTCGCCAACATTGACTTTTCGGTTGTCATTGAACACTGCTTCCCTGCATAACTATGGAACAAAGTTCAAATCAGTCAGACGTCAACCTTTCTCTCCTCCAACATCCTCCTCGACCCCTGTCAGTCAAGCTTCAAACCTAGTTACTCTTCTGAAACTGCACTCTTTGCTGTAACCAGAGTGCTCAAGTCAGGAACAGCATCCTCACATAACTGCTTGCAAATTCTTTTGGATCTGTCAGCAGATTTTGACATGGTCAACCACACACTTTTGATCTCCAAGCTGGCAGAGATGGGCATTTCAGAGTCAGCGCTTTCCTACTGCTATCACTTATAATGGATCACTTCTGCTGAGCAATATATAGAATATTCACAATATAGTTGCAGTAATTTTGCTGGTGATATAAAAGGTAGCAACATAGTCAATATTACGATGATTGTAATGCGCTTTTTAATTTGGCCATAATTTACTGTAATTTTGCTAACGAGCATGCCATTAAACTTGTTTCACCATCCTTAGAGTTCGATTCATGTGCGTGAATTAGTTCACACTGTTTCATTGAGTCAATTCAAAACTGTGAATCAACAGTTCATTTGCATCATCCCTAAAAAATGTTCGCTGAAGCATGCGTGATTTTGGTAACACTTTACAATAAGGTTCCATTAGTTAACTACGTACATTAGTCAACATAAACCAACAATGAACATTAATTTTACAGCATTTATAAATCTTGGTTTCTTTCATTTCAACATTCAAACTAATACATTTTTTAAAATAAATGTTGTATATTGTACAGTCATCCTGATCTCATGAAATTTACGTGAACTTGACAACATTTTTGCAATTCAAAATGTATGTGCTGTATAACACGTTTAGCTGCCGTTTTCCAGTGAATTGTCCAGCTGGGGGCGCCAAAAGTCGTATTCAGACGAGGTTTTAAGGTGAATTTTAGATGGATGTTTTCAAAACATAACTCCCTAACCTAAAGCTTTTGCCTGAACCTAACCAATAGTGTTTTAAAATATGAATGAGATGTTAAAAAAGACATCCTTACCTAATCAGTGCCTAAACCTAACCAATAGTGTTTTAGAAAAAAGAATCTTCTAACCAATAGAAAAAAGCAAATTTTCTGAAGCAACCACACCATTTCGTGCTGCTTCTATGACTCTTTCATGTCACGTGTCAGCTTGAGTTCATGACAAGTGTTGAACCGCGGTCCTTCGACTCAGAGTCCTATCTGGTGAGCTATCGCGCAAGCTATTCGTGTTGGATACTTGTGTAAATAGTGTAAATATTTATTTTTATTTATTTGGATACTGGAATACACTTACAGAGCAAATTCTTTTACAGACACACACAGTCAGTCTTGTCCAACAACAAACAATTTCGTCTTCCATCAGGTGCTCATTAGCTATTGTGGCAAAACGATCCACCCCTCCCTCTCATTATCATCACCCCACCTCTGAGGGCCGTCCTTCAGCCAGGCTCACAATGGGAATGGGCAGGAGAGAGGACAGGTGCAATTTAACAAGCCTTGCTTGGGCAGCGGATGATGAGGTGCACCAGATGTGATGCGAATATAGCCTCATCACCGCTGCCATTAAAATGTAGAGCCTCTCCTCGGGAATCCGGCCTCTATATCCTCGTGTGCACACACTGGCATCCTTGCCGGTCCAGGAGCAGAGCGGGGAGGGTACTGGCCGAATTAGATGCGTGCCAGACCTGCTTCCTCTGAACCCCAGCGTGGGTTAGATAAGTCGCCGGAGAAAACTGCATGCATCGTGGTAGACGGGCTAGGAAGCCAGGCCGCCTTCCCCTCATACTTGCCATGGCCTCTGGGAAAACAGGCCACCACAGAAGCTGCCGCCCTTGCACCCCTGAAGCTATGAGGGGAGCGCGTGTGCCGTCAGACCCCGCACACGTCCTGGACCATCCTATGGACACTCCCCCTTTCTACAAAGAGCCTCGATTCACTGTGAGGATGCCACATTCCCCTTTATTTTGGACACTTTTCCCCATGACCATTCCAACATTTTTTGTTGATTATAATTTTAAATCAATGCCTCTCCGAGACCTGACACCACACCCACTGTGTCTGTCTCTTGCTCACCTCGCCACACTATTTAGTCATCTTTTTAACAGTTAGACTCTAAATTCTGATTAGATGAGCCGTGTCCGAAGTTGTTGTAAAATGTATATAAATGCACACCTGTGACTGCATATATATTCATTTAAACTATATCAGTTTATTATATTAACCAAGTTAAGATTTTACTTGATTTACTTGAAGTAATTAACATTTCAAAAAGTATCATACTGAACTGTTGTCACATGACCTCATCATTTTGCTTGCGAGTGGCGTCCAGTTATTTTCATGGAGTTGGATATGGCTATTTTGCATTTTATTTCAGTAAAGCTCCTACAGTAGATCCCATTTGATTTTCCACAGCTCATGTTTCTGGATTTTGTTCAGACAAACAATCCAAAAACACTTTAAATTACAGGACAGCTCATTGAAGAGACTGTACCTCCATCCCTCACAGCCTCGTTGTCATTCCTGTCAAATATCAAAGATGGAGCTGCTGTGAATAAGGTCTATTTTACTGTCCTGTCACTTTTTATTGGCAAATAAAAATAGTTTTATTCTCCAGTTATTTCCATCTTGCTCCTAAGTATCCTAATTTTACCTTACACCGTTTTATGAGAACCCAAAAAAATTTTTATTAGAAACTGAACATTATCCCTCCTAACTCCTACGACATAGGCTAATTCCCATATAGAGCAAGAGTGGTTGGAGATTGATCGTATCCGACTTGAAACATTTCCAAATCCCAATGCTCCCATCATTTCCCATAATCTGTTCTGATAAAAAAAAAGTGGCAAAAAAGGAATTCTGTGTTTCTGAAGTGTGGGCATTTCCTCTTGCACAGGAAGTACAGCATCAGTCAAATATTACAGCTCTTTGCAGACAGTCAGCAAAGCAGAGTAGAGATAGCAGACTCTTGATCACGGTGAGTCTCGCCTCTGATCAGGGTATGACATTAGCACCCACCACACGCCAAAAGCAGGTACTTTTTGTGCAGTGGTGGGTAATTTTGATCATCTGCCCACCACCTGTAAGAAGTCTTGGAGTGGCATATGAAAAGAAATGCATATAGACACACAGATGCGCACTTGAACAAACACACAAGATGAAAGAAAAGCCATCAGTGCACGTGTCTGATTCGCTGTGTTTTCAGAGGTTCAGTGGCGCTCTGCTGCTCACGCGTTCAGTGTGAGCACTTCTCATGGAACACATATGTGTGAATAGTTTTCACTCTTCTTTGTAAGTCGTGTGGAAATAGTTCGCAAGAATAGTGTCGTATGTGTGAACGTGTCATTTTCAGCAGGGCAGCTAATACTCACTCAAATGCTTTAGGAGCTTATAGTAGGATTCCATACAATATGTTTTCCAAACTTTCTCTGCATGGTTCATCTTCAAACTTTCCTGCTGATGTGTGTGTGACAGGCAGCTTTTATCTTCTCGGTAGTGGTTCAGGCAAATGGACGGGCAATTACACTTATGGCCAGTGAACGCTGACATCCCTGAATATTGGATGGCTCTTTAAATAGCCCCCATTAGCCACAATGGCTCTCTAAGCGCTCCAAACAAAAACAAGGGGCCATTTTAACTGCCGATGTAATTCCACCATCGATCTAGAGCATCATCCTCGGTGTAGCTTAGGTATGACCGTTTTCCGGGGCTTTTGAAAACACTAAACATGAGGAAAGGCTTCTTATCTCTGGGGATGCTTGGCAGATAGTTGTTTTCATTGTGGATAGAAATGTGTGCTGGATAGTTTGACCTAGCTGAGCATTGTTATCACACAGTAGAAGTTGACTTGTGGATGTGTAGTACTCTGTGTAATACTCTCTGTTGGGCGATAATAAGCTGGTTTGGGCGGCTCGGTCAGTTTAGGTTTAGTTTGGGAATGTAGTCCAAAACAATCATTGTTGTTTGTGTGTTGGGTGTTAAGAACTCTGCATGCCTGGCTAAAATGCTTGCTTTAAAACTCATCTGCAAGATGTTGTTTCCTATTGCTGAGACTGCAAGTTCACAGTTTGTTACACTTACAATAATAAATGTTTGGCAAAAAGCTGAAAATGGTACAAAATAAGTTGCCTCAACATAATTAAAATAATGACTTTGACCATTTTTTGTATAGATGTGACAAAATGAAGTTTGTACAAGTCTTGATCAAATCTATTCAAACAAATTAAAAAAAAGGTAATTTAATTGTGTGGTAAAGTTTTCCTCAATTTTATTAAGTTGAATGTTTTTGTTTTTGAGTGAGTGTTTGAAATGAATGCTGCAACAAATTTATTATAATGGACAGCCTGGTTCTTGGTCCAGCAGGTCTGAATTGGGATTTCAGGTGTCTAATCATGGTTTGGGTCTTAGGGATCTGGTATTGGTGTAAGTCTGCATCTTAGGGGTCTGGTATTGTTCTCTGTCTATGGTGGTCTGGTATCAGTCTGGGTAGTAGGGGTCTGATATTGGTCTGTGTCGTAAGGGGACTGAAATTGTTCTTGGTCTTAGGTGGTCTCGTTATTGGTCTGGGTTGTAAGGAGTCTGATATTGGTCTGGGTCTTAGGGGGTCTGGTATTAGTCTGAGTCTTATGGGGGTCTTGCATCGGTCTGGGTCTTAGGTGGTCTTGTATCGGTCTGGAGCGTAGGAAGTCTGGTATTGTTCCAGTTCTTAGGGGGTCTGGTATTTGTCTTGGTTTGTGGGGTCTGGAACTGGTCTGGATCTACATCTTAGGGTTGTGGTATTGGTCTGGGTCTTAGGGGTCTGGTATTGGTCTGGGTCTTTGGGGATCTGGTATTGGTCTGGGTCTTAGGGTATCTGGTAGTGGTCTGGGTCTTGTGGGTTATAGTATTTGTCTGGGTATTAGGTGGTTTGGTATTGGTCTGGGTTTTAGGGGTCTGGTATTGGTCTGGGTCTTATGGGATCTGGTATTGGTCTGGGTCTTAGGGGTCTGGTATTGGTCTGGGTCTTAGGGGATCTGGTATTGGTCTGGGTCTTAGGTGGTCTGGTATAGGTCTGGATCATAGAGAGTCTGGTATTGGACTGGGTCTTAAGGGGTCTGGTATTGGTCTGCATCTCAGGGGATCTGGTATTGGACTAGGTCTTAGGTGGTCTGGTAATGGTCTGGGTCTTAGGGCATGTAGGATTACTCTGGGTGTGAGGGTTTCTGGGGCTGGTCTGGATCTACATCTTAGGAGTTGTGGTATTGGTCTGTGTCTTAGGGGTCTGGTATTGGTCTGGGTCTTAGGTGGTCTGATATTGGTCTAGGTCTGGGTATTGTAGGGTCTGGTATTGGTCTGGGTTTAGGAGGTCTGGTATTGATCTGGGTCTGATCCTTCAAGGGACTATTCTTGACCCCAACTCTTCTAAATAGGGATATTTTGAGGTATTGAAGTGGTTGTTTTAAAGTACATTCTGTAACTGCTGAAACGATACGCTGCAACATAAAACAGTTAAAACCTTTAAAAAAAAACACTTCTTTTGTACATTACAGTGTGCTTTGATGATTTGTTTAGAGATAATTAGGTATTATGTCAGCAATTGTATTCTGCATCTTTTCATTAGCATTAAGGTTAATGTAGATCTGAATGCTCAGCCAAGGATTAATGACTGCGTCAATCCAGACACCAATTAACCAGCAGCTAGCTAGCTAAGTAGTCATTCAACAACAACATTTTAACTGTTAAGAAAAATATTGTTTGTCTGCTGATGATGACATTTGCATCTGAAGCTTTGTGTTTATGATCTTTTGTAGATCATGAAACAGGGTGATTCAGACAAGAATGTTTGAACAAATTAATCTCTTGATGATGTTTGTCTACAAGGGTATGACTCTGATATGAAGGAAAAAAAAAAAAATCATCTGTTTAGCATCAGTTTATTCGACTGGATGTCCCAAAGCAATGCCAATGGCACCTTTTCACCTCCTCAATTTCAATGTCCTGCCTGAGGAGCAACATGATGGAGAGATTTTCATAAACAAGAGATATAAAAGAAGTGAATATTACAGATTAACCTGGAGTGCTGGTCTCGTGCTCTCTCTTTAAAGAGTCATTCTTGGGGTATTGTTCTTTATTTTACACATTCAGTCTATCTCTCTCTCTCTCTCTCTCTCTCTCTTATTTTCTTGTTCATTTTGTGTGTATTTTCCTCCATAAGCAAACACCCCAGGTTAAATGTTTATTGAACTCTGAAAATATTTTCTCTGTCCGGATCAATTCCCCACGTTGTGGTCACGAATGGCTTCACCTGCAAATGGAATCCGGCAGGGATGTGTGTGTATACAGTGTTAACAACTTCCTTCCTTAAGCTTAAATAATTTCTTGTGTGTATACAAATACAAGGTCTGGGTTATATAGCTAAAAAATTATCCAAAATATCTCAGTATTTTTAAAAAAAAAAATTGTTTCCCAAATTTAATATAATATAATATAATATAATATAATATAATATAATGAATGGAAGGATGAATGATGTTTAATAATTTTCATTTATATGCACCAATCTAACAATACATTGTAAAACAACAATATTTATCTATGTACACTTTTACTAAAAGATGTTAATACATAAAAAAAAGCCACATGGGGACTTCAGATATTTATAGTATACTATAGAACACTGTTAATATTTTTGAGTGATTTTGAGTGAACAAACAATTTGAACTGATTCACAGAAATGAATATGTCCAAAAAAGGGAGAATAAAGTGTCCAAGGGGAAAAGTGTCCAAAATAAAGGGGGATCTAGTGCCCTCAGGGTGAATGGGCTATGTGAAGGATGGGGAGTGTCCAAAGGAATGGTCCAGGACATGGGCAGGGTCCACCGGTCACAACTTGCTCCCCTCCATGGTCCGTGGCACGAGGAGCGGTGGCATCTCTGGCAGCCTGTCTTCCTAAGGGCCACGGTGAGTGTGAGGGGAAGACGGCCCAGCATCCATACCTGTCGGATGTAACGTGAGGTACTCCCCGTTGACTCATCTAACCCGCGCCGGGGTTCCAAAGGAAGCAGGTCTGGCATGCATATAACTTGGCCAGTACCCTCCCCGCTCTGCTCCTGAACCTGCAAGGATGCCAGCTGGTATGTGATAGCTGTGCAGTGTGTAAACCTCTCTCTCCTGGCCTTAAGAGACACACTAGCGACCAATACTAGAGGCCATGGCTTTTCTATCCTCCTTGCTAGCGCGTCCGATTCACATACTGGGGATCGCCTGTTCGAATCCCACTTGGAGGGGGTCAAGTAGGACCAGTGACAATGGTGCTGTGACCCGGATGAGAATGAGGTTTAGGTGGGTGAGTGTAATGGTAGCAAGCTGGTACGTGATAGCTGTGCAGTGTGTGAACCTCGCTCTTCTGGCCTTAAGAGATGCACTAGGGACCAAGGCTAGCGGCCATGGTTTTCTAGCCTCCTTGCTAGAGTGTCTGACTCTCATGCCAGGGATCACCAGTTCGAATCGTGCTCGGGGCGGGTCGTGTAGGACCGGTGACATGTGCACACGAGGAGATAGAAGCCGGCTCCCTGAGGGAGAGACACATTCTCCTTTCTTACGGCAGCGGTGAAGTCAGAAGTTTACATACACCTTAGCCAAATATATCTAACTCAGTTTTTCACAATTCCTCACATTTAATCTTAGAAAACATTCCCTGTCTTAGGTCAGTTAGGATCACTACTTTATTTTAAGAATGTGAAATGTCAGAATAATAGTAGAGAGAATGATTTATTTCAGCTTTTATTTCTTTCATCACATTCCCAGTGGGTCAGAAGTTTACATAAACTTTGTTAGTATTTGGTAGCATTGCTTTTAAATTGTTAAACTTGGGTCAAACTTTTTGGGTAGCCTTCCACAAGCTTCTCACAATAAGTTGCTGGAATTTTGGCCATTTCCTCCAGACAGAACTGGTGTAACTGAGTCAGGTTTATAGGCTTCCTTGCTCGCACATGCTTTTTCAGTTCTGCCCACAAATTTTCTATCAGATTGAGGTCATGGCTTTGTGATGGCCACTCCAATACCTTAACGTTGTTGTTCCTAAGCCATTTTGCCATAACTTTGGAGGTATGCTTGGGGTCATTGTCCATTTGGATGTCCCATTTGCGACTGAGCTTTAAGTACCTGGCTGATTTCTTGAGATTTTGCTTCAATATATCCACATAATAAACTTAATGATGGTCATTATGTCCAAACAGTTCAATTTTTTGTTTCATTAGACCAGAGGACATTTCTCCAAAAAGTAAGATCTTTGTCCCCATGTGCACTTGCAAACTGTAGTTTTTATGGTGGTTTTAGTGCAGTGGCTTCTTCCTTGCTGAGCAGCCTTTCAGGTTATGTCGATATAGGACTCGTTTTTTCTGTGGATATAGATACTTGACTACCTGTTTCCTCCAGCATCTTCACAAGGTCCTTTGCTGTTGTCCTTGGATTGATTTGCACTTTTCGCACCAAACTATGTTCATCTCTAGGAGACAGAATGCGTCTCCTTCCTGAGCGGTATGATGGCTACATGGTCCCCTGGTGTATATACTTGCGTGCTATTGTTTGTACAGATGAACGTGGTACCTTCAGGCATTTGGAAATTGCTCCCAAGGCTGAACCAAACTTGTGGAGGTCCACCATTTTTTTTCTGAGGTCTTGGCTGATTTCTTTTGATTTTCCCATGATGTCAAGCAAAGAGGCACTGAATTTGAAGGAAGGCCTTAAAATACATCCACAAGTAGATGTCCTAAATGACTTGCCAAAACTGTAGTTTGCTAATATTAAATCTGTGGAGTGGTTAAAAAATTTGTTTTAATGACTTCAACCTAAGTGTATGTAAACTTCTGACTTCAACTGTATATTCACATCAGGTGTGCCTCATCATCCTCTGCCCAAACAAGGTTTATCAAATTGCACCTCTCCTCTCTCCTGCCCACTCCTGTTGTGAGCCTGGCTGAAGGACGGCCCTAAGAGGCAGGGTAACAACAAAGAGAGATGGGGGGTAGTCATTCCAGCACATTTCCCCCCTTCCCAAGGATTACCCTGGCGGCACCTCTTCCCATGCCCCTATCCGAACATGGAGTGCGGACCCAGAGGTGCACACTCTTTAGTCACCCACACAGGAATGCTACTTCCTCAACCAGGCCCTACTGTCGGAGTTGTGTTCATAGGATGGTCCTGGATGTAGATGGGGTTTGACGGCCACACGCGCTCCCCTCCTTGTTGGACGCAAAAGGTGGTGGCTTTTCTGGCAACCTGTCTTCCCAAGGACGTAGTGTGCGAGCGGAAGGGTGGGCATCCATGCCCGTTGGCTGTAAAACATACTGTCTTAATGCATCTCTCCTCTCTCCAGCACACTGCAGTTGTCAGCATGGCTGAAGGATGGCCCTAAGAGCTGGGGCAACGATGACAAGAGGAAGGGGCACAAAACCTAATGCGTTGTGATATTCACACAGTGTTGTACATTTTTATATCAGCAGCAAAATCACCACAGATATATTGTGAATATTATTAACCCTTGTGCGACCTTAGGGACATTTTTGTCTTTTTCATTTTTGTTTTTTTTGATCATTTTGGCTGTGTTAATGCCAACGGCATACATTTTGCCAAAGGTGTGTATTTTTGGGGGAATTTTGATATTTCAACCTCAGTTCCCATAATACATCTATAATACACTGTGTACACAAAATAGTTACACTCAGGACCTTAAGGACAAATGTCCCCATTGAAACCCATTAAAATGGCAACTTTTGATCCCAGTGCCATTAAAGCATAAAATCATGAATTCTATGATATTATGCTTTCATTCCAGAGCCCTGGCTTCAAAATGTAAATTTGTTACATTTTCCACCAGATGGGGCCATTTTTCTCATGTTTAGCCTATGGAGCAAATACATGCTTTTTTCCTATTTTCTGTTTGCTGTATTATAGAGCACTGCAGGCCAACTGAATAAATTATGCAGCTAAGAGTGTGTGGGTGTGCTGGTATGGATGTCAGAGTGTGTTTTGTATGTGTGTATTGAGAAATTTGTGTGTATGTGTGTGTGTAAAAAAACAAGAGTGGCATTATGTAAACAAACTATAACATTTAAAGGGTTAAAATCCTAAAAATGAATGAATATTTGGTAGTTATGATCAGGACTGATGTTGGTTAAAAAATCAATAATATTAATATATAATATTTTTATGGCAGTTTTTTGATGCAGATATTTTTGTCCTCTAAGGTCCTGAGTGTGAGTTTTTTTTTTTTTTTTTAAATCTGACACTGCACGAAAAATAATAATGCATCAAAATCAATGTTGTTGCTAATCATTGACATATGCCAGACTGTGATAATCCCCCAAAAATTTCCCCTTAGCATTTTGTATGTGGAAAATAATTCTATTTTTTTTATATAAAAACAAGTGGCATTATATAAACAAACTGGCATGTAAAGGGTTAAAATCCTGAAAATGAATGAATATTTTGTAGTTATGATCAGGACTGATGTTGGTTAAAAAAATTAACTCCTTGAAAGTGGAAAATAATATTATTATGTAATATTATTATGGCAGTTTTTTGATGCGGACATTTTTGTCCTCTAAGGACCTCTGAGTAACTTTTTTTTTATTGACGCACAAGGGTTAAGTTTATAGGGTTTTCAGGGGAACTACATACGCTGTCAGTGTGTTTGTGTGTGTGTGTGTGTGTGTGTGTGTGTGTGGCGATCTGATAAACCCAAACCCTCAAACCATCTTCTCCTTTATGTATGAGAGAGAGAGATTATGCCAAAAAAAGAAAGAGAGAAGGACACAAGAAGAGATGGAGTGATTGCAGAGGCTGATAAGTGCAGACTTAGATAAGCAGCAAGTAAACACACACAATAATCAATCACAATTTCTCCTCACATTGCTCTATGGGGGGCGGGGGGGGGGGGGGCGGGTATGTTTGTTTGTATGTTTTCCTTGTTATCGGTTTAAACTATAATCCAGATATTTCTTCTCGTTTTAACTTGTGACAGCTCACACAACTCAGACACAACAGAGTCAGCAAATTGCTATATCACTGTAACTGCCTGCTCTCTTTCTCTCTCACAAACACACACACACATTAGCATTTTGTTTAAATATCTAATTAATGTAGTTTTGAGATTTGTGACTGTCGGAGCCATCCAAAACCAACTAGTTGATTATTAAAGTAAACTAGATTATCTACATTTTTTTTCTTTTTACTTTTTCATTAATTTTGTTTTGATGTTTTTTGTGGAGGTGCTTTAGTCAGAAAGCATCTTGTGTTTCAGCTGTTACACACTTTAAACTGTAAAACCTTCTCGGAAAAGTTTTAATCATCCTAATTTAACGCACGGCTTCTACATCCATTCAAATACAGACGGATGTTTTTGGCCGTTGTGTTGCATCTCTTGTTGTTTTTGGACATCCCACCAAGAGTACTGCACAACTTCAGGTTAAAAATAGTCCAACTTTTGCATCTCCAAACCGATGCATTCTGTTTTAGTCCATTGCGCCCCGTCAAGATTTTCATAAAAGCAAGAATGCAACTTATGTTACCGCCCTCCTTTGAAACGTGTCAACCCACCTTAAGTGATTCTGAAACCAGCATAATTACACGGGGCTTCATTATGTCTGATATGTCCATTAGTCGTTCAGGCAACTGACCAACTGGTTTATTTTGAAAATTAGCACATCACTATTTGAGGTCATGTATATGATAGCATACTCCTAATTATTGACAAAATACAATTTTATCAGATATATTCTTTTAAAATGTATATATATATATATATATATATATATATATATATATATATATATATATATATATATATATATATATATATACACACACACACACACACACACACTGGTTGCCAAAGGTTTGGAATAATATACAGATTTTTCTGTTTCAGAAGGAAATTGGTACTTTAATTCACCAAAGTGGCATTCAACTGAACACAGTATATAGACAGGACATTACTGATGTAAAAAAACCATATGATATTATGAAATGGTTAAAAGACACATTTGCTTTGATCATTTTTACTGTAATCCTTAGAAAATAAAATATTTAATAAAATCAACAAAACCACATAACATTATTTTAGATGTAAGTATGTATATGATGTAAAGATGTACTGTATATGAGTCATCAGCTGAAACTTTCTTACATTAAAATGAACACTGGCCACAGAGGAAACACTCAAAAATGAACAAAGTAACAGCTCTACTAAAGGCACTGGCACTGTAGATTATGGATTTTTAATCATTTGCATTCTAAGAATGTTCAAAGTCACAATATCATTTGTAATAAGGCATTATGCATACATTATAATGTGTTAAGAATACCCTTATAATGCATTATAAATACAGGTTTCATCGTGTGTTATAATGCATTGTATTCTTAAAAGTTATAACCACAAATTAGGAAAGTAATATATCATATCATAACTGTTGTTACAATTATTTATGTATTATTAATTATTACAGCATATTATAAGGTTTATTATAAGGCATTATGCATGCATTATAATGTGTTAAGAACACCCTTATAATGCCTGATAAATACTTGCTTCATAGAAAGTGTTATCAAAAATCCCATTAATTTTCTCCATAGAATAATATATTTTTAATGATAACTTGCAAACCATTGAAGACAGACCTACCATGAGCACACAGGTTTTGACTGATTGTTGACTATATAAGTGCGTTTTTAATTCAATTACATAATTTGCAATACTTCATAGGGTTGTGGTTCATTCCCTCATTAAAGATGTAAAGTACACATTCTTGTATTTTTGGAGCCTTTTAATATTTCTCCCCTCAACTCCCTGTTTCAATCTGGAATATGTGAACACAGGAAAGATAACTGCACTCGCCAAGCAATTTCATGGGACCTTTCAGAGTGTGCGATGCAGTGTGTGTTTGAAGGTTGTTCATTCTAAAATAGTGATGAGTCATCATGGAGTTTATATCCTGCCATATGTCCTCTCTTCTCCTCGCCGGCCTCTGCCGCACCCTCTCACGAAAGAGAGAATGACACTAATGAGGGATTTTCTGTCATCTCTTCATTTGCTCGGAGTCTCTCTGTACCTGTGACAGCAACGATTGTATGAGAGACAATGATGATTACTGCTGAACATTGTTATTTTATTATTTGAAGTGTGAAGTTTTATTTTGAGTCCATGTCAAAACTCACACCCACATTTGTTTGAAAGAGCAGTGAAGGGACTTTTTGGAGCTGTAATGTGCTGTGGTTGTTAACTGTACCCAATGGTAGTTGCTCAGAGGTTGCTCTTTCATACCTCACGAGACTTCTTGGAGTTCTCAGTTAGGTTTCTTTCAAGTATCAACATTGTCTCAGATGTTTCTTATCAAATTCTTTAGGTGAAACGACAAAAGAAATAAATGAGACAATTGTTGACATACAGTTAGAATAGAGCTAAAATAGTGTAGCTCAGAGAAAATGGTCTTGGGTGGGTTGTATGAGAAATATTTGAGTTCATATTGAAATCTGTGACTTTTGTATGCAGACATGCAGACTTGATTGGTGTCTTGGCAAATCTGAGTACAGTGTGTGACATTGTTGTCATGATAAAGGAGATACATGTGAGGAATACTTGGGATTTTTTTGTCAGGGCAAACCCCATTTTCTCTCCTTTTAATCTCATTGCTGTTTAAGAGACACAACTGACAATAAAGAGATCTCATTTGTGACTTTTTCTTTCCTACATTTCTGTCTTCCTCTAGTTTCTCCTTTTTGATGTAATCTGCTTTATTTGGCCTGGCAAATAACTGTAAATTTGTATTGCCAACAATAAACATGTTTGCTGCTTAGGTGCGGACAGTGAAAATCACACAAAGTGAAATCCCTCTCTCTGTCTCTGTAGGGAGTGAACAGCATGTTTCAGGTGGTGTTGACGGGGAATAACTCTGAGCACTTCAGCATCTCTCCTACTGCAGTACAGGGCAGAGCTGACATCCGTGTGCGTGTGGCTGTCCCGTTAGACTACGAAACCATCAGGAGCTACAGCTTTTCTGTAAGTGCAAGAAACACACACACACACACACATACACACACACACATATTCAACAAAATTGACGTTCCTTTCCAAATTTCACTTAATCTTTTCCAACACAATCTTGTTAGTATTTGTAAGTAATAAAGTTTTGGCATGAGTGCTTAAAAAAAAAAAAAAAAAAATTCTAGACTCTAATACATATAATGGACCCTTTTCACATTTCAGGGTTTTAAACTTAATAGTAAATTATGGCAGGGTTCTATAGAGGTACATGGGAAACCATAGCAAATATTTATTTTTGCCTATTTAACATTTCCATGACTTTACAAAAGATGAAAGAAATAGAGAGAAGTGAATTACGGCAGTCAGATAGGAAAAAGATGCCAAATTTACTCACACTCCCTCAGCAGCTGTATTTGAAACCTCATTTCAGCAGTGCTGAGTTTTTATTTATTTGTTTATTTATTTATTTATTTATTTAATGCCATGTTAATATTATCCAAATAATAATGTTATAAATTTGCACTAAATAATAATAATAATTAAAAAAAATAAAATGTTGCTGCTAAATTGACCCTTCGCTAAGCTCTGCCTCCCTTTGTTATGGTTGCTCGCTCTGACAAGCTCTGCAGAACTCCACTTTGGAATGAATGGGAGAATGCCGTGAACGACACGGTTTCTGGCAAAATATTCTCATAAACGAAATAGATAATATTTTTACATGGACTGGTATGAAGAGAGACATTGTAATGCATATTTATCTGAAGTTTTTTGTAAAAGAAATTGTTAAATTACACAGTAATTTGATTGAAAACTGTGCCGACTGTGAATCAGAATCAAGGCAAACAATTATTACAGTCACTTAAAAGAAAGAAAAACTTCATTTAATAGCGATAACACATCTAATAACATTAGCGTAAGTGAACAGAGCTGTTATAACGTCTCATAACACACTCATTTTGATGCTGTGAACTGTTTATTTACTATCGGTTTTACTATGGCTTGAATCAATTCATAAATTAATTAACGTTCAGTTATTATCTATAATTTACTTTGGAGCAAATGTAGATGTCATTGCAGATGTTAAATGTTCATTTGGGAATGAGAGCTGACACAGCTGAATCCATAACTTGCTCTTCTCCAGACTTATTTAAAGATTTTTTTTTTTTTTTTTTAAAGAAAGAAAAACACTGCGTGCATCCTCTCTGGGTAACTTGTGTCACTATTACAAATGAACCGGCAACAATGTGTTTATTTATTTATTTATTTTTTTTGATAATTTTGATAAATTCCCACTTAAAAGTACTCAAACACACATTACTTCCATAGGCTGTAATTGGAAAATAGCAAACACGTGTCAGAGTAATGGTGGCAGGGCAACAGTTTCTAACACAGGATTGGTCAGAAGCGCTTTTGAGGTGGGGCTTATCGAAGGGTCAATTAAGGTGGAAATGTTTCATGACAGTCTGTGAAAATGGTCCATAGCAAAATATACAAACGAGTATGGATACTATGTACAATTAGTGTATTAAGTCAATTTAATGGAATTAAACGTTCCGAGTTCTGTGAGCGGCACGGAATTCTTGGCACGATTAGCTAACTGTACTCAACTGTGCTGGTGGAATGGCTTTAGTACGTGGTGACTCATTTAGTGTATCTTTATGATTTAATTATGATGGTTTTACTAGTATTGTAGCCTACATTTATTTTTCTAAACGTCTTTTTCGTCAGGGCAATAGATTACAAGCTTAACTTAAAATACATCAGTGTATTCTCATATACTATTTTCATATAATACTTATTGAACATTTTGTCAATAAATATCCTTTTTAGCTAGTCTGGGAACTTTTACCTTTCTACATGTTCGTGTCCGGTGTCAAACACAAACCCTCAGCAAATGATGGTAAATCTCTCAACCTTTTCTCTTTATTTTACTTTTTATTTTTTGACACGATTTTGACATTTTTTTTTAATATTAGATCATCCTCCATAGCGCGCCGCACTTGCTCCAATGTTTACCTCTCATGCCGTTGCCAACAGACGGATCTGTTATGCACATTCTCCTGATGTCCCAGCACCACAGTGGAAAAAGAAACTGTAACTGCTCCAACTGGCCCGGTGTTGTGCCGAAATCGGTGACAACTGCAGCAGATGGTTCCATCAGAATTGCGCTGGGAATCAGTGGCGGTTCTAGAGGGGGGGCCCGAAGCCTGACAGAAGCCTGGCCCCCCCATGTGCCTCCCCCACTCACAGACCCCCCCCCCCCCCTCGGACGATAACATAATGAGGGCTGTCAATGTCAAAGTCAGTTTCCTGATGACCCCTCCGTCTAAACATGGTCATATACCACAGGAATAAATCTTTTAGAGGACAACACTGAAGAGATAAGACATCACCTGAATGAGTTTGGTGAACATTAGACACACTTAGTTGAAATTAAAGAGGGGTAACATATTTTGGTAATCTCTAATGTACAGTCAGATTTGGTGACCCTGCTGTTTCTATATATTTCATCATATACCATAAGAATAAATCTTTTAGAGGATAACACTGAATAGATTAGACATCACCTGAATGAGTTTGGTGATCATTAGACACACTAAGATTAAATTAAAGAGGGGTGAAAGCCTCGAATATCAATATAATGTAATATTTACTGTCAGCATTGGTGTACCTGCTTTTCATAGACCAATGTAGGGGACACTGAGGGGATATATCACCAGAGTAAGTGTGGTGAATAGATGTAAGATGAAGAACAAAGACAATAATACAAATGTATTTTGTGCACAAATAAACTATAAAAAACTGAATAATACAAGTAATTAAGAACAACAATATTAAAAGTAAAACACACAATGGTATATGGATCGCTTATCATAGCATGTGTCTTTAAGAAATCTGTATGCCTTTAACAGCCCTGCCTGTTTCTTGCGTCACTTGTCAGCGTGCGGTGATGCTCACTGAGCACAAGCACAGGAAGCGTTCTCACACGAAAACTTACTGAACAGCGGCCTCTTGTAACAGATTTCAATAGGTCATCGATTTTGACACAACACCGGAATGGCACGGTGTCTGGAAATGCAGAGGCAGGACCCAAAAGCAGAGTTAAAAAAGGGGATTTATTTACCAAAAAACAAAACCAACATAAAGCTCCCACAAGGGGGAAAAACAAACATAAACTACCCCGAAGGGGAAAAATCCAGGCTGGGGCAGAGGGAAACAGGACCGACCGGACCGAAACAGGAACCAGGTGGGGGGAAACAGGACTGACACGGAAGACTGAACACAAGACTGGAAACAAGACCGATTAACAAGACCAACGAACAGGACTGGCTGGAATACACACAAGACGAACTGGCACTGGACAGCACACACGAGGCTAAAATAGGGAGAGAAATCAACAGGTTAACAAGACAGGGCAAGTGTGACTAATATACTAATAATGGGCAAACAAGGAGGCGGGGCATGACGTAAGACAAAGAGAAACGCGGCGATACAGAAACAAAACAAAACCACGTGCTCTCACAAGCCAACAAAACACCCAAATGGCATGAGCGCACATCGCCAAGACAATGAGGCAATAGACACCCATGCCAAACAAGACAAGAGAATGCGTAGCAATGCCAAACAAAGCGATGCCACGCATTCTCACACTAAACGAAACCTGAGCATACATCATGAGGCAAACGGCATGTGATGCACGCAACAGGTGACAAAAACAAGGAAACCTGTCCAAGAGAGTTCGGCCACACACACACCCAACACCTTAGACCGAAGTGGCCGAACCTCAGCACAACATGAAGACAGCTCACGACACTGAAGATCTGATGTAGTCACTCTTCTATTTTCTTCTCCAGCTTTATGCCAATGAGTCTCTGTCTGAGCATGTGGGGTTCGCTCGAGTCTTCATCGACCTCATTAATGAGAACGACAACAGGCCGATATTCAGTCAGACGCTTTACAACATCAGTTTACCGGAGAGCACCGATCCTGGAACATCTTTGGTTCAGATAAAGGTGAACACACACACACACTTGTCCGTTACCTTTACACATGTTGGCTACAAAGAATTTCAAGAGCACACTACAAGACTGAGCTAATTGTTTTCTGTCACATTGATGCACACTTCACACAACTAATCAAAGACCAGGCGCGTGGCTTTGAAAGCTTAAGTTGCTTGTAACATTGACTACTAAGGTTTCCCTTTTAAACATGTGTCCCAGATGGCAGAGCCCTGGTTCTCATCTAGAACTCTGTGATATCTGTTACATTTCTTTCCCTTTCACTGGGTCAGCATCATTTATTTAATTTCAACATACAGACTGTCTTCCAGCGCTGAAGGTCATCTCACACTATGAGCAGAACAGAGCATAAATCACTGTGAACAGCCACATGCTGCTCATAAATTCAGCCTATTATTACTTTCCTCTGTCACTATCACACTGGCATTGTTGGATGGAATGGAAATCAATACTGATCAATACACAGTCCAGCTTTGGATACACAAAGAAGCTCCTGGAATACAGTAAGTGCTGTACTGGTGTCTGTGAGCACTGATATTTATCATACTAATCATTAAAACTAATTCTACATCAGTCCTTCTGCATTCTAACTTTATTTATGAAGAGCAATCCAAGGACTTTGAGGAGTAACCCAAATGCAATGACCGGGCCTAAAATGATGGTGATATTTTGCAGGGAAATACTTCATAAAACACAAAACCAAAATATTCCTCCCTTTAATTTTAAAGGAAAAGTTCACCCAAAAATAAAAATGTACTTATTTACTGACCTTCAGGTCCTTCCAATCTGAATGTGTTGCATGGAAAACAAAAGGTGAATTTCCTGTATGCTCTTTGCCATGTAATATAATTCTTGTCCATATATTCTTATATATAATTTCCATATAAGAAAGTATAAAGGTTGGGGGGGCCTGGGTAACTCAGCGAGTATTGACGCTGACTACCACCCCTGGAATCGCAAGTTCAAATCCAGGGCGTGCTGAGTGACTCCAGCCAGGTCTCCTAAGCATCCAAATTGGCCTGGTTGCTAGGGAGGGTAGAGTCACATGGGGTAACCTCCTCGTGGTCGCTATAATGTGTGGTTCTCGCTTTCGATGGGGCACATGGTGAGTTGTGCGTGGATGCCGCGGAGAATATGGTGGGCCTCCACACGTGCTACGTCTACGCAGTAACGCGCTCAACAAGCCACGTGATAAGATGCGTGGATTGACAGTCTCAGACACAGAGGCAACTGAGATTTGTCCTCTGCCACCCGGATTGAGGTGAGTCACTACGCCACCATGAGGACTTAGAGCGCATTGGGAATTGGGCATTCCAATTGAAAAAAAAAAAAAAAAAAAAAAGGTCTGGGTCTGTCAAGCTCCAAAATGAAAAAAAAAAAAAAAAAAAAGCATTATGAAAATATATAAAAAATAGTTACTGTACTTATTACATAATTTAAACCTGACAAAAAGCATCTACTGGTGTCATTTGATTTGAGAGCTACAATGTAGGGCAAGACTTCCAATAAATAATTATGTAAATTTCTTTCTTTTCATCACACAAGGTTATTTTATGGCTTCAGAAGTCTTAAAGGGATAGTTCACCCAAAAATGAAAATTCTCTCATTTACTCACCCTCATGTCATCCCAGATGTGTATGACTTTCTATCTTAAGCAAAACACAAACAAAGATTTTTTGAAGTATATTGTCAGGGTGCTGCCCTTTGTTTTTTTTTGTTTTTTTTTTCCCTTTGTGGCAGAGCACTGACATGTACGTGTTCCATGTCTGTTTAATGTCTTGTGCCTGGATTCAGCCACTTCGGTTGGTTTGGTTTATTTACTCTGAGTCCAGGTACTTGTGTTTTGTCTCATGCTATGTGAATGCACTTGGTTTTGAGTGTTCTCATTTCCTTGTGCATTTGTGTCTCTCTTGTCTTTAGTGGTAACCCCACCCTCTCGTTTGCCTTGTTACCTGTTTGATTAATAGTTTATGGTCCCTACCTGTGTTCCCTGGTATCCCTCCTTGAACCCTGTCAGTTCATTGTCTCTACTTCGCCATATCGGTCGAGTCTTGCACCTCCTGTCGCGTTATTTCGGTCATTTTGGTTATTTGTCTATTAGTTTTTGTATTTCCTTTTCTCCCTTATGAGAATGTTTTGTTTCTAGCTTAAGCATTTTGTTTCTGCTATTTACTGTTTTCTCTCCATCGTGAGAGCTTTGTTTTTCTGTTTCTGTTTATTTTTCAGTAAAGCTCATTATTGTCCTCTAGCGTTTGGGTCCTCTGCTCTTTACCATTGTTAGCATCTGTGACAAATATTTCAGCTCTGTATGTCCAAATATAATTCAAGTGAATTGTGATCAGACCTTTGTAGCTTCAAGAATCACATAAAGAATATAGAAGTAATCCATAAGACTTCAGTGGTTAAATCCATATCTTCAGAAGCGATATAATAGGTGTAGGTGAGAAACTGATCATGTCATTTTTTTATTCTAAATCTCCACTTTCACTTTTACATCTGAAATTCACATATGGTGCCTGTTTAGTTTCACTTTCATGTCTGAAAGTTAGAGTTAAAGTGGAGATTTATAGTAAAAAATGGACTTAAATATTGTTCTGTTTCTCACCCACGTCTATTATATTGCTTCTGAAGATATGGATTTAACCTCTGGAGTCGTATGGATTACTTTTATGTTTACTTTGTGATTTTCAGAGCTGCAAAGGTCTGATCACCATTCACTTGCATTGTATGGACCTACAGAGCTGAGATATTCTCCTAAAAATCTCAGTTTGTGTTCTTAGCATTTGCTAAGGAGTGACCTGGTGCTCAGTTCTCTCCACCTTTCTCTTCCCGTCCTCTCCATCTCTGTGTGTGGCTGTTATGTCGATAACTGCTGTCTGCTCTATGTCACTGGCTCACTTGCTACATGTAGCAGCTTGTAAAGTCAATTGAGTGGTAACTTTACCCTTAGTGCCCTGGGGGCATGCTAACACAGAGTTATGTAGAAGCAGCTTCATGTTTACACACTTGTTTTCTTTTTCTCTCTCTTTTTCTTTTTCATCTCTACCTGTTGTGAAACTTGAAATGGCTGCTGTAAAGGGTTGAATGTGGGCTTTAAATAGTTGCTTGATTATTATGTTCTTAGACACAGATCACTATTGGCTATAGTAAGTATAAGTCCATCTCTGCCTGTCTCCATTTATTAAATTTCTAAATAATACCTCTTGCAGTTTTTTGCCTGGCAGACTATTAAAAAGACAAAGAAATCCTATAAGCTTACACTGAAAGACAAACCCGAATCATATCTACGGACCAGAATATCATAAAAACTTGGAGGACAAGTCTTAGTAACTGCATAGCAGCACTTAAAAGGATAGTTCACCCAAAAATGAAAATTATCTCATAATTTACTCATCCTCAGATGTGTTTGACTTTCTTTCATCTGCAGAACAAAAATTTTTAGAAGAATATCTCAGCTCTGTTGGTCCTCACAATGCAAGTGAATGGGTGCCACAATTTTGAAGCTCCAAAATCCACATAAAGGAAGAATAAAAGTAATCCATACGACTCCAGTGGTTCAATCCACGTGTCCAGACACGATATGATAGGTGTGGGTAAGAAACAGATCAATATTTAAGTCAGTTTTTACCATAAATTCTCCTCCCTGCCCAGCAGGGGGGCAATATGCATGAAAAATATAAATCACCAAAAACAGAATGAGAATGGGAAAGTGAAGTGAAATGGAGATTGACTGAGCAAGGAGGATAATTTATAGTAAAAAAAGGACTTAAATATTGATCTTTTTGTCACCCACACGTATTCTTCAAAAGATATGGATTTAACCACCAGAGTAGCCTGGAGTACTTTTATGTTGCCCTTATGTGGATTTTGGAGCTTTAAAATTTTGGCACCCATCCACTTGCATTGTATGAACCTACAGAGCTTTAGATTTTTAGAAATTCTTATAAAAATCTACATTTGTGTTCTGCAGAAGAAAGAGAGTCATACACATCTGGGATGGCATGAGGGTGAGTAAATGATGAGAGAATTTTCATTTTTGGGTGAACTATCCCTTTAACACCATTCAGAAAACCTTATATAAATGGTATAGGAATACCCTGGCCATCACCTATAACACCTTAGCACCAGGACAGTACATTTTTGCATGGGCAAGAATTACTTACAATACATTTTCATCAGAAAATCAAAAAAAAATTTGTTTTGTCTGCTTCTCTTTTGAAAACATATGTTGTCTCCCATGTGTGTGTGTGTGTGTGTGTGTGTGTGTGTGTGTGTGTGTTTGATGGCCAGGGTGAGTTGTGTCTTTTTAAACAGATGTTTGGACTGCTGCTAATGTGCTGCGGTAACTGACTAGAGCAGTTTATGAAAGGAAATGGACTGTCACACACATACACGACATATCCATATGTTCCGACATACACATTTACATACCTGTCAGATACCTGTCAGCTCTGGCTCATTATGATGGATGTTCATCCTTTTTATCATCATTTGTTAAACTTTAGTTTAATTTCGATGTGTTTAATCTTTACGTTTCAGATACATTTGTATGCACAGTATCAGAAGTATATTTCCAGACACGCATTAAACCGAGTGCTGGAGCAGCTCACACTGTCAGAGCTGATTGTTCCTTTAAATGCCGTTTTTAGTCCAACTTTCAACTTAATCTGTGCCTGGGAACCCAGCCTAAAGAGCTTAGACTGCTGTAGAGTTTGCTGGATTCTGTGCCATGAGTGTGCGAGAGTGTTTGTAAGAGAGCTGGAGACACTTTCAACTTGCAAATTATGACTGAAGAGCATGCACTCACAAACATCAGAAATTACACTCACAACACAATAGAGCACTATCCTTAAAATCCTCATCTCTTTGGGAGAAAATGAAACTTGCTTTTAATGCCACACAGTGGACATTTCACCTCGGTACTGTCGTGATATGCGTAAGGAACCATGTATTACCATTTTGCAAAAATGGCAACACAGTCACATATTTTTCATTAAAATCAGGCTGAAACAATCTGTGTTTAAATGTGCCATACAAACTGTGAAGATCAGGTTGAATGATCAGGGATCTTGTCAAGAATAAACTTCAGTGATTATTTCCAAACACAGGGATCGTTTAGAAGGATATGCAGAGCGGCAGGTGCTACACACAGCCAGAAACAACACATTGGTTAGCCTTTTCAAAGTAAATCCTCTTTTTAATGATATGGCCTCTTTAACACTCTTTCAAGCAAGTTCACCCAATTTAGCCTCTTTATTGCCTCCTTAATCCTTAACAATCACTTAGCACAAGCACATATTAATTTGAATTGTGAATCAATGCTGTCTGCCTATTTAACATCATCATAAAAGCTGTTTTATTTAATTAATTTAATTGCATTTCGTGCTGAGATCCGGCTGTATAGGGCCTACTGAAACGCCTGTAAAAACCAGCATTAGATGCATGGCTCAATACCTTCACAGCGTGCCATTTTTCCATTGAGCTTCTGAAACAGGTGTGATTCAAAACACAACCACTGTGATGCAGGTAGCTTTAGTTAATAGCTAAGAAGTCATTTAGCACACACTTTTAACCAAAGCAGCTTACGATACACTTGTTACAGTTACATGCACTGGAATGAACAACAACTAAGCCTCACATTTCACACACACATTTTTCTGTAGTTTCAGCATTACACGGATGGACAGCTCCCCTAACATTGTCAGCAGAAACAAGCCTCTGTGTTAGTCCACTGTGTCTCACTACAGAATCACTGCTCACATGGCACAGCTGTGTGTGTGTGTGTGTGTGTGTGTGTATACGTACTTAGCTATAGTTTGGGGACAAATTTGTACCCATCATTTTACCCATGTATCTGACAAAACCACCTTTGGGGATATTTTGGGATGCTTTAGCCCTGTTGTACCCCATTTACTATCTGTCTTGCTCCATAGACAGATTTTTGTACTTGTTTTGAGCATAAGTCTCCCAAAAAATAATAATAAATTTCTAACATGTTTGCGGTATAACACAATAAAGTCATGTCTCACACAACCCCATACACACCGTCTGTTGGGGGCTTGCTAGAGCATGTGTCCATATGCGTACACACACACAGGTGTAACGGTAGCCAGCTGATAGATAGCTGTGCAATGTGCATCAACCTCACTCTCCTGACCTCAAGAGGTACACTAGCGACTGACGCTAGAGGCTTTAGCCTCCTTGTTAGCACACCCACCTCCCATGCCAGAGACGCCAGTTCGAGTCCCATACAGAGTGGGTAGAACAAGGGTTTCACAATGGTGCCGTGACCTGGATGGGAGTGAGGTTTATGGGGGTGAGTGTAATGGTAGCCAGCTGATAGATAGCTGTGCAATGTGTATCAACCTCACTCTCCTGACCTCAAGAGGTGCACTAGTGATTGACACTAGTGGCTGTAGCCTTTAGCCTCCTTGTTAGCGCACCCACCTCCAATGCCGGAGACGCCGGTTCGAGTCCCGTACGGAGTGGGTAGAACAAGGGTTTCACAATGGTGCCGTGACCCGGATGGGAGTGAGGTTTATGGGGGTGAGTGTAATGGTAGCCAGCTGATAGATAGCTGTGCAATGTGTATCAACCTCACTCTCCTGACCTCAAGAGGTGCACTAGTGATTGACACTAGAGGCTGTAGCCTTTAGCCTCCTTGTTAGCGCACCCACCTCCAATGCCGGAGACGCCGGTTCGAGTCCCGTACGGAGCGGGTAGAACAAGGGTTTCACAATGGTGCCGTGACCCGGATGGGAGTGAGGTTTATGGGGGTGAGTGTAATGGTAGCCAGCTGATAGATAGCTGTGCAATGTGTATCAACCTCACTCTCCTGACCTCAAGAGGTGCACTAGTGATTGACACTAGAGGCTGTAGCCTTTAGCCTCCTTGTTAGCGCACCCACCTCCAATGCTAGAAACGCCAGTTCAAGTCCCGTACAGAGCAGGTAGAACAGGAGCGTCACACAGGCATTGTTTAATATTTATCAGTGATGGCAGTGGTTATCATTATAAATATTTATAGTGATTTAGTGTGTATGTGTCTCATGAGATGAGGTCTGCTCATATTGCTAAATTGCTTCTTTGTTTTCAGTCTGGCTTTTGGCTGCAGTTTGTTTGCATTTCTGCATGTCCTAATGTTTTCACTTGCATTTATACACTCTCTTTTCTTTCAGACATTATAGCAATAATGGATTTCTATCCCTTTGAGTGTCTCTGTGTTTGTGTAAAATGTGTTGGTTCATTCATTGTTTCTGTTTTGTTTTTTTGTGTGTATGTTTGTTGGGAAGAACGGTTTTGTAGTTTATTTATGTTTGTTTGTTTAATCACATAATTTCTCCTTGAGGTGAAAGTTTTGATTAGTTTATGTATTTGTGTATGTGTAAATATTCAGATATGGCAATATGACTATATGTTTTTTCATGAAACACAAAAGGAGATGTTAGCCAGAATGTCCAAGCTTCTCTTTTCCCTTCAAGAAAGGAGTAGAATAAACTTATTTCTCAAATAGTTCTCAATTTCTCTCAATTGCTCCTCTCCTCTATCTCTCTTTCCCTTTCAATCAATTTTTTCTCCTTTAATCATAAAGAGCAGGAATATGGAGGACATTTGCTGATTATGGTATGTCTATAAAATATAGCTGTTGGCTATACAGACCTCATATTCACACTGCCTATCTCTCTGTTCTGATGTAGTTTTTGTAAGTTGGTTCTTTTGCACTTATTTTAATATATCTTTCTTGTTGTTGTTGTTGTTGTTGTTGTTATGACCAAATCGGAACGGAAAGCTGATCTCTCTCTCTCTCTCTCTCTCTCTCTCTCTCTCTCTCTCGCTCTCTCTCTCATTCTCTCTCTCTCTCTCTCTCTCTCTCTCTCTCTCTCTCTCTCTCTCTCTGTCTACATCACTTCTTCGTTTTGTCTCATTTCTCCTTCTTTTCTTCCTCTCTCTTTAAATCACAATTTTACTAATTTTCTTATCACTGTCCTCCAGTCTGTTAAGACGATCATGTGTGTGTGTGTTTGTCTCTGTGTGTATGTGTGTTTTTATCTAATTGCTGTAAAAGGTTTATTCAGTAAACAGTTGATAAGACTCAGACTTAGCCCTGAGGCAGCACTTGTCTTTCCTGTTCTGTGATGTTTCAGCTATTTGAAATATATATTAGAATTATATTCCTCTAGTTTATTTAGTTTAAATTGCAGCCATTTCTTTTGCCCATTTATTAATAAGACCACTGAATTCTGATGTACATTTTGTGTTTTGGCTCCAGCCAGAAATCCTCTCACCAGCTTCTGGCAACTTTATGCCAACTTTTACACCTTGTCATCATTTTGACATGGAGCTGTCTGATTGTGCATTTGGTCTAATCCGATCAGACCGGAAAAAATTAAAATTTCTGCGTTAGTGAAACAACCATCACAGTTAAATGCATGTGAGATTAATTGCAATATGAAACTCTATTCAAAACAGTAAAAAAAAGAGGTGTTCTCGATTTTTGGTTTGTTATTATGTTCTTATTACAGTGTTACTATGTTGTTATTACATTGTCATTATATATGCTGATAAATCTCAAATTTAAAATAATCCCTGCCAGTGAAATTACATTTTAATACAGAAATCAAAGAGATTTGATATCAGGGATGTAATGAATTAGACACACTGGAGGACAGAAATTGAAGAGAATTAAATAGTGGGAGAGAGACAGGAAGTTGTTTGAACAGTGTCTTGATCATCCAGGCTGTTGGTAAGAGTATGTGTTCATCAAATGGCGAGCAATTGTTGGTGTGTGTCTTTATGTAAACTGTGTGTGCACATCAGTTATACTATCACGGTTTTGGTGTGTGTGCATATATAAAATAAATGTTCCTATAACCAGGGGCAGTGTCAGGATTTTTTCACAGTACCTTGATCAGTCTGATCGCTGTCCCCGCTGGGCTACCCCTCTAGAACCACCATTGCTTATAACACTAAGCAATCAGCATTATGTTACTGTGATTTGAAGAAGATTAGGGGTATTTCTGAAACAAAGGTTTCAAACTAAATTCTGTGAATACACATTTGATATATTTTGATATATTTGGCATGCATTGACACATTAACAAACACACCCATATACACATGTTTCTCCAGCTACCTAAAAGAGGATATACTGTAAGATTTATTTCTAAAAGAGGACATAAAACCTATATAATATACTTTGGACTAACCCTAAACTTTCCCATAGAAGAAAACTTTTTTTGCATGTTTAGAATAAAAATAAAACATTGTTTACTGTATTTATGAATCACCTTTCCCTTAGAAGATGTAGCCAAAAATAATTTTTGTCAGATTTAGCTTAATTGTGGAGACATATTTCAGCTAATCTCTATAAATGTTTTAGGTCCTCAGGGTGAGAAATGTGTGAGTGTGTTTTGGTAGATTACTCAGTTGGATTAATATGTCACTAATAGATCTAAACAGCTGAGTCATAGATTCACTCTGACCACCGAGACTAATACTCTTTCTATCACACACTCACTTAAGGGTCTAGTTCCATTTTCAGCAGCAGGGCTCAATAATAATAAAAAAGACCTGAGGCCAGTGTGAAAGAGTTTGGGGCCAGTTGACAGAAATGTCACTTGCTGTATGCATTTTTACTATGTTTTATATCCATTGATTATCTACATGTGTTTTTATGCCATTCTGTGATGTATTTTGTACATTGTTGTTGCAAATTCTGCTGATTGAAATATTTATTTATTTACAGTATATTTATAATATACCAAGTCAATGTTATCTAGCTTACAAGCACAGATTTTAAAAGAAAGAAAGTCAAAGAGGTTTGGAGCGACATGAGTTGATTAAATCATGACAGAATTTTCAATTTTGGGTGAACTATCCCTTTTACGTTCAATGAAAAATATTCATATTGTTTTCCTGGCACATTTAAAAAATGTTGAAAAATGTAAATATATATATTTTTAGTGCTGTCAATGGATTAACATTTTTAAATGAATTAAATAAACATAATTTGCTGATTAATTAATTGCAATTAATTGCATATATAAATATTTGCCAAGAAAGGCCCCCAAATAAAAATAATTAAATAAATTATGATAAAATAATTTTAGTCAAATAATTTTAAATATAATATATAAGAAATATAATAATTCAGATAATTAAAATACATTACATAATTGTGGCAGATGAGTAAAGCATTGATTAGGAAATGCAAAAACTAGTTTTAGAAGTAAATATATTGTTTATTTCCATATCATTGAACATAAGCCTTTCATTGGCTACAGTCCACAACAATGTATTTTGCAACTGAACTCATCAATCTGTCCGAGGTAGACGTATTATACAGGCTTTTCTAAGGACGCATCTATGTACTTTATATTCCTTCAGACTCGAGTTATATAAATGCAGGTATCTCCTGACCTCACACATGTGCTCTTGACATGCACATCCACTGTTGTTTCCACCTTAGTCTCCTGATGTTTAGTGATGATTACATCTTCTTCTAGCACTTCTTTGTAACAGCAACGGCTCGGTTGTCAGTATTGCCTCCTTGTGGACCCTCTAATTAGTGCAAAAAATTCCTCACGCATGTGCATACTGTGCGTTCAAGTACGTCTGGTTAGAAAAAATCGGGCTGTACGTGTTCAGTGCACAAGCACTCTGCTGATGACGAAATTTGCGTCATGCATCCTGCATGCATACGCCTCGCATTCGCGTTTGGCCAATGTACACTTTGGGCTTTAATGTGGTTTGTTGTCTTGACAGCTGCACATTGCCTGTTCAGCTGGAGTTGTGCTTACTGCCCCCTGCTGACCGAGACTTGTAGAAACATGAAGGTGAATCTGCCTTTGTGGTCCGAGGGCATGATTAATTGCATTAATTTTTAGTTATTTTTTTGTATAATTAATTACACTGAATTAATGCATTAAATCAATAGCCCTAATATTTTTGTTTTTGTTGTGGGGGCCGGTGAAAATGTTGGCAGGGCACATTTAAATGACCAGGCCAGCAGAAACAAATCCTTACTGTTGAGCCCTAAACAGTCTTTCATTCTGTTGTCACATCTGCCACAGGTGGAACATATGGATGTTTGGAGATAGATGGTTTCTCCTTACTCTGCTGTCACTCTGTTTTCATGCACACTGAAATGTTGTCTGACATCTGTCATTCAAGAGAGAATTGTCTTTTTATGGTTTGATCCAAAATATCAGGTCCACATTCAATGTTGTCTCCGTTCCTGTTCTTTGACTGAAGTTCAGTGTCTTTGTGTTTCTGTTGGCCCACTGTCTAGAGTTTGAGGTGTGTATTTGTGTTTGTCTTTGCCAAATGAGGAGAAAAATAGGGCAGGAAGAAGGAATGGATGGAAGAGAATGAGATGACTATCATCTCTGCCATCCTCTCTCCTTTCTGATCCCTGTCTGTCTCACCTGCCCTTCATTAAGTCCCCTGTCATCATAGCGACTGTTGTCACGCTAACACCCTGAGCCCTGGCATTGTCATCACTGAACTTATAGGCCTGTCAATCACACTGAGTGATATAAAGGGAGAGAGAGATAAAGAAAGAGAGGAGAAAAGTATGGAAGAGAGTGAAGAAAAGGAGATGAATTTGTTTGTGGAACACGGCACAATGGGGACTTTGTATTCTTTCATTCTTTGTTTGTTTTCTGTTTCTGTTATTTTTGTTGATTCATTTATTCTTGTATTGGTTAGTTGGTTGTTATTTTGTTGGTTTATTCAATATTTTTTAAGTCAGTTTATTTCATTTATTATTTTATTTTTTGTTCATTATTTACTTCTGTCTTTTCTTCTTTTGTTTGTTCTTTCATTTGTTTATTATGTTCTTTGTATATTATTTTCTTCTTTTATCTTTGTTTATTTTTTTATTTGTTCAGTCTGCTTAATTAATTTATTATTGCATTTTGTTAGAACATTTGTTTTGTTCTTTTGTTTGCCTCTTTGTTCATTTGAGCCCTCTTTTGTTTGTTTTATTCATTAATTTGTTCTTTCATTTGTTTGTTCCTTCATTTGATTGCTTGTTCTTTGTTTCTTTAATTTTTTTTTATTCTGTCATTCATTTTTTGTTATTTCTGTTTATTTTTTTCATTTGTTTTTCTGTTTGTTTTAGTTCAGTTATTCTTTTATTTGTTTGTTTGTTCTTTGTTTCTTTTTTCTTTTGTTATTGAATAGTCATTAATTGATTTGTTCTTTCTTTGTTTATTTGTTAATTTTTTCAATTTTTGTTTTGTTCTTTTGTTTGTCTGTTTTTGTTCATTTGTGTGGTCTTTTTTATTATTTGTTCTTTATTTTATTTAGTTTTCCTCCAATCTTTTATACGTTTGTTCTCTCTCTCATCACTATGTCTTTTTATTTATTATGACTTTTTTTCATATTTTTTGCACTGATTTTGAAGGATAATCTGTGGAATTCTGCAGAAGGGATTAAAACATGGCAAATTGCTTTAAATAGAGCAGAGAGAAATACACTATTAGCTGAAATCACCATCAAAAAAAGCCATAATATTTAAAAAAACAAACATGCAAGGGGGTTGGGAATGTGTAGAACTATTGTAAATGACAGATGTTGCAATTCTGCCGAAGTCTGCGAAGACTTCTACGGAGTTCTGCATGCACAGTTTCTGTCTGGCTATTTATTTGATTATTAAGATGAGTGAAGTGAACTTTATGGTCCGGTGGTTTCTACCCATATTCCGGTCAAACTCTGCTTGAAATCTTTATAATAAACTGCTTTGGTTGGTTGGCTGAATTCACTGTTGTGAGTTGTCAGTCGAAAAGTGGCCATAATCAGTACATACACACACACACCCACATACACACACAGAGGGTGAGGTTGTCATAAGGGCATGTTTGAATCATGGATTCTAATAGTGGCACTGACAGAAATGCACACTCACAACACTCTGTGACCCTGCACACCAACAGCACCGCCAGTCAACTGAAACTCCATTACCAGAACCCAGCCATGATCCATTAGAAAGAGAGAGAGAGAGAGAGAGAGAGAGAAAGAGAAATTAGACAACATGCCCTTACACCATACGCTTATCTTGATGTTAAAGGAGTAGTTCACCCAAAATAATAATAATAATAATAATTTGGTTATTATTTACTCACCATAATGTTGTTTTAAACCTGTGTGACTTTATTTCTTCCTTGGAAGGTGAATTTTTAAAATATTCTTCACAGGGAACTGAGAGTGAACTATTTCTTTAACATTAGCATCCTGAAAAAAAAGCAAAGCTGTTAAAGGGAAAGTTCATCCAAAACTAATCATACTAACTAAACCAACTCTAATCATTTACTCACCCTCATGCCATCCCAGATGTGTATGAGTTTCTTTCTTCTACAGAACAAAAATTAAAATTTTTAGAAGAATATCTCAGCTTTGTTGGTCCTCACAATGCAAGTGAATGGTGGCCAGAACTTTGAATCTCCAAAAATCACATAAAGTCAGTATAGAAGTAATCCATGACAGTGGATAAATCCATGTCTTCAGAAGCGATATGATAGGTGTGGGTGAGGAACAGATCAATATCTAAGTCCTTTTTACAGTAAATCTACACTTTCATTTTCACATTCAGCTACCTACTGGTCAGGGCTGGTCAAAGGTGGAGATATAAAGTAAAAAAGCACTGAAATATTGATCTGTTTCTCACCCACACCTATCATATTGCTTCTGAAGACATGGATTTAACCACTGTCTTAACCACTGATTTAACTACTGTCTTATAGATTACTTTTATACTTTTAAAACATAGATTTAACCACTGTCTAATGGATTACTTCTATGCTGCCTTTATGTGATTGAAAGTTCTGGCCACCATTCACTTGCATTTTGAGGACCAACAGAGCTCAGATATTCTTCTAAAAATCTTCATTTGTGTTCTCACTCTCATCTGGGATGGCATGAGGGTGAGTAAATGATGAGAGAATTTTTGGTAACACTTTACAATAAGGTTCCATTTGTTAACATTAGGTATCATGAACTAAAAATTAACAATATATTTATTACAGCATTTATTAATCTTTGTTAATGTTAGTTAATAAAAATGCAATTATTTATTGTTAGTTCATGTTAGTTCATAGTGATTTAACTAATGTTAAAATAAATTATTATTATTTTTTTTTTAATGTATTAGTAAATGTTGAAATTAGCATTAACTAAGGTTAATAAATGCTTAATAAGTATTGTTCATTGTTAGTTCATGTTAACTAATGTTGTAAACTAATGTCATCAAATGGAACCTTATTGTAAAGTGTTACTGAATTTAAATTTTTGGATAAACTATCCCTTTAAGAAGCATCTCATTTCAATCAGGATCTGCTTAATTTAGTCTGTTACAGAGCCTATCATGCTGTATAAATGAGCTCTGAGATTCATACACATCAAATAGGATTTCATCAAATGTGACAAACACCCAATATGGACTCTACAGTCAGAATACTGCCAGAATAGCACATGAACATAGCACTAAAACACTATATACTTGCTATACTATATACGCTTGCTATGCAAAGGACTGGGATACGAGTTCTGAAGAGCACGGAAGTCGACACGTAAGCCGAAAGTGTAATAGAAGCACCACAAATTGACGTGGTTGCTTCAGCAATTGTGCTTTTCATCTCACATTTGCTTTTTATGACACTATCGGTTAGGTTTAGGTTTAAGGTTTAGAGCAGGCATAGGTTATGTTGATTTAAAACTCAATAGAGCATTAAACAAAAAAACAAACAAAAAAACAACAACAAAAAAAAATCTGTTTGGGAGAAAATGTAGCTCAGTTTTAGTGCCACACAATGAATATTTCACCTCTGAACTGCCGCAATGTAAGGAACCACATAATTTAAATTTGCGAAAATGTCACCACAGTCACATAAGTTTCATGAGATCAGGCTTGCTATGATGCAAAACACCCATTCACCTAGATATCTTTGTAAGATTAACAAATGAAGTTCCAACAACACATTCACAAAGAGCGAAAATCTGCTTGTAACACACCTGCACATCTGATGGATTATCATTTCCATAAGAAAACGAATTCTCTCTATATCAGGATCTAGCAGATGTTAAACTGCGTGGGTGTGTGTGTGTGTGCGTGTGTGCGCGTGTGCATGCGTGTGACGGAAAAGAGAAGCACCATTTCTCATATTCTAATTTTCTTTTACACACACAGCTGTGCTGTTGTTTCTATGGTAGCTTGTTTTTTCCACTTTTATGTTATTTTGCATAAAGATACAAGTCAGGTTTTGAATCTGTTTCCCTTAGGCATATCTGTGCAACTTCATTTGGCTACACACTCTCGCACACTCCTTTTATATCGCTCATACCCTGTTATTTTTTACATATCCACTACATTAACGAGATTTCAGTACATGTTCCTGTGCTGTATTTACTATGAAATTTATTGTCATTTTGGGAGTATGTGTGCTGTTGACTAGATACCATATCCAACTTTAAGTAATTCTGCATATGTCAGTGACAGTGTTTGTGTTTTTACGTGTCATTGCTTACATATCACAGCATACAAGTAACCCACACGATTCCAGTTGTTAAATGTATATCTTCTGAAGCGATATGATAGATGTGGGTGAAAAACAGTTCAATATTTAAGTCCTTTTTTACTGTAAATCTACACTTTCACATTCAGCCACCTACTGGTTGGGGCTTGTCATAGGTTGAGATTGATAGTAAAAAAGGATTTAAATATTGCTTTGTTTCTCACCCTCATCCATTATAATGCTTCCGAAGACGTGGATTTAACCACTGGTGTATGGATTACTTTTATTCTGACTTTATGTAAGTTTTGGAGATTGAAAGTTCTGGCCACAAATCACTTGCACTGTATGGACCTACAGAGCTCAGATATTCTTCTAAAAATCTTCATTTGTGTTCTGCTGAAGAAAGAAAGTCATACATATCAGGGATGGAATGAGGGTGAGTAAATGATGAGAGAATTTTCATTTTTGGGTGAACTATTCCCTTTCATTTCAAAATGTAAACACTGTGTCTTTGTGGCATTTTAAGCATTGCTCTAGACCAGACCTGCTCATTACAGCAACACTGACTCTACCAAATGGCATGAGTTTGAGGTATGACTATCTGTTTGTTTGACTAATAAAAGATGTGGGGAGTGTTCAGGAAACCTGTTTAAAAACCATTATTCTTGCCATTCCATTGGGTGGTGTTTGTGGCTCACACACTTCACCTTTTAATTCAAGACTTTGGCTCTATTTTATAAAGGCAGTTCTGATGATTAAGCACAAATGAATGGAAGGCAATTTAAAATAAGTTATAGGTAAACTGAAAGTGAGCTTTTGTTGTTTTAGGGTAGATGACATGGCGACCAGCATGCCAGTCCATCTGCTGTGAGGAGAGTTCCGCCCCTAATGGGCCATGCTGAAAGTGTGTGTATATGTGTGTGTTTGTGTATCAGCGTTAATCGTGCAGATCAGAGTACTTTGTAGGCTTAGACAGGGGATGCAGACACCCTCATCTCAATATTAAAACACTCATTGGTAAATGACTTCCCACAATGACACAGTCATGAGTGTAAACTGTATGTCTTATGGAAGTTCATTACTCTCTCTCTCTCTCTCTCTCTCTCTCTCTCTCTCTCTCTCTCTCTCTCTCTCTCTCTCTCTCCCTCTCTCTGCAGGCCACGGATAATGACTTGGGCACATTTGGAGTGGTTCGCTATTTTTTCAGTGATGAGCCAGACCAGTGAGATTATCATTCATTAACATACTGTGGCCTTTCACACTGATAAAGCATTCTGTTTAATTCATTAAATTATTTTGATTAATTAAATTCAAATCTCTGTAGATTTTCATGCCTTTCTTGCCAGTTCTTATAGACTGATTTCTTTTAAGGAAAAGATTTTCATCGGCTATGTTTTTGGAATGGAACAGTAGTGCACTGCCTATTGCATACTGCACTTTATGTACTGTAGTGTTAAGGCTACTGTATACTCTATATGGGCGAATGATGTAATACTCATTTTTATTATCCGGATCTATTAAGTTATTCAAAAAAGCATACAAATAAAGTTCACACAAAACAATTACTTAAATACACATACCACAGTATGATGTTTTCAAAGTCAGTTTGATATTCTTTTTCTTGGGCTTGAAGTAAAAGGTGTATTACCGTAAGTGGTGTAACCATCTGAAGACAGTAAAAAATAAAAAAGTTAATATTATTAATAATATTATTAATAGCTGAAAAACTTTTGAAAAAGCAGATTTTGGTCATATCATATTGAATAACCCTAAGAAAAATTGTAAATTGTAAAAATATTATTTATTTTAATATTATTATATTATTGTTTGATTTTTCTTTTTCTAAAATAATTAAGTTGTGTATGGTCTCATGTATTCAAGATGCAAGGAATGTATTTTAATACCTTTTACTTTTGATGGTTACATGTATGTGTGTGTGTGTGTGTGTGTGTGCATATATATATATATATATATATATATATATATATATATATATATATATATATATATATATATATTATTATTATTATTATTATTATTATTATTATTATTATTATTATTAAACCATAGTTGGCAAATGCATTATACTACAAATGTTGTAGGTAATTTGGGTATTCCATGCATACAGAAAATGTACATGTTGTGCACCGTAAACATGCTGCATACTTCATAAATAGTAAGTAGTGTAGCAATAGCATTTGCATTCTACTACTTTTTCAAAGTCAATTAATTTGTCTTTTCTCTCTTGCCACCTCTTATTGGTTAATGTTAACTCATTTCCGTGTGTTAACTCTGCCTCCAGGTTCTCATTGGATGCTGTGACAGGCTGGGTGACTCTGAGAGACCGGTTGGATTACGAGCTCATGAGACGCTTTACTCTGACAATATTGGCTCGTGACGGAGGAGGGGAGGAGACTACGGGTCGTCTCCGCATTAATGTGATGGATGTAAACGACAATGCACCGGTCTTCCAAAAGGAGGCGTACGTGGGCTCACTGATGGAGAACGAACAGGCACCACAGCAGGTCATCCGAGCCCGGGTGAGAAACAGAGAGATGTGGAGTTTAGAAAGACAGGAGGAAGAAAAAAACAAAAAAACAAAAAAACAAACAAACGAGAGTGCGTGAATCCATTACCTACTGTTCTGAATCTCTGTGTGTGGATGTGTGACATACGACTTGTAATACGTCATGGATTGTTATGTCAGTTGAGTGCAACAGTATATTCAATGTAAAAATTTTGGACGAGAGTTGGTTTATACATCGTGAATTGTATGTGTGTTTGGAGCCAAATCTCTCTCTTTATAAGTGTACTGGACTGAAACAAGCCTGAGCTCTGTACTGGTCTGTGGCTGTGGGTCATTCACATTGTTATTGTACAATGTGTCTGTGTTAGTGTTTAACTGTCTTTTAACTGTGACAGCCACACTAATTTCAGCTGTTGGCTCTAATCTTTGCTGTGATTGACAGTTTGACGATAGGTGCAGCTCAGAGTTGTGTGACCAGCAGTATACACACACACACACACACACACACACACACACACACACACACACACACACACACATATATATATATATATATAGTACTGTGCAAAAATTTTAGGCACTTGTGAAAAATGTTGCATAGTGAGGATTTCTTCAAAAATAGTGCCATAATTAGTTTTCATTTTTTCAATTAACATCATCCAAAGTCCAGTAAACTTAAAAAAAGCTAAATCAATATTTGGTGTGACCAACTTTGCCTTCAAAACAGCACCAATTCTCCTAGGGACACCTGGACACAGTTTTTCTTGGTTGTTGGCAGATAGGACGGTCCAAGCTTCTTAGAGAATTTTCCACAGTTCTTCTATATATTTAGTCTCAATTGCTTCTGTCTCTTCATGTAATCCCAGACGACTCGATGTTCAGTGGGGGTCTCAGTGGGGCCATGCCATCTGTTGCAGGGCTACATGTTCTTCTGTTCTATTTGCAGAAGGAATGTTTGGGAGTCTAAAATGTATATTACCTATTGACACACTGCAGCTAAAGATATAAATAACCATCTTAAGACAAATGTTTTTGTTAAACATCTTATGTGCCTAAGACTTTTGCACAGTACTGTATGGATAGATAGATAGATAGATAGATAGATAGATAGATAGATAGATAGATAGATAGATAGATAGGTTGATAGATAGTTAAGGTCAGAAGTTTACATACTTAGGCTGAAGTCATTAAAACTCATTTTTTAACCAATCCACCGATTTCATATTAGCATACTATAGATTTGGTAAGTCATTTAGGACATCTACTTTGTGCATGACACAAGTAATTTTTCCAACAATTGTTTACAGACAGATTGTTTCACTTTTAATTGACTATATCACAATTCTAGTGGGTCAGAAGTTTACATACACTAAGTTAACTGTGCCTTTAAGCAGCTTGGAAAATTCCAGAAAATGATTTCAAGCCTTTAGACAATTAGACAATTAGCGTCTGATTTGCTAATTGGAGTCAATTGGAGATGTACTTGTGGATGTATTTTAAGGCCTACCTTCAAACTCGGTGCATCTTTGCTTGACATCATGGGAAAATCAAAAGAAATCAGCCAAGTCTGGTTCATCCTTGGGAGCAATTTCCAAAAGCCTGAAGGTACCATGTTCATCTGTACAAACAATAGTATGCAAGTATAAACACCAAGGGACCACTCAGCCATCATACCACTCAGGAAGGAGACGCATTCTGTCTCCTAGAGATGAACGTATTTTGGTGCGAAAAGTGCAAATCAATCCCAGAACAACAGCAAAGGACCTTGTGAAGATGCTGGAGGAAACAGGTAGACAAGTATCTATATCCACAGTAAAACAAGTCCTATATGGACATAACCTGAAAGGCTGCTCAGCAAGGAAGAAGCCATTACTCCAAAACCGCCATAAAAAAGCCAGACTACAGTTTGCAAGTGCACATGGGGACAAAGATCTGGTCTGATGAAACAAAAATGTAACTGTTTGGCCATAATGACCATGGTTATGTTTGGAGGAAAATGGGTGAGGCTTGTAAGCCAAATAACACCATCACAACCATGAAGCATGGGGGTGACAGCATCATGTTGTGGGGGTGCTTTGCTGTGGGAGGGACTGGTGCACTTCACAATATAGATGGATAAAATTTGGGAAAGGAGGAGATGAGAACCAGCTTAACAATATAAATAATATTTAATGGTTAACTTATACAAAAAGACTAACACAAACACATACAGGTCAGCTGCTTGTAGTTCTCTTTCTCCCTCGAACTGCCTCCAGTCGCCTTTATCCATCTCGGGCTTGATCAGCCTGATTAGGGGCCGGGTGTGCAGCATCACGGCCTGGCCCCGCCCTCCGCCCTGCCACAAAATTATTCTCTCTAGTATTATTCTGATTTTTCACATTCTTAAAATAAAGTAGTAATCCTAACTGACCTAAGACAGGGAATGTTTTCTATGATTAAATGTCAGGAATTGTGAAAAACTGAGTTTAAATGTATTTGGCTAAAGTGTATATACACTTCTGACTTCAACTGAATATAGACACACTCAGTGGCCACTTTATTAGAACAGAACAGAAAGCTGAGGCTGCAGTGGGCACAGGTTCACCAAAACTGGACAGTTAAAGACTGGAAAAACATCACCTGGTCTGGTGAATCTTGATTTCTGCTGAGGTACACAGGTAGGTCAACAGCAGCCTCAGTTTTCTGTTCTTGGCTGACAGAATTGGAACCCGATGTGGTCTTCAACTGTTGTAGCCCATTCACCTCAAGGTTTGAAATGTTGTGCATTCTGAGATGCTTTTCTGCGCACAAGAATTGTACAGAGCGGTTATCTGAGTTACCGTAGCCTTTCCGTCCACAGAACTGCCGCTCACTGGATGTTTTTTGCACCATTCTGAGTAAACTCTAGAGACTGTTGTGTGTGAAAATCCCAGGAGATCAGCAGTTACAAAAATACTCAAAACAGCCCATCTGGCACCAACAATCATGGCCTACAGTCTAAAACACTGAGATCAAATTTTGTTCCCCATTCTGAAGGTTGATTTAAACATTAACTGAAGCTCCTGACCCATATCTGAGTGATTTTATGCATTGCACTGCTGCCACATGATTGACTGACTCTTTTGAAAAAGTAGTTAACGACTTTACAAGTTTCTTACAAAAAGTTGCTTACTACATTAAAGCTATTTTTAAGAGGATATATTAAATATAAAACAATCAGATAATACCATTTTATTCTGCCATAAGAAGTTATACATTTAATTAGGGTGACAAACAAATATAGTGACAATGTTAAAAAAAATATATTCACAAATAAAACTAGCAAACACCATGTTTTATACAACGAAAATATAGTCGAAATATAGTAATAAACAACAGCAATTAACTAAATACTATTTGATGAAGTGAATCACTTATGTAAACTAGTTCACTTCAGTCGTGACAACTCTTGGAAAGATTTAGCATGCTGCTGCACAATTAGAAAAACTGAAGACATACTGCATCGAGCATGGAGGACTTGCTGCTGCAGTAGACATAAATACAACCCCCATGTAGCATATCTAGACAGGTGGAGCTCAAAGAAAACTCTTGCAGTGCTCTGCATGAAACCTGCTTATTGCAAACTAAGCAAATTTAAATGTTAGGCAAAGAGGGAGTACGCAAGTTGATTGGCTACCCGATTACACATCAAAGGACCTATCAGCTTACACCATGTGAGTCGAATGGGTTGACACATACTGTATGAGCGAGCTGACTGGCTAACAGATAACAAGTTCAAAGAACCTATCAGCTTGCGCCATTCAGAGTTTCATTCCTGAACTTGGTCATTTACATAAAGCATCCAAATGAACCGATTTACTGATAGTTCTATTGGTGATATAATGTTGATTACTACAGTAAAGTAATTTTGATTTAGCCGGTTCCTGAATTATGTATTTACAGTCAGGCACTGACAATGACAGTACACAATGCTGATGTAATGACCTTTGTCTCTATGTGTTTCTCTCAGGCAACGGATGAGGATTCTCCTCCCAATAGCGTCCTGACATACTCCATCATCTACGCCTCTCAGTTCAGGACATATTTCAGTATCAGTGTGGTGGAGGGCTACGCAGGTCTGTGTTCAGATTAGAGTTTTCCCCTAATAAGATTTAAATGGTTGTTCAGACAGTTCACTGGTTCCATTAGGCTCGTAGCAACAAGGCCAGCATTGCTCAGTGTGTTAAATGCTTTAGGGGGAATCGGATTTGGGTTTAACGCCTTTAAGCGTGCAAATACTTTTAGAGTAGACTTTGTGACCTTTGGTATTTCATAAATGTATTATAGATGGCTGTCTAGTATTCATGAGTTGTTTTTTTTTTGTTTTGCTTTTCTACAATGACTTGATATATGTCTAAACCCCTGTTTTTTTATGTATCTTCTCAGTCATCATGGTGAATCGTCCTCTGGATTATGAGCAAGTTCCTGGTGGAATGATCTATCTGACTCTGATGGCCAAAGACGGGGGCAACCCATCCCTCAACAGTACTGTGCCCATCACCATAGAGCTGATTGTGAGTACTAAACCCTAGCCTTGGGATCGATGCCTTTTTCACGCATCAATAATCAAAAAATTTTCCTGCTGATTAACAATTTATATCTGCATTTTATTAGATATAACTAGGGCTACTCATTACACAATAGTCTTTGTCTCTTTTTACATATTTCTCAACACAACTTTTTTAAAGTGTGAGCAGCAGGGTGACTTAAAGAGGGTCACACAACGGACGCATCTGGCAAACGACATGGCGCATTTTAAAATTCAAAACAATTATTTTTGATGTAGATACGTGCACCACTACTCGCTGCTCAACATTCTGTTGCGCCACGGACCTCAACTCACATAGGACATAGATTATTTGCTTTAGCCATCACTGGATGATATATTGTGTATATGGATCTTTCATATAGCCTACACAATGTATTTTCATTTACAAGTATGTCTTTTTGTGGTTTGACAGCTTGAATGAAACCTATTCAAGGCTATATACAGAGAAATTGCATAATAACATTTTACATTTACATTATACATGCATCGAACCCTTGATCTTGGCGTTGCTAGCGCCATGCTCTATCAGTCATAATTGGAATCATTATAAACTTCTACATTTCTCTTTGTTCAGTTTACGCAGTAACACCAGTTTCATACAAACCTGCAAACACATCAACGTCACTTTGTTTATTCTTGAAGAAGTAAAGCCTTCGTAACTTTTTTGTGTGAATGTTGACTAGATTCACAACTTTGGACTACCACCTGCACTGCATCAATGCGTCTTATGTGTCATACCTGCAGTGCTGGGTAGATTACTTCTGAATTGTAATCAGGTTCTGATTACAAATTACATGACAAAAACTGCAATCGGTAATGTAATCGCGTATATAAAAACTTTGGATTACTTCCAACCTAAATATTTGATTTTAGTTTCTGTTTGAGTTTAACAGGCATTTCATATGGGAGTTTCTAGAAATATGGACAGATTTCCGGGGCCATTACACAATTGTGGTCATGCAATTTTGCCATTTACAAATGCCATCCATGTGTGGTAAGAGATCAGACCAGTTATATTTAAGAATGACTGTCAAAAAAATGGCTTCAAAGTTATTACTAAATCAAAAGTGCATTGGTTGACATTTTTGAAGCAGAGTACAAAAGCAATTCATGAAACTAAAACACATTTTATGGCGTTAATGAAATTGGTTTACATTGTGAAAATGAAATGATGTGTATTTGTGCATTTTTATGGACAAAACCCTTCCAAACACATAGCTAATGACGAGTATCAGGTCTGTGTGCAATTTCACAACACCCACCCCCCCCCCACCTCCCCCTCTCCCTCTCTTCTGAAAACACTCAAAGAGATACCGAACATATATCGTATGTAGGCTGATTTAGAGTGAAAAATTTAAAAGATTTATAAAAGAGAAAAATTAAGGTGATCAATAAATTATGAAGAATTTAATGCCGTTGCCTAATTAACATGTAATCATGTAATCCATAAAAACTAACTGTAGTCTGATTACTAGTATTTTAAAATGTAATTAAATCCAATTACAAGTACTTGATTTTTGTAAACTGATTACATATTACAGATTACATGTAATCCATTACTACCTAGCAGTGCATACCTTTGTCTTGTCCTTCCCGCAATGTGGTGCTTCTCGTCCGGTGTGTGACCGGCTTCAGTAAATATTATATCACCCCCTGGTGGTCTCCCACAGCTATTTCAACAGACTACATTGAATGGAAGGTCAACTGACAGTGAATTGGAAAGCATGCAAACAAGGCTCATATTATTTTATCAATGCCTCAAAAACGTATTGAGAAAATAATGTGTCGATCAAAAAATCGATGGATTGATATTTTATAACATTACAACTAAACCCCCCTGCTCAATTAATAATTCATTTAGGAGTAAATGCCCAGTGTATACTCTTTAAAAAAATAAAGGTTCTTCAAGAGAACTTTGCAGCACTTTAGGGTCAGCAAAGGACCCTCTTTTTATCAAGAAGCATTTTTTTACTCACACATGTGCACAAACACACCCCCTCAGACACAGTTTGGGAATTCTGGATTCACTGGTTTTCTCTTAGCGCCACTGAATGGGACGGTTAATCCACAGTTAATTGACTTTTTCTGGTCTCTTATTATGATTACAATTAGAAACATTTAATCTGAATAACAGCAGGGGTTTGTCACATCCATCTTACTTGTGTGTGTGTGTGTGTGTTATAACTGAACATTAAGCAGAATTCAAGTGGTAAGTCAGTGTATGTGCCTGATATCTAATAATTTCACATCGCCACAGCCTGTGAGTTTCCATTAAACCTCAAAAGCACTCCATCACTTCATTCAATTACATCCGAGAGCAGTTTGTTCCCTGTGGAAAATTAATGAGTTAATATTTAGAGGCTTTTTAGATGCTCCCTACAAACATTAACTCCCTCTCTCCCATTGTAGGACCAAAACGACAACCCTCCCGAGTTCAGCCTTCCGTCTTATATTATCAACATACCAGAGAATATCGTAGCAGGTATGTTTACAAATATATTATCCCAAAAAATTATATATAAATATATATACACAGATCAGCCACAACATTAAACCACCTGCCTAATATTGTGTAGGTCCCCCTCTAGCCACCAAAACAGCGCCAACCCGCATCTCAGAATAGCATTCTGAGATGCTATTCTTCTCACCACAATTGTACAGAGCGGTTATCTTAGTTACCGTAGACTTTGTCAGTTCAAACCAGTCTGGCCATTCTCTGTTGACCTCTCTCATCAACAAGGCGTTTCCATCCGCAGAACTGCCGCTCACTGGATGTTTTTTGTTTCTGGCACCATTCGGAGTAAATTCTAGAGACTTTTGTGCGTGAAAATCCCAGGAGATCAGCAGTTACAGAAATACTCAAACCAGCCCATCTGGCACCAACAAATATGCCACGGTTCAAATCACTGAGATCACATTTTTTCCCTATTCTGATGGTTGATTTGAACATTAACCGAAGCTCCTGACCTGTATCTGCTTGATTTTATGCACTGCTCTGCTGCCACACGATTGGCTGATTAGATAATCGCGTGGATGATAGTTGGTGCCAGACGGGCTGGTTTGAGTATTTCTGTAACTGCTGATCTCCTGGGATTTTCACACACAACAATATCTAGAATTTACTCAAAACTGTGCCAAAAACAAAAAACATCCAGTGAGTAGCTGTTCTGTGGACGGAAATGCCTTGTTGATGAGAGAGGTCAACAGAGAATGGCCAGACTGGTTTAAACTGACAAAGTCTATGGTAACTCAGATAACCACTCTGTACAGTTGTGGTGAGAAGAATAGGATCTCAGAATGCTATTCTGAGATGCAGGTTGGCGCTGTTTTGGTGGCACAAGGGGTACCTACACAATATTAGGCAGGTGGTTTTAATGTTGTGGCTGATCGGTGTGTATATCTATCTATCTATCTATCTATCTATCTATCTATCTATATATATATATATATATATATATATATACAGTATATATGTGACACTTCTACAATGCTCAAAACCTCACAACAATATAACTAGATTCCTGTCAGCAATGATTTACAGCAATCAGCCAGCTGTGCACTAGTTCTGTTCCACACCAATGTAATGTTTTTGTATGAATAAGTGCCATTTTCCCAGAGCTATGGCACAGTCTTGGTTTGATGGTCAACTTTTGTTTCAATTTCCAGTTGTTTCTTTTCTAAAGCTAACACTGTTCTTTTACTGCCTTTCAAGCACTGCTATTTCCTTCATGACATGCAAATCTAGTGTTTAAACAGGTTAAATTCTTCCAATAACCCTTTGTCTGTGTACTGCATCACTCTGCACACACTACAAAGCTTCAACAATATGTTTGTTTGTGTCTTACTTTCACGTCTTATAACCTCATTCCTTTTAGTTACTTTCTTTATTTCCTTCTATATCATTTTATTTATTTTAATTGAGCAAGAAGGTCAGTTGCAGAGGAAAAAGAGAGAGAAACAGCGATGTGCATGATTCTTATGCATTTATTCACTCAATCTCTCAATGCTTTTATTCCACACAGTAGACTCGTCTCCAATCATCAGAGGAAATTACATTTGCTCTGCCCAGCGTCTGTCAAAACCCTGCATGCTGTTGTGCATTTGTGTGTGTGTGTGTCACTCTCAGACTACTGATCACACTCCACTATACTCTGATAATCCTGAAATCCATAACGCTTCCTCCATCAATGCACAGTGCTTTAAACATTGACCACTTTCTGTCTAAATAATGTCCCTCACACTTTGCCTGTCTTTTCATACAGCTGTCTGTCTCACACAATCATTATCTGATGATTTGTTTACATCCTCTTACCTTTCTTTTTATCTGTCTTGTGCATGATTGGTTGCCTCTGTCTGTCTCTCTTTCAGGAGCGACAGTGTTGTTTGTGAACGCCACAGATCTGGACGCGTCTCGGGAGTTTGGTCAGGCCTCTCTCATCTACTCTTTGCAGGGCAGCTCTCAGTTCAGACTCAACACTCGCTCAGGTAGGCTACGGGACACTTATTCTCTTTAAATGTGAATGATATATCAGCCAGGCCAATTTATAAGCTGATTTATGGCCATGTTGAGACTACTGGCCTCACCGTGCCTGCCTACGTGGCCAATTAACAGAAGTGTTAGTTCTCCAAGGCTTACCAACAGCCTTTTCAATGAATCGTGCATATTTTCACATATTTCTAGTGAATTTTCAATAAATATTGCATAAAATTCATTTAATTTCTGTCATTATTTTAATGGTTTATTTGCTGTCCTTTAAGGAATAGTTCACCCAAAAATGAAAATACTCACCATTTACTCACCCTCATGCCATCCCAGATGTGTATTACTTTCTTTTTTTCTGCAGAACCCTAATGGATATTTTTAGAAGAATATCTCAGCTCTGTATGTCCATACAATACAAGTGAATGGTGGCCAGAACTTTGAAGCTCCAAAAATCTCATAAAGGCAGCATAAAAGTAATCCATAAAGGCCTTTTCACAACAAGAATGATAACTATAATGAAAACTATAAAGATAACTATATTAGCGTCCACACCACCAACAGATGATTATGTTCTGTTTATTCTAAATTATGTTCACAGTCAAGAAAATGGATGTAGATGACCTGCACTGCTCTACATTTAGCAAAGAAACAAAAAGAAAAACTGACGAATACAACTTCAAAGTTGACAAGACAATGTTGCTGACATTAACCCGAGTTAATTTTATGCTACCAGTTTGTGTTACCTTTTCATTATCTCATATCTGTTAATACTGAAGAGAAATGCAGCAAAAACATTGCCGGTTCTTGAACAGGAGTTTCCATTTCGTTTGTTTGTGTAATAATAAGTGGCGATCCGGAGCTGGAATGTGTTATTTTAAAGATGAGTGCACATTGCGGCTCGAGCCCTTTAAAGTTGGATAGATTTTGATTGGCTGTCAATGTTTTTATTGTTCATCAGCTGCGGAAAAAAACACTCTGAAAGTGATCCCAATGATATCTTTCCATGGTGAAAGTGTGATGTGGACTCCACTTTTCTCTTACAGTAAGAACAATGTTTATAACTTTATGGTTATAGTTATCATTATAGTTATTGTTCTTGGTGTGAACAGGCCTTAAGACTCCAGTGGTTAAACTCATGTCTTCTGAAGTAATATGACCGTTGTGGGTGAGAAACAGATAAATATAAATCTCCACTTTCACTTTCACTTCCATATTCTTCTTCTTTTGTTTTAATTAGCTATTCACATTCTTCATGCATATCGTGTCCTACTGGTCGAGGCTGGTCAAAGTTAGAGATTTATAGTAAAAAAGGACTTAAATATTGATCTGTTTCTCACCCTCACCTATCATATCGCTTCAGAAGACATGGGTTTAACCAGTCCAGTTGAATGGATTACTTTTATGCTGCCTTTATGTGCTTATTGGAGCTTTAAAGTTCTGGCCACCATCCACTTGCATTGAATGGACCTACAGAGCTGAGATATTCTTCTAAAAATCTTAATTTGTGTTCAGCAGAGGAAAGAAAGTCATACCTGAAATGTCTTGAGGGTGAGTAAATGATAAGACTATTTTAAGATTTGGGTGAACTATTCCTTTTAATTATATGAAATAGGAGGTTACACAAATAAACTGTTTATCTTGGGTTCATATATTAAACATTTTTTACATTCTATATTTTACATAAGGCACAATTCATTAACATTTTCAAATGACATTTTTTGAGCTGTTAAAGTTAGATTAACTAGTTAGTGAATATTTTCACGTGGCACCAAATAGACACTCACAAACAGAAATCACATTCGCATAAGGAGGTTACCATAACTGTAAGTTATTGTGTGTGTAGGAGAGATCACCACCACTGCTCTATTGGATCGAGAAGTGAAGTCAGAGTATATTCTGATCGTACGGGCCGTGGATGGAGGAGTGGGGCCACAGCAGAAGACTGGCATCGCCACGGTAACTGCTCACTCTTTGATCATGTGCAGACAGACGTATCTGCCTTTATCCCTGATAAACCTATCACTGCTCTCTCTCTCTCTCTCTCTCCCTCCTGTCTTTATTGCTCAGAGTTTTAAATTTCAAAATTAAATGAGTAAACTCTAATATTATACGATACGAAATGATACAATACTACTTTATTCATCCCGTAGGGAAATTGAGGCATTACAACAGCAGAAACATAAATAAAAACCAAGGACAAAAAATAACAGTACAGTAAATAATAATAATAATAATAATAAAATGTAAAATTAAACAATACAAATGCTGTATAAACCTGGCTAACTGCAAAAATCCCAGTACAATCACAGAGCTTCACAGATTCTCAACCAGTCCATTTATGTCCAATACTGCTTCTCATAATAGTGCTTTTCAGTGACTACAAACCAAAATCTATCAGTGAGTAAGAATGTGGATACATTTTATAACCATATGCTAATACTGCTCATAATTCAATCTAGTGTACTGTTATACATCCTAATGTCTGCAGGTATAAAGGACCTTAAATAGCGATTTTTCTTACACCGAGGAGGAATTAGTCTTCTACTAAATGTGCTTTCCTGTGCAACAGCAATGCTTTGTAGTGGGTGAGAGGTGTTGTGCACAATGGCAGAGAGCTTAGCCAGCATTCTCCTCTCCATCACCACCTCCAAAGGGTCAAGACTGATCCCCAAACAGAGCTGGATTTCCTTATCAGTTTATTTAGTCTGTTCAAGTCACCAGACCTAATGCTGCTTCCCCTACACACAAGAGCATAAAAGAGATCTGCTGCCACCACAGCCTCATAGAAGGAATGTAGCATTACCCCTCGAACTCCAAAAAATCTCAGCCTCCTCAAAAAATAAAGTTGGCTCTGGACTTTTTTATATACAATGTCAGAGTTGGTGGCCCAGCCCAGTTTATTGTCCAAGTATACTCCAAGGTATTTATAGGAGGTAACTATCTGAATGTCCTCCCCGTGAATGCTAACTGGAGACAGTGCAGGATTTGCCCTCCTAAAATCAACCACCATCTCTTTGGTTTTGTTGGTGTTAAGCTGGAGATGGTTCTGTTTACACCGATCCACAAAGTTCTCCACCAGTTTCCTGTCCTCCTCTTCCTTTCCCTCACTAACACACCCCATGGCCACAGAGTCATCAGAAAATTTTTGAAGGTGGCATACATCTGAGTCATATTTAAAGTCAGAGGTGTAAAAGGTGAATAGAAACAGTACCAAGACAGTCCCCTGAGGCACACCTTCACTGCTGACTGTCAAATCTGAAACACAATTCTGTAGGCGAACGTACTGTGGTCTGCCTGTCAGATAATCAGTTATCCATGTTACAGTATGTGCATCCACATGTGCTGCCTTTATAAAACCTTATAATTAAAAATTGCAAAACAGATAGTTCCGGCTCTAAAATCTGATGAACTGCATTCAAAGTAATTGTAAATTTGTCAATATGAACATACCTGTGGCATGTTTGGTTCTACATTAACGTACCAAGTCAACATCCAGAAGTCATCATCTACAATGTCCCCTAAGAATGATCGATTTTTCTTGATGGAAGTATTGTTTATAATCAATGTTATAGTTATTGATAAATGTAATTATTTATATAAAATGTATATATTTCTATTTTTACTGTATCTGTCATTTTATAAAAGCAATAAGCCATTCAAAGGCCATGTGTTACAGTGATTTTACACAAAGCAGATTGCTGTATCACTTACTGTATAGTGGCTTAGATTGCAGCAGGCCGTTCATTGAAAAAATGGATTGTGAATTATGATGACAGTAATGAAAGACATGTATCTCTCCCTGTAGGTGAACATCACTATACTGGACATGAATGATAATGCCCCCTTGTGGCGAGATGAGCCGTATCAAGTAAATGTTGTGGAGATGAGTCCTATCAATACTGACGTCATTTCTGTGAGTGCACTTACCTGACCATAACCCCTAAGCTGACCCTTTAAAATCAAACTGCCTTGCATGCACGTAGAATACGTGGGGGACGAGGGGGACGTGTCCCCCGCACTTTCAATAACACCAAAGTTCGCCCCCCGCACTTTTTCACTGGGCAAATGTGTTAACGTTGTGTGCTTCATACAGTAAATGTGTATATGTGTTAATGCCAACGTTAAAATTCATTGGTCAGTATCTTAAGAGATGATAGCTGCTCAACCACATGCTACATGAGCTTGTCATGTAGCGTCATTTCCATTCAATCTGTTGATGTTTTTGATGATGATCTATGATATTATTATGGCGTTATAGCTGGCATCTGAAAGCGGAAGAAGCTTTATTTTAATTATGCATGCATTCCGTACTTGTGCTTATTACACACAAATTAATTTATGCTTTTCAACTAACACTAGATCACAGTGAGTGAGACAATTGTGCCAGAGCATACCAGTTCTTTTGCGATTGACGTCCACTTTGACCATTGTGTTAGTCACTCACAGCAATAATGGCAGGCACAAGTTAAAAGTAATAAAATATATTTTTTTTTCAAGTCTCCATTGAATGATCATTCTGTATAACACAGTAGCCTACTGATTCTTTACTGTCGGAATTTAACTGAGAAGAAGGTCTGTAAATTAAAATTGGCCATATTATTTATGTATTATTGCGTGGTGAGATGGCTTATAAAATCTAAAGTTATCCAACCAAAGAGTGAGTGTTTTTCTCTAGCTATCTGCTGTAGGCAAACTGCAGTAATTACGCCAACACAGAAACTGAGAAAATTCGCTTTAAAGTTTTTTGATTTCCAGTAAAATGTTCATTATAAAATTTTCACACTTCGTTTTCTCTGAGTCTTAGGATAGTTGAGCCAAACCTGTCTGTTTCAGGACAGATCACTGTAAAAAGTGGAGCTATTTGTTCTTGATCTAACCCCTAAAACTGGCTTTTTGTGGTGTAACCTAATAAGTTAATTCATTTATGTTAAAGGTGCAGTATTAATGACACCTGTGGCCGTTAAGTGAACTGCAGCCAGCTACCTGTTGCTCGCACTCGTGCACACACTCCATAGGGACGCGAGCATCAGCCTTTGACGTAACGTACATTGAGACAACGTGCTTCACTGGCATCATGCTGACAGATGAGGTAGCATAATTAAAATTACACAGTTATGATTATTTTACTACAAACTTTGAGACTGTATATTATATTTGACTCTCCAGTGCTGGAACAGGGCTAAAACAAAGTGTGGATATAGGTCTGACTATGCGAGACTGTAGATTGAAGTAATCACTTTTCTTTGCATGATACATTGACTGCATTTATACGATAGCCTATGTCGGCGTTAGCTAGCTAGCCAGCTTTATCAATAGCTGTTGCTAAATTTGATGGATGATATCAGTAGCTGTTTATAAAATAGACTGTACATTATAAATATGTTGACACAATTCAGTATTGATGTGATTACATGACAACTGTCATTTTGATATATCGAAGCGCTATTGTTTTATAATAATAGAATGTATATATTTTCTGTATAACCAAGTTACGTTACACTAATGAATGGAGCTTTTTGCATTATCTTGAACATTGTCTAGCATTCATTTCATGTGTTATTGTAGTTTACCTTGCTGAATAATTACAGATTAACATTGTTTATGACAGTTACTATGCAGGCAAAATCAAGTTAGCTAAAATTACACAGATCAATCCTTATGGCACTATATTTCACATGCTTTGCAGTTATGTTAGCTTACCTGTCCAATAAGATGAACGCCAATTCAGGGTCAGTTTTGATCCCCAAAACCGAATGAATGTCCCTCCAAGAATCAAATGCCCTGCCGATGTTCACTCTAGTTTTCGCTCGACCACGATCACGTTCCCGCTTAGCCAGATGGGATTCAGTAGATAGATGTTTTTTTTTGTTTTGTTTTTTTGGCTTACTCTGAGTTTATGTAGGAGTCAGTGTTGTGCTGGGAGCTGGACGTTTGCTGGATTCCATCTCTAAGATAACGTTACCTAGTGTTGCAGTTTGTTGTTGAATAGCAGAAGAGAAGCTATTACTGTCTGAGGCAAGGCTCTCGGGAGCGTGCATAAACGTCACATCCTTTGGATTTTCCCGGCAAAAGCGACCCGCTCCCTTCACATGAAAATCTGTCTACAGGCTTTAATAGGCAACCTAGGAAGTCCGGGAAGGGCTCATTTTTTAAGTTGTGTTACAAGCCGTTCACACATTGGCAAAAAAAATTAAAAATAAAAATTAAAAACATTTGAAAATTGTTACATATTGCACCTTTTAAATAATATTTTTTTACTTCAATTAAACCAGTTAACAGTAAATTATATGTTACCACGTAAAGCACATTTTTAGGTTAACATTTTTTTTCTTCTAAAGAGTCTAAAGAGACCAGTCATAACTCAACTTTGACTAAATGTTGTTACTGTGTTTTGCCTTTTGAAGGGCTGTATTGTTTTTTTGTTTTTGAACAATAATGATAATTATTATATATATATATTATTTTTTTGGGGTTTTTTTTGTTTACCAATTTCATATATACTGCATATGTAAAAATGTTTTTGGCAGGTAACTTAAGTTAAGTAAAAATGTGCTTCATATGGTTATATCTAAATTAACTGCTTTTTTAAAAATGAAAATATAATTTTATATAAATAAATCAACCTGATTTTAAATTGATATTAAATTCCATGTGCTCTATTTTAATTTTACCCAATATTGGTTACTTCAGCAGTTACTTCATAAAGTTAATTCTGGACTTAACTACTATAAAAATACATATCTTATGATTGTCTTTCTCTAAACATTCTGTCCCCCTCAATTTTGAGTGATTGTAACGCCCCTGCTGCCTTGATATGCTTCTTAGCTGTGTGTGTTTGTGTGTATGTATATATACATATATATATATATACATATATATATATATATATATATATATATATATATATATATATATATATATATATATATATATATATATACATACATATATATATACACACAGTACTGTGCAAAAATTTTAGGCACTTGTAAAAATGTTGCATAGTGAGGATGTCTTCAAAAATAATGACATAAATAGTTTTCATTTATCACTTAATGTCATACAAAGTTCAGTAAACATAATAAAAGCTAAATCAATATTCAGTGTGACCATCTTTGCCTTTAAAACAGCACCAGTTCTCCTAAGTACACCTGGACACAGTTTTTCTTGGTTGTTGGCAGATAGGATGTTCCAAGTTTCTTGGAGAATTCACCACAGTTCTTCTATCTATTTAGGCTGTCTCAGTTGCTTCTGTCTCTTTATGTAATCTCAGACAGACACAATGTTCAGTGGGGGGCTTTGTGGGGGCCATGACATCTGTTGCAGGGCTCCCTGTTCTTCTATTCTAATCTTTTCTATTTGCAAAAGTAATGTTTGGGAGTCTAACATTTATATTTCCTACTGACACACTAAAGTTGAAGATATAAATAACCATCTTAAGACAAATGCTTTTGTGAATCATCTTATGTGCCTAAGACTTTTGCACAGTACTGTATATATATATATATATATAGTCAACGGAATATATATATAGTCTCTAGCATAATTACAGGCACTGTATACTGTACATAAAAATAAATGTTTTTCTTAGACAAATAGATCATCCATGAATGAAAATTCATGTCATTATTTACTCATCCTGATGTTGTTCTAAACTTGGGACACAAAAGGAGTATTATAAAAAAAAAATTTATACAGCTCTTATCTATGGTAAATAACAATAGTTCATAGTGTCAACAGCTGTTAAGCTCCAAAAAGGGCACAAAAAAACAAAAAACAAACATACATTCACTTTAATGGTGGTTCATATGATGTGTTCCCTATTCCATGGCTCCTAAAGCCATACAAGCTTTGTGCGAGGAACAGACCAAAATTTAGTCGTTATTCACTTAAAATCTTTCCATCCACTGCAGCTCTCAATTCTCATATTTTATTCAGTATATTTAAATTGGTGTGCCACATTTGGTTACAACATACTGGAGAACCAATGCTCTATGGCATTAATGATGTCAAGGCTTGCATGACACTTCTAAAGATGGCATGTTGAAATTGAACAAAAGTGCAAATGTGATTTGAGAGCTATGGTGGAGGAGAAGATTATCAGTGAATAATGATTTAAATTCCAGTCTGTTCTTCACAAAAAGCTGTCACATTGCTTCAGAGGACTTGGAATATAGCGTACAAGCCAAACAGACTACATTTACATTGTTTTTTTGTTTTTTTTATTTAACAGAGGTTGGTCTGGTTAGACTAGTTAAACTTAAAAATGACTAAAATAGTATTGCTGTCATACAAGATGTCTGTAAAATACAGTACAACACTTTGAAAGAAAAGATAAAGAAAAGTCCCAGTTCTGTAGCAGAGGTCACATGCTAAAGTCAAGAAGTAAACATAGTTAGTGGTATTGATTTTATGAGTTATAATTCCCCCTGTACTTGTAGTAAGTTTCCATCTTCTCTGCATCTAGAGAAAACCCTCTGTGCCTGCCTTTTATCAGTTGCAGATGAATTCAAATCGGGATACATTTTACTGAGCTCTCTGTATGGTTATATTTAGTGATTGACCGATATTCTGACTTTTTTAATTATTGGCATCGGCCGATTCGTTTTCCTGTTTGGACGATTTGTTTAGTGAGGGCGCCGAGAATCACATGCTTGCATGCGAAGCGACAGAGACATGTAAACGACCAGTCACGGTTCGTTTTCAAGAATAGACCGGTGTGCAACACAATGTCATTTAAAAGGTCCGCATATAAGATCCGCAGCAGACACGTTTGAGCTCATAATTTTAAAGTGCTCACCCGTTTCATTCTCCCTCTCTCTCTTCAACAGTTCTCTGTAACTTTTAACTGCCTTGTCTAATGATAAAAAAAGGCAAATATCAATAAACTAATATCATAGTATACCATCTGCAAATATGCACATATCTCATTTAAATAGATGTAATAAACAAACCTCACAAAACTTGAGCAGATCCAGCATCCTGTGGAGTGCTCATTTATTTACCTCTAAAGCACGTATTCTATCAGCCTCTCCTCAGCAGTTCCCTGTAACTTTTAACATTCTTTTCTAATGATAAAAGGCAAATATCAGCCGTTTGCTAATATGCAGATATGTTGTTTAAACAGATGTAATTCACAAACCTCACGAAAATCCAGCATTTTCTTCCTGTCAAGTGCTCATCTAATATTTTCCTCTGAAGCATATATTCCATCAGCCAGAATCAAAACTTCAGGATCAGGATCAAAAGTTCCTCTGATTCAGAAATCATGATGGTCAGTGGTCACAATCAAAGCAGGAGATCCAGGCTGTTTAAACTGTCAGGAAATTGCTGCTGCTCACACTGGATCCGCACAAGCCTGTGAGTGCAACTTCAAGGCTGTGTCCGAAACCAGGAAAATGCTGCCTCCGGAGGCTGTATACGGAGGTAGGATGAAAATAAGGTGCTTTTCAAACTGATCGAAGACCAGTTTCCTGAAGAGTTCCATTCATTCAAAACAGATGTCAGTTAAGCCCTTAACTGATTAGGCAGCAAGGTAGCAAGTCAGCTGCCTACCTTTTCGGATACAGCCCAAGGTAAAAGCACTTCTCGTGTGCTGTAAGTAAATCTCTTATTCACTATGCACTGTATAAACAGTTGGTTTGATTCGGTATTTTTGGAGTAAATGCGATTGCAAATGTGGACATGCCATCCATGGTTGCTGGACTACTGTGTGTACTGTTATTTCCTTCTTCCTAATATATTAACAATTTCTTCATGTGCAAATAAATTTCAAAAATTTGATTACTAAACTGAAATTTGAAGAAACTTCTATCTACCATTTAAAATACAATTATTATTTTTTTTTTTTTTAGTTTTGTGTAAAATTTTGTAAATATAGTGCTAAATAAGAGTTTATTCATTATTTAGCAATTTTATGTTTGTTATGTACTATATTAAATTGTGTGATATATCACTTTGTGTAATATATCGCCTATCGGCCACCCTGCTCTCTGGATATCGGTATTGGCCATTAAAAACCCATATTGGTAGGCCACTAGTTATATTAATCTGTTGCATGAAATATGTGAAAAAATCCCAGGTTTTTCCTCCTCTGGTGAATGAATCAATTATTTAATGTTCATTTTAATCGCACCATCTCCCATCCTGGCCTCAGCCTTTGGTCGTTGCACCATATCTCACTGTATTTTTAGTTTCTTGCGTCAATAGTTTTGACACCTAGTGCAGTGAATCAATGTCAGTTTTAAAACAATGGACCAATCAGATGAAAGTGGGGGCAGGATTAATGTCTTTAGTTTATTTACTGTGTACATTAGCAACTGTGTGTGAGATTTAATGTGCATATAAACACAGACGATCTGTTTAGTTCTGCTGTATCTAGCTGTTTTTAATCCAAAAACATGTCCTGTGTGAACGCCCCTTATATGTACAACCTTTCGCCGAGAGTGCTGCATCTCAGTTTGAATGAACTACCACTTTGTTGCACACTTTGCTGGCCTATTACTGTGGAATCATGATGATTTGAGATTTTTCTGCCACTAAATGTCACATAACAAAAGCTAAACTGTGTTTGGCTGGTTTACCTGATGCGCAGACTGCACCTTTCTGTCTAAGTGGGCACTTCTTGGCCAGAATAAGCTTGTTTATCAAAGTTTTAGCCTGTTTAACAAATCCAGCCCTAATCCTGTGTTACATTCCTAACTAAACAACAATGGCTTTTGACTGGAAAAAACTGTTGAATTTGAGAGGTGGGTGTAATGTGCACCCTTGAGAGCCTGAAGTGTACAGGTTAAAGGTGATCTTGCCTCCAGAAACCCCAGATGAAAACCCTCTGCTTGTTGAGGTGTTTCATCCTGGCTTTGGCTGAGAGTATTTGCTAAATGTGTCCCTGATTGTCCATTAATTAACAAGCTAGTGCTGAACTTCATTAAGAGGTTCCGTTGACTAATTAAAATGTAGCCTAGAGTCAAGCGCATACTTGATTACCCTACTGGACATTGTGCAGGAGAGAGAGAGTGATACAAAAAGAACAAAGGAAGAAATGGATGGGTAATTTAAATCACAAAACAGAGACTATAAAAATGTATTTCTTAAAGCATGTACTTTGCTCAAGTTCTTAGTTAAGTAATCACTGAAGGATCCATCATTCCAATTATCGGCCAACAAACTGGCATACATCCATTTAAAATAGGAGCTCATTCCAGAAGGAAAATTTGATTATTATTTAAACTCTTGTCTCTCCAAACCTGCATGACTTACTTTCTTCCATGGAACACTAAGGGAGAAGTTTTGAAGAAATTCCAAGATTCTCTTTTCCATCAAAAAATAAATAAAGAAAAAAAAAAAGAAAAAAAAAAGAAGAACCATAAAGTCAAGTTGTCAAGTTCTCAAAAAGACAAAGAAAGGGGAAGGGGGGAAAAAACATCATCATTATCATAAAATGTTCCACAGAAGAAAGAAAGTTGAATGGGTTTGGAACAACATTAGGGTGAGTAAATGATGACAGAATTTTCCATTTTGGGTGAAATATCCATTAAACTAGTATTGAACACGGAACATTTGTTTAACAGCATCTGTAAAGAGCTGTTTGCTAAACGTCTGTGTATGTGAGAAATATCCTCCACAGAGTTCAAATCAATTAGATTAACTTTACATTACACCTGTGCTCTACATCATCTGTTTAAATGCTCCAATCAGTGGAGAACAGAGACGTCTAGTCCTTCTTATTTTAATAATTATAGACCTACAGAACCTTTGTTCTCTAATGACCAATTAAGTGATTTTCAGTGCTTCTCCTTCAGCAGAGTGAATAATAGATTGGCTCTTAAAAAAAATAATAAAAAAATCAGCCAGTTTTATACAGTTGGGCCGCTCCATGCATAAATCTCCCATCATGCTGTTCTCTGGGGAGAGTTTGGTGTGATTTAATTTCTGTCATGTCTTTGGACCCTGACCAGCTGACAAGTGCCTGAAACCCCTCTAAAACCAGCAAATAGACCAGGTTGAACAGCCTCGCTGAGATGTTATTTAGCTGGTCTTGCTGGCCTCCCAGCCTAGTAAAGCTGATCTTCAGCGGTCTAGCTGGTCTTCCAGCCTAGCCAAGGTGGTCTTCAGCTGGCCTAGCTGATCTCTGAGCCTGGCCAAGGTGGTCTTCAGCTGGTCTAGCTGGTCTTCCAGCCTGGCCAAGGTGGTCTTCAACTGGTCTTGCTGGTCTCCCAGTCTAGTACAGCTGGTCTTCATTGGTCTAGCTGGTCTCCGAGCCTGGCCAAGGTGGTCTTCTGCTGGTCTAGCTGGTCTTCCAGCCTGGCCAAGGTGGTCTTCAACTGGTCTTGCTGGTCTCCCAGTCTAGTAAAGCTGGTCTTCATTGGTCTAGCTGGTCTCCGAGCCTATTAAGGTCGGTCTTCTGCTGGTCTAGCTGGTCTCGAACCTGGCCAAGGTGTTCTTCAGCTTGTCAATCTGGTCTTCTGCTGGTCTAGCTAGTCTCCAAGCCTGGCCAAGGTGGTCTTCAGCATGTCAAGAAGGTTTTCTGATGGTCAAGCTTGTCTTCTGCTGGTCTAGCTGGTCTCCGGGCCTGCCAAGGTGGTCTTCAGCTGGCCTAGCTCATCTCCCAGCCAGGTCAAGCCAGTCTTCAGGTGATCTGGCTGGTCTCTGAACCTGGCCAAGGTTGTCTTCAGCTGGTCTAACTGGTCTTCCAGCCTGGCCAAGGAAGACTTCAGCTGGTCGCCCAGCCTGGTAAAGCTGGTCTTAAGCTAGTCTAGCTGTCTCTGAACCTGGCTAATGTGGTCTTCAGCTGGACAAGTTGGTCTTCCAGCTTAGTAAAGCTGGTCTTCTGCTGGTCTGGCTGGTCTTTGAGCCTGGCCAAGGTGGTCTTCAGCTGATCTAGCACATCTCCTAGCCTGTTCAAGCTGGTCTTCAGGTGGTATGGCTGGTCTCCAAGCCTGGCCAAGGTGGTATTCCAAAGACAAGCTCTTCCAGCCTAGTAAAGGTGGTGTTCAGCTGGTCTAGCTGGTCTCCGAGCCTGGCCAAGGTGGTCCTAAGCTTGTCTACCTGGTCCTCCAGCCTGCCCAAGCTGGGTTTCAACTGGTCCAGCTGATCGGCCAGCGGGTCTTTCAGTCTGACCAGGTGATAAGGACCTGATACCCCTCTAAATCCAGAAAACTGACTTGGCTGACCAGGCTGGGAGACCAGTAAAGGACAATAAACCAGCTTAGTTGTGTTCCCTGTTGAAAAAATGTTTAAACCATGAAAAAACTAGCTGAAGACCACTCTAAGGTGATTTACTGGTCTTAGCTGGTCTTTCAGCCTGGTCAGGGAGGTCTGTTTCCTCATTTTAGAGGGGTATCAGATACTTGTCAGCTGGTCAGGCTGGGAGACCAGCTGGCCAACCAGCCTGACCAGCTGAAGACCACTTTGTCCATGCTGATAGATTACTTAGACCAGTTGAAGACTATTTTAACTAGGCTAAGAGACCAGCTAAATATCAGCAAACCATCTTAGGGTGTTCCCTGCTAAAGAAAACATCTTAAATCAGTCTTAGAAGGTTAGTTAGTGTTTAGCTGGTCTTCAGCTAGTCTAGCTGGCCTCTCAGCCTGGTCAAGCTTGTGTTTAGCTGGTTTAGTTGGTCGACCAGCTGGCAAGTGACCCAAACCCCCTTAAAACCAGCAAACAAACCAGCCTGTCCAGGCTGAGAGACCACCTAAGATGAATCCTAAGGCCAGCTTGCTGTTTTCAGGGGTGTTGTGTCTTAGGACTTATTTCCCCTTCTTTTTTCATCAATTTTTCTCTTTCTCTCTATTTCTCTCTAGGTATTAGCAGTGGACCCTGATTATGGTGATAATGGGACGGTGGTGTACTCTATAAATCCAGAGAACCCATTCTACACCATCAACCGCAGTACTGGTAAGATTCGCACCAGTGGGGCAGTCCTGGACAGAGAGAGTCGAGACACCAGAGCTGCTCAACTTATGAGGACCATCATCGTCTCTGCTACAGACCGTAAGTAACTCTCACCTGTCCCATAATGCCTGGCTCAATCTCTGAGGTCTTAATACAGATGTAAAATGTTACAGTCACCTGCACTCGCTGTCTTTATCTCTGGACTGGGTATCTGTCTGTCTCTTTCCAAGTCTGTCTGCCTGTCGTGCTTGGCTGTGTTCAGAATAGAATACTACCATACTACACTATTTCTTCAGTATATAGTATATGTACTGTATAGTGTGGACAGTGTGCAAATTTTATGTCATGTAACAACATAGTACGTTACTGTTAAAAATGTTTATCAGTGCATAATGCATTCTTTTTTCAAATGGTCTTCAAAAAATATTAGGTTGTATGGAGTTTATACTGTGCAGTAAGCTAGTATTTTATTCCGAACATTGTCTTGTCCTTCCTTTTAATATCTGTTTTTGTCAGTCTATTAGTCTGTTCTGAGCATTAGTCAGAGTTGTGTTTGACACTATAAACTGACATCTCAGTTTTAAGAATTCCTTCTCCCTCAGTGGATATAATGACTAAGGTAAACTCAAATAAGTTCAAGTTATTCTTTCTGAGAGTATGTGTGCAAGTATTCATATCAGTGTGCTGCCCTCCTCAGGTGGGACTCCTCCACTGCGCTCTTCAGCAAGTGCAACAGTGTATGTGAACCTACTGGACCTCAACGACAACGATCCTGCCTTTCTCAACCTTCCATTTGATGCTGAAGTACCGGAGGGGCTTCCTGTTGGTTCTTCTGTGTTCAGGGTAAGTATTTGATTAGTTGAGGTCTCTAAAGAGACAGAGACTACAGGGTAATGAAAGGTTAATTGCGTTGCATTGCTAGAAACAGCACTCAGTACTGTGTGCTTTGTTGTGTACTGCACATTTTGGCAAATGTTGTAGGTCATATGAGTATTTCATGCATACAGAAAAATGTAATACTGTGCACTGTAATATACATACTGCAAAAATAGTACAGGTAGTATGTACTATGGTAGTATACTGTATACCATTCCCAAAATAGCCCTTATAATAAAACTGTCCTGTTCTTTGCTGCCCCCTGCTGTTTTTCTCCCTCAGGTGCAGGTGCAGGATCCTGATGAGGGTGATAATGGAGTCGTTAACATGGCACTTCAGATGGGAATGCCACGCCTTGACTTTAGGCTAAACACCACCACTGGAATCCTGGTTTCCACGGCAGTGCTGGACCGAGAGCAGATCGGGCAGTATTATCTGAGGATCATTGCGTATGATGCAGGCCAATTTCCACGAACATCCACCAGTACTCTCACAATCGCAGGTGCACAGCAATAGCATACCAGTCTCTGTTTAGCTGTCAATTTCTTGCGTTCAAATACAAATAATAAACAATCTTAAATTCTTAAATAATTTACTCACCTTCATTCTCTAAACTCGTATGATTTTTTTCTTCTTCTGTGGAACACAAAAGATGTTAGGAACTGACAGCCTCAGTCACCATTCACTTTCATTGTATGGAAAAAATATGCAATAAAGGTGAATGGTGACTGAGGCTAACATTCTGCCTAACATTTCCTTTGCAATTGAGAAAAACTATGTGTTTAAAAAATAAATAAATAAATAAATAAATAAAATCAACTAGTCTGTGGGTTCCCTGAATGACAAATTGGTCTTAAAAGAAAATTCTCTCATGATTTACTCCACCTCAAGCCATCACAGATGTGCATGACTTTCTTTCTTCTGCAGAACACAAACAAAGATTTTAGAAGAATATTTCAGCTCTGTAGGTCCATACAATGCAAGTGAATGGTTGCCAAAATGTTGAAGCTCCAGAATGCACATAAAATTAGCATAAAAGTAATCTATAAGACTCCAGTGGTTAAACTGATTCCTTCTGAAGTGATATGATAGGTGTGTGTAAGAAAAATATATACAGTAAGTCAGTTTTTACCATAAATTCTTCCCCCTGCCCAATAGTTTGTGATATGCAAAGAATGCAAATCACTAAAAACAAAAGAAGAAGGGCTTAAATATTGAACTGTTTCTCACTCACACTTATCATATTGCTTCAGAAGATATGGATTTAACCACTGGTATCTTATGGATTACTTTTATGCTGTGTTTATGTGCATTTTGGAGCTTCAAAATTTTGGCACCCATTCACTTGCATTGTGAGGATCTACAGAGCTGAAATATTCTTCTAAAAATCTTTGTTTGTGTTCAGCAGAGGAAAGAAAGTCATACACACCTGGGATAGCATGAGGGTGAGTAAATGATGAGAGAATTTTCATTTTTGGATGAACTGTCCCTTTAAGGAAGCCCTTTATAACGAAGCTGGTTTTGGGTTTGCCTGACCCTAATCAGTTATGCTTCTTAAGGGGTATTTATATAAGACATATTCTTGCATTCAAAAATAGCATTTTAAAAGTTTAACTATATCTGACTTTAAATGCCATCTTTTATCTTAAAAACAAAAGATAAAAGAGTGAATCAATTCGACCTCACTTAATGAATAGTCGGTTGTTGGACAACTAGCTGACCATTGTGACTCATCTCTTCTTAATAACTGTTGCTCTCTCTGTCTCTCTTTGTAGTTTTGGACGTGAATGATGAGACGCCAACCTTTTTTCCTAGTGTTTATAACATATCGTTGGAGGAGAGCGTGCTGCGTGATTATGTGGTGGTCAGACTGAACTGCTCTGATAATGACGCAGGTCTTAACGCAGAGCTGAGTTATTTCATCACAGGTCAGAGTGCAGAAGAGTCACTGCAGTGGAGCAACACTGTTGAAATTTGGCTGATATTACAAAGTGACCTGTTTTAAACAGATGTGTGTCTGAGGCTCTGTTCCAAAGTGAGATGCATTTTAAGGTAGCATAGGCACACTCCAGATGCAAAGTCTACCTTCTTTTTGGCAAAATACTACAGTAAAAATAGCATTCCAAATCGGTTACTTATGAGGTTCCATATCAGATAGGATTCTGTTTCAGAAAGCAACTACCCATGTAGGCAGTAGACAGCAAAGCATCTCACTAGATTTTGAAACAGAGCCATAAAGTGTGATTTCTCAGTCAGTGTTTGTGTGTCCCAATAGGTGGGAATCAGGATGGCAAGTTTAGCGTGGGTTTCCGAACTGGTGTGGTCCGGACTGTGGTAAGTCTGGACCGGGAGACTCAGTCCTCGTACAGGCTAGTGATTGAAGCGATTGGTGAGTTTCATATACAGTAGGTGTTTAAAAACAACTGTTTATGCATGTAGCATGCACATGTGGCATGATCTTTTGCAGCTTCCTGCTTGAATAACATCTAGTTGAAGGCAGAGTGTTGTGGTTTCCTGTTTGAGTTGTGCCTTTTTGAGTTATACTACGTATACTTTTATACCAGTTTAATGAGCTTCTATTAAAATGCACTGCACGATTCATTGCTGTTTTGTTCTGATCATGGACTTTAATAATGAAGAAATTAAGCAAATGTTTTGGAAGAGCCCAATACACGCACTGTAACGATTTTCAGTAATTATCTTATTATTATTACATAGTATTTGTTTCCATCTATTTAACTTTTCATAATAATTTCTAACAATTTTATGAGTTTTAACTTAACTTTTGTTTCCACTTAAAAAATTAATGCAGCAGTTAAACTTAAAGGGATAGTTCACCCAAACATTTCAAATCTCTCATTATTTACTCACCTTCATGCCATTCTATGTATTACGTTCTTTCTTCTGCTGAACACAAATTAAAATGTTTTAAAGAATATCTCAGCTCCTCACAAAGCAAGTGAATGGTGACCATAATTTTGAGGTTCAAAATGCACATAAAGGCAGCATAAAAGTAATCCATAAGTCTCCATTGGTTAGATCCATGTCTTCAGAAGCAATAGTATTGGTGTGGGTGAGAAACATATCAATAAAAAGTCCTTTTTTACTATACATTCTCCTCCCTGCCCGGTAGGAAGAATCTGAATGGCCTGAAACAATAGAAGAATGTGAAAGTGAAAGTTAAAGAGAAGATTGATAGTAAAAACTTAAATATTGATCATTAAATATTGAAATTCTCACCTACACCTATTATATCGCTTCTGAAGATACAGATTTAACCACTGGAGTCGTATGGATTGCTTTTATGCTGCCTTTAAAAAAAACATTGGTCACCATTCACTTCAAAATTTTGGCTCCCATTCACTTGCATTGTATAGACCAACAGAGCTGAGACATTCTTCTAAAAATCTTCATTTGTGTTCAGCAGAAGACACAAAGACATACACACCTGGGATGGCATTAGGGTGAGTAAATGATGAGAGAACTGACATTTTTGGGTGAACTATCCCTTTAAGTTTTCAGTTTTAGTGGGTTGAACTCTTTTTTTACAGAGTAATCTCAGAACAACGTGTGCAGATATTCACAATGTATGAAGCACAAACAAACACACTCTTGCAAGTCATTTTAGATTGTCTAAAAGGAATATTTAATATTTGTCACGTGATTGGCACCACTTGTGGTTATTTAAATATGACTTTTTAAATAATAATTTGTTACCCGGAAATATATGAGTCTTAACGTGGCAGTGTTTTATGTTGCAGTATTACATCAGCTAGAAATTGCTGCTCTTGATTTTCATATTACCCAGACTGTTGCTGGTTTTCCTGCAGATAATGGTCCAGCTGGGGGCCGGAGGACAGGCACAGCTACAGTGTATGTGGAGGTGCTGGACGTCAATGACAACAGGCCCATATTTCTTCAGAACAGTTATGAGACCAGCGTCCTGGAGAACATGCGCGTAGGAACCAGTATATTACAGGTACGCATTCTCATATTCACAGTTCTTATATACCTCCTATATATACGGTAATCAAAATTATGCTCATGGAAAAAATAAAATCAAACAACAGCAGAACTATCACAATATTACAAATTTGGGTGTGGAGCAATGACATCATTACCATGACCTTATTGTATCTTCTGTTTTCTCCCATTCCATTTTGCTGGTAACCACAGCAGTCTCTAGGCTGTCGACAATTGCTTTAAAAGGGTAACAACGACGATAGTTTCTACAACGCAGTTCTCTCTCTGTCAAGATGGTGAATTTGCTTATGTCTAAATAAAGATCCTGCTCTCTTTCATTGTTTTGTTCTAAGAGTTCACAAACACTTTTTTACCACTATCAATATTAGTTTAAGCTAATTTTAAACCCTTATTAGATCTCATTTTGGGGCATGTTTCACCTTGAATGCACAATGTCTTTGTCTGACTTGCATGAATTTGCTGTTACCATATTATGCAGCACACATCCATGCAAATCAGTCTGTAGTTCCCCCAAAAAAGTTGTATTGGAAATGGCCGGACAAAGTGATCACCATTATTCAGATGGTTGTTTATGAGAACTGCAGTTGTACTGAATCCAGATGAGAAGTCATATCGCTGACGTCCAGATTAAATCCCATTAGAATGTGTCCTCTATTGGTTCACATCAGGTCTTTCAGTCTCCACAATAGAAGGTGTGATGTGGTTTATAGAAAACATCCAGCTGTTTATAGAGCTGCGGTTACCATATGGTTGGATTGTTGAGTCACATCTGGTTTCAGTTGTAGCTAATGTTTGTACGCAATCTGATTACTATCAGTTTTTATAGCTATATTCACAGTATTTGCTCTTATTTTTGCATCGAAACAGTGATTGTGATTTGTGTACTTGTGTAGATATTTAAGTATGTGTGTATAGTTCTGTTTCAACACATAGTGTGCTGTCTACCTAAACAGCATTTTACGGTCATAGGTGCACTCTAGATGCAAAGGCTGTTCCAACCTCCAACCCACAGCCAGATACCTAATTTAAGGCCAAATTTTTAGGCCATGTCCTCACGAATACATTTAAGTTTAAAATAAGTTTGCTACTTTTGCATCTCTCATCTAAAATGGATGGCCTTTTCCTCCACCAAAAATGGAGACTTTACAAAACTTTCACTAGTACTTATTTTTTAGAAAACGATGACGTTAAGAAACTGAAAACAAAGTCTTCAATCGAGAACGGATTAGTGTGGATGTGGCCTAAGGTAGCATCACATGCATCCTTCACAAATGTATTATTGCAATGAGCTTAGTAAGAAATGAAGAGAGCAATATAATTCTAAATTTATTTTATTTATTACCAAAAAGTAAAGAAAAAAACACAATTTCACCCCATGTTTGTGTGTGCTATGTATTTTTATACATATTAGACAATTGTCTAGTCTACCATGCACTTCACATATGGAGTTTCACATAAGGGTTTTTTAAAGTTTCAAAACAGTCCCTTATGACGTTCCATTCTAGTTGAAATGCTGCCTTAGGATCTATCCCAAACAGCGCACTTCATGTGAACTTGAAGTGTTGTAGATTTGCAATTGCTTCTGTGTAAGCGTCTCTGTGAATTCCAATGGTGTTCCAATTGTCATTTTGTTTTTAGAAGTTTGCTCACGTGCTCCCCCTTTGCATTCCCTATATGCCCCACTGAAGCGGACTACTACCTAACAGTTTACGTGGCATTGCGTTACCAAAGTGTGGACTTGGAGGAGGATTGGGAGCGGCATTTGGGACAGAGCCTTTATGGCAGCTGCCTATTGAGGGGCTGTTCACATAGAATACATTATGGGTTAAAAAAAGTTAGACACAGCACGACAAATGTAACAGTATGTATTTGTCACAAGAGGTGTTTTAAAAGTAATTAACAATGCTGCGATCATAGCACAAGATGTAGAAAAAGCAACAAGACACATTGCAATGGTCAAAAAACGGTCAAGTAAATTTTCATAGAAAAACAATCCCAAAACTAAGGCTGTAGACAGTAAGGCAGCTCACTAGGTTTTAGAACAGAGCTTATATCTCAGTGGCATACTGCAGCAGAGAAGGTATAGTAATATATGTAGGGGAGTCATTTCTCTTTGACTCTGTGGGTGCCATTGACCCTGATTGCTTCCTGCTCTGGGCGACAAATGGCTGAATGGGCCTTCTGAATGCCGGCACGGGGGAAAATGACTGCCTCATTGAGCCCAAGCGCTTCCAGAGCTTCAGCTGTGGCTCGCTGGACAGAGCACGTCCACACGAGAGACCATCTTCTGGACCGCAGTCCCAGGACCCTCCCGACGAGCAGCCCACCGCCAGAAAGATCACACAGCCGCCAAACACGGCAAAGAGAAGGACAATGATGATAATGGTTATGAGGGGATGATGGAGGCCCAGAGGTGGAGATGTTGGGGAGACAGGAAGCGAGAAATTTGAGAGAGGGAGAGACAGATTTGAGGGGACATCCATATTGTTCCTGGATCTGTGGAGATGAAGAATAGGAAGTGTTGAATGTGGGTTAGATGTTGTGTGTTTATGTTCTTGTGAAGATGTAGGTGTCAGTTTTTTTGTGTCACCTGGGGTTTAATCATGTGCAAAAGTGTGAATGTGCATGTGTATAACAGCATATTGCCAGGATGTGGTTAACAGGTAGGTGTGTCACAAATCACAAATGAAATCCCTTGTTGTTGAGATATCTCGGTTGAGATTAAATGGAGGGCAAATGGAGAATTAGTAATCTCATTTGTGTCCCTTTGAGAGTTTCGGAAGAGATCTCAACAATGACTCACACTGTTCTAGATTTGCCAAGATTCCAAAGACTGCAATCAAACGATTATAATATGAACAGTTCTCAATTTCTTACTTGAAAAATGATCTAAGCTTTGCAATCCATATTAATTAATTGTATTGGTCTATAGTCATACTGTATGTCAACAGTTGTCTCATTTGTGTCTATTTTCATTCCTTCAAAGAACTGTAGCCTGCAAAATTGAGACAAAGTTGATACCCATGTCTCCTGAGCTATAAAAGAGCAACCTCTGAGCAATTAAAATTTCCTCTGGGTACGCACAGCGGTGGTGTGCGGTGGCGGCATGCTACACCTACACACACCTCTCTGCCATCTACTGAAACAGCTCTACACACTGAGCTTTGAAGTACTTCTCAGCAAGAGTGTCAGATTGAGTGAGCATTTTCTGTTAAGAAATGTCAAGAAAGGTCAAAGTATACTACATTTTTCATGCACTATATTGATTACAGATGTGCAAGTTCACACACAGACACATATATGTAGCATACAAACATCTATACAAGTTTGCACACTAAGCCCGAAACTGCTCTCTTTCTCTCTAACTGCGCTCTACACAAGTATGTGACTGCAAATGGTTCTAGCTAGACAAGCTTGATTTTTGTGTGCCACTGATTACCGAAATGTGTCATAAAGCAATTCATAATGCAATGCAAATGTTCATTGCATTCTCAGCATTGCCACAAAGGCTGCTATAGCGCATAACCTTTCCTTCTACGGTCAGAATTTCAGTTCAACCACTGTTTTGGCAGAGCAACAGTTTGAAGAGGGTATTGCTGAGTAAGTTAGTTAAACTTTAGAAATGTTTATAGCTAAATACCTGAATAATACGCATCAAATTTAATCACAGGCATTTAAACTCTAACACCCCACTGAGGTTTTGTTATGACTGCAGTAATGCAATATTGCAATGCATCTACCAAGCATTAACGTCTACATTTGAGTAAGTTATGTGTTTTTATGGGTGAGGCCAGAAACAAACACACTGGCATTTAAAATATTTATGCCACACTAAGTAAGCAGTCAGATGAGGAAATTGGCTAGATGGTTTCTTCTTCTTCTTTTTTTTTTTTTCTTTTTTTTAAGCCGAGTCTGTTAAAATAGCATTACAAATCATACACACATACACACACACTCAGCCCAGCACACCAGTCACCAATTACTCTGCTTCTCTGCTCCTTAGTGCTTGTAAATGTCAGCATGTTAAATTCTGAGCACACAAGTGTGACATAGCATTTGTGAAAACACACTGGGACATGAAATTATTCTTCACCTTAAATGCCATAAAAAAGGCTGAAAAGGCCACTCAGAGGAGAACTAATGTTAGAGAAACTCTCCATTAGTTACCATAATATGTATCTGCTAAAATGGACTTATGCACACGTCATCACATTTATGTTTTTTTTTTTTTTTTTTTGGCATATACGACTCAAACATAATAAGTTGTTTGTAATCCGCAAAAAGACATGGAATCCGATTTTCACAATCCTGATTCACAGTTATATGTGCGTGTGTGATATTGCTTTATTACAACAGTTCTATAATAAAACAAAAAGCCAAAAGATGCTGTGCAAATAATGTAGTATGTAATATATTCAGAACATATTATGGATATAATACACACATTTTTATTAGAATGTAACGTTGTCACAGGAATGTTCTACGTTCAATACAAGTTCAATGCAGCTCTATGAACAGCATTTGAGGCATAAGGTTGATTTCTGCAGAAAAGTATTTCGACGTGTTTCTCACTTATATAAAAAACAATGCATTTACAATAAGGCACTTACAATGGAAGTGAATGGGGCCGGTCCATAAACATTAAAAAACACACTGTTTCAAAAGTATAGCAACAAGATGTAAACATTATAGGTGTTAACATGATTTTAGTTTGATAAAATCACTTATTAACTGTATCTGTGTAAAGTTATTTCAAATATTACAACTTTGTTGCCATGACAATGAAATCATGTAATTAATAACTCAACATAGATATGGTTAGTAAGTGATTTTATGACATTAAAATCATGTTTACCTGTATAATGTTTAAATCTTGTGGCTATACTTTAAAAACGGTGTGTATTTTAGTGTTTATGGACTGGCCCATTTTGCCTGTTTCTAAATAAATGAGGTATGAGTCAAAATAAAACATTTTTTGCGGTAATCAACATTATGCCACATATACTGTTGCTTGAGCTTAACTTGTATTGAATGCAGAACATTCCTTTAAGTAAATTAATTAATTGCTATTGTTCCACTAGAAGAAAATAGTCCCTGGCGTGTATACTTAGTTTAATATTTGGCCTCTATTGATTTTGCACACTGATATAAACAATAGCTAGGTGAAAAGGTGTTTCACATCATTGCTGTTACTATATTGTGTATTTTAGCATGTTGACCAGTCATCATCCAGAACTGGAACTATATGTAATATTCTATCAAACATCCTTCACCACGTTATTTCACAAAAATGACTTGTGGTACACATGGACACCCCAAAACAAATGATAATCACACTTTATAATCACATAAATGTGTAACACATAATCAAAAACAGGTTGAGGTCAGCTGTTTAAATGTCTGTTTCAGGTTAGTTTTTGTGGTTTAACTGTACCTTTAGCGATGGATGCAGTGTACGACTCCTCCAAAGTTTCCCCTTGTTTCCAATCACGCTGTCACCAAGGGCAATGGAGAGAAAGAGACAAGAGGCAGAGATAGACGGGAAAACACTGAGAGAGTGAGACAGAGAGCTGAAAGACAGGGATCAAGACATATGCACAAACTCTGAGCTGATATCTGTTCAGAGGAACCCAAAATCCATCTCTCCTTTTATTTCATGTGTTCTGCAGTTTGCGGACCGCGGCAGTGTGTTTCATGAGCTAAACCCTCATTCTGAGTCACATATCTGAGCTAAACTTTTTGTCTCAACATTTAAACCCCCATGTTGTGGTACAGTCCAGTCTGCTTGCCCTATTCATCTGTTTCCAAGAGACCCCCACAGCTCCCCACCCCATCCTCCCCTTATCCTTTCTTTCTCCTCTCCACATCTTTTTATAAAGCTAATGAGTCTTAAGGAGGGGCCCTCCCTCACACTGTGTGTGGCTGTCAGTAGAATTTGACTAATATACGGATGTATTCGGTACGTTATAAATGGTTATACTGTCTGAATTTCTTGGCGTAGATATATGCAGGAACAATAGTTGATCGTTGTGTTAGAGAATTCTTTGATTGGTGAAGATGTTTGTGTAGGTTCGTAACATTTAAAGGTGCAATTTGTAATTTCTGCACCACAAATGGCACCAGATGGAATTGCAAAGATAAGGACTGTTTCAAACAATTTTTGAAATTCAACAAATTTGACACTAAATCCTAATTGGAGGAGCCACGCTCAAATGAATTACCACACATTCTGTTATAAAGAGTGCCAAAAAAATGCCAAAAATGTCATAATTTACTCATCATCATGCCATCACAGTTGTGTGTGACTTCTTCAGCAGAACACAAACAAAGGTTTTTGGAAGAATATTTCAGCTCTGTAGGTCCATAAAATGTAAGTGAATGGGTGCCAAAATTTTGAAGCTTCAAAAAGCACATATAGCCATCATAGAACTAATCCATAGGACTCCAGTAGATTAATGAATGTCTTCTGAAGCGAAACGCTAGGTGTAAGGAATAGATCAATATTTAAACTTTTTTTTCAAAAAATTCATGAGGGTCGAGGTAACACAGCCTCTCACGTGATGTAAACGCGTTGCCAAGTTCACGCAAGAACTGATGCGTGATATATGAAAAAATACGAAAGCGCAGTGTTGTTTACAACAGAGGAGCATAGATATTCATACAAAGATGTCTCATTCGGTGGGTTTGGATACGTCAACAGCGGTACCATCTTGGAACGGTCAGCAAGGAGAGATGTTTGAATCAGTTTGAATGCAAATGAATGGAGGAGATGCCTCAGACCGATCTCCTTGCTCAGATCGCTGCATAAACGGCTTTTGTGTGGAAACAGTATCGCGGTCCATTGGAACAGCTGCTAATAAGGGATCTACATAAGAATATCTATGCAGAGGAGGCTTATGCGCTTACCCTTGTCAACGAGCTGGCCGGAAGCGGACATTTTAAATTAAAGTTTTAAATATTCAGAATCAGAATCAGAATGAGCTTTATTGCCAAGTGTTCTGACGTACACAATTTTTTTGGGTGATAGGAAAAACAAGTGCACACAGAACATTACATAGAAATATTGAACTATTCCTTAAACACACCTAGCGTTTAGCTTCAGAAGACATTGATTAATCCACTAGAGTCGTATGGATTACTTTTATGATGGCTATATTTGCTTTTTGGAGCTTAAAAATTTGGCACCCATTCACTTGCATTTATGGACCTACAGAGCTGAGATGTTTTTCCAAAACTCTTCGTTTGTGTTCTGCTGAAGAAAGAGAGTCATACATATCTGTGATGGCATGTGGGTGAGTAAATGATGAGAGAATTTTTATTTTTTGGTGAACTATTCCTTTAATGATTCATATAACTTGGTGGAAGAATTTTAAATAAATGTAACTATAAGCCATTTCGGCTGCGTGTAACAGTGATTGTGCTATGGAAAAAGGAGATTTTTCAATCTCCCCTCTTCTGTTGGTCAGCAAACAGACTGTCCCACACCAAACTCATGCCATTGGTTGAGGCAGTATTATGTTGGTACGCTCAAACAAACAAATTGCAATTCCGTTTGGTGCCACCAGTGGTGCCAAAATTACACACTCCACCTTTAACCACACATGACAGTGAAAAGAGGCAGATTGTAGTTTGTTTGTGTGTGTGGGCGTGTTTTGGTGGTTTACGAGGACATTGTTTTAGGTTACAAACTGGTAATTACAAGGGTGTTATGCTATAAATGTGGTTTATGAGGACATTTCTAGTGTCCCCATAATTCAAATCGCTTAAAAAACATACTAAATGTTTTTTTGAAAATGTAAAAATGCAGAATGTTTTTTGTGAGGGTTAGGTTTAGGGTTAGGGTTAGGGCTAGGGGAAAGAATCTATAGTTCGTACAGTATAAAAAATCATTATGTCTATGGAGATTCCTCATAAGGATAGCTGCACCAACATGTGTGTGTGTGTGTGTGTGTGTGTGTGTGTGTGTGTGTGTGTGTGTGTGTGTGTGTGTGTGTGTGTGTGTGTGTGTGTGTCTGTGTGTGTGTGTGTGTGTGTTATCTGTTACTTTCACTCTGACAATTATAGCAGCATTTATGTGTTTGTCTCCGTCTGCAGGTTCAGGCCACAGATGCAGATGAAGGGGATAATGGAAAGGTTCTGTACAGGATTCTGTCTGGTGAGTATTTGTTCCTGTTTCACATGACTCACACCTCAGTGTCTTGACCAGATATGTTCCCACAACATACTCCAGTCAATATAATGCACAATATAAAATACAAAAGGAGTAGGAAAATCTTATTCAAGGAATACTCTGGGTAATTTTCAACTTAACTTTACTATAATAATTGACAATAAACATTTTAAAGTAGTAAAAATGTAAAAACAGTAGATCCAGTTACTTTCTCTTGATGCTTGTGCAGGAATACCACACTACCAAAGGTTCATTCACCTAGAAAAGTAGTTCCATCTCAAAAAGACAATTTAGATTACCTGACACTTTGTTTACATAGAGTCTCATAGAATCACATTACCATACCTAAATGTTTGCAAAATGATTTGAACGGCACTATCCTGGTGAAATTAACACTAGACTTGTTCACTTTCACACAAATCATGAGTAAAATGGCAGATTATAAGCTCATAAACACCTACTCTTTTTCCTGTTCCTCACAAAATGCTATGAAACACTTTTAAAAACACGTGACTTCTAAGGCGAAACATTTTAACGTTTGCATTACATATTTTTACAAACTGGTTCAGACACAATCTAATTGTGCGGTTACTCAACTGATCGAGTGTTGCGCTTGCGATGCAAAGCACTAGGGTACGGGTCCTGAAGAGCATGCAAGTTGACACATGAGGCGAAAGTGTCATAGAAGCACCACAAAATGACGTGGTTGCTTCAGCAATTATGTGTCTCATCTCACATTTGCTTTCTATGACACTATAAGTTAGATTTAAGTTAAAGGTTTTGGGTAGGAACGTAGGTTTTGTTGATTTTTATTGATACATTTTTAAAATCAAAAGTTGTATTAGTTAACATTAGTTAATGCACCATGAACTAACGTGAACTAACAGTCAGCAATTGTATTTTTATTAACTAACATTAACAAAGATTAATAAATGCTGTAACAAATATATTGTTAATTGTTTATTCATAATAACGAATGCATTTACTAATGTTAACAAATGGAACCTTATTGTAAAGTGTTTCCAACATGTTTTTGGACCATTTATACAAACTAAGGGATGAGTCAATATTAGTACAAGGTAGAGACAAATCCTCCCAGCTAAATCATAACATATTATTCAGAGTTGTGCTTATGCAGTATGGCTTATGTGTGTGTGCTGTGTGGTCTCTGTAGGAAACAGTGGTCAGTTTAACATCGACCGTCTGTCTGGACTCATCAGCAGGGGAGACAGAGCTCTGGACAGAGAAACTCGCAGTTCTCATTTGCTGGAGGTGGAGGCCTACAACAGTGACCAGGGTAGCATGCGCAGCTCTGTCAGGGTGTGTGTGTTTTGATGTTTCTGTGTAATAAACAGCCCTTTTCCACATGCAATTCATTCTTAATGAACCCCTCCCCCCCAATGTGATTTATGAAAGACAACTCAAGGCTTTTAAAAATGACATAGTATAAAATATTTGTATTATTTATAGATAAAAAACTGTGTTTTTTGTTAAGAAGATTGTGATTGTGGGAATGTGTTTGTAGGTGATTGTGTATGTGGAGGATGTGAATGATGAGCCTCCAGACTTCACTCAGTCGCAGTACAATCGTCTGGGGCTCAGAGAGACCGCTGGGATTGGAACATCAGTGGTAGTGGTCCGAGCTACAGACCCTGACACAGGTACACAGCACAATAAATTCAGAAGTGCCTCTGTGCCATGAAATAATATTTTGATAATAAATAGTCCACACATCTTTCTAGTGTGTTGTCCTCATTGGCTGTATGCAAAAACGAGCATACAGCACAACTTGTGGTCCAGTTCATATACAAACTGCTCGATTGGAGCAGCTCTTTTAATGAATCTGACAAACCAATGGGTGAATCAGTCTAAATTGAAATTATGAGTCGTAGGTCCAAATTATGGAAGAATCAGTCAGACAGCTCATGTTGTCTACATACCAACCACTGCTGAATATTTTTTGGACCATTTCCTCTATTCTTGACATTTGTAAATGTACTCTAAATGTTTGTGTGTGTGTGTTTGTGCATGTCATACACTGCATCCCATCTCGGACAGTGCTGTATTTTTCCATTGAAACTCAATGCTAAAATATGTTAACAACATTTCTGTTACACTTCTGCTTGTGCCCATAACTGCTTCCCTATTTCACTTCCTTATGTAGGCTGACCAGAATGTCAGAAACTGGACAGATGCCCACTGCATGTTTTAGGCTCACAGTGTAGCATGCTGGGGTTCTGATTCAGCCCTTTGTAGATGCTGATCTGATAGATGAAGATTAAATTCAGGTCATGTTATGGTCCTGTCTGCCTTTGAAACTGTAGCCTCCCAATTGAAAAGCTACACCGAATCATCAGTCAAAACCCTTTGAAAAAGTAGTTGAAAATATATAAACGTAAGATTATCTTATTTTAGTTTTACAATCATATCAGTTTATATCTGACACAATGGGGACTTTAAACCTAAATAAACAGCTATATCTGGCAGTTTCTTCATGCCACAGGGTTGCTTTTTATCAAAACGGTTGATTTTTTCTTTTTGTTATACTGATGAATGTCACAATACAACTGACTTATAATTATAATATTTTTTTTTTTTTTATCATGGCTTCATCATTTATTTTTGGTATATTTCAAATTCCTTTTATGTACAGATTTTATTGTTTAAGTCCTTATCCCAGACCCAGGTGTTTAATATTAAACTAGTTTAAATTAATATCTAATTCCATATAAAAAAAATATATAAAAAAAAGAAAAAAAAAGAAATACAAATGATTACAAACCATGATAATCTAAACAAAGAGTGAAATAAACTATATCACCATTTCAATTTTTATTATGTAAAAAAAAAATATTTCAATCATCATTTTTCAAAATAAAGTCTGTACGACTCATTTCCTCCACACCAAACAATTTTGTGTCTAATTAAGGTTTTTTAAATGTTAGTGTGCTAGTTAACCAAATTGACAAAAGTGCCAGTAAAGAGCATGCATGTTTGAAGAAAACAAAGAATATTCAAGGTAAATCTCACTTGTGAGCAGAATGCTGTATTTTTATTGGCTATCATTTCCAATCAAGCTGTAATTTTGCCAAATTATGCAAAAAATATTTAATTGTGTGTATTTTGGATACATAAATGTTAGCTACTGTATAAAATTAACCTTAGAAAGACAAAAGAGTCAGACATTTTATTAATAAAAAATAAAAAAAACTACTTGTAGAGAAAAAGTAGCTTGTTACTGTAAAACTTTACTGTTTTGAAAACAACTGAGCCACTACTGAATGTAGATGTAAAGTTGGTAGTGTTGCTACTTTTAGTTTGTTGCTCCGATGCATTACTGAATTCCTTCGACTGTCTCTCTTTGTAGGGGATGGGGGTGCTGTGGCGTACGCTCTGGTCTCAGGTTCTGATCGTAAATTTGAGGTTGATATAAGTACAGGTCTAGTAACCACAGTGGATTACTTGGACTATGAGACCAAGACCAGCTACCTAATGAATGTGTCAGCCACAGATCAGTCACCACCATTTTACCGGGGATACTGCACCGTCTACGTCACTTTACTCAATGAACTTGACGAAGCCGTGGCCTTTCTATCAGCCGGTTATGAAGCATCACTAAGGGAGAATATCGCCACGGGAACAGAGGTCGTCCAAGTGAAAGCACAGTCGGCTGATAATCTGAACCAGCTGACATACAGATTTGACCCTGACACCTCACCTGCCGCCCTGGCACTCTTTAAGATTGACAGCGTCACGGTGAGGATAAACACTATATGTGTGTAGACTGAGCCTGAGTTTGGTCAGAATGATTTAATCGAGAACAGATTTTGTTTCTTTCTGTACATGTGTATGTAAAATAAAGAGGAATGTGTGCTCGACAGGGTCGTATTACAGTGACAGGACTGTTGGACAGAGAGCAGGGCGACTCATACACACTCACTGTTGTGGCTGATGATGGAGGACCCAAGAGAGACTCCACTGTGGTATAGAACTCCTCCTTAAAATGCCTTAAAGAAATGGTCCTTTTATCCAGTAGTTGCAGAATAGATAGTTTCAGACTGATTCAAAATTCAGCAGGAAAAAGTGCAGGGTGGTACTTCGTTTTATCCTTTGTAATTTGATAAGATCGTGAAATGTAGGCTATAGTTGATATTATTTTTCCTCTGTCATGCGGCCTTGATGATGTCAGCAGAAAAGAAAATAAGTTTCAGAGGTGGAGAAAATTAGTGCATGTTGACGAAAGGTTAAAAAAACATATTTCTTTTTCTGGAGAATAACATGCACTAATGAATCATGCACAGTAGTGCCAGGAATGAGTCTTAAAAAAATATTCCGGGTTCATTACATGCATTCGTAGCATGATGTTGATTACCACAAAACTGTATTTTGTCTAGTCCCTCCTTTTCTTTAAAAAAAAAGCAAAAATGGAGGTTACACTGTGACACTTACAATGGAAGTGAATAGGGGCATTTATTTTATTTATTTTTTGGATGGTTTATAGGCAGAAATGTGAAGATTAAGGTTAGTAATTGATTTTAACACACTAAAATCATGTTACACATATTGTTTATGGCTTCTGGTTATACTTTTGAAATAGTGAGTATTTTAACATTTACAGATTGACCCCCATTTACTTCCATTGTAAGTGCCTCATTGTAACCTAGCATTATGCTTTTTTAAAGAAAAGGAGGAATGAGTCGAAATTAATTTTTGTGGTAATAAATATTATACCACAAATGCTGTCAACTGAGCATTTCATGTGTTTAACCCGCATGTGTTTAATCCAGAATATTCCTTTAAGAAAGTAAATAGGGTCAGTTTTGATTTCATGTTGTCTGTAAAGATGCCAAAATGATGTAATATTATTACATGATTGTATCCAACTTCTAACACATGAATGCTGGTATATATGACAATTCTGATGGTCTATATTAACATTTAATTCAACCTGCTGTATTCTCTCTTTTCTAATTTCCTGCCTGATGCACACATGCAGAAGGTAAATAAGTCATTCTTAGTCACCAGATAATTTTTCATGCAACAAATTGCAATATTCTTGCAAGAAAAGGTAACATCTCAGGTCCCACTGCTCTGTTCTTTTGACAGGTGTCAATCACCATACTTGACGAGAATGATAACAGTCCAGAGTTTGACATCACTTCTGATTTGTCGGTGAATATTCCAGAGGACACACCCATTGGCCAGAGAGTGGGAGTGGTGCTGGCGCGGGACAAAGACGCTGGAAGAAATGGACTGGTGAGGCAGAAAGAAAGAGACAATTAAAGAGAGCAAGAGTAAATTATATTACAGAAGTGTTAAAAAGTATGATGTTGCAAATGTTGCTATTTATTTAGCCATTTACTTTAAATAAATTGTTATATTATGATTTCACATGATTAAAAATGGAAAAAATACACTCAAAAAATTATTTTAACATTTACGCATTTCAGTTTCATAACAAAATTCAATCGCATTGAATTGAGTAATAATAATAATAATAATAATAATAATAATAATAATAATAATAATAAAAAACTAAATATTTTTAGTTTTACTCATTTAGTTAAGTTAAAAATGACAATTCAATGGAATTTTGTTATGAAATTGAAATGCGTACATTTTAAAAATAGGCTAAAATATTTTTTGAGTGTATGGTGTATATCCTCTCTGGGTGCCCTAGCAACAACTTTTTACTGTATTTTCATAATTTCTATAAAATTCTGTTTAAAACTATCCATGCAAACAGGACTTCCATAGATTTACAAGAGAGAAGATCAAAAGCTTGTCTAATACTTTGGTGGACAAAAACAGTTGCAAAGATACTATTGGCCAGTACTGTTTTTAAGGCGAATCTTTGTTTATATGCATGTATGCGGTAAGCAAAGAGATGAGAATTAGTATTATAATGAAATAAAACAGTCCACAATCACTGTCAATTATACTTAACCCCACCCCCATCATCCTCTTTTCTTTTTCTTTAGGTAAATTTCACTTTGATTGCGGGGAACATGCAAGACGTGTTTAAGATCAACACAGCCAATAACACGTATGGAGAGATTTACCTTAACGCCCATCTGGACCGTGAAGCCGTGGACCGTTACCTGCTTAAAGTGAGAAAGAAACAATTCAGATACACACTTCAGCTATGTATCAAACCCTATTGCCTACCTAACAGCACTTTTAATAAGTAAATGTCTGCTTAATGCCTAGTAACTTATTAAAACACAAGACAGAGCCTTACATTCAGACCTTATAATACCTGCCTATGATCACAGTCTGTGTGCGTGACTTTGCACATGTTTTCTTGTACAGTTAAACATAGTATGTTTTGCATAATAGTCTCTGAGGAATACGAGTGTTTGTTTGTTTAAGTCTGGTGCGGTGTGGTGTGTGTTAATACTCTATGTTTTTATCAGGTACGGGCGATGGATAACGGCTCCCCTCCGAGGTTCAAGGATCTTTCTCTGACAGTGAACATTCTGGATGTGAATGATAACCCTCCCATACTCCAGAGCCCTCGTGGCTACAATGTCAGCATCAGTGAGGTTAGAAGCACATCACCGCAAACCAGCTCAACAAACCACCTCAAACACTTGTACACAATATTTATTAACAGTTCAACAAAAATAGTGAAAAATCACACTTTTGACTGTCAAAAACTGTCAGTAGATTTTGGAACAATTCCGATAATCTAAATATGACCAAATAGTAGCCAATTAATCGGCCTTGCCAGTATATTGGTCTATCACTAATCAGCATATGAAGTGACATATAGTAGTTATGTTACATTTACTTTTCCTTGTTCGTGTTCGTCAATTATTTTATTTAATTATGTTATTTAAATAAATCTTTATTTAACAAGTATTTTATTTATGAGAAATATTTAGACGGTTTTAGTAATCATATTCATGTTTGTTAGTACTTTGTTAATACCTTTGAAATGGCAACACATAATATAACAAAATCATTTATTAATGGAATAGTTCACCCAAAAATGAAAATTCTCTCATCATTTACTCACCCCCATTCCATCCCAGTTGTGTATGACTTTCTTTCTTCAGCAAAACACAATTTTTTAGAAGAATATTTCAGCTCTGTAGGTCCATACAATGCATGTGAATGGTGATCAGACTTTTGAAACTCCAAAAATCACATAAAGGAAACATAATAGTAATCAATAGGTCTCCAGTGTTTAAATCCATATCTTCAGAAGCGATATAATAGGTGTGGGATGAAAAGTCCTTTTTTTTTTTTTTAACTCTAAATCTCCATTTCACTCTTACATCTGAAAGTGAAAGTTAAAGTGAAGATTTGGAAAAAGGGACTTAAATATTGTTCTGTTTCTCACCCACACCTACTTTATTGCTTCTGAAGATATGGATTTAACCATTGGAGTCATATGGATTACTTGGTTTCCTTTGTGTGATTTTTGCAGCTTCAAAGTTCTGATCACCATTCACTTGCATTGTATGTACCTACAGAGCTGAGATATTCTTCATACACATCTGGGATGGCATGAGGGTGAGTAAATGATGAGAGAATTTAAATTTTTGGTTGAACTATCCCTTTAAACTTTTTTTTGTATTTAAAATTACAGTCTAATTTGTTTAATAGTTTCACTTGCGTTTGTGTTTGTTTGTTTCAGAATGTGGGGGGTGGTACATCAGTCCTGCGCGTCGTAGCAACAGATCGTGACATCGGACCCAATGCCATGCTGTCGTACTACATCATTGGTGGGAACCTGGACCTGACCTTCAGAATGGATCGCATGACTGGAGAAATAGTGACAAGACCCTCACCTCCTGACAGAGAAAAACAACAGCAGTACACACTCACTGTGACGGTGGAAGATGACGGCACACCTCCTTTATCCGTAAGTGTGTTTGTTTTGCAGTCAGAATGGATTTTTACACACATTACAGTTGAAGTTGTGGAGAGTTAAAGGTCCAATGTTAAAGTCAACATGAAATTCCAGCCGCAACCCATTTTACTTCCATAATGTGAGTGAAACAGTATACTGCATGTAAGGGATAATGTAAAGTCAGGCGGTTGTTATGGCAAAATAAAACTCTGACAGGGTGATCAGGTCTTGTATCACTCTAAAGGGGTTTATTTTGTGATAAATAAAATAAGATATGTGTGACTTATTACACAACTACTAACCAATAAATAAAATATTGATTTGCAATGAAATCGCTGAACAGCTGAATTCCAGTTCTGTTGGTGTTTATTTTGTGAAAATGACTTTCTGACTCCTCATTATCCAGCTTATTACAAGACTACTTGCCAAATAAATAAATGGGAAACATTGATTTGAGTTGAAATTATTTTATTAGCATACTTGTAGAGATAGCACAGCAGTCAGCTCCTTCAGAGAAGGAGAAGGGGGGGGGGGGGACATAAACTGAGATGGAAAGGTTATTCAAGGTTTCAATTCAAATTCTAAAACATTCTTTCTGGCGTTTATTTAACAATGTATGTATTAAATAAATAAATGCATTAAAATACATAAATATGCAACTTCAAAAACAACTTAAATGTAATGTAGACCATAAATATCTTCACATTGTTCCTGTTTGGACGGAGGAGGATGGAGTGTAAATCAAAACTGCTCATTAGCGCTGTATCTCTGCGTTACTGCGTCCTCCCTCACAGGATATTTTGAAGGGTTCTGACCAATCAAATCTGACCAATCAAATGCATTATTTTCACCTTGGGGGATGGGCATCAGCAATCTGCACCTTCAGAGCTCCGACGAGAAAGGGTTACGCTTTGAACGCAAGTCAGGAAAGTTTGCTTCCTGCAGCCGTGTTTCCGTCTCTACCCGAGGCTACTATGAACAGCGGGACATGTCCAGTTAGAGCACAACAAGCTGTTTTTAATCTGTGGATGATTTACAGGGAAGAATCTGAATGACATTATTTTCTTCAAACGAATGGACTAATTGACTGAGCAGTGCACAATTGTAATTCATTGCCATGTCAAAGAAACTTTGCCGTGTGTGTTGGGAAGGATTGAAGGGGTACCTGATTCATGTACCTCACACCACTGTCACAGTGATCGGAGAAGCAGGAAAGATGGCCTACAATACCCTGATGACCGGTCTTATATGACAATACACGTATGTGCGGTTGTTACTCAAATATATCAGACCACTAGATGGTGCCATTGACCAATCAGAATTGAGTATTCCAGAGACCAGTGCAAAAATCAGCATTCAATAATGTAGACTTGATTTTTATCCATTGGGAATTGTTTATTAGTAATTTATTTATTTTATTTATTTTTTATTTTTTAATGAAAATAATGTTAACCAATAACCAAAATGTAGGCAGTGTTTTAGGCTACTGTTGTAGCATTTGTGGCATAATGTTGATTACCACCCAAAAATACAAACAGACTTTTGCCATCTTTATATAAATAAAATAAAAAATTGTGGTTATAGTTAGGCATTTACAGTACAATGCCAGTGAATGGGGCCTGTCCATAATCGATAAAATACTCACTGTCTCAAAAGTATAGCCACAAGATATGAAAATTAAAAGTGTTAACATGATTCTAGCGTGATAAAATAAAGGATTTACTGGCATTACAATGTTTCATGACAATAAAGTTAGAATATTCAATATAACTTCACACAGATAAGGTTAGTCAGTGATTTTATCACTCTAAATTCAAATTAACACATACAGTATAATGTTTAAGTCTTGTGGCAATGCTTTTAAAAGAGTGTATTTTAACATTTATGGACTGGCCTCATTCACTTCCATTATACAGTAAGTGCCTTACTTACAATGGAAGGCAAAATTGTGAGGCACCGGGAACATTCCTCAATGGATATCACTTGGAAATCTGTTACATTGTGGAAGTAAAATCAGCTATGGATGCTGTTTCATGTTGACTTTAACTGTTAGTTGGTACAAAAGACCAGAACATTTCCATATTATGGCCTAAACTGTCAACACAATTCTTATAGCTTCTTGCAAACAGATTTATTTTTTTTTTACACAACAAAGAAAATGCTCCATTTACTCTTTTAAAAGACAGTGTGAACAACTGAACATCAAAAACAGGAAACCACAACCTGCCTAATTTTTTTAAACAGGAAGTTGCACTCTGAAAAGCTCTTTCAGAACAGTTGTAAACCTCACAGCGGTCTGGGTTTCATCATGTGTGACTTTTGGGCCTCTAGTGTCTGGGTCGACTGTCTAGAACTTTGTCACAAACTGCTGAGTGAGCAAAAAGTGATTTTCAGGAAAAGACTTGAAGAACAAATGATTTCGAATATATGAAGACATGACACACTTATCACTTATCTGAACCACAGAAGAGGCCAGTATCAGACATCAGTCTTAGTTTACATTTTTTTAGAGGTGGGGGAGTTCAGTAGAGGTTGAGTAACATGTTCCCCAAAATGGCCCTCTCCCTCATTGGATATCTCTCTCCTGTCTCAGATTGTTCCTGTGGTGGATCTCACACCTCTTGGTTCAGTATGATTAAAGAGGTTGTTCATTGCATAAACACAGCACAAAGACTAACATCTTTCATCAACTTTCAACTTTTCAACTTTTTATTTATTATAAATTTTTTTAAAGCAAATTTTCAATTGTATCAGCAGTTGTTTCACATTGCACAGTATCATGTCTGGAGCTACATATATGGTACTGCCACTGTATAGGCACACAGAAATCTACAATCTCACACATGAAACTTAAAATGTACAAAAAGTGGCATATTTATTAGCATATTTACAAAACCAGATTCACAAACATTCACCTATAAACCATCTATACATACATCTATACACCCTTCGCTACATCCATCTACATAGCAAAGTTTTGGTACTTTTTATGGCAGTGGCTTTAAACTTCTTGAAAAAAAATAAAAACAAAAATAAAATTACCAGCTCTTTGCTTTTTTAATTTTGATTGAGGTCCATCTTAAAATTAAAATACTCTTGTACAACCCCCCCCCCCCAACCCCCACCCCACACACACACGCACACACACACATACCAAATATAAGGCAAATGAATACATAATATTTGGATCTGATCAAATCTCCATTTACAAGCCCTCAATCTGACCCTTAAAGCCATGAAAGAGATTGTCGTTTGATTGTCACAAATGGAACATTTACCACGACACTGCACAAATTCTGAGAACATGTATAATCCAAGCTACATGCATGATAAAAGCACTGCACAAGTTTAACACTCACTACGATAAAGTTTAAAATAGCCCCTTGTTTCTCAGCAGGTCTGACAGTGAGAGCAATGTGTACTGAGTACTTGGGCTTTGAGTACTGAAATACTAAGTACAGAGATATTCAGTACTGACATGCTGAGATGCTGAGTACTTAGATACTTAGACAATGAGTATTGAGTACTGAAGCACTGAGTACTAAGGAACTGACACACTAAGGGGTGAATTCCATAAGAATGAACTGCGTCCGGTAAATTGCACACACTGGTTAAGTGCCAGATTCACTAAAGGAATTGTGCAGATCAGGCAATGGTGCAAACGCACCCAAAAAAATGCTGAACGTAAATTGCATTGATGGAATTCCAATATTGTAGGCCGGTTCTGAGCCCTATATAGCGGAGGATACATCAGACCGCCGCAATCTGGTTCATGTACTGTGTCTCTCCACTACTGTGATCCAGACATCTGAATCATTTCTTTAACATGCCGAAAGTGCACTTGACTACACCGCGCATCTGGATATATGCCAAGTTATAATGCTCTCCTCTATCATTTGATCCTTATTTGATGAATTACTGCTGCTATGATCAATGGAAAATGTACACCACTATCTTTTTAAAGACAGGACAGGAATGACAAAAACTGAATTTAAATATTCAAGATCCAGTGCTATTTTAGCGCTGATTGCACATGCTTAAACTAGATTTCGGTTGGTTAGTGAAGAAGTGCAGATTTTTTGCACTGAAATACTACGCACAAAGGTTTTTAGTGAATTCACCCCTGAGTACTGAGTCCAGATTACTACATCACTGAGTTTTAAGACACTGAGGAATAAGACATTTACTACTGAAGCACTGAGTACTGGGATACTGAATATTGACACTGAGTATTGAGGCACTCAATCTTGAGATGGGGAGAGCAGGAGAGAATGTGTTAATAATAAATCTCTAACCTCTAAAAGGGAGGATGAACAGAATGTTTCAGTGGAGGGGGAGGATAGGAATAGACTAATCAGAAGGAAAAAGAGGAAAAATGATCATTTACAGTCAGTGCAATTGAAGCCACAGTCTATCTGACTCATGAAGCACATGATGAATAGAAGTATACAGCTGAAGTGTGCAAACAGCTTAGCTCAATCAACTCTAAAAAAAAGGACATGCCATATAGCTTGTCCTATTTGGATCCCCTTTATCAGAATACCCTTTGATATCTGTGGTGATTATAGTTTCCCTGTTGCCCAAAGTTCTGGAATATTCAGATGTTCTGTCCCATCACTTGGCAGAAAACCTTTCTGAAGCATACAGGCAAAGACATCACCAGAAAAGGTGCCCAACTGCGATAGTGGAGAGATGAGTGGAATTCTAATTTTTGGGGGGTCTCTCCTCATCTGTGCAGAAGACAGGAAGAATAGAGGCATGATTATGTAGAGGAGAAGGTAGAAGCACCAGTTGTTCCTGGGAGTAAATGTGAATGCTCTTACTCCTGCAGTAAGTTGGGAGACTCAGGGATAGGTTCTGGGAAAGAAAGTAGAATTCTGATTACGAATTCCATAAACAACACCTTTAATACAGAAAATTCTGAAAATAAGGGCCAATTTCAGCTCCTTTTATACAGAAATTTTGAATTATGTGGGCCATAATTTACACCATTTATACAAAAAATTCTGATTATGATGGCCGTATTTAACACCATTTATACAGAAAATTCTGAATATGACGGCCGTATTTAACACCTTTTATACAGAAAATTCTGATTATGATGGCCGTATTTAACACCTTTTATACAGAAAATTCTGATTATGACGGCCGTATTTTAACACCTTTTATACAGAAAATTCTGATTATGACGGCCGTATTTTAACACCGTTTATACAGAAAATTCTGATTATGATGGCTGTATTTAACACCTTTTATACAGAAAATTCTGATTATGATGGCTGTATTTAACACCTTTTATACAGAAAATTCTGATTATGACGGCCGTATTTAAAACCTTTTATACAGAAAATTCTGATTATGATGGCCGTATTTAACACCGTTTACACAGAAAATTCTGATTATGATGGCTGTATTTAACACCTTTTATACAGAAAATTCTGATTATGATGGCTGTATTTAACACCTTTTATACAGAAAATTCTGATTATGATGGCCGTATTAACACCATTTATACAGAAAATTCTGATTATGACGGCCGTATTTAAAACCTTTTATACAGAAAATTCTGATTATGATGGCCGTATTTAACACCGTTTACACAGAAAATTCTGATTATGATGGCTGTATTTTAACACCTTTTATACAGAAAATTCTGATTATGACGGGCGTATTTAACACCTTTTACACAGAAAATTCTGATTATGACGGCTGTATTTAACATCTTTTATACAGAAAATTCTGATTATGACGGCCGTATTTAACACCTTTTACACAGAAAATTCTGATTATGATGGCTGTATTTAACACCTTTTATACAGAAAATTCTGATTATGACGGCCGTATTTAACACCTTTTACACAGAAAATTCTGATTATGATGGCTGTATTTAACACCTTTTATACAGAAAATTCTGATTATGATGGCTGTATTTAACACCTTTTATACAGAAAATTCTGATTATGATGGCTGTATTTAACACCGTTTACACAGAAAATTCTGATTATGATGGCTGTATTTAACACCTTTTATACAGAAAATTCTGATTATGACGGCCGTATTTAACACCTTTTATACAGAAAATTCTGATTATGATGGCTGTATTTAACACCTTTTATACAGAAAATTCTGATTATGATGGCCGTATTTAACACCTTTTATACAGAAAATTCTGATTATGACGGCCGTATTTAACACCTTTTATACAGAAAATTCTGATTATGATGGCCGTATTTAACACCGTTTACACAGAAAATTCTGATTATGATGGCTGTATTTAACACCTTTTATACAGAAAATTCTGATTATGATGGCCGTATTTAACACCGTTTACACAGAAAATTCTGATTATGAAGGCCGTATTTAACACCTTTTATATGTGTGTACCGAGATCCTCTCTAAACGCGGACGGAGCAATAGGAGGCAGAGCGCAACTGAAGGCATGGGCAAGATAGACAGTCAAACTCAGCTGAGTGATCAATCAGAACATTTGTTTCAGACACGATTGGATATTTGCTAACAAATCATATTTTCAGTTTCAGTAAGGGGTGGGACATTTGTAGCATCTTCAGTGAAATGCTGATGCGCCAGCAGAGCTAAAGTCGCCATAATTTGCGCTGTATATTTACTTTGCTGCTAGCCTGCTAAACGTAAAAATATTTGTGCATTTAAATACAACTTATGCAGTTAAACTTTGTGAAAATACTGTGTGACCAGATGCTGGACCAGTTAATTTCAAATCAACTGATATTATATCAAAGTTATCGTATTTATATCAAATGTAACTTTTACTGCTTTTACTGCTTTGAAGTATGCCTTCAAAAGAGCAAGGAAACCCTGTTTTTCATAATATGACCCCTTAAAGGACTTTATTGTGTCTATAATTGCCTGATGGGTCACTTTGGGAATACAGAACTGTGTGTACGTACTAGCTGGTCATGTATTATGAAGAAACAAATGTGAAGGTCAGCACGCATGTGCACACACTCACACACAATCTCTCTCTATTTCTCATAATACAACCTGCCATAAGAGAAGCAGAAATGAGTGTTGTGAAATGAGGGAGAAAAGGGGAAATTGACATTCTGTACATTCTGCCGAGTTAAAGGTTAAACAAGAGGAGCAGTGTGTGTGTAGAGAGAGATGGACACAGAATGTTTGCCTACACACATGAGACTACGACAGCTCTGCTTGTTTTGTCTGATTGCGCAGATGTGCATGCACACGTATGTACATGACTGTGCGAAAGACGTAGAAACCGTGTGGGTACAACTTGTGATTACTCATAGAGGCAGAGAAATGTAAGAAAAAATGTAGAGAGTGTCTGTTCTTGTGGTGTATGTGCTTTTGTGCTAGAGATGTGAAAACATGCGTGCTGCTCCAGACGTTTCTTGTTGTCTACTTGGTAGTGACAGGCTTTAGCTGAAGTTGGATTACAGTTTCATGTGAGTGTTTTTCGTGTCTTACCCTGTGCAGGGAAGAAGGCGTCCCCTTGTATGTTAGGAGAGAAAGGCGTTCCGGGCTCCGACAGGAGGTGCCGTCCTGTTTCTGATGACTGCCGCATAATTTGGGATACAGTCCGAGTTCTAGGCTGTAGAGAATCCCCTAGAAATACAGGGTTCTCATGCCCCAGAGCTTCACTAGACAGAAAATCAATTAATTAAGAAAATTAAATGGTTAAATTTCACAAAACTAGTCTATAATTCACCACAATTAATGGTAATATAGTTACAATAAGGTTATATTTGGTTAACTTTAGTTAACACCATTAGTTAACGCAAAGCAAAAATAAACAATACTTTTTCAGCTCTTGCTAATTTTTGGTTAACTGTAATTATACACTTACACTAACCAATACATTTCTAAAATTAGAAGTTGTATATGTTAACATTAGTTAATGCAATATCAAGTAATATGAGTTAACAATGAACAATTGTACCTTTATAAATTAACATTAACCAAGATTAATCAATGCTGCTAAATATACAGTATATGGTTCATTGGTAATTAATAATACTTACTGAATTTACCACAATGCTTTACAATACAACCGTATAAGCCTTTTTAAGACAGTTATGATTGTTTTGCATTTTCATGACAATTAAGCACATTTTAAACCCCCAAATTATAATTACCATAATGAAAAAAACAAATTCTCATTACTGTAAAACATACAATTGTTTTTATTGTTTACACTGTAAAATATTAAGAAATCATGGTAGTATTTGTTGTTCTGCCTTAAAGGGATGGTTCACCCAAAAATGAAAATTCTCTCATCAATTACACAATCTCATGCCATCCAAGGTGTGTATGACTTTCTTCCTTCAACAGAAAACAAACTAAGATTTTTAGAAGAATATCTCAGCTCTGTGGCTCCATACAATGCAAGTGAATTTTGATCAGACCTTTGTAGCTCCAAAAATCACATAAAGAAAACATAAAAGTAATCCATATGACTCCACTGTTTAAAACCATATCTTCAGGGCAATATAATAGGTGTGGGTGAGAAACAGGTCAATATTTATGTCAGATGTGAAAGTGAAACTATACAGGCACCACATGTGACTTTCAGATGTAAAAGTGAAAAAGAAAGTGGAGATTTATGGTCAAAAAAAGGACTTACATTTTGATCTTTTTCTCACCCACACCTATTATGTTGCTTCTGAAGATACGGATTTAACCACTGGAAATTTGTGGATTACTTCTGTTCCCTCTTATGTGATTTTTGGAGCTACAAAGGTCTGATCACCATTCACTTGCATTGTATGGACCTACAGAGCTGATATTTTCTTCTAAAAAAAATTTGTTTGTGTTCTGCTGAAAAAAGAAAGTCATACACGTCTGGGATGGCATGAGGGTGAGTAAATGATGAGAGAATTTTAATTTTTAGGTGAACTATCCCTTTAAAGTTTGTCTGATTAATGTAAAAATAAAGAAATTGCATTGCAGTAATGTTTTTATTTTAATACTGTTTAAAACTACTATATTACAGTAATGAGAATCAAATTAGAATCACCATTGAGTTTGTTTTGGTCACTGCAGAAACTCACCTGTCCATACGCACTAGCTCGTGTGCACCTGCAAACAACAGGAAGAGGAAGTGGGTCCACAGTGAGAAAGGATATGCAGTCTCAATGAAACAATTAGTGCACTTACTCCCATGTGCAAACCATGCATAGGATATGTGCACACAATATAGATCAGAGTGTGTGAAGTAATGCATGAGTAGGTGTGAGCATGTGTGAATACTCACATCTGCTTCGAGCTGCTGTTTGTCTCTGTCTGTAAACCAGCATCAGTATGAGAGGGAGACACAGAATGAAAGCGACACAGGCTGCAATAGCCAAACCTTCAGCCACAGAGTCTGAAAGAGAGAGATCAAGATGTTCCAGATGGAAGAAAAGAGATCTGTTATGAATTTACAATGACAAAGTATTTGGACACTTAAGTCACATTTAAAAATGTAGGATTGTTATGATAATAAAATATCAAACCAAGTGGCATATTAAGACAGCAAAAGTAAAATTTTAAACTTTGATATAGGTTTTAGATGATAAAACAATAAAAAGTATTTTCAAATTTTCTGGTTGTCAAATTGTAGTTGACCAATTCCATAACGAATCTGCTTGGACACCTGTGTGAACCTGAGGGGTACCGACTTCATGCGTCCATTAAAAATTACCCAGTTAGTTAAAAGTAATTGCAACAATTGCTCAGAAAAGTAAACAGAGTTCTAACCGAAGGTGTAGCATCATTTATTTGCAGATGCCATTTGTTTTGATATGTTTTTGTAATGCAATGAAATATGATATATATTTTGTGTGACTTTAAGGTTAAGTGTGTAATTTTTCAGCAACTAGTTTCACCAAACAAAATTGCCCACGTCTGCCACTGGTTGGTCAGGCAAGCAGATAGCCCTGCCCTCAACCCTTGTCACTGGTTAAGCCAGTGTTGCTCCAGAGTAATGTTTTAATGGTGCTACAAATTCACACTGTTCATTCTCTTGAAGGAAAACAATCTACAAATAGCTCACTCATAGTTATCTCAGCATATAAGTCCAGAAACGTGCTTTTAGCAAATGCATGTACGCTCATGTGAACCCTTGGCCACTGCATTGCCAACGTGCAGTTCAGCTGAACATGCTTAACGTGTGTTATTGCGTTACTGTGGCGGTAACAAACCTCAGTCCTCAAGGGGGCAATAGAGTTACCTTCAAATGTTTGTGCCATTAAACTGGATATGTTATTATTCTAGTAAGTTTAAATATATTGACAGTATTATTAACAGTAAAATTCTCTTTAAACTGTTGCTCCACCATGACACCAAGTGGAAAGTTCACACTAATGTCCGCTATAGTGCCCCGTGTGGCAACACTGAGAATGCAAAGCGTACTTGCATTGTGTTATGAATTGTGGTTTGACACATTTTGGAATGCAACAATGCACAAAATCAAGATTGCGTACGTAGGAGCATCTGCGTTCATATACTTGCGTAGAGTATGTTTCAGCCTTGAGGCTGGGATAGGAGAAAGCATTTTAAATGTGTACTCAGTAATTATTTTCCTTATTTAAAATGTTTTACTTCTAAAGAAATGAATAGTAATTTTGAAACATGTATAAAATCATGACCACTCGTGTGACATGAAGAGTTCAGTCATTTCAGTAACCTTATAAAACTCTTTATTCTACATGGGGTGGTGACACCCTTTTGGGGGCAGCCATGTTAGAATCACATGACCAGCTGAATACTACTTGCTTAATCTCAGTAACTATCCTGTTATTGGACACTTTCTTTCATGGATTGAATGAATCTAGGTTTACTGTGCATAGTGAATTTCTACAATAGCATCGGTAACTGAAAATTATGGTGTTTGAATGATGCAGCATCTAGGTGTCAGTGTAAGCCATACTTCGACTTTTTTTCAGCACTTCAAAAAATTACCGAGTGCACCTTTAACATTGAAGAAATTACACACATCACCTTCGAATGATCTAATAGTTTTGGGGGCCGCTGTATGTTTTTTGTGTGTTGTTGAACGTACCATCTGAAGAATTGTGGGTCATCTCAGAACACTTCAGACTGTCATTTTGAGCTGTGGAAACATGCTGTGTTAAAGTTCATTTATAAAAGAACGATGGATGCATGAATTACATCACCTGACCTCGTTCCTCGCTCACTTACTTCTCGTTACTGGCATCACAGTCAGGTAGATATAGTTATGGGCCTCCTGTTCAACCTTGTGCTTGTTCTGGATGTCCAGAAACAAGCAGCAGTATCTCCCCTGGTCCAGGTGCTTGAGGTTCTGCAGGGTGACAGAGTAGAGCTGCTCGCTGACGCTGTATTCTACACCCAATGAGCGATTGGTATACCTGACCCCACGTGGATGTATGCCCTTGTGACAGCGCTCCTGTGTGTGAGACGTGAAGAGCCAGGTACGGTGAAACTTGTCCTCCTGGTGAGCCTTTGATCCAGACTGGATACATGTCAAAGTGACATTGGCACCCTCGGGACACTCATATATCCGATGGGGCACAGCGATAGTTAAAGAGTGGTGCTCACCGCTCGCTGGAGAGAGAGAGAGAGAGAGAGAGAGAGAGAGAGAGAGAGAGAATGAGAGCTTAAAGGGATAGTACACCCAAAATGTGAACATTTTTACTCATACTCATATTGTTTACTCATATTGTTCCAAACCCATATGATTTTCTTTATTCCATGGACGATGTAATGTCAACAAACCCTAAAAATGACTGTAAAAAATATGATTTAAACAACTTTACAGCTCAAATAACACATGAGTTTTAACAGAAGAATTAAAGTGCTTTTATAAAATTATAAGCTTCACATTTCTGCCTTTAAAGCCTCCAAAAATTGGCCCCATTCCCTTCCATTGTAAGTGCCTCACTGTAACCTCGATTTTTTGCTTTTTTTCAAGAAAAGGAGGAATGATTCGAAATATTTTTTTGTGGCAATCGACATTACGCCACAAATGCTGTCGTATTAATGTTACTCATTTAATCAACATTAAGGTTATCTATAACATCTATAAAAAAGTAAACCAGTTTTTTTTCTTACACTCAAACAAAAATATTTTTGCCTATTTTTTAGGATTTACACATTTCTATTTCATCTTAAAAATACAGTGTATTTTGCATTTGCCCTTTTGAAATTTTTTATTTATTCATTAATGATTTATTTGTATAGTTTTAACAGTGGTATTTGTAACAACACCATAGTAAACACATGGAAGCATCTACCATGGTTAGATGTATCATGAGTTCTATAAAACAAACTATAGTATTTTTAAAAAAAATTATAAACAGTAGACCTACTCTAAACACATGTAAATACAATAAATAAATACAAAATAATATTTATAAGTTGTAACAAACAATAATTATATTCCCTCACTCCCCTAATGTAGCCTATGACAAATTTAATAGAGCTGAAGTAGTGATATGATAATATTTATGATCAATCTATTTCTCCCTAAAGTACAGTTAGTGTACCTATAGTAAATTCAAGGGTGGTGATGTTGAATTCTGTGCCGAATTCAAATGGTTTCCGCTTCTCGCGCTTTGCTTGTCACTGATTCTCGCAGAGCTGTGCGTTTAAGAGCTCAAGACCGGTCTGCGAGTAAAAATGCTCCTTCTTTGCAACGCGCAGCTCTGTCCACTGAGCCGTATCCATATACAGAGCCATACAGGTGCATTAGCTGAGGTTGTGCCTCTGCCTGTGTATTTGACGCTGCTAAACCAGATACTTCAGATGCGTTGCTAGACTTCAAAATCAGATGAACTGAGCACCAACTGATATACTCCAAGTCTAGATAAACATTTTAATGCAAAGAGGAACTTGACGATAGATTTGATTATTATGACTGATAAACGCATTTGTAACCTAACGCACCCCTCTCTACTAATTTGCTCTCAGCGCCCCCTGGCATCCTTTGAACGCCCTCAGGGTGGAGGTACCGCCCCCGTTTAGAACCCCTGCTTTAAATATTCTCTTGCGTAATCAGATCAGATCACTTTCGTGCTTCAAACGGACATTCGATCCCTCACCCTGAAAAGGCGTTCTCTCTCCTGCTCCTGGTGCTCCCTGTATTACATTTGCTTTTCTGTTTAAGTTTCAGTTTGCACAGTTTCAGACGTACTCCTCGTAAAACATCTGTGGCTGCTAGTGTGCAATCATATTTTGGAGCTGCTTGTGCGTAATGAAGCGATTTCCATTTTTATGCCCATGTTAAATTGGCATAAATTGACACAATCCAATCTCCATGATGCGCATTGTCACATTTTTTAATCGTGATGTATCGTGCCAGGATAAACCGTTACACCTCTACATGGAACACAGATGTTAGGCAAAATGTTAGCCTCAGTCGCCATTCACTTTCATTGCATCTTTTTTTTTTCATTCAATGAAAATTAATGATGACTGAAGCTGACATTCTTCCTCTCACCTTCTTTTTTGTTCCATAGAAGAAAGTAAGTCAGTACAGATTTGCAACAACATGAGAGTGAGTAAATGATGACAGAATTTGCATATATAGGCAAACTATCTATTTAAAAGAGATAAGAAAGAGACACCATAAAAGTATAGTGGGGAAGGCAGCATATTTAAATTTAAAGGAATATTTCATCATTTACTCAGCCTCCTGTACAGTGAGAGTGGATAGTGATTTTTACTGCCAAGCTCCAAAGTGGACAAAAAAAGCAATATGAATGTATTCTAAAAGTAGTTAATTCAACTCGTGCACTGTTTTCCAAGTGTTCTAAAGCCATACATCAGCTTTGTGAGGAACAGATCGAAATTTGAGCCATTATTCACTGATAATCTCCCCTCTCAACTCTCATTTGCATCTACGTTTTTCAAGCTTTTTTTCCTTTTTGGAGATCTCCAATTCACTTTTGTTTTACGGAAAACAGAAGCTCTGACATTTTGCTTAATGTCTCACGTGGAGTTTCATGGAAGAAAGAAAGTAATACAGAACTGGAACAACATGGGTGTGAGTAAATTCTTTTAAAATTTGTATTTTAGGAATAACTATTCCTTTAATGTTAAAACTGACTTTGAAATTTGAATCTAAACTTTAATCTAAATGTACACAAAAAGGAATCTGTTTCATTTGCAAAATGTCACTTCTTCACAATATTAGCCTACTCTTAAAATATTACATCAGGACTGACATCAGGTAGAGCAAGTCATCTCAAACTTAAGCCAACCAGTGTTTTATTATTATTATTTAAATGAATATTCCGGGTTCAATATAAGTTAAGCTCTATTGACAGCATTTGTGGCATAATGTTGATTGCCACAAAAAATAATTTCGAATCATCCCTTCTTTTCTTTTAAAAAACAAAAAAACAAAAATCTGGGTTACAGTGAGGCACGTACAATGGAAGTGAATGGGGCCAATTAGTAACTGTTTCAAAACTATAGCCACAAGACATAAGCAGTATGTGTGTTAACATGATTTTAATATGATAAAATCACTTACTAACATTTTCTTTGTACAGTTACATGTAGTTTAACAACTACACTACGTTGACATGACACTGTAACGCCGTAAACCATTAAACCCTACAATGACCATAAAAATTATTATGTAAAGAATTTTACAGTTCAAATAATACACAAGTTTTAACAGAAACATGTATGTAAGTGCTTTTATAAAAATTATAAGCTTCACATTTCGGCCTTTAATCCCACCAAAAATCGACCCCATTCACTTTCATTGTAAGTGCCTCACTGTAACCTCGATTTTTGCTTGTTTTAAAGAAGAGGAGAGACAAGTCAAAATTACTTTTTGTGGTAATCAACATTATGCCATAAATGCTGTCGATTGAGCTTAACATGTATTGAACCCATAATATTCCTTTAATTTATAACAATAAGTTGTCAGCACAGGATTATAATATCCATATTTGACAAAGTGGATTTCTAGATTTGAGTACTTGAGTTCAGCTATATATTGCGTGTGTGAGTGTGTGTGCGTGCGTGCGTGCGTGCGTGTGTGGGAGCGGGTGTGGGTGTGGGTGTGGGCGCGTGGGCGTGTGAAGTGTTAGGTTAGCTTACCACATGTGCTTCTCTGTACATTTATCAGAGTTTGTTTACTACACAGTGGTGTCTGTATGGCTTGATTTGACTTCATTGGCTGTCTCTGTCTTTTTTTTTTTTCAAATGTTAAATCAAGTTGATTTCACTACCAAACTACACAAATCAGTTGAATGAACCCCAAGCCCTTCTCGACATACAGTGGTCCCATTAATGTGGACACTGAAGACACACTTTAAAGTGCACAAATGTCATTGCATAAAATTAAAAAAAAAAAAAATCCAATTTTTTTTTTTTTTTGGAACTGACTTCTCTTTTCTGAGCCTATTATTTATTTATTTATTTCAATTACATTTAACCAGCTGGTCTCAGGGTTAAACATAACTTTCATACATTTTGAAGTGTGGCTTAAGTTGCCCATTTTTGGGAGACCATTATTTTTGGGAGACTTAACAATACTAGTCCTCCAATACTAGTGAATAAAGACAGAAATAAAAAGGCTGTGCGAAGGATTTCTTCAGACTTTCTGGATGAAAACCATTCCCACTTTATTATTCAGTAAACAACAACACGTCTTCCTGTATGTGATTGCTCTTAACTCTAAAAACACAAACAACATCAACTGAAGGTGTCACTTTAGACTGCAGCCCTCTGATACTTTTGTTTCTTGTATCCGTGTTTGTGTGTGTCATAGTTTGCCTGAGTATTCTTGTGTATGCATGTGTGTGTGTGTGTGTGTGTGTGTGTGTGTATAGAGAAGAAAGGTGGCACACATACTGTAGTTCATTGTTGTCTTGTTTCCTATCCAGTTATAGACAATAAAATACCTACACCCTAATCACATACTGAATACAAGACCTGTTTCGTAGTGAACTATGAACAATTACACAACTCAGCAGAGCTGAATGTTTATCAAAAAGACAAATGAAATGGGAGAGATCCAGATTTCTCATGAACATAAATATTTCCTATATTTATGAATGCATGACCCAGATATGGACTGCTTGAACGCATGGTCGCCTGTCAGTTTTTGCCACCCTACCACTTACATTAAAAAAAATATGTGTAGTTCACATCCATGTCCAGTGCATAAATCTGTGCAAATGACAGTTTATGTGAAGGTGATGTTTGTAATTTTTTTCGTTACGTATTTCTTGTATTCCAGCTTTATATGCAGAGACAACTATAAGTAAGCAATCTGTGGCTTGATTTCCCTAAAGAGTATAACACTGTGGCTCTGTGGTGCTGCAAAACACTGCTCTGTTTGTTTGAGCATCTCAACCAGCCTGACACAGCAACATTGGCTCAAGCAATGGCCTGAGTTTGGGGCAGGACTATCTGTTTATATATATATATATATATATATATATATATATATATATATATATATATATATATATATACTGTATATATTTTTTTTGACTAATGGTAGATGGCATAAGTGTTCAGAAAACTGTTTTAAGCAGCCATTATTTTTGTAATTCCGTTCATTGCACCACATGGCACAGAAATGACACGCTTCACCTTTAAAGGGATAGTTCACCCAAAAATTAAATTCTCTCATCATTTACTCACCCTCATTCCATCCCAGATGTGTGTGACTTTCTTTCTTCTGCAGTACACAAACAAAGATTTTTAGAAGAATATCTCAGCTTTGTAGGCCTATACAATGCAAGTGAATGGTGACCAGAACATTGTAGCTCCAAAAATCACTTAAAGGAAACATAGAAGTAATCCATAAGATTCCAGTGGTTAAATCCATATCTTCTGAAGCGATATAATAGATGTGAGTGAGAAACAGATCAATATTTTAAATACTTTTTTACTCTAAATCTCCACATTCACTTTTACATCTGAAAGTCACATGTGGTGTCTGTTAAGTTTCACTTTCACATCTGAAAGTTAAAGTTAAAGTGGCGATTTAGAGTAAAAGAGGACTTACATATTGTTCTGTTTCTCTCCTGCACCTATTATATTGTTTCTGAATATATGGATTTAAACATTCGAGTCATGTAGATTTCTTTTGTTTCCATTATGTGATTTTTGGAGTTGCAGAGTTCTGGTCACCATTCACTTGAATTGTATGGACCTACTGAGCTGAGATATTTTTGTGTTCTGCTGAAGAAATAAAGTCATACACATCTGGGATGGCATGAGGGTGAGTAAATGATAAGAGAATTTTCATTTTTGGGTGAACTACCTCTTTAAGATGCCCTGCCTGACTTGTGCCGTATGTAAGTAGCCTAAATCTGCAACATCTGTGTGTGTGTGTGTGTGTGTGTGTGTGTGTGTGTGTGTGTGTGCGTGCGTGTCTCAGGAAGAGCAATAGGAAACAGCGTCTGTGTGATAAAGAGCCACTCAGGGCATTTTGTGTCTGTTCCTGTCTCTCATAGACACAATACAATTTAAACCCCTCCTGCCCTATTATTCCCTATAAACTTCATCCATCCTCATATTCCCAATAAGGCTTCGTAATTATCCGGCCCAGGGCTCCATTTACCCATTTCCCACCCTGTAAGATCCTGTGCTGCAAATCAGGCCTGCAGACAGCTGCCAGGGGCCTTAACACTGCTTTGTTGTGACTGGCTGGGAAAACTACCCTGCACTCTGGACATACTGTAAACGTCCTAACTCTAGGTCAAGCTTGCATAAAAGGCCAATTAGAGTGTGCTTTGGGAATGTTCTGGAGCCAACACATCCAACTAACATGTATTGAACCCAGAACATCCCTTTAAAAAGTTCCAGACTCAGTTTAGAGAGAAATAACAATAAGACATCCACTGCCTGAGGGTACCTCTTTTAAAACATGTTTATCTATGTCAACACAAAGGGCTCTTTTTTCTGACTGCAACTGAATTTACACGGCTATCAGAATCATCCTGCTTGTTGTTTAAGAATGATCAGCATTCATTTACATACCACTGAAGCGTGCTGCATTCCATAAGCTGCTTCATTTTCTAGAGCAGGAAGATCTATGACTGTAACAAAACGATAGAAACCCTAACAGAAGAAAAGGGGAGAATTGCTCCCCCAGCCATGTGTGTTTGTGTAAGAGCCTAATTAAAAGGTGTTAACGAAAACTGTGGGAGACTGACTGAGAACCCTCCTCATCTCTGCAGACAGCATGACTGGGAGGGACCGTCCCGTTTCCCAGCCTGAAAGATCTCATACAGACCAGTATCTGTCCACCAACACAGAAACTCCTCCAGTTTCAAGTGTTATAAGCTCTGTCTTTGAAACTAACTCTGCTTTATATAAAAGGAGGTTGGCAAAAAGTCTCTGACCAAGTCAAAGGTCACACAGACTAGATTTTAAATAGAAAATGTGAGATGTGTTTGCAAACACTCCTAATAAAAATCTTAATTTCTCTCTAAGTAGTTCACAGTTAATCAGCTTGTATCCTTTCCATTCTTACTTAGGACAACATGGATGTGTCCTCTCATGACGACTTGGAAACCTAAGGGGTCAGGAATGTAATCCAGAAGCAAAATGTAGACAAAGTCTGCCTGTCTCATTCCATCTGGGATCATTCCTTGCTGTCTGTCTTCCTGTTTCTCTCGCTCTCTTTATCATCTCTAACACTGTGTCAAATGCAACATGCTATTCACAACTACACATGCATGCTGGTTTCTCAGTGTTGGTTAAAGGTGAAGTGTGTAATTTCTGCACCACTATTATCACCAAACGGAATTGCAAAAATAACTTGTTTCTAAACAGGTTTCCTGAACACTCCGACATTCTTCCATTGGTTGTGTGAACGGATAGTCCCGCCCCACACTTCCAACCAATGGTGCTGTGTCGGGCTGGTCAAGATACCCAAACAATGTTTCAAAAGTGCCAGAGTCACAGTGTTTACACTTTTTGGATGAATCGACCTACAAATGATTTACTTATATTAGTCTCGGCATACCGAAAGCATTTTAACATCAATAAAATTACTCTTTAACGCCCTGTCTACACTGGATGCGAGTGATGTGTTGAGTTTAGAATGTTCGCTTCACCCAATGTAGACAGGGTGAACGATTGTAACCATCAGGCTTTTCTGAAAGATCTCACATCTTCACTGTGATGACGAAGCAGGGATGGTTAGGAATCGATACATCCTCGGAATGGTGAACTGGTTCGATGGCCACTTCCTGAAGAACCAGATCTACACATCAAACCATCTACCTTTAGAACTAACAAGCTCTATAAATGGCAAAAATCAATATTAGCTGAGACACAGACCAGCTGTAGTCTGTGGGTTACTGACTGTACATTTTCTTCAAACTAAAGCTGTTTAAGCTCTTGCTTGTTGGATGGAACATTTATATTTTGATCATAGTTTGGGATCCACTAGCAAAAAGCACAATGGTATTACTATATTTTTGGGCATGTACTATGGTAATACAATGGTATTCTTTGAAGTACCTTGGAGTGCAATGTAAAAACCATAGTATACGACTGATAAAAAAAAAAATAAATAAATAAAAAAAACATAGATAATCATTCAGTACCATGATATAATTCAGTGGGGTCCAAAAAGTCTGAGATCACATGCTTCTGTTTTGCAACTGTCTAATTTCATACAAAAAGTTTCACTACAAATTAGGTTATCAGCGTAACAATCTGAGTGAAATATTAATTTTATTTTCTCTTTTAAAACTTTTTTAAACTTCCAATGTAATTCCAGGTGTAAATGGAAAAATACCAGATTGCAATGTGGTCTTAGACAATTGGCACCCTGGCATTACCATTTGATGTCATCACTGTGCAGTATATCCAGCACAGTGGTTACAGTTTTTTGTAAGGTTTATCTGATTGACTGAGGGTGAAGCTGTTTTTGTGCCAGTAGGCCTAAATGAGGTAGGAAGTGTCTAAACAAGGTGCTGTTCAAATACACAGGGCAGTGCCACACCAACTAATACAAGAATCCACAAACAACATTTTTTGTTAAATATATCTTGATAATATATTAGATATCAGATAAAGCGAAATTACGAGACATACTAGGACAAAAGCAAAATCTCATGAATATTAATTACGCGGGTTGATGTTCTAAGTAAGCTTCCTGGAGCTCACTTAACACGGTATGCCTTTTAGCCAATCAGTGGCATACGTCATTTAATATTCATGAGCCAAGCAGTTGCCGTAGCAGGCTGCGTTCGCTGATATCAGAAGATCTTACAAGAGAGCGCAAACGTCGTGTCGCTCAAGATGTTACAAACATTACACAACATTTGAGCAGGAATCTGATGTAATGTGTTGGGACATAACTAAAATGTTCTTTATTTAATGTTTACGACTCCTTGATTAATTTGACCAAAATAACAGTTTTAAACCATGGCAAGAATTTAAAGGGCCAGCTAGCGCTTTTTACAACTGCACATCTCTCCAATGAACATGTACCAACCCCTTAAAGTTTGTGATTACTAACCCTAACTATTTTAACTAAATCACAATAAAGTAGCCTTAATTGATATCGTTTATAGTAGCAAAATGTAATAGACCGGCGATCATAAAGTATGACAGATGACGATTTTTCGCTTTAGCCGCAACAAATACTGTATTCAAGTTTGAGTTAAGGGCAGAGGTTAAAAGGCCAAAAAAAAATTGTGTTTTCAGTTTTGAAACAAGTTGACACGCCCGATCAGCCTTGAGAAAAAGACAATATTTAGCGAGGCATCAAATGTCGGAATAAGGGGCTGTTCACACAAGATCTGTATAGCGTCAAAACAGCTGGACGGCGAACTGCGCAACGAAATTGAACACAACGCAGGGGTCTTGAGACTTGTATATCAAAGTTGAATTAAAAGGGCAGTTCACACCGAGCACGTTTTTGTGTCCGTCTATGTTACCCTGCGCTAGACGACCGTCTTTAACCGTTGCGCCGCGTCTCGATGTATTTACAGCGACTCGTGCATTTTTAGTCGCCTTGTCAAGTTAAAAAGAACTGTTAAAAAAGCGTCTCGAGACACATGCGTCTAGCTTTTTTAGCGTAAGTGCACGTTCGGTGTGAACGGCCCCTAACAACGCTGACAAGACAGCGAGCCGCGACGCAACGGCCAAAGACGTCCGTCTGACGCACAAACACCAATAATTAAAATATAGCGCAGACTGAACGCAAGGACGCGTCCTGTGTGAACGACCCCGGTCTAGTACAGAAAAAAGTCCAGAGATTTACCTTGAACCGCAATACAGAGAAGAACGCAAAGCAACAGAGCTGGAAGTACATCCATCAGTCTTAATCTCCTTTGACTTTCACAAAAACTCTTTAAATGTCTTCAGTTTCTGCTCAAAGTCCTCTACAATAGTTCCAGCTATGATGACAGAAATCTTGTTAAGTCTTCCTCTTATTCCAGTGCAAAGTGAACTCTGCTGTTCTTTAGGCTGTTACTGTAAGTTAAACTCCTAAGTTTCATTTAAGAAGTGAAGGAGAAACAAGAAGCTCAGCTTCACTCACTGTCTCCCCTCCCTCCAGATCACTCCACCCACCATGACACAATGAAACTTCACTGTGCTTTATATATTCTCTTAAATAAATCAATAATAAGATGGATACATCTACAATGACACAAAAATAAAATAATTGAACAGGACTTTTTAATATATAGTTTTTTAAACATTTTATTAATAATAATATATTCATTGAATAAAACACTGAATAATAAATTTAGTGTGCTTTGTCTTCTTTTAAATATATAAATAATATGACATTTACATCTACAATGACATACATATGAAGTTATTAAATAGGACTTTTTAATATGTGATTTTTTTTTACATGCATCTGTTTATATTCATCAATAATGATAATTATTAAACACATTTTAATACATAAAGTTTACTTTTACTAAGTTATAATTTGTTTTTATAAATCTTTTTATATTTATTCATTTTTAAACTCTAAAAAATTTAGTTACATTTATAGTTAAAATAATTTTGATAATCTATATATATATTAAGTTTAGGCCTACATCTGAAATTGTAACCTTACATTTCTCTGTGCTTTACTTTTCTGGACGTTTATTTTTCTGCATTACTATGAATTAATTGTAAATTTGTATAATAAATAAAATAAAAAATAAAAAAATACAAAGAATGAGCTCTTCTGTTCAAGTAAATTATCACATTAACCAAAATTATATTTCAGACCAACTGTGCTTTAACAGCGGTCTTGAGTGGTCTTAACATTGATTAATAAATGTTTTAATATAATTGACCAAATTTCACATTCAGTGCTTGCAAGTATTATTTAGTGAGTTTTGTTGAAAGACATGGATTCACTAGTTTAGATCTGATGCAGTGTTGCTGATAGCATCAAATACCAAAGGAAACACACACACACACACACACACACACACACACACACACACACACATACACACGCACACACACACACATGTTGGTGCAGCTATCCTTATGAGGACTCTCCATAGACATAATGATTTTTATACTGTACGAACTATAGATTCTATCCCCTAACCCTAACCCTAGTCTTAAACCGAATTATGGGGACACTAGAAATGTCCTCATAAACCACATTTATAGCATAATATTCTTGTAATTACCAGTCTGTAACCTAAAAAAAGTTCCTCGAATACCACCAAAACCCGCCCACACATACACTTCAGCGACCCCTCCAGTCACACACAGTATCAGGTTATGCAAATAATATTCAAACCTGCTACATCAGTTCAAACACCAGGTTACTTCACACTGCTCCACAGTATGTTTAGAAAAAAAAAAATGCAAATACTTTTATTCAAAGTCTATAACATTGCCCTACTAACTTACCTGCTGATAAATCACACATTTTGTCCACATGTTGTTAGTTATGCATTCTGTAACGTACTAATTACAAAAAGATTACTGAGGAAAATAAATAGCTTTTATTTAATTTTACTACCTGGAGGTGGTACATTTCATTAAAGTGAATCTATTTTTTTGCAAAAAATGTATCAGTTTTCATTAAAATCTTGCTTTTTGTTGTTGTCTCTGCAGACGTCCACCACCGTGTGGGTGCGTATCATAGATGAAAATGACAATGCGCCCGTGTTTCCAGAGGAAGACTATGTGACGGAGCTCAGAGAGGGGCCAAACACTGTAGGAGCCACCATCGCCACGGTTACTGCCATCGACCCTGATGAGGAACTCAATGGAACCATTCGTTATGCCATCCCCAAGGGCAACCTGGCCCAAACGTTTCAAATCAATGCCATAACGGTGAGGGAGGGAACGTGTGTTGTGTTTGTGTACAATAAAGTTTATAGGGTATGTTTGGCAAGGCATACTACCCACTCTTTTTGAAAGAAAATAGTATGCAGTATGTTAACTATGCACAGTATGTGAACTTTCTGTTGACATAGCATGCCCGGATTACCTACTACATTTGCCAAAATGTGCAACCACTGCCTGGGATACTGAAAGTAGTGTGAAACACAATATTCTCTTTAACCCATTATTTGATTGAACTTCCAAAATGTAAGAAATTTTTCCCCAATTTTAGAATATAAATGGATAATGCAGTAATATAGCATACTACTGTATGAATTGTTTATCATTGCATACTACATATTGTCTCCCATACTATTTATTTTTTTAAATAGTAAACAGTGTATACTGTGTGTGTATATATATATATATATATATATATATATATATATATATATATATATATATATATATATATATATATATATATATATATTGCACAATATGAAATACGCTAGTATTTATTTGTTTACTTGTATATAGTGTACATTTCTTACGTGTTTGTGGATGTGCACAGGGTCAGATTGTGGCCATAAAGGAGCTGGATTATGAGATCAGTAGTGGTCATTATGTGCTGACGGTCACAGCCACAGATCAGTGTCCAATACCTCTGTTCAGACTCACCTCCAGCACCACAGTGAGTTCATGTCTGCTACACACTATTTGTAAGCATGCACATTTTCTTTAAATGAATGTCACTGATGAGATGCTCCTGTATTTCAGGTCCTGGTCAGTGTAGTAGACTTGAATGATAATGCGCCCATCTTCCCGCATCAGCTCGAGGGTCCGTTTGAAATCCCAGAGGGTCAGCCAGGCCCACGTGTCTGGACCGTTAAAGCCACGGATGCCGATTCGGGATCGAACGGAAAAGTGGAGTACAGCATCACTGCAGGGGATCTGAAAAGTGTGTGTGTGTGTGTGTGTGTGTGTGTGATGGAAAGCTGTTTTTGTTTCTAATAGAATTTGAAAAATTCTTTGTTGATCTGTTGTGCTTTTTGTCTGCTGTAAAAAATGTGTTGTTCCTGCTTACTGTCTTTGTCTCTGTCTCTGTCTCTTTATATATATCTCTGTCTCTCTTTGTCTCTTTCCCTCTGTGTCCTTCTCTTTCTATGTCTCTCTGATTTTTTCCTTTTCTTTCTGTCTCTATCATTCTCTTTTTCTCTCTTTGTCTCTCTCCATCTCTTTCTGTTTTCTATCTGTCTCTTTCTGTCTCTCTTTGTCTCTTGCTGTCTTTCTTTCCCAGATGAGTTTGTTATTTCATCAGTTGAGGGCGAGTTGAGAGTGAGGAGGGATGTAGAGCTTGACAGAGAAACTATTGCCGATTACAATATCACCATTACTGCCAAAGATCTGGGAACACCAGCACTCAGCACTACAGTATGCACTTGCACTTATAATCAATTACATACTTTCCTATTGGAGCTTGAGTTTCTCATAATTCATGTGATTTATTTGTCCATCTCAGGTGGTGGTGGGCGTACAGGTGTTGGACATTAATGATAATGACCCTGTCCTGCTCAATTTACCATTTAACACCAGCGTGAGTGAGGGAGCACCCATTCAAACCTCCATTGCTCAAGTGCAGGCACAGGACTCTGACAGCGGCCGCAACGCTCTGCTTACGTTCAGCATCACCGCCGGAAACACAGACGGAGCGTTCTACATTAATGAGACGGTGAGAGAGAGGAATCCAGGGAAAAAACAGGAATTGGAAATGGAGATAGTGTTGTAATTTTGCTGACTGATGTGCCCTTCCCTCCAGTCAGGTGTGGTTCAGGTGAACAGACCGCTGGACAGAGAGAGAGTGCCTGAATACAGTCTGACCATCACCGTCAAAGACAACCCAGACAACCCCCGCATCGCTCGGAGGGTAAATGAATCAACACCTGCATTGCCCAGTGTAAATTACATAACACAACACCCGCGTCACCCGCAGGGTAAATGACACAACACCCACAACGCCCACAGCGTACATGACACAACACCCGCAACGCCTACAGGGTGCATGACACAACACCCACAATGCTCGCAGGGTAAATGACACAACACTCACAATGCCCACAGCGTACATGACATAACACCCGCAATGCCTGCAAGGTAAATGACACAAAACCTGCAACGCCCACAGGGTACGTGACACAATGCCTGCAAGGTAAATGACACAACACCTGCAACACCCACAGGGTACAAGACACAACACCCGCAATGCCCGCAGGGGAAATGACACAATACCCACAATGCCCACAGCGTACACGTCACAACACCCGCAATGCCCTCAGGGTAAATGATACAACACCCACAACGCCCACAGTATACATGACAAAAACACCCGCAATGCCTGCAGGGTAAATGACACAACACCCACAATGACTACAGGGTACATGACACAACACCCGCAATGCCTGCAAGGTAAATTACACAACACCCGCAACACCCACAGGGTACATGACACAACACCCGCAATGCCCACAGGGTAAAGTACACAACACCCACAATGCCCGTAGGGTAATTGATACAACACCTACTTTGCCCAAAGGGTAAAGTACACAACACCCGCAATGACCTCAGGGTAAATGACACAACACCTGCATTGCCCGCAGGGTAAAGTACACAACACCCGCAACGCCCACAGGGTAAATGACCCAACAACAGCATTGCCCGCAGGGTAAAGTACACAACACCCTCAATGCCCGCAGGGTAAATGACACAACACCCGCAATGCCCACAGGGTAATTGACACAGCACCCGCAATGACCACAGGGTAAAGTACACAACACCTGCATTGCCCGTAGGGTAAACAATGCCCGCAGGGTAAATGACACAACACCTGCATTGCCCACAGGGTAAAGTACACAACACCCGCAATGCCCACAGGGTAAATGACACAACACCCGCAATGCCCACAGGGTAATTGATACAACACCTGCATTGCCCGCAGGGTAAAGTACACAACACCCGCAATGCCCGCAGAGTAATTGATACAACACCTGCATTGCCCGCAGGGTAAAGTACACAACACCTGCAATGCCCGCAGAGTAAAGTACACAACACCCGCAATGCCCGCAGGGTAATTGATACAACACCTGCATTGCCCGCAGGGTAAATTACACAACACCCGCAATGACCGCAGGGTAAATTACACAACACCTGCACTGCCCGCAGGGTAAAGTACACAACACCCACAATGACAGCAGGGTAAATGACACAACACCTGCATTGCCCGCAGGGTAAATAACACAACACCCGCAATGACCACAGGGTAAAGTGCACAACACCCGCAATGCCCACAGAGTAATTGACACAACACCTGCATTGCCCACAGGGTAAAGTACACAACACCCGCAATGCCCACAGGGTAAATGACACAACACCCGCAATGCCCACAGGGTAATTGATACAACACCTGCATTGCCCGCAGGGTAAAGTACACAACACCCGCAATGCCCGCAGAGTAATTGATACAACACCTGCATTGCCCGCAGGGTAAAGTACACAACACCTGCAATGCCCGCAGAGTAAAGTACACAACACCCGCAATGCCCGCAGGGTAATTGATACAACACCTGCATTGCCCGCAGGGTAAATTACACAACACCCGCAATGACCGCAGGGTAAATTACACAACACCTGCACTGCCCGCAGGGTAAAGTACACAACACCCACAATGACAGCAGGGTAAATGACACAACACCTGCATTGCCCGCAGGGTAAATAACACAACACCCGCAATGACCACAGGGTAAAGTGCACAACACCCGCAATGCCCACAGAGTAATTGACACAACACCTGCATTGCCCGCAGGGTAAAATACACAACACCCACAATGCCCACAGGGTAATTGACACAGCACCCACATTGTCCGCAGGGTAGAGTAAACAACACCCGCAATGCCCACAGGGTAAAGTGCACAACACCCGCAATGCCCACAGAGTAATTGACACAACACCTGGATTGCCCGCAGGGTAAAATACACAACACCCACAATGCCCACAGGGTAATTGACACAACACCTACATTGCCCACAGGGTAAAATACACAACACCCGCAATGCCCACAGGGTAATTGACACAACACCTACATTGCCCGCAGGGTAAAGTACACAACACCAGCAATTCCCGCAGGGTAATTGACACAACACCTGCATTGCCCACAGGGTAATTGATACAACACCTGCATTGACCGCAGGGTAAAGTACACAACACCCGCAATGCCTGCAGGGTAAAGTACACAACACCCGCAATGCCCGCAGGGTAATTGACACAATACTTGCATTGCCCGCAGGGTAAAGTACACAACACCCGCAATGCCCACAGGGTAAATGACACAACACCCGCAATGCCCACAGGGTAATTGACACAACACCTACATTGCCCGCAGGGTAAAGTACACAACACCTGCAATGCCCGCAGGGTAATTGATACAACACCTGCATTGCCCGCAGGGTAAAGTACACAACACCCGCAATGACCGCAGGGTAAATGTCACAACACCTGCATTGCCCGCAGGGTAAAGTACACAACACCCACAATGACCGCAGGGTAAATGACACAACACCTGCATTGCCCACAGGGTAATTGACACAACACCTACATTGCCCGCAGGGTAAAGTACACAACACCTGCAATGCCCACAGGGTAATTGATACAACACCTGCATTGCCCGCAGGGTAAAGTACACAACACCCGCAATGCCCACAGGGTAAATGACACAACACCCGCAATGCCCACAGGGTAATTGACACAACACCCGCAATGCCCGCAGGGTAATTGATACAACACCTGCATTGCCCGCAGGGTAAATTACACAACACCTGCACTGCCCGCAGGGTAAAGTACACAACACCCACAATGACAGCAGGGTAAATGACACAACACCTGCATTGCCCGCAGGGTAAATTACACAACACCCGCAATGACCACAGGGTAAAGTGCACAACACCCGCAATGCCCACAGAGTAATTGACACAACACCTGGATTGCCCGCAGGGTAAAATACACAACACCCACAATGCCCACAGGGTAATTGACACAACACCTACATTGTCCGCAGGGTAGAGTACACAACACCTGCAATGCCCACAGGGTAAAGTGCACAACACCCGCAATGCCCACAGAGTAATTGACACAACACCTGGATTGCCCGCAGGGTAAAATACACAACACCCGCAATGCCCACAGGGTAATTGACACAACACCTACATTGCCCGCAGGGTAAAGTACACAACACCCGCAATGCCCACAGGGTAAATGACACAACACCCGCAATGCCCACAGGGTAATTGACACAACACCTACATTGCCCGCAGGGTAAAGTACACAACACCTGCAATGCCCGCAGGGTAATTGATACAACACCTGCATTGCCCGAATGGGGTAAAGTACACAACACCTGCAATGCCCGCAGGGTAATTGATACAACACCTGCATTGCCCACAGGGTAAAGTACACAACACCCGCAGTGCCCGCAGAGTAATTGATACAACACCAGCATTGCCCGCAGGGTAAAGTACACAACACCCGCAATGCCCGCAGAGTAAAGTACACAACACCCGCAATGCCCGCAGGGTAATTGATACAACACCTGCATTGCCCGCAGGGTAAAGTACACAACACCCACAATGACAGCAGGGTAAATGACACAACACCTGCATTGCCCGCAGGGTAAATTACACAACACCCGCAATGACCACAGGGTAAAGTGCACAACACCCGCAATGCCCACAGAGTAATTGACACAACACCTGGATTGCCCGCAGGGTAAAATACACAACACCCGCAATGCCCACAGGGTAATTGACACAACACCTACATTGTCCGCAGGGTAGAGTACACAACACCTGCAATGCCCACAGGGTAAAGTGCACAACACCCGCAATGCCCACAGAGTAATTGACACAACACCTGGATTGCCCGCAGGGTAAAATACAAAACACCCGCAATGCCCACAGGGTAATTGACACAACACCTACATTGCCCGCAGGGTAAAGTACACAACACCAGCAATTCCCACAGGGTAAATGACACAACACCTGCATTGCCCGCAGGGTAACTGACACAACACCTGCATTGCCCGCAGGGTAATTGACACAACACCTGCATTGCCCGCAGGGTAAAGTACACAACACCCGCAATGACCGTAGAGTAATTGACACAACAACTGCATTGCCTGCAGGGTAAAGTACACAACACCCGCAATGCCCGCAGGTTAAATGACACAACACAACACCTTCATCGCTTGCAGGGTAAATGACACAACACCTGCATTGCCTACAGGGTAAAGTACACAACACAACACCCGCATCGCTTGAAGCGTGAATAATTCAACACCCTCAACACCGCAGGATAAATCACAACACTCGTGAGGGAAAATAACAACACAACACCCACAACTCCCGCAGGGTAAATGACACAACACCTGCACCTCCCATAGGGTAAATAACACAGCTTAACACCTGCATCGGCTGAAGGGTACACAACACAACACCCGAATTCCCCGCAGGGTCAATAACACAACACTTGCATTGCCCGCAGGGTAAATGACACAACACCCACATCGCCTGCACGATAAATGACACAATACCCGCATCACCCGCAGGGTAAAACGCACAATAACCGCATCACCAGCAGGCTAATGACAACACCCGCAGGGTAAATAACACGACAGCACAAAACAATTCCAACACAACCCTGACAATCGCAGCATCACCCAGAGTACAAACCGTATAAATAACACAACATTCCTCTCCTTGTAAGACCTTTATTAGTTTCTTTTAGTTACTTGTGTATGTTCTTACTAACGTACAAAATAGACATGACAGCAATCATGTGACCCAAAATTAGATGGTTTCCCACTATTCACCTGTGGAAACTTTACTATTCTATCATGCTTTCACAGGACTAGTGAATGGCACAATGAGTTAAATACTGTAATGACAGACCTCTCTGATCTTTTTGCTCTCTCTTCAGGACTCAGAGTTGTTGGTGGTCACTGTGCTGGATGTGAATGACAACAGACCCATCTTTACACAGTCCAGCTACAGGGGAGAGATCATTGAGAACTCGCCCACAGGTACCAAGCATGTTACAGTGTCTCTTTCTCTGGTCTTGGCTCTCAGTTGAAACAATTTTCAGTAACAACCACATCCTGACTCTCAGCAATGAAAGATTGTGTTGAGTTAGTCCTGTCAAAAAAAGGTGTGAAAAGCAAACTTCTTTAGCTCTGGTTTGTAAGGGTGCCAGTGACTAATAGAGCTGTGTTGCAATTTTGCTTGAGCTTTTAAGTTCGTTTTACTTTGAAAGCCTATCGTTACTTTAAATACTTCCCAGGCCAAAAAGACTAAACTGCAAAAAGTGATTTGTTCTTAAATCTTCATGGTTGTAACTTGACAGAGATCAATGCATTACCTTGACCGCCTACATTTACACATGAATGACGCCTATTCTGTTTTCAAAAACTTTGCCCGCCCAGTCACAGGAAAATAATAAATATAAGTATACTTCTAATATTATAATTCCAATTGGTATCTAAATGTGTGGAAATCTGCTTAACATTGTGCTAATCCTAGCTATGTGTAGCACCTGCCACTCTGCATATCTCTCTGAAAAATTCCAACATTAAGAAAGATCAGCTTAAGTTTACTTTTAACAAGTTTCCTGGTCATTTTAATCTTAACAGTTTATGCAGCACGTTTCAGCAGCGATGGTTTTGCAAACCTGTCCCAATGTAATACAGGCTTTGCAAGGAGGCTAGTATTTAAGGATGAAGAAGTTAAAAACTATATTTTACCACCAGCAAAAACAGCCCATTTATTTGTAAGGGTCAGAGAGAGAGTGCAAAATGGTTGTGAAAAGCTAAATTACGACTGTTTTTAGCAGAAGAAATGTAGGCTAATATTATAACCAGACCTCAGGGAAATAAATAAAATGATGAAAAATGGTCATTATCATGATATAACCCCTTTAACGTTGTCTGATCAAAATATGGACTTGTAATGCATTCTCTTTGCCTTACTCTTTCTCTCTCAGGCACTACTGTGTTGATTCTGAACAGGCCTGTTCTGGCAGAGGACAGAGATATTGGGGAGAATGCAGTGGTGAGGTATCGTCTCCTGGGGGCCAGAGCTGACCTCTTCTCCATAGACCCCCGCACAGGTCAGACACTGCAGTTCCCATAAATAAATGTATAAAACCTTAAAGGTGCACTTAGTAACTTTTTGTTTGTGTCAACTTACAGTGATACCTTGTGGTGTGGATGAAGCCTCATTCAAAATCAATAGATTTCAGTTACAGGTGCCATTGTAGAAATTCACCCTTCACAATCAGCCATGATTAGTTTAATCCAAGAGTGAAAGTGTCCAACAACAAGACGGTTACTGAGATTCAGCAAGTAGTATTCAGCTGGTCATGTGATTCTAAAATGGGAGCACCCATGAGGGCACCCATGCCCCTTGTAGAAAAAAACAGCTTTTGTAAGGTTACTGATATGACTAGAGTCCTCATCTCATGTGAGTGCTCATGATTTTATACATGATTCAATTACAATTGATTTCTTTAGGAGTAAAACTTTTTTTAATGGGGAAAAAATGAATGCACTCTAATCTGTTAAAAGTTTAATAATATAAAGGCTAAGACTAATCAGCAGTTTTAAAACATATAAAGTGAATGTGTAAGTCTGCTAAAAGTTACATGTGTCAACTTTTAGGAATACAGTAGCGTATAAATGACCTAACAGCTAATAGGCATGGACTAAAAGCCACAAAATTCCAATTTTGATTTTATGGGGTTTTAAAGAGTCTTAAAAGGTGTTACATTTCATTTCCATGAACATGCAGGTACCCAGATTCTTGTGGTGTCAGTTCTAAATGATGAAATTCCCCCACCCTTTTACCACCCACATAGTTTCTTGTAAGCAATCACCACTCCCGTTCATGACGCATTCACCCCCTCATTCCTCCATCAAACTCTCCCACCCTCTCTCTTTCTTGGTGTCTCTAGGAGTAGTATCAGTGCGTGGGGGTGCTGTGCTGGACAGGGAGGCGTTCTCTGAAGCGCGGGTGGAGTTGTTGCTGCTCGGGGAGGATGTGGGAGGTTTAAACAGCAGTGTTCCACTCACCATCACCATCCTAGACAGCAACGACAACCCACCTGTGTTCAATCCTTCCAGCTTTACTATACGACTTCCTGAGAACAGCCCCACAGGTGAGAGAGAGACAGTATCAACTGATGCAAGTGGATGAACTGGTGGAGGAACTAGTTTGGTCTGATCTGTTGGTCGCCATTGCAGTGTAGTAGAGTGGGAGTGAGTGTAGTCACCTGAAAGTGTGTTTTGGACAACCAAACCTACAAAACAAAACAATACAAAACAAACAATATTTTATTTAATTTTTATTATTTAATTTATATTCAGTAACATTTTAATTTAATTAAATACAAATAAAATACAATTTATTATAATAAAATATAGATATAATTATAATATCTATAAGAAGATATAATTTAAAAAGTATTAAAATGTTTATAATTTATAATTACAATTATAAGTTTTGCATATCCTTCAACATTTTGTTTTTCAACAAACATTATTTACTAATATTTTATTAGTATATGTTATTATATGTTAAGTTTGAGTAGATGTCTGCATTTATTTATGCCTGTGCTTAATTATTATCATTTTTTTCAGTTATTTATTTATTTGTTATTTTTATGGATAGTTGACCTGAAATTGTTTTGGAGAGTCGACATGTCCTGCAGTGGCATGTTATCCTCCATCTAAAACTATTTTAAACAGAGTTTTGCTAATTCTTTTATACAGAATATTATTATGCATGCAGCTTTTATGACCTCATATTAATTGAGAGACTACATGAAATATTTGTACTTTTCAAAGAAATGGTGACCTTTTACAGGATACACACTTTTCCGTATACATTAATTAATTAATTATATATAACCTGAGATTACATTGATAAAAAAGTTGGACATTGTTATCCATCAGCCATGTTTATATTTAAAAACAATGTGTCCCTCTGTAGGGTGTGTCTCTGTGTGTATATGTTTTATTGTTGTTGTGTTTAAGGTGTGATATGTACACGTGTGCATTTCAGGTGTGGTGGTAACGCAGCTCTCGGCGAGTGATGCTGATGCGGGCTCTAATGGTTGGCTGCAGTATAGGTTAGACACCGGCGCTCAAGACCGTTTTGTCGTTGACAATCTCTCCGGTGCCGTTCTGGTCAGCAATGCTACACTGGACCGAGAAGAGTGCAGCTCGTACCACCTGGTTGTCATAGCAACTGACCGAGGCATGCCCCCTCTCTCTGGGACAGCGACGCTAACAGTCGTCCTCGATGATGTAAACGACTCTCGTCCTCGTTTCATTCGGCCTGTGCAGACTATTAGTGTTAACGAGTCAACTCCTCCAGGAGAGGTTGTTGCCACGCTAACGGCTGAGGACCCTGACCTACGACCCCGCCTGGAGTATTACATAATTTCTGTGGAAGCAAAGGATGATGGGAATAATGCGGTGGATGGGCTGCAAGAGTCTTTTGGGATTGACTTTCACACAGGTTAGCTCAGGTTGATTCGATTCTAATTTTGACAAATGACTTACACATACAAACTATGTATATTTAAAAATTAAAGTTAGTAGCGGGAGATAGCACATTCATGTAATCCCATTTATCATAATAGTGCAGGCATTTAAATTGTGTTCATGTAGCTCAACTGGTTGAGCATTTTGCTAGCAATGCCAAGGTAGTGAACCTAAAATATTTCAGCTGCCAGCCCAGATCTTTAACCATTAGGCTACACCACCTCATTACATGCAAACTATGCAAACAACACAATTATTTTTTATTTTTGTTGTTGTTATTCTTGTTAGGTGCTGTGTTTGTACGAAACCCCTTGAACAGAGAGCTGGTTGCCACTTTTGAGATCATCGTTTCAGTTCACGACAATGCCAGTGATGTCATTGACATGTCTGTCAGTGTACCCAACGGTAAGAAAGATCTTCTTTCTGTAAAGTCTATTTCCTGTTTTGTTCTATTCTTCCATTTCCTCTTTCCTAAGTTTAAAGGCCCTATTAAATCACAAGTTTTGTGGTTTTTATTCCATGTCTGTGAGTTTTAAGCTCATGTGTATGCTGTTATACTCGTAACAGCTGACAAAATTGACTTTTAGCACATTTGAAATTCACAGTCCTTTTTTAAAGGGGAAAAACAGACCCATACAGTTATTTGTCCACTCGAATTCTCTGTAGAATGAGAATTTCCCTTCCCCTTTTAACACCTTCAACCAGTAAGTAGGTTCATAGCTGGGACATTAAAAAATGAATGAGCCTTTTAGGGATGCTTCTGAATTAGCTGAATATGATCGATCAGTTTTGCTAGTTAAGACTACACTGGAAAACCAGCTTTACTAGAGGGCTAAGTTTTGCCAGTAAACATTATGACTGTGCATGACAGCATGGAAATAATTGTATACTCTTTTTTTTGTTCTTTTTTCTCTTCCATCATCTCAAACACCCTATTTTTTCCTCCCTCTCCATAGCCAAACTGACCATCAACATTCTGGATGTTAATGACAACACTCCTCGTTTCCGTCCCTTCGGTGTGGCAAACTTTTCTGAGAGGATTCTGGAGGGTGCCCAGCCTGGAACCACGCTGCTGTCAGTGACGGCTGTTGATCCTGATAAAGGACCTAATGGACAGATCATCTACCAGCTACTGCACCTGCCCCGTGGAGACTACATAAGACTGGAAGACCCATCTACAGGTTACACTTAAACTTAAATGCACATGAACACATATATCATCATGCAAACATGATTTATACAAGTATGACAAGTTCATGGAAAAATGTTCCTTTAAATCAATTTTCTTCAGCAGAACACAAACAAAGATTTTTAGAAGAAAATTTCAGCTCTGTACATCCATACAGTAAAATGCAAGTGAATGGTGACCAGAACTTTGAAGCTCCAAAAACATATAAAGGCAGCATTAAAGTAATTCATAAGACTCCAGTGGTTTAATCATTGTCTTCTGAATCAATCCGATTGATTTTGGATGAGAGCAGACCAAAATGTAACTCCTTTTTCACTATAAATCTTGACATCAACAGTCTCCTTGGCGATCATGATATCAAACTTGATTACACTTCCTAGCACCATCTAGCACTCTGTGCATGCATCAAGCACTAGGAAATGTAATCAGGCTTAAAATCACGATCATGCTTATAGATTGCAATGGCAAGATGTACAGTGAACTTACTTTTATGCTTTCATTATGTGATTTTTGCAGCTTCAAAGATTTGGTCACCATTCAATTGCATTGTATGGACCTACAGAGCTGAGATATTCTTCTAAAAATCTTCATTTGTGTTCTGCTGAAGAACGAAAGTCATACACATCTGGGATGGCATGAGGGTGAGTAAATGATGAGAGATTTTTCCTTTTTGGATGAACTATTCCTTTAATAATGATAAAGTGAAAATACAACAATGGAAATTTGTTTTCATTTACTTACCCTCAAGTTGTTACAAACCTGTATGCTGTTATTTTTTCTATGAAACAAAAATGGAGAAAAAGCAAACACACTCTAGTCACTGTAAGACTGTATACAGAATTGTTTTGATTTGTCAGCTTGGTCTATATGAGTGTGTTTTACCGATTGCAGCTTGAAAAATATATGTCAGTTTAAGGAAACATCTTGCTGTTTTTCAGTTTCATTCTAGAGTAATCTACATGGTTTCTTCCAATATTACGATTTAATGCAAACATATGCATAATTCTCATCCACAGGTAAAATTCTGGCCAATCGAATGGTGGATTATGAACTGGTGCAGTGGCTAAACTTCACGGTGCGTGCTCAGGATCACGGCACGCCTCCCCGCTTTGCTGAACTTCCTGTCTATCTGCGCATTGTAGATGTCAATGACAACAACCCAGTCTTTCAACAACCTTTGTACCAGGTACATCAGGCTAAAGAGTCACGCTATTGTGCAAATGTTTTTTTTTTTTCTATTCAGAAAGTGTTTTAATGCTCACATGCTTTTCTGAAAGTTTGAAGGGAAATACAATTATTAAGTCATGCGCTCACTTTTCTGTTGCGCTCCATTTGATTGGCCCGCATATGCACACTCTATGTAGTATTTGAAATGTAATAACAACAACGTTTAAGGGTCATTGACAAATAAGGTTGTCCAAGGTAACAAAAATGAGAAATATTTTAAAAAATCTGCTTTAAAACATATGTGTCACATGTTGTTTTTACAAATTGTTTGAATGACATTTATAGCATTTTGTACAAAAAAAAAAAAAAAAAAAAAAAAACATTATTTAGTGGTGCAACCATAAAGTAAAAGGTATTACAATATTTTCCTTGCACCTTGAATACATGAGAGCATACACAACTTCATTATTAATTTCAAAAAAGTTTTCAAACATATGTTTCAGGGTGAATTTTTTATTTTTATTTTTTTTTACAAACATCATGAATTTTTAAGTCAAAAACATTAAGACGTTTCCTCATGGTTGAACCAAATGAGCCTTTTCATTAAAATGTCAAAATATTGATATTTAGTGATATGACAAAATAATGATTTGTTTTTAAGTCTTCAGTCTTGTGGGTCTAAATAGATCTTCTCTGTTTTATGGTTTTTGTCACAACAAAATTTCTACCTACATGTTGGTTGCACCACATGACTATGATTTGGTATATTAATAATATTTTAAAATTAAATTGTTTCACTGCATTTGTTTTTTTTTTTTTTTTTTTTTTTTTTGAAGAAATAATAATAAAAAAACAATTATTCAGCACAACTCATGCCAACATTTATTTTTTCAAGAAGTTCAGCTTTTAATTCGACTTTTTTACTGTCTCTGGACGGTTACACCACATGGCATTATTTACTTTAAGCCCCAGAAAAAATATCAAAATGACGTTGAACTATGTAATTGAAAACATGTTCATCATAGAAGAAGTGTCTTGTAATGTATTTGTAATAATTTATTAGACACAGACAGAAAAAATGAGCGTCACTTCATTGACCCATAATCGATCGCTTGCAGTTATGCTGCAAAACATCATTTTCTTTCTCAGTATTTTGTTTTGTTTGCCAGTATCTAAATATCTAAACATCTTTAAAACAAGATAAAACAGGTAAACAGTAAAAGTAAAACAGGTTTATTTTTCTTACCCCATTGGAAAACAGTTTCGGTCCTGTTTTAAGCCTTACCCTCACTAAATTTGGTTAGATTTATCTAAAGTAAATGTGTTTTGTTTTAAGAATGTTAAGATGTTTTTACTGCAAAAAAATAAAAAATAAAATAGAAAAATGCTGAATAAGAAAATATTTTTTGGTGTGTAGGACAAGCTGATTTGGAAATTATAGAAATGAAATTATCAAAATGGAAATTCTCGAATTATACGAATTTTTATTGAAATATTTTTTGGTTCATTACTCCAAAATGTTGTTGCTGATGGAGGCATAATCGATACTGATCTAATCTATAATGTAAATTATTTGTTGACTATTTTACTATTGATTTTTTGCAATTTAATCAATAAGTCATAGCAACCCAAGTCTTCTGACGGTTTCTGAGCTGAAGTTTTTTTCTGTTTTTGTGTATGTGCAGAGGTCCTTATTTGAGAATATTGCACTCGGCACCATTATTGTTAGTGTGAGTGCGACAGATGCAGACTCCGGCCTGTTTTCTGTCATTGAATATGGACTAGTGGATGGAGAGGGCAAGTTTGGCATCACACCCACTACGGTAAGTGTGTGTGTCTGTCATGGTGAAAAAAAACACAGCAAAGGCAAGATTAAGACAAAAAAAATTTTGCATTTATGCAAAAGTTCTTTTACATGTCAGTAAATCACCAGAATATTCATGTAAACATTCAATGTCAATGTTTTTTCTTATCAGGGTGACATCTACATTCTTTCTACTCTGGACAGAGAGACCAAAGACCGCTACACTCTCACAGCCTACGCCAGAGACAACCCCGGTGGAAGTCCCAACAACCGCAGAGAAAACTCAGTCCAGGTGCAAACTATGTGTGGATGAGCTGACGCCTGCATTACTAGTTAAAGGTTATGTAAGCGATTTTAGCGTTCTGACGCTTTCACGTGACTGAGCCATTGAATTTGCCATGCCCCCTCATTCCAAAACCCCGCCCTCCAAAGATCAAAACCGAGCAGAAGAGCAGCATTGTTTGTTCCTGTGGCTGTCAAACTCAATAGTGGCACAATAGCGCCCTCAACTGACAAACATTATGAATCATAGTCTCAATGATCCGCTTCAAATACAACACTATGAGAACTAGCAAAATGATTGACAGGTGAAAAGCGTCAATGTCCGTGGACACATTTTTGTTTGCTGTTTACAAAGACTACAGCTGTCACAGAGACCGGTGAGATATTATATTTTAATTATTTAAAGTATTTAAAAATCTCCAAATATGTTTTAGGCCCAGCGAGCATTCAGCTTGCTCAGAAACTGCCAGAAAAACCTTTTTACTACTTCAAATCTCAGTATTAAATCAACATTCAAACAAGCTTTTTGCAAACTCACTGACTCAACAAGTAAAAGCAAACGAACAAGAGACATCCTGGTGCAGTTGGGCAGACTGGTCTTTGCTTCTAATTCCTGTTTAGGGAGGATATGAAGAGAGCATCAGCTGTGCAAATGAGGTTTGACAAAATGTGGAGAGTGTGAAGTGGCCGAGCGTTCAGTTTTCACTTCCTCTATTCAGACACTGTGTATATGAGGGAGGAAGTTCAGCAGCAAAACAAGCAGAAAATCGAAATGCCATCAGCTGGGCCGGATCATTTGTTTCACATCCACACATGTATGTTTAGAGCCAAAGTCACTTTATGTTTAGAAAATATCTCTTAAAAGCAGTTACTCAAAGGCTATCTGGATGATAATCAAAGAACATTGATTGGAATTGTTGTAAAGAGCTTTGGGCAATTGGTCCAAAATTAAACATTCGCCAAGTGCCAGATGCATGGAAAGATTGGCAATGGAGAGTAAATAAAATGTTACTCGCCATTAGTAACTTTATTAGGAGCTGCAGCATATAATAGATAAATGTAAGTTGAAAATCTGACTGTCGATGATGTAAGTGATGTGAGCCATCCAAATCAAAGTGATACACTCAGTCTATTGAAAAAATAAATAAATATTGCAGTTTGTTCCGCTTTGGAAACTGTGAAAAAGTTTCAATGTCATAGGGTCATTTTCTAACAAAAATAATGCAAAATGTCATAGACGCAGATTGGCTGGTAGTAGATTCTGATCTGGGTCATTGCCAATTTTTTCTTAATTAAAATCACAAAAACAGCAAAAACAGCAAAAAAAAAAAAAAAAAAAAAAATGGTTTCATTGTCAGCATTGTGGAGACAAGTTAACTTTCGGCTCCAACTGGCTGTATCTCCAGGTAGATATCAAACTCTGATGCACATTTTTGCTTTTTTTCACACAGGATGTTTCAGTTTCATGCATTTTTGCATGAGCTGCACTGCAGTAAATCAAACCTCAGATACTTGACAAAACAATCGATACAAGTTTTAAAAAAAAAAAAAAAATTTATTACTCCAACGTTAGCATCTCTTTATTGGCATGACTGTTAACAATACAATATTTCCAAAGCTGAGAATGTATGTAAAAAAAATAGAACACCATATTAATATATAATTAAATTTAAAGGGATAGTTCACCCAAAATTGAAAATTCTCTCATCATTTACCCTCATGCCATCCCAGATCTGTATGACTTTGTTTCTTCTGCTAAACACTAATGAAGATTTTTAGAAGAATATTTCAGCTCTGGTGGTCCTCATAATGCAAGTGAATGTGTACCAACATTTTTGCAGCTCCAAAAAGCACATAAAGCAGCGTAAAAGTAATCCATAAGCAATGTGGTGGATGTGGGTGATAAACATACCAATATTATTATTATTATTATAATCAAAAGTCCTTTTATACTATAAATCTTCATCTTTCAGTAGGTAGAGATTTGCACTAAAAATGTGAATCTCAAAAAACAAAGAAAAAAAAAGTGAAAATGAAAGTGGAGATTTATAGTAAAAAAGGACTTAAATATTGATCTGTTTCTCACCAACACCTGTCGTATCACTTCTGAAGACATGAATTTAGCCACTGGAGTGGTTTGGATTACTTTCATGCTGCATTCATGTGCCTTTTGGAGCTTCAAATTTCTGGCTACCATTCACTTGCATTGTATGGACCTACAGAGCTGAGATTTTATTTGAAAAATGGAATGTGTGTTTTGCAGAAGAAAGAAAGGCATACACATCTGGCGTGAGAGTGAGTAAATGCTGGGAGAATTTTCTTTTTTGAGTGAACTATTCCTTTAAGTTTAACAGCATATCAGAACGATCTTTCCATCTGTCTGTATTTCAGGTGCAGTTGACAGTTATGGATGTGAATGACTTTCGTCCTCGCTTCTCAGAGAGAGTGTTCAGCACTAGTGTGTTTGAGAATGAGCCTGTTGGTACATCAGTGATAACACTGACAGCCACAGACCTTGATGAGGGAGAGAATGCATTACTCACCTACAGTCTCCAGGGCCCTGGAGCAGGTATAACACACACATAGGCCTACAAGAATATGGATACAAGGGTTGGAAAAATTCTGAATTTAAGTATTTAAGTACAGTCACACAACAGAGGAATGTCATTAGTCTAAAACAACCTAAATGTTTTGTTCAGTTTTTAAGACTACTGAAAAAATAAAAGTGTGACCTGCCATCCGATCATCTGGGTATCATCTTGTGAATCATCTTTCCTACTTATCATATCACACTGAGATGGCTAAAGTAAACTAATAAATTACAATTCTGCATCCTGTTTACTACCTCAATTTAAATCCAGGAAACTGATTGGTGTATAAAAGGCATTTCAGTTCAATTCCAAAAGTCGCACAATCCTGATAGATACTCTCCTGTACAGCTACAGTGTTTGGTGATTTTGGTGATGTCTCTTCCTCTCTCCCCCACAGATGCGTTCTCTCTGGATCCTGACACAGGGCTGATGCGCTCGCTGCGGTTACTGCAGAGTTTTGAACAGTTTAATCTGACTGTGGTGGCAACTGATCATGGCAGGCCTCCACTCTGGGGCACAGCTAGTCTCCAAATCACTGTCATAGATGTCAATGATAACAGGCCTGTCTTTGTGCGGCCTGCCAATGGCACTATCATGCACATACTGGAGGTGTGTAGCGTGTGAATGCACAAGTGTGAATTTACTGCAGTTTCGCAATTTATTCATCCTCTTATCTTTAAAGCTATATTAATTCATACATGCGTATTCTTGATTTTTATTTTTATTTGAAGTTTTTAAATCAGTATTCATATGTTGTCCAGGATCATTTATCATGTTTGTCAAAGCATTCACTCTTGTTTTGTGTGTCGTTGCAGGAACAGCCTCCTGGGCTAGTGGTATATGAAGTTTTTGCCACAGATGAGGATGAGGGGGTTAACGGAGAGGTTCGCTACAGTTTCCTGCAGACTGGTGCGGGAAACAGAGACTGGGAGAACTTCCATATTGATGCAGTGACTGGAGTGATCACCACTGCAGTTAAACTGGACAGAGAGAAACAAGCTTTGTACAGCGTGAGTGACACAAAGAAGTGTCTTTTCTTTCTTTCTTTCTTTCTTTCTTTCTTTCTTTCTTTCTTTCGTTCGTTTTCTTTCTTTTGTTTATTCATGCTTTAGCTTATTCTTTTGTTCTTTATTTATTTCGTTTGTTTTTTTCTTTATTTGTTCATTTGTTCATGTGTTTGTTTGTTTGTTCTTTCTTTCGTTTTCTTTCTTTTGTTTGTTCATGCTTTAGTTTTTTCTTTTGTTTGTTCTTTCTTTTATTTATTTGTTAATTTGTTCATGTTTGTTTGTTCTTTCTTTCTTTCTTTCTTTCTTTCTTTCATATTCTTTCTTTTGTTTGTTCATGCTTTAGCTTATTCTTTTGTTTGTTCTTTCTTTCATTTTATTTCTTTTGTTTGTTCTTTCTTTCATTTTATTTATTTTGTTTGTTCTTTCTTTCTTTTGTTTTCTTTCTTTTGTTTGTTCATGTTTTAGCTTGTTCTTTTGTTCTTTATTTATTTAGTTTGTTTTTTATCTTTGTTTGTTTGTTCATGTGTTTGTTTGTTTGTTCTTTCTTTCTTTCATTTTCTTTCTTTTGTTTGTTCATGCTTTAGTTTATTCTTTTGTTTGTTCTTTCTTTTATTTATTTGTTCATTTGTTTATGTTTGTTTGTTCTTTCTTTAATTTCTTTTTGCTTTTGCTTTTGTTCATACATTTAATTTTGAATTTATTAATTCTTGGTTTCTTTTTATATGTTTGTTATTTTTCTTTATTTGTTCATAGTTTATGTAAGTTTGTTTTCTGTTCCTTTCGTTTGTTTGTTTTCTTTTGTTTGTTCATGGTTTAGCTTGTTCTTTTGTTCTTTCTTTCTTTCATTTTTTCTTTTCTTTATTTGTTCATTTGTTCATGTGTTTGTTTGTTCTTTCTTTACTTTCTTTTTTTATTTTGTTTGTACATTTAATCTTGAATTTGTTATTCTTGATTTCTTTTTATATGTTGTTCTTTTTCTTTATTTGTTCATAGTTTATGTAAATTTGTTCTTTCTTTCTTTATTTAGTTTGTTTTTTCTCATTATTTTTCATTTGTTCATATGTTTGTTTGTTCTCTCTTTCTTTCGGTCTTTTTCTTTATTTGTTCGTTGTTTTTGTGTTAGTGTTTTCTTTTTCTTTTGTTCTTTTTCATTCTTTTTATTTTTCTTTTCTTTATTTTTTTTATTATTTGTTTGTTTGTTCATTTGTTAGTTTGTTCTTTTTTGTTCTTTGATTCTTTCTTTCTTTCTTTCTTTCGTTTGTTCTGGAAAATTCCTGGAAAGTCTTCGGTGAAAATGTCTGGGAACAATTTTGGACAAAATACAAAAAACTTTCAAAAATTCTAAACAGAACTAGAATAGACTGGCATGAATAGTAATAAAAAAAAAAAGACAGTCAAAAGAATAACATCATATACTGTGTGTACTTATCTCTGTATATGTGTGTGTAGCTGGTCGTGGTGGCGTATGACCTTGGACAACCCGTCCCGTATGAGACCATGCAGCCACTGCAGGTGGCGCTGTCTGACATCGACGACAACGAGCCTGTCTTCCTTAAACCTCTGGTAATGTTTTACAGGGTCACTCGCTGTTACTTTATTAAAAGATCATATACATAAATTGTGATGAATTGTCACAAACTGTCATGGTCGGATTGAAATGATCAGGGATTTTGTTTAATGAGCTGTTTTTGCAGCTTTGTTTTTATAAAGGGTCCTTTTGGGCTGGGGAGGAAATTATAAGTTATTTAAGTTATTTAGAACTGCATGTCTTCATAGTAAATTAAATTCTTTATCTTACAAGATCAAGAAAATTTGTATTCATCATGGTATGATCACCTTAATTTATGAAACATGAAAGTTTCCCATTACTTAAGGCCATATGTGTTGCCTTGCATGTGTTTCAGAGGGGAAGTTTACCATATCAGTGTCTGTCTGTACCTGAGCATTCATCTCCTGGGACTGTCGTTGGTAATGTGACTGGTGCAGTCGACGCAGACGAGGGCTCAAATGCTATCGTCTACTATTTCATCGCAGGTGCAGATACAACACATACCACATAAATTAAGATGTAGATGTGTTTGCATCATTATGCCATGCTTACCTAATGTTCAGCAAGTAGAAACATTTCAGTAAGTTTTTATTCCTAATTTAAGAATGTAAATTGGGATAGGATCTTCTGCCCTGTCCAAATGAATATAGAATTGACCTATTTCACTCCGGTCCAGTACTAGATGAGTCCCATTTGTTCATATTGGATTATGATTACCAATGACTCAACTCCACAAAATAATCATTTTCTTATTCAGTATATGTATTTTGTTTTCTTGTTAAAATATCTAAACGTCCAAAACGATCTTTAAACCAAACCAAGGTTAATTACTTGACAAGTAAAACTGCTTTAGATATTGATAATTTTTTTCTCAGAATATTTCTTGAATTAAGTAAAAATATTGTACCCCACTGGCAAGTCTTTGTGTCTTTCTGTTAACATTAATCTAGCTAAATTTAGTGAGGTTGATCTTAAAACAAGACAAAACAATTTGCCAGTGGGTGTGAAAAATAAATGTAAGTCTGAAAACAAATTATTTTTACCTTTCACAGTTACAAATACTGTTACAAGTAAATTGATATATATTTTTAAGATGTTTAGATATTTTTACTCCAAAATAAGACAAAAATACTGTTTAGGGAAATAATTTTTTTTGCAGACAATTTAGGTCAAAATTATTACTTCATAGGATGTTTCTGCATACAGTTAGCATAAAATTACTCAGATTGCACAATTCTATTGCATCAGCACAAAATGCCAAAATTCTGAGTATTGAGGAACTTACGAAACCCTTTAAACACTTCACTAACTGCAGTGCTAATTTTGCTTTCTAGGGGGTGATAGCGAGGGAAACTTTGGTATGAGTGTGGCTGGTGTTTTGCGGGTCAAGAAAGAGCTGGATCGAGAATACATTCCGTTGTATTCCATCATCGTTAAAGCCTCCAGTAACCGCAACTGGTCTCCTCCAAGAGGTCAAAGGTCACAGCGAATCAAACTGCTTGACCCAAGCCGTGACCCTACATTACAGGAAGTAAGAATCTTTCTAGATGACATCAATGACCAGCCTCCCAGATTTACCAAGCCGGAGTACACATCAGGTAACACAGTGTGTGTGATAGTTTTGGAAATCCGGGCACATGCTTAATCGGAATTTTTTTTATAAATACAATAAATAATGTTTTATTATTTTTATTATTATTATTATTATTATTATTATTATGAAAATACAAAATGTGTATTTTAGGTGTAGGGTTAGGGTTTAGATTGGAGTCTGTTGTTATTATACTGTAATAAACTTTAACATGGCCCAAAAAGGTATTTGAAGCCAAACCTGAAACTGCATCAATTTCATTGCGTTAGTTATCAAAAAAAAAAAATGATGCAAGACCTCTTCTCAGAGCTAACTTCACTTTCTGAGAATTTTTTGCAATTACTGGGAATTTTTGCAAAAAATAAATGGTCCCAATATCATTTTTAGTGGACATACTGTATGAAGTCAGTTCCCCTCAAGTTTTGAAATGTTTTGCTTAAAAGTGCAGTATGTAAGATTCAGAAACCCTTGTTATTAATGACACCTGTGGCCATTAAGTGAACTGCAGCCAGCTACCTGTTGCTCGTGCTCGTGCACACACTCCATAGGGATGCGAGCGAGCATCCACCAAAACAATTACGTAACGTACAAAGAGACTGAACATGATTCACTGACATCATGCTGACAGATGAGGTAGCATAATTAAAATTACACAGGTATGATTGTTTTACTACAAACTTTGAGACTGTATATTATATTTGACTCTCCAGTGCTGGAACAGGGCTAAAAGAAAGTATGGATATAGGTCTGACTATGCGAGACTGTCGTTTGAAGTAATCACTTTTCTTTGCATGATACATTGACTGCATTTATACGATAGCCTATGTCGGCGTTAGCTAGCTAGCCAGCTTTATCAATAGCTGTTAGCTTAATTTGGTGGATGATGACAGTAACTGTTTATAAAATAGACTGTACATTATAAATATGTTGACACAATTCAGTATTGATGTGATTCCATCACAACTGTTATTTTGATATATCGAAGCGCTATTGTTTTATAATAATAGAATGTATATATTTTCAGTATAACCAAGTTACGTTACACTAATGAATGGAGCTTTTTGCATTATCTTGAACATTGTCTAGCATTCATTTCATGTGTTATTGTAGTTTACCTTGCTGAATAATTACAGATTAACATTGACATTAACCTGACTTTTAGTATAAAGAGAAGATCGTTGAAATTATTTGAAAGTTACGAAGCAAGGTAGCTTGCAATTCGTCAGCATTAGCAGGCAAGATCAAGTTAGCTAAAATTACACAGATCAATCCTTATGGCACTATATTTCACATGCTTTGCAGTTATGTAAGCTTACCTGTCCAATAAGAAGAACGCCAATTCAGGGTCAGTTTTGATCCCCAAAACTGAACGAAGGTCCCTCCAGGAATCAAATGCCCTGCTGATGTTCACTTAAGTTTTCGCTCGACCAGGATCACGTTCCCACTTAGCCAGACGGGATTCAGTAGATAATTTTTGTTTTTTGTTTTTTGTTTTTTGGCTTACTCAGAGTTTGTGTAGGAGTCGGTGTTGTGCTGGGAGCTGGACGTTTGCTGGATTCCATCTCTAAGATAACGTTACCTAGTGTTGCAGTTTGTTGTTGAATAGCAGAAGAGAAGCTATTACTGTCTGAGGCAAGGCTCTCGGGAGTGCGCATAAACATCACATCCTTTGGATTTTCCCGGCAAAAGCGACCCGCTCCCTTCACATAAAAATCAGTTTACAGGCTTTAATAGGCAACCTAGTAAGTCCGGGAAGGGCTCATTTTTTAAGTTGCGTTACAAGCCGTTCACACATTGGCAAAAAAAAAAAAAAAAAGGCAAATATTACATGAAAAATGTTACATATTGCACCTTTAAAGTGTGCAATTAAAAAAAAAAAAAAAACATGGTAGGTGTTTTGCTATATAATGCATCGACATTCATAAAGTGCTGTGAAAAGTATTTGCCCCCATTCTGATTTCTTCTGTTTTTGTGTATATCTCATACTAAATTGTTTAAAAAAATTCAAACAAAATCTAAAGGTGCGTCCCAAACCGCGCACCTCTGCACTACACCATTTTTCTAGTGTAAGTAGTGCGAGTAGTATGTTTACACTGAAAATGCAACAAAAAGAAGTGTACTTTAAGTACCTGGATGATGCACTTTTTGAACTGTCAAAACAAATTGATCTTAGATCTCGTGGCTTGCCATACATAGCGGAAGGAGCGGACTTACCTGGCTGCGTTGCTGATCTGACAAAACAGTTGAAAATAATGAAGAATATAGCAGCTAGTGAAACTTCTGTATAGACAGCACCTTGCATATGCAAGTTGAATGCTTTACCATCACACCATGCTGTGTGAATATGTTTGTTGTTTGAGATACAAGTGTTGAACTGAGTTCCGCTAATGCGCTAAAGCTAGCAGCAACACATCACGTGTGCTTGAAACGTCACTTCCGTCAGCTGTTAAACGGCGAATGCTTCCGTGTAGTAACAAACCATTAAGTGTTCCATTTGGGACAATACTACACTTTGAAGATTCATACACTACATGGTTAAGTGCATAGTGTATAGTGTGTCATTTGGGACACAGCTTAACATAAAACAAAGGCAGTCTAAGTAAACACAAAATACAGTTTTTAAATGATAATTTTATTTATTGAAGCAAAAAAGTTATCCAATACCAACTGGGCCTGTGTGAAAAAGAAAACTTGGCACAGTAGTGAACCTTCCCAGAAGTGGCCGACCTTCCAAAATTCCTCCAAGAGCACAGCGACGACTCATCCAGGAAGTCACAAAAAAGCCAAGGACAACATCCAAGGAACTGCAGGCCTCTCTCGCATCAATAAATATCACTGTTCATGACTCCACTATCAGAAAGACACTGGGCAAAAATGCCATCCATGGAAGCGTGGCAAGGCAAAAACCACTGCTAACCCAGAAGAACATTAAGTCTCATCTGAATTTTGCCAAAACACACCTTGATGATCCTCAAACCTTTTGGGAGAATGTTCTGTTGAGTCGAAAGTGGAACTGTTTGGAAGACATGGGTCCCGTTACACCTGGTGTAAATCAAACACAGAATTCCACAAAAAGAACATCATACCTACGGTCAAGCATGTTGGTGGTATTATGTTGGTGTGGGGATGCTTTGCTGCTTCAGGGCCAGGGCGACTTGCAATAATTGAGGGAAACATGAATTCTGCTCTCTACCAGAAAATCCTAAAGGAGAACGTCCAGTCATCAGTCTGTGAGTTGAAGCTCAAGCGCAATTGGATTATGCAGCAAGACAATGATCCAAAGCATAGGAGTAAGTCCACCTCTGAATGGTTCAAAAGAAGCTAAATTAAAGTTTTGGAGTGGCTTAGTCAAAGTCCTGACTTGAACCCGATAGAGATGTTGTGGCAGGACACTAAATGGGCAGTTCATGCTCGAAAAACCTCCAATGTGGCTGAACTAAAGCAGTTCTGTAAAGAAGAGTGGGCCAGAATTCCACCACGGCATTGCGAAAGACTGATCTCCAGTCATCAGAAGTGTTTGGTTACATTTGTTGCTGCTAAAGGTGGCACGACCAGATATTAAGGGGGAGTTCGTTTTTCACATGGGTGATATAGGTGTTTTTACTTCAGTAAAAAATATATATATTAGAAAACTGTATTTTGTGTTTACTCAGGTTGCCTTTGTTTTATGTTATATCTCGTTTGAAGATCTAAAACAATTTAGTATGAAAAATACACAAAAATAGAAGAAATCAGGAAAGGGGCAAATACTTTTTTACAACACTGTATATTAAGTGTGGCCGAAGTGTTCAAATACTTTTTGAGGCCTCTGCATATATCAGTAGAAGTCGTGTGTGTCTGTTGTTTATGTTTGCGCTCACCTGTTCCCCTTCTCTCTCTCTCTCTCTCTCTCTCTGTCAGGTGTGGCTGCAAATGCAAAGGTGGGCTCTGATCTGGTCCGAGTTCAGGCGATTGACAATGATATTGGCAACAACAGTCTCGTTCTTTACCACATTCTTTCCATCCGCTACATCAAACTACAGTCCAACGACTCTGAAGACATGGGCAACGTCTTCATCATTGGTCTGTGTGCTCTTTTAATAGTCAACTCTTGAAATGTCAAATAACTAGGCATTTATTAGAGGCATTTTCTAAGGCAAGCATCAATATTGCTCATACTTGGGGTCAGGCATTTGTGTACCTTGTCTTTCAATTACTGCTATTACTTATCAAGCGATTCGATTTTTGCCTGGCGGCTGATAAAATAGGCAAAAGATCCTATAATGTCATAGAGACTTGCTGACTAAGTAAGCAACAACACAGAACATGTTGTTAGCCATAGAGTAACAAACTTACAACCATTCTGAACACCTTAGCAACCACAAAGCAATACACTGGTAAACACCCAAAATTTTCCATCTTTATCTTTTCTTTTCAGGAGAAACTGACGGCATCATCCGGACGTTTGATCTGTTCATGGCATATGCTCCGGGTTATTTTGTGGTGGAGGTGTTAGCGAGAGATCTGGCTGGTCATAGTGATGTGGCTTTGGTGGGCATTTACATTCTGAGAGATGACCAGCGGGTGAAGATCGTCATTAATGAGATACCAGAGCGTGTGCGGCTGTTTCAGGAGGAGTTTATAAACCTGCTCTCAAACATCACAGGAGCCATAGTCAATACTGATGATGTACAGGTGCATATGTGTGTTGTAAACAGGGTGCGATTTGATGGGGGGGTGGGGGTAGGGGGATTTCCCTGCCTCTGCTTTTGATATCCCCCCTTCTGTTCATTCATTTTTTATCTCCAAGTGGGGATACGTTTTATTCGTTTCTGTCAGACTGAATGCATTTGCCATATCCAACAGTAGATTGTGCTCTTAAGTAAAGCTCAATTTGGACGTGGTTAGTTTTCCGAACAAATGTCTGACTGTAGATTAATTATTACTGCGGACATCTGTAATGTTTACTTTCGATTAGCACGGGATAAGGGATGTCTGTAGAGATCCCAGAGATGGGAGCGTAAACTCACTGCATTTACACACTGATGTCACACATAAATAACCCATCAGGAAATGTATAGCTGTGCTGATTTATTATGAAGAAATATTATTCATGAACATATGCTGTAGTATGGGATTATTAGAAATTAGAAATTGTTTGGAATACCTGAAATACCTACCTAAATACAACACAACTGTTGACATTAGTGAGTTCTTATCCTATAACACTTAATAGCATTTAATGCTTGAGGGAAAACATGCATCCGTCCATACGCAACAGCCAGCGTTCTCTTAAATTTTTTTTCTGGTATCTTCTTACATGACCAACATCTTCAGAAACACGGCTTTAATTATCGTTGTTTCTCAAGTTCTCCTAGGGCTCACAGACAGTTCATATTCACAACATTTGAACATTAACCTGTGATTATATTCCCAAACGATTTATAGAAGGTAAAAAACGCTGAAATCCTTATACCGGCATGGCCGAGCAGGATAACTAACAGATGGCTGATGATCAAAATTAGTTTGCTAATGTTAGCCCTGCAGCAAAAATATTTGACAGCTTATCCTAATGCTTCCTGTTAATTGTTTAACATAATTTACAGTTAATAAAACAGTTTAATAGTCAATACAGATAATTATTTCGATTAAATTAAATTCAGTTAAAATAATTATTTTCTGTGGTTTTAGTATACAGTTTTAAGAATTTGAGACTGCTTTTGACATGAATTACACTGTCGTCTGAATTTCTACATTAAAATTTCAATGATGAAATGTTCACAAAATCAATTTACAGGAATATTCTGGGTTAAAAAAAATAAATTAGGCTGTTGATTACCACAGGAAATAATTTTGGCTTATCCCTCACTTAACAATGAAAGTCATTGCACTGGTATAAATGTTAAAATGCATACTGTTTCAAATGTATGTACACAAGACCTAAACATTGTAAGTGTTCATAGGAGACTTATGTAACCTTGTCTGTGCAAAGTTATATCTAATCTTTCAACTCCTGTCAAGACCATGTAAAGTCTGTAAATCTGGTAACTATTCTCATGGTACATGCAAGGATACCAGAAAGGGAATGTTTACATGGAGCAAACTCCACCTACAGGAATTACACTGGTGACGAGAAGTAAAAGGATGATTTAGTCAATTTTACTACTCAAATAACACAGTTTTGTTTGGAAGAATTAATATTAGCGCTTAAAAAACACGAGCTGCACATTTCTGCTTGAAACCTTTCAAAATTCCTTGCCCCATAGACTTCAGTTGTAAGTGCATTACTGTAAACCAGATTTTTGTTTGTTTTTACATACAAAAGGGCAAAAAATTATTTTCTATGGTAACTCCACAGATCAGAATCAGAATAGTTCACCCAAAAATGAAAATTCTGTCATTATTTACTCACCCTCATGACATCCCAGATGTGTATGACTGACTTTCTTCTGCAGAACACAAAACAAAGATATTTAGAAGAATATCTCAGCTCTGTAGGTTCATACAATGCAAGTGAATGGGTTCCAAATGTTGAAGCTCCAAAAAGCACATAAAGGCAGCATAAAAGTAACCTATAAGACTCAAGTGGTTAAATCTATACCTTCAGAAGTTATATGATAGATGTGGGTGAGAAACAGCTCAATATTTAAGGCCATTTTTACTATAAATACTCCTCCCTGCCCAGTAGGTGGCAATATGCTCGAAGAATATGCTCGTTTCTCACCCACACCTGTCATGTTGTTTATGAAGACATGGATTTAACCACTGGAGTCGTGGGGATTACTTTTATGCTGCCTTTATGTGCTTTTTTGGCTTCAATATTATGGTACCCATTCACTTGCATTGTGAGGACCAACAGAGCTGAAATATTCTTTTAAAAATCTTTTTATTCAGCAGAAGAAAGAAAGTCATACACATCTAGGATGGCATAAGGGTGAGTAAATGATGAGAGAATTTTAATTTTTGGGTGAACTATTCCTTTAAGCTGCTTTGAAACGTGTATTGTAAAAAGTGCTATACAAATAACAACAGCTTTGACTTTCTTTCTAATTTTACATGTGATTACTCCGTAAACCATCATTTGCATCATGAGCATCAGCAAGTTTCGATGAGTGAGTCAAATGTTTCTTTCTCGTAGTTTCATGTTGATAAAAAGGGAAGAGTGAACTTTGCTCAAACTGATGTTCTGATTCACGTGGTCAACAAGCAGAACAACCGTATTCTGGATGTGGAGAGGTAAGGCATATATTCCAAACACGAGCAATAATATATGACAGTTTACTGACCTCTTGCATTATGAGATTCATTGAGAAAGGATTCATTGATTCGTTCATTCATTGCCAGGGTGATTCAGATGATCGATGAGAATAAGGAGCAGTTGAGGAATCTGTTTCGAAACTACAACGTCCTGGACGTTCAGCCTGCCATGACCGCACGCGCACCTGATGACCTAACTACCTTACAGGTGTGTATGTATTTCAGCTTGTATGTGTTGTATCAAGAATACATTAAAATGTACATGCCTATACGTATATATCTCTTTCAGATGGCCATTATCATTTTGGCAGTGTTACTCTTCCTTGCTGCCATGTTGTTTATCTTGATGAACTGGTATTACCGCACAGTGTGAGTATTTCTGTGTATTTTGATGCCTCTTAATGTTTGCAGTACATTTAAAAAACAAGCAGATTATAGTGCATGTAATATCCTGAATGAACCGAGTTTAGAAAAGCCAGAGCACAAAGTATTCTTATGGAAAGAAGTACTTAGATCTGCCACTTTCAAATGCCACTGTCATATTCAATCACAAAAATCTGTTGAAAAGATTTCCTCATAACTGCATAACCAGGTATCACACCTAGTTCTGTGATAAGCATCTGTTTGTTTGTGTTTGAATTTTTAACAGGCACAAGAGGAAGCTGAAGGCAGTCGTGGCCGGCTCCACAGGTAAGCGGACGGGAATGTCCTGTACCTCCATGAGGAGGAAGCTGGGAAGAGCCTCACACGAACTGAGAAGTTAGACAAACGTGGCTTTGTGTTTGTGTTGTCACAATAACAGCGAGTTTGTTCACACACTCTCTCTCTCTCTCTCTCTCTCTCCGCAGGGAATCATGGGTTGATGGATATCCTCGATATGCCCAACACTAACAACTACACATTTGAAGGGTGAGAGAGAGAACTGATACTGAGACACATCAACAAAGAACACACACACACACACACCAGTTTCCAGTGGTCACACTTGCTTTGATGTCCAATTCACGAACTCATTACTGTGAAGTATGGGTAGCTCCGCCCACAGTGGATTCTCACTGGTCCAAAATTTTGTTTGAAATAACTATAGTGAAATATAAGTGAAAGTGTAGAATTACAGTAAAAAAGGACATAAATATTGATCTGTTTCTCACCCACACCTATCATACTGCTTCTGAAGACATGGATTTAATCACTGGAGTCAAATGGATTACTTTTATGCTGACTTTATGTCCTTTTTGGACCTTCTGAGTTCTGGTCACCATTCACTTGCATTGTATGGACCTACAGAGCTGAGATATTTTTCTAAAATTCTTTATTTGTGTTCTACAGAAGAAAGAAAGTCATACAAATCTGGGATGGCATGAGGCTGAGTAAATAATGAGAATTTTCCTTTGTGAGTTAATTATCCCTTTAGTGTCCGGGGATCGTGGCCCTTTCAAAGTATACTCTTTTGAGCACTAATGAATACAAACATGTTCGAGGCATGCACACTATGACTTGCTTTGTAAAACTCTTTTAGTACAGTCAACGGCAGGTATATGCGACAACGATGGCACAGACAAGGACTGTCTGCGTGTCGAGAAAATCTGGGCCACGCGTGGACAGTCCTTTACTTTGTCCTTTACTGTGTGTGTGTGTGTGTGTGTTTGTTTTTAGAGCGAATCCAGTGTGGCTGGATCCTTTCTGCAGGAATCTGGAGTTAGCTTCACAGACGGAAAATGAGGACGACCTGCCTGAAGACCTGAGTGACTTCACTGACCTGTGGAACAGCCCGGCACGCACACATGTAATACATACAGCTAAATATATTGTTATTAAAACAGTCTATATTGACATATCCTCTTTGTATTTTAGTAAACTGATGTCTTGCCTTTGTAGGGTACATTTGGACGTGAGCCTCAGGTCTCTAAACCAGAGGACGACAGATATCTACGAGCTGCTATTCAGGAATATGACAACATTGCCAAACTAGGGCAAATCATGAGGGAGGGGCCAATCAAGGTGAAAACATTCACAATATGGACATGGTTTTAAAATCAAACAACTTAAAAGCCCATTTAGGTAGGAGAACATTTCAAACAAGAAAAGCAAATAAAATCTTTGATAGAAAACAACAAATATATAGTTCAATAATCCATTACACCGTGTCCCTACATGGTACGACAATTCATGGTCAGCCGATACAGCTTTAAGACGCATTCATTCATTCATTATTTATTCATTTTTTGTCAAGGATCTGAGGATATATCTGTATATCGACTAGTATTTTTGTAAAATACTGTTTAAAATGGCTTACTCTGGTTAGCTCTGCCCGCGGTGAAATGTCATTAGTCCAAAATCCTGCTCGACATAGCTGTACAGTATATTAAAAATCGAATAAGCTCCGATTGGCTGTAATTTTACTTGACTCTGGAAAGTTGTGTTATCGTACCTATTTAGGACGTGGTGTTACAGTGCTTTACAATACTTTAGTGCTACAGTTATTTTTGAGACCTGATTCCCAAATTACAAATGATTACAAATATAACAAAAGTATTTTGGATTTAGTCGCTATTTGTGGTGCTATTTTGTCCAAAACAAGATTTTTGGGAAACTGATATAAGTGAGTTGAGATAATGTTCTTAGATGAATTGTCAGAACCTTGTTCATGAATTCAGTTCATGAGACACAACATGACCATTCCTGCCATCCAGTCAGGGCTCGCTGCTCAATGTGGTACTGGATGATTACCTGAGACTCAAAAAGCTGTTTGCCGCTCGCTTGGTCACCAACCCAACCAGCCACGGTGACCAGTCATCAGTGACAGAGGTGGGCGTTGTGACAGGGTGTTGTGTTTGCTCTTCCCCACTGCTGGCTGACTCCGTCTTCACCCTGTCCTATCAGTAGAAACCCTGGGTTCTCCTGATGACTTCTGCTTCTGTTGTTCTCCACACTGAGTCATGTGACCTTGCTGATGTTTCCCCAGACTGTTGCTGTACATGAGCTCAGTTTTCTCTGCTCTATGTTTTACACTGCTTCACTGATGTGTTACATCTCTCTTTTAGTGTGTCCTTGAAAACTGGAGTCAAATTGTAAATCTTTGTTGATAATCCTTATTTCTCTCTTCCTCCCTCACATTCACCAATCCATAATTCATCCATCATTTCATCATCCACCCATTTATGATTTCATTCATATATCATTGTTTCCATCCACCCATCCATCCATCCATCCACCAACTAATCCATCCATCTCCATCATTTCATCCAACCATCATCCATCCATCTGCCAACCCATAATTGCATCCATCCATCCATTCATCATTTCATCCATCCCTCCACCTATCCATAATTCCATGCATCTATCCAATCACCTATCCATAATTCCATTCTTCAATCCATCCATCATCCATCAATCCTCCAATCCCTAATTTCATGCATCCATCCATCCATCCCTCCACCTATCCATAATTCCATGCATCAATCCTCCAATTCCTAATTTCATGCATCCATCCATCCAACCACCAATCTATAATATCTCCATCCATCCATCCATCATCCACCAATCCATCATTCAATCCATCCATCCATCAATCCTTAATTAAATTCATCCATCTCCATAATTCCCTGCACAATCCATCATCAATCTGTCCACCAATCTATAATTCCATGCTTCTATCTAACATTCAATCAATCCATCCAACCACAAATCTTTAATTCCATCCATCCATCCATCCATCCATCCAATACATAATCTCATGCATTCATCCATCCATCCTTTATGTTCTCATCTCTCAGTTGATCCAGAGTGACCTGGATGATGACAATGATGAGCGTGTTGGTGGAGGTCGAGGAACCCTTCGCTTCAAGCACAAGCTACCGATTGAGCTGAGGGGTCCCGACGGGGTGCACGCCGTTCACGGCAGCACAGGCACGCTTTTGACCTCTGACCTCAACAGTCTGCCTGAAGATGACCAGCGGGCCTTGGCACACTCCCTTGAAGCATTGCACGCCGACGGCGGACTGTATGCTGAACAAAACGCCCGAACCGAATCAGCCAAATCGACACCTTTACACAGAAACAAGGGCAGCGATACTCTGTCTGAGAGTCCCTTAGAGATCACAGAATTATGACTAGCAGAGGCCTCGCTGGTCTGAGACAAGTGACATTGTGCATGCCTCTCCTGGCTCTGTATTCTTCGTAGTAAATAATTTCCTGCGGTGTGGAGAGGAGTTCAGGTTTGTAAGAGCCAGGCGTGAGGAAAGTGTAGATGTGTGTGGACCAGGAATACCCAAATCAAGGGAGGTCCAAAGACCTCGGAGTCATTCTGTCAGGGTTATTTCAAGAGTGCCGAGACTCAACCCACACACACTCACACTACAAAAGATAAACAAATGCACTCTCAGACCAGTGGAAGGCCAAACATGGACACTAGTTTTAATGTAGTTAGTTTTTCATATTTGAAGGGGCACCAAGAAATAATTTGATGAAGAAGAATAATCATTTGAACTGATTATGAGTGTGTATCTCAAGGGCTTTTCACACAATGGCTGTTTTAATCCCAGTTTAAGGCCACTTTTAACCCTGGGATATAGTTTCACTTTTTTTGTTTTTTACATACAGTAACTCTCTCCCAAACAGGTATGTAGCATTGTCAGGGGTATACAGTGTTAAACAGCATGGTGCTAGCAGAGTTGTTCAACAGCAGACAACCTAACAAAAGCTAAACCTCTGACCTCAACTCATATTCATGCACTTTGTACTGTCGCAGAAACTCTCATGCGCCGTTTAGTTTCAGCTTCTGATGGAAACACTGAACACTTCCGGCAAGTATCCCACAGTGACCACACTGCTTTAGAGTGAAGAGACAGTATTATTATTATTATTATTATTTTTACAGATTTTATATTTTGTAATATATTTTAGAGGACTTAAAGGCGATGTTTAAACACTTTTTCCTATCCCAGCTTATGCAGAGACAACTATAATTAAGCCATTCGTAGGTTGACTTTCTCTGAAAAGCACTGTGGTGTTTCATTTGTTTGAGCATCTTGACCAACCCAACATAGCTATATTGGCTCAACCAATAGAGTGAGTTTGAGATTTGGTGGAACTCTCCGTTTGGTCATTTTCAGTAAGCCTATTTTCTCAAATTCGTTTTGGTCATGCTAGGACTAATTCATACCCACTCACCCTGTGTAAAGTATAAACGGTTTGAAATGTTGAACAAAATAACCCAGAATTACGTTAGCCCACGCCACCTTGAAAATAAACCTTGATCTTTCTAGTGTGAAAAGCTCATCAGATATAAAGGAGAGAGAGAGAAAAAAAGACAAAATTATCTAATAGAATGTACAGCTTTTTACTGGTGTTCTTTACAGACAAAAATCAGAAGTTTATGGAGACAACCATAAATTTAAAAGGCATTCTAAAAATGTTTGAAAGAACTGAAAAAAAAAAAAAAAAAAAAAAAAAAAAAAAAACCTGGAAGGCTACATTCAAGATGGAAAAATATTTTATGGACCAATGAGAAAAGCCAGTAAGCAGACCAAACACTGTTTCCACTGAACTTACTGAGGTAAGAGGTTTGTGTCTGGTCAAATGGGCAACAAAGAAAATGCTCTTCTCATTTTTTCGCTTTAACTGTGGGACTTTTTAATAATGCGTTTCATTAAATGGCAGTGAAACCTAACTGTGGCATTGAAGCTCACAAGAGCAACAAATCTTTAGATGGTGGAACTCAACTTTAAAAGAAGAAAAAAAAAAAAGTCAAGCTAAAACGTTTCTGCCCAACCATTGACAGAACACTGCTGCCTAAGAGGGGGGAAAATACCATGTCTTTATTTTCCTTTGTTTTTCTATTTTATATATAAAAAAATTGAGTACTAAAGGTATTTTTGAAAAAGAAAAATGCTTATCTACCAGACCGAGTGGTGTATAAATGGTTGTAGTGTATTTTTCAACTTATTTTACTGTCTTGTATGTTGTATGGCATTCATATATATATATATATATATATATATATATATATATATATATATATTTCCCCTTTTTGTATATATTATTTAATTTTTTTTGTGATTGTTGTCTCGTCACCAGCGATGAGGCTGTAGATGGAAAAACCTTTGTGGATCATGTTTGAATAAAGGATATATGCACCAGTTCTGCCTTAAGGTCATGAAGATACAATATTAAACCAAACCAAAAGTCGTCATGACGACAGCATTCCTCTATGAACTAGTGCACAGTGACAGGATATTAAAGATATTTTGCAACATGACACAGCACACAGAAACACATGTTTCTCTGGACAAAATTATGAATTAAGTCCTATTAAATTAAATTTGTACTGATTTGTACAGAAGTGAGTCTATAAAAAAAAAATATTTTTTTTTTTCCCCCTTCAATTTCAGCCTCCATTTAATTTTTAGTATATTATATTGGTATATACCATCAGCCCAAAGTTGTTAAAAACGAATTGTTTAGATTTAAAAGTTTATATTGCATTGAGGTGTGATATATTCCTCTTTTATACAGTAATGCAAATGAATACAAATATTCTTCTGCCATCTTGTGGCACTTGTACCAAAACACAATACTAGTTATTGATAGATAAGGGTTTAAATGGTTGGAGAGCACTGGGCAATACATATAACTTAAAATGAAGAAACACTGTATAATGACAGCACATAGTATGCATAAAGAAAACAGCTGAAATTAAAATGTATTTTACTCAATATCAAGTAACTGAAAACATCTGCCCAAGCACAAACTCAAGTTTTATTTTTGTACAATTTAAAATTTGAAAAAAAAAAAATAGACAAGTTCAAATTATATTTCAGTCACATCAAACTTTATCAACTTTAGAATGACTACACTTGGTTTGACACCAGAGCCAATCAGAAAAAATGAACTGAATGTGACAATATTTTAGGTGATTCCTGATGTTCCTGATTCCCAGTTAAGATGTACAGCATCGGCCTGTGATTGGTCAGTATGACAGACTCATCAAATCGGGTTCTGATTAGTTATTTTGCATCAGAGTAACTTGTTTAGGTCTGGAGGGACTTTCATTATGTGGCACGTGATGCTGAGCTGCCCGAACCAGTGGAGCTGCCCGTCATAGGCATTTTCTTGAGTGTCCGGTTAAGCTACAGAGAGAGTGAAAGAGGTCAAATCAAAATGTGACATGATGTAGATGTTAATTTGAATATACTGTAGATTCAAACATCCATATATGGAAACAGTGTTGCATTGTGTTTTGAAGAATGTGTACCTCCTCGAACTTGTGGATCTGTCGGATAAAGAAATCTCCATAGCGACGGGCAACTTTGGTGTCTGCAATATGGATCATGTCCTGATCGAAGAGAGAGAGAAAGTCACAATGTGTGAAAACTTGACTAAGACAGCAATTATTCTGAATGTTTCAGTATCTCTTTAGTTATCTTTTGCTACAATACTAAAATGCTAATGCATTAGTTAGTGATTTTACGCCATGCCAGCTTAAGTAAAATAACTTGCTATTGACGCATTAAAATAATCATTATAAGTCATTTTTTTGTAGTTCATTTATTAGTCAAAAAAAATAATAAAAATTGTTTGTTTTTTTAAATATATATATTTATTTTTTATTTTAATTTTTTTTGAAGTTGAGCATAACTTGGGAAAAATTATATTCATTACAGAAATGCATTAAACTTTTCCATAACAAACCCAGGACTGGACAACCACAACCTTACAATTCACTGATATTTTCAGGACTATGGCAACCCTGCATTTATTTCCACAAGTTAAAGTGTTAACTTTGGCAGTTCTAGTCTTAACACAAATAAACAGTCCACCCACCCACCCACACACACACACCCACACACACACACACACACACACACACACACCTTGTCAATGTAGAAGTCGACCTCAGAGGCGGACTGAAACTCTCCGTCCAGAGCAGAGATGCCGCTGGTCCACACCAGGTTCTTCATCTTGTGTTTGAAGACCAGCAGTTGGATACGGAACTCCTGCTCGGACATATCCAGGAATCCTGCCAGCTTGGCCACAGGCATGGTGGTGTAAAGCTTCAGGAAACTGAGAGACAAACAGATGGAGTCAGGACGAAACTTTTCTAATAACTGATGCTGCTTTCTTTGGTGCGAGTTATATATATATATATATATATATATATTATATTCAGCTGGAAACAATCGGACAAAACGAGATCAACACACAATATAAGTCTTATTTTTGCAACACACAGTGTTGTACCTGCGGATGGTGGAGAGCTGCGCCTGCTGTTGTACCTCCTCCGCAAACACTTTGAGCTGTTGTTGTAATGGTTCTTTGTGGTAGTTTGGATGAACGTTGTCGTAGTTTGGAACTACAGGCGACAGGAACTTGGGGCAGGCGAAACTGAACAACTCCTCAAACACCTGAAGATCTCTGAAAAAACACATTATTCAACAAGAGAATAATGCTATATTAATTGCTCTGTTTGTGATTTAACACCATGCCAGCTTTCATGGCTTTTTTCATGGTGAAAACCAGGTTCAAAATGTAATTATAGGTATAGTGGTTTAAAATAAGGGTTTTAAAATCTATTTTTGATAAAAAAAAACACTGAAACCTATTTGAATTTGCTCTGAAATGGCTTAACCTCATGCGACCCCACGTCCATATGTTTGGGCGTTGTATTTTGGATTTGCTATACGCAACGCATACTTTAAATGAATTCAAACCGACTAAATACTCTTTGCAAGACTCTACACTGTCATTTAAGGGTTAAACTTCTGGCGCACCGCGTCATGTGACAGTGTGACGTTGAAGCGCTACTTCTGGCGCAGCGCTAACAAAAGTGCATCTGGTAAGAAACCTAGAAGTTTTTTGACTGAAACCTGATTGGTTGTAAAGAGTAGCGTCTCTAGTTTCGTTTGATTTGGCGCTTTAAAAAATTCATTCATTTTTTGCGCATCAGCGTGCTCATAAATATGATGTCCACATATGTTGAAATTAGGACCACGTTCCCGCAAAAGTTGAAAAAACATGTTATTTTAAATAATTTTCATCTATAACGTCTGTGGGTCAATTTGCTTCATTTTAATGTACATTTTGCTATTGTTTTAATTTGTTATAACTGTACAATACAGTTCTATTCATTAACATTAGTAAATGCATTTCTATATATTTACTGTGCATTTTCACATTGAGTATAAATGTATTCATGCAAAAGCTGAACATTTTTTGCTTTAAGAGGCTTTATATGGAGTTAGGATGAAAATAAGGTGCATTTGGAACTGTTCTGAGACCAGCACAGACAGACAGCTCACTGGAGGTTATGCCATTCACTAAATAGGGAGCAAGGGTGCATCCTATAGCTTTCTATGCAGCTAAGTGCATTCACTCCTAAAATCTGACCAAAAGTTCAGTTTCAGGCTTCAGATGATGTTTGGACAACTCAAAATGTTTGGCAGACATGGGACAATGATAATCTTTACATAGATTCAGAATTTGTAATGTATAATTTTATTTTAACATGGTTGGCAGTGATTTGATGATGCTGGCCATACTTTGAATCAGAATTGATTCAGCTTTATAGAAAATCAGCTGTAATGTCTATAACGTCATTAAATACATGAATAACCAACACTCCTGGCCACAAACTATTTGATGAAAAAAATCTGACTTTCTATAGCTTGGTATTACTAAAAATTTCACAACTTGGTCCTGATGTCCACATATGTGGACATCAATTTTTAGGAAAATTATTTGCTCTAGAAATATAGATAGCTTGTTTATTAGGTGTTACTAGTTACAAATCAAAAAGGGAGAATGAGATGAAGGCAGAGTGTGCGTGTCCTCACCCTTTCTGCATGCGGAGCATCTTGTCGCCGTATTTCTCGCGGAGCTGTGTGTGGATGCTCTCATCGATGCGCATGGGGTACATGGTGAGAGCGATGGCCAGCAGCCCGTGCATCTGCTCGTTCTGTTTATTAATCTGAACAATACACAAAACCAATTACACATCACACAAATTCAATTTTCCAAGTGTAACATTAGAAACTTTTTAAGCACAAATTTCAGGACTGACTGATTGAATCTCACAAAAACATGCCAACCAGCAGACAAGGATCGCTTTTAAGGTGGTAAGAAAATACGAAGCGGTACAAGAAACTCAGAAGTTCAAACCAGTATGTATGTGTGTGTTAAATTTCTGAACACAGCATTTTGCAAAAAGCACAACTTTAACCACTTGTTTTTATGAAAAATAACAAACCTTTATGTAGACTTAGAGTTTATGCGCATCACCCTAATGCCATTCGTTTTTATGTAAGCTCAGGGTGAGTACAAATAGTTTTGCAGTTACTTAATATTTTTTTCCCCATTTTAATTAATGCATATTGTTCATTTAAATTTTTTCTAAAAATCAATGCATAGTTTGTGTAAGCTATTAGGGGTGCACACGACTGATCTGCCACCGATCTAAATCGGCTGATCTTCATCTTAAATCCGTGATCGGATGATTGTGCCTAGTTTTAGAGCCAAACTTTTTTGCAGCACGCAAGGAATCACACATACACTGCTACTCTAATAAATGAGCACTTTCTCAGCCATTGATGCATGTGGCCTTTGGTGGGTGAGTTGTTGGCAATTCTAAGCATTCAATAATTTAAACTTTCAGACAAGATGTAATTTACATGAATATGCCATTTTGTTTTTAAAAATGTGTACGAATTACACATGTATGAATATTAAGTTGCCCATTTTCTAGAGTCATTACGGTAGTAATTCTCACTCGCGGCACAGTGAGCACAAAGAGGATAAAGAGGCTGCAAACGGGTATAAAAATGAATTAAACGACAAATAAACATGCAAATACAAATCTGAGTAAACGTGATGTAACATAAGTCGTGACAATCAGAAGTTGTGTTGAGCGATAGAGACTGTTTGAGCCATCATGAGCGCTTTTAGCTTCACTCCCTTCAACATGAGCACTCTAGGTGTCAATCACATATGCGTGCTCTCCAGGTGCTCTCAATATCTCATCAGCCACTCATCTCAGTGCTATTCTGAGGGGATCCCAATTTAAATCAGATTAATGTTGGTCACATTACCACTAATTACAGCAATTACATTTTAACCATAATGGCGCCACGTCTTCACGCATTTGCTTAATAATTAGGGATTTGTGTTACAGCAAAATGCCAAAGACAGTAAACAAATCATAGATATGAATGATTTCTCACTGGAGCAGTTTTAGAGCTTGTAATGGATATATATTTCTTATTTTTGAACATATCTCTACTGTGTGTGATGCTCTCATGGTTTCTACTGGTTGCCAGTATGTCACAATGACCTTTGATTTTGACAACAGAACTATTCATAACCAGTGATTGACCGATATGGGTTTTTAATGGCCAATGCTGATATCCAGAGAGCAGGGTGGCCGATACATCACACAATTTAATATAGTAAATAACAAACATAAACTTGCTAAATAATGAATTAACTCTTATTTAGCACTATATTTACTCAATTTCACACTAAACTAACTTATAATAATATAAAATAATATTGTATTTTAAATGGTAGATAGCAATTTCTTCAGATTTCTGTTTAGTCATGAAATTTTATTAATTTATTTGCATGTGAAGAAATTGTTAATATATTAGGAAGGATATAACAGTACACACAGTTGTCCAGCAACCATGGATAGCATGTGCGCATTAATTGCATTTTCTAAAAAAAATACAGAATCAAACCAACTGCACATACAGAGCATAGTGAATATGAAATTTACTTATAGCGCACGTGAAGCGCTTTTACTTTAAAGTTGCACCAGAGATTATTTAGCAGAGATGGGCCACTTCTATTAAAATAAATGGGAGAAATTGGAACACTCAACCAAGGAGCTCTGAGTGCCCAACGGTCAACGGATGTAGAAAAGAAGTCCCGCCTTACAATTAAAAGAGCCAATCACCTTTTAGATACAGACATCACCTGTCAATCATCTCGATAACGCGCATTAGCTGTACAAGCTAATAGGAGTTAAAGAAGCACAATTTATGATTCCAGTATTGTCAGATTTTATTGCTGATTTGAAATGTTTTTTTTATCGTAATCTTGACCGTTTTTGAGATTTTGGTCTGTCTCCATTCAAGTAGATAGGAGCTGCACTGGCATGACTGGATATAGCCTCCCGAGAGCCTTCCAAAGATGGCCGACAGTGATCTGACTTGCTAGAAAGACTTTGGTTGCACTCACGCGCTCGTGCAGATCCAGCGCGAGCAGCAGCAATCTACTGACAGTTTAAATTGCCTGGATCACCTATGTGGATTGTCACGGAGAGACAGTCATGATTTGTGAATCAGAGGAACTTTTTATCCTGATCCTGAAGTTTTGATTCTGTCTGATAGAATACAAGCTTCAGAGGAAAATATTAGATGAGAGCTCGACGGGAAGAAAACACTGGATTTTCGTGAGGTTCCTGAATTACATCTGTTTAAACGAGAGATCTGCATATTTGCAGACGGTATATAATAGAAGTTTTATTAATATTTGCCTTTTATCATTAGAAAAGAAGGTTAAAAGTTACAAGGAACTGCTAAGGAGAGGCTGATAGAATACATGCTTCAAAGGAAGATATACAAGCACTCCACAGGATGCTGGATCTGCTGACGTTGTGTGAGGTTTATTACATCTTTTTAAATGAGATACTGTATGCTCATATTTGCAGATGGTATATGATATTCGTTTTATTGATATTTGCCTTTTTATCATTAGACAAGATAGTTAAAAGTTACAGGGAACTGTTGAGGAGAGAGGGTGAGTGAAACGGGTGAGCACTTTAACATTACGAGCTCAAATGTGTCTGCCGAGGCTCTGATATGCGGACCGTTTAAATGACACTGTGTTGCACACCGGTCTATTCTTGTAGTAACACGATGGCACGTAACAACAAAATGAACTGTGACTGGTCATTTACATGTCTCAGTCTCTTCACATGAAAGCATGTGATTCTCAGCGCCCTACAGGAACAAATCGGCCGATGCCGATAATTTAATCATAATGTTAGTTAATAAAAATACAATTGTTCATTGTAAGTTCATAGTGCATTAATGTTAACTATTACAACTTTTTAAAGTTTTTAAAAATGTATTAGTATATGTTGTAACTAACATCAAGTTTATTGGTTCATGTTAACTACTGTTGTTAAAGAATGTTAACAAATGGAACCTTTTGTAAAGTGTTCCATAATTTTACTGTGTGGGGCATAACATAACCGTAGCATATACAGTTGAAGTCAGAAGTTTACATACACTTAAGTTGAAGTCATTAAAACACATTTTTTTAACCACTCCACACATTTCATATTAGCAAACTATAGTTTTGGCAATTCTTTTAGGACATGTACTTTGTATAATTGTTTACAGACAGATCGTTTCACTTTTAACTTGTGGGCAGAACTGAAAATGCATGTGTGAGCAAGGAGGCCTACAAACCTGACTTAGTTAAACCAGTTCTGTCTGGAGGAATGTGCCAAAAGTCCAGCAACTTATTGTGAGAAGCTTGTGGAAGGCTACCCAAAACATTAGACCCAAGTTGAACAATTTAAAGGCAATGCTACCAAATACTAACAAAGTGTATGTAAACTTATGACCCACTGGGAATGTGATGAAAGAAAAGCTGAAATAAATTATTCTCTCTACTATATATCTGACATTTCACATTCTTAAAATAATGATCCTAAATGACCTAAGACAGGGAATATTTTCTATGATTAAATGTCAGGAATTGTGAAAAACTGAGTTTAAATGTATTTGGCTATGGTGTGTGTGTAAACTTCTGACTTCAACTGTAATTTGTAAAAGCGTGGCAAAGGGCCAAAGAGGGGAGAGAAAAAAAAAAAAGAAAAAAAATCGGTATCGGCCGATGTGTGTAAAAAAAAAATAAAAAAAAGAAAGAAATTCAGAGATCGGTATTGGCCTCTGACTTCCTGATCGGTGCACCACTATAATGGTTTGTGAATAAAACAAAATATAAATTTCACATGTGTCATTAAATGTTATTTTTAACAGAAGTCATTTTTTTTGTGGGTTAGAGCTCTCAACTACAAAATGACATAAAAATGCCCATTTCTGTTTAAAACCCCTTCCTTAACTCAAATGTATTAAACTGTCCAACATGGAGGAAAGTCATCACTGACCATCTCATATTTGTAAGTTGTTCTCTGGAACATGTTTCTGGTCCTCTGGATGTACAGCAGGATGTTGGCGAACACTCGGATGGCATCCTGATAGCGTCTCATCATCAGATACGCAAAACCCACGTAGTAGTAGGTGGTGATCTGACACTCAGGCACACGCGAGTACATGCTCTGAAATACACAGATACAACTGTCAATCAAAATTGATGACATTAATGCCCATTGATTATGAATCCATTGTTAGAACGATAACCTAATAAATGCACTGTTTTTTGTGTACTTTGTAATTAATTACAATGCAAGCACTATATTTGACATCTTACTACTTTTGTGTTTTTTCCCAATTTATGAATGTTTACTTAAAGAAACAGTTCACCCAAAAATAAAAATTCTCTCATCATTCAGTCATTATGTCAGTCATGCTCATGCCATCCCAGATGTGTTTGACTTTCTTCTGCTGAACACAAAAAGATTTTAGAAGAATATTTCAGCTCTGTAGGTCCATACAATGCGAGTGAGTAGTGGCCAGAACTTAGAAGTGATCCAATTGTTTTAGGGTGAGAACACACCAAAATATAACTCCTTTTTCACTATAAATTTTGTCATCAGCAGTCTCATTGGTGATCATGATTTCAAGCTCTTGAAATCATGATGTGCTTAGAGACTGCAACTGCAAGATGTGCAGTGAAAAAGGAATTACGTTTTGTCTGTTCTCACCCAAAACAGATTAGATTGCTTCAGAAGACATGGATTAAATCACTGGAGTCGTATAGATTACTTTTATGCTGCCTTTGTGCTTTTTGGAGCTTCAATGTTTTGGTCACCATTCACTTGCATTGTATGGACCTACAGAGCTTAAATTTTCTTCTAAAAATCTTCATTTTTGTTTTGCAGAAGGAAAAAAAAAAAGTCACATCTGGGATGGCATGAGGGTGGGTAAATGAGAGAATTTTCAATCATTGTTTACTTCATTTGTATCTTTGTTCTATTGTCTAACTGCTTGTAATTCGTTCCTTTGTTCTGTTGTTTTTAATTGCTTTACTGCTTGTAATTTGTGCTTTTGTTTTATTATTACTTGAGTTTACGTGAATAAATGGAAAAACATTAACCAATGTTTACTTGTTTGAAAAATACTTGAAAACCACATGCAAATGTTTTAACTGATTGTGTTATTGTTTATATTAATTACAATTTAAATAAAGGAGTGTGTTTCATAGCATATTAGTTTTCGCTGTGGTATCAAAGCTACTGAAATGTTTGAACTGTGAAAACCCCACTGTGTTTGGGTATCTTATTACCTTCTTGTTGAGTTCAATGTTCTCCAGGACTTTGATGGCCTGGTAGTAATCCCCCAGCAAAGAGTGAAGCCTGAGCAATCCCACCAGACTGAAATAACCCAACATCTTATAGAGAGAGTGACGGCCGTATTCACCTGCCACAGACTCGGGGTCACCTGTGAGATAAACACAACCATCACACTCAGATCTGAAGAATACAAACAAGAAAACTAAAAAGCTGGTCTATGAGGAATCACTGCAGTCTTTCACCTCCGCTGGTGTACACCTCCAGCTGACCATTGATGTTGCTCTTGTCCACCAGAGAGTGAAGAACATTCAACACGCTGTGAACGTTCCATATCTTGGGATTGTTCCTCAGGAACTCAATCTCCTCCTCAGATTTCTTGGCCGTCTTGCAGCGATACTGACTGAACGATTGAAACTATAGATCATAGAGAGATTCAGCATCTGAGTTTCAACTGGATAGGTTTGTTTCTTTAGAGGCATTCTGAAAGACGCTTTAAATAAAAGGCATTTCAGATTTGTTTTAAGCTACTTGTGCATTGACACATTAGCAACAGCAGTCCAAACAGAGAAAGTGCCAGAAGAAGAGGGCATCTGAGGTGTTTTGCTCTTACCTGGTAAATGAACTCATCGATGATGTCCCACAGCCACTGGTTTGGAAGCTCCAGTGGTGCTGGCCCATCAGCATCTAAGAAAATTCACCATATTTAACACTGATCAAAAACATGATCATTAAACTCAACTAACAATCTAAGGAATGTAAATGTCATTATATTTGTGAAACTAGTCTAATGGCACAGGGTTTTTTTTAAGTTACGAACATTTAAACTAAACAAACAAATGCATTAATCATCAATTTATATTTACAATGTTGCCTAACTTTACGTAGCCAGCAAAGTCATTGTGAATATATTGTGATATTGCAAAATAGTTAATTAACATACTACAAATGCTGAATTAATGGTTTGGACTCACTGAGGATGTAGTTGAAGAGGTTGCAGTAATTATAGTAGGACTCAAACCTCTGGTCAAGAGTTGGACCTCCCTACACATGAGACACACATTGTTTACAAGCATGATACTAGAGCTAATACTCAATCTAGGGGGCTAAATCTATATTTAAAGACACTTTCCTCCAGTCAAAATGTAAGAAAGACTACAAGAACATTTTAACAAGATAAACGAGCAGACACACTCACGCTGACTTTGGCGTAGATGTGTCGGTAGTACAGCTCCTTGTAGAGGATCAAGAAAACAGCATCTGTGAGACAGAACAAAACAACATGGTCAACAAAGAAATTCATACCTGCAAACCACTCAATCAATTTCACAGCACATTTCCAGCCTAATTTACCAGGATATATCTTGTAAAAAAATCTTGTATGTATATGCATCGATCAGCCACAACATTAAAACCACCAGCCTAATATTGCGTAGGTCCCCCTCGTCCCAGCAAAACAACGCCAAGCCGCATCTCAGAATAGCATTCTGAGATTATATTCTTCTCACCACAATTGTACAAAGAGGTTATCTGAGTTACCATAGACTTTGTCAGTTCGAACCAGTCTGGCCATTCTCTGTTGACCTCTCTCATCAACAAGGCATTTCCGTCCGCAGAACTGTCGCTCACTGGATGTTTTTTGTTTTTGGCACCATTCGGAGTAAATTCTAGAAACTGTTGTGTGTGAAAATCCCAAGAGATCAGCAGTTACAGAAATACTCAAACCAGCCCATCTGGCACCAACAAACATGCCACGCTCCAAATCACTGAGATCACATTTTTTCCCCCATTCTGATGGTTGATGTGAAAATTAACTGAAGCTCCTGACCCATATCTGCATGATTTTATGCACTGCAGCCACACGGTTGTCTGATTAGATAATTGCATGGATGATTGTTGGTGCCAGATGGGCTGGTTTGAGTATTTCTGTAACTGCTGATCTCTTGGGATTTTCACACACAACAGTCTGAGACTGAGGTCAGGGCTTTGTGATGGCCACTCCAATACCTTGACTTTGTTGTCCTTAAGCCATTTTGCCACAACTTTGGAGGTATGCTTGTGGTCATTGTCCATTTGGAAGACCCATTTGCGACCGAGCTTTAACTTCTTGGCTGACGTCTGAGATGTTGCTTCAATAAATCCACATAATTTTCCTTCCTCATGATGCCATCTATTTTGTGAAGTGCACCAGTCCCTCCTGCAGCAAAGCACCCCCAGAACATGATGCTGCCACCCCCATGCTTCACGGTTGGGATGGTGTTCTTCGGCTTGCAAGCCTCACCCTTTTTCCTCCAAACATAATGATGGTCATTACGGCCAAAAAGTTCAATTTTTGTTTCATCAGACCAGAGGAAATTTCTCTTTTTTTTTTTTATGGCTTTTTTTTGGCGGGTTTTGAAGCATTAGCTTCTTCCTTCCTGAGCAGCCTTTCATGTTATTTCGACATAGGACTCGTTTTACTGTGGATATAGATACTTGTCTACCTGTTTCCTCCAGCATCTTCACAAGGTTCTTGGTTAAAAAATGAGTTTTAATGACTTCAACCTAAGTGTATGTAAACCTCTGACTTCAACTGTACATACAGTACAGTAATGTGCAAAAGTCTTAAGCGCGTTATACTTTTCACAAAAACACTGTCTTAAAACAGTTATTTTACATATTCTGCTTTTAGTGTTTCAGTAGAAAATATCAATTTTAAATGAGAACTATGTATGACATTATTTTTGAAGACATCCTTACTATGCAACATTTTTCACAAGTGCCTAAAACTTTTGCACAGTACTGTATATAGTGTATCTATGTTTTTCTCTTTTGTAAGGTCGTGGAAACATATTTGTGGATTATTTCCTTTTGCAAATGGGAGCAAAAATAATATTTATTATGGTATCCCATTCTATAAAAGTTTACTCTGCTATAGTTTACTTCCGCACTCCAAACCTGAAAAGATGAAAAGGGTCCCTTAAGAGCTTCTGCTTCATAAATGCTCCAGAAAACCCCAGATCATTTCACTCACCGTTACCGACCAGAGAAGCGATGGCTTCTGCCTCTGGCCATGGGGACGTCTTAAAGAAGCGTTCTGTAAGCTTGTTCCAGCTAAAACAAAAAGAAAGCAAGATGAGAACAATATTTTCATACATTTGAATACAGACCATATAACTGTACGGTTGCGCACCTGTTCTCATAGACATCCTGGATCTCGTAGATCTTCTGCTCAATGCTCTCGCTGGACACGCGGTTGGCCTGCAGCTCATACACCTTCTGGTCAATCAGGTCAGAGATGGTTTTATGAAAATACTGCAGAAAGTTCTTGATGACCTCGGGGATCACGTGGTACGTCTGCTGATGCTCGTACTGACGTTCATAAGCCAGATCAGCTTTAGGGTCGCCTACACAATACAAAAAATATATACCTTTGTCTTTCATGTTCTACATACTAGAGGTCGTCCAATAGTGGACTTTGCCGATACCGATAACCAAGCTGGTGGAAAAGGAAGATTTTTAAATCTTAGTCTTTCCTTACCATGATGGATACAGAAATAGAGGCAACAACAGTCCAAGATGAATAAAATCCCAGATGCAGTGTGCTACTTCCTATCTATAGTGCTGTAAAAAAGTATTTGCCTGATTTCTTATATTTGTGTTTTTTTCACACTAAATTGTTTTAGATCTTCAAACAAGATATAAAACTGAGTAAACACAAAACACATTTTCAAATATATATATTTTTTACTGAAGCAAAAAAAGTTATCCAACACCTATATCACCCATGTGAAAAACGAACTGCCCCCTTAAAATTAATAGCTGGTTTAGCAGCAACTACTGTAATGTGATAACTGGAGATCAGTCTTTCACAAAGCTGTGGTGGAATTTTGGCCCACTCTTCTTTGCAGAACTGCTTTATTTCAGCCACACTGGAGGGTTTTCGAGCATGAACTGCCCATTTAAGGGTCCTGCCACAGCATCTCAGTTGCGTTCAAGTCAGGACATTGACTAGGCCACTCCAAAACTTTAATTTAGCTTCTTTTGAGCCATTCAGAGGTGGACTTACTCCTATGCTTTGGATCATTGTCTTGCTGCATAATCCAGTTGCGCTTGAGCTTCAACTCACGGACTGATGACCGGATGTTCTCCTTTAGGATTTTCTGGTAGAGAGCAGAATTCATGTTTCCCTCAATTCTTGCAAGTCGCCCTGGCCCTGAAGCAGCAAAGCATCCCCACACCAACATACTACCACCACCATGCTTAACCGTAGGTATGATGTTCTTTTTGTGGAATTCTGTGTTCGATTTACGCCAGATGTAACGGGACCCCAGTCTTCCAAACAGTTCCACTTTTGACTCATCAGTCCACAGAACATTCTCCCAAAAGCTTTGAGGATCATCAAGGTGTGTTTCAGCAAAATTCAGATGAGCCTTAATGTTCGTCTGGGTTAGCAGTGGTATTCGCCTCGCCACTCTTCCATGGATGGCATTTTTGGTCAGTGTCTTTCTGATAGTGGAGTCATGAACAGTGACATTTATTGATGCGACAGAGGCCTGCAGTTCCTTGGATGCTGTCCTTGGCTTTTTTGTGACTTCCTGGATGAGCTGTTGCTGTGCTCTTGGAGGAATTTTGGAAGGTTGGCCACTTCTAGGAAGGTTCACTACTGTGCCAAGTTTTCTCCATTTGGAGATAATGGCTCCTTTTAATCAACTTCATGCTGCTGAAAAAGTTCTATTTAGGTGTTGATTTGATTGAACAGGGCTGGCAGTAATCAGGCCTGGGTGTGTCTAGTCCAGCTGAACCCCATTATGAATGCAGTTTCATAGGTTTGTGGAACATTATCATTTAAAAAAAAATTTTTTTGTGTGTGTTTACTCAGATTGTGTTTGTTTTATGTTAATGTTTGTTAGAATTTTTGAAACAATTTAGTATGAGATATACAAAAAACCCAGAAGAAATCAGGATGGGGGCAAATACTTTTTTCACAACATTGTATCTACCTGTCAGTCCATCTATCCATCCATCCATCCGTCCGTCTATCTATCTATCTAGGGCTTGACATTAACATATTAACAAGTGGAATTTTGAACGGGCAAGTTAAAGACAATTTTACTTGCCAACATTACTAGTAGCCTGATTAAAATCTCAATAACGAATGCTAGCGCAATAGCTATGATTGGGGAGATTGAGTACAATTTTAATAATTCCCGTATGTTTCACTTTCAAAATGCGGGGAATTCGCTCTACTGGGTCGCCCTCTCACCTTCACTTGTGCAGCGTTCTGCAGCTTGTGAGTGCGAGCAGTGGGGAAGCACATATTTACTGAACTTTAGATTTTACATATATAAACGGATGTAAACCTGTTAATTGGATACGTGAATGGTGTTGTAACACGTCTCTGTAAGCGAGCGATGCGATTAAACTATTGTTCCTGTTTATAATTAACAAAGCTGTCTTCATCGCAGGTGCGCAACGCTGGAGAGATCTAATTGTCGTCACATCGTAGCGCTCCCTCATAATACAGCAAGAAAGGCAGAAATTGCAAAAATGCTTTGAGTAATAATACCATTTGTAGAGTGAAGAGAAATGCTTAAAACAGACTTATGCACCCGTTACAACTCTCACCTTTCTAGAGCTTTCTAATGTACATATCCGAGGTATTTTCTCTGCCATGTGAATCAGTCAATATTAATAAGTATGTAACAATCCACATTATAATAATATTAATACTATAAGATTACTAAATTATAAACAATGAAAACATAAACAATAAAATGCAAAGTAACCTCTTCAGTAATCAAAATACTTTTTGAATGTAACTGTATTCTAATTACCAATGATTTAAATTGTAACTGTAGTGGAATAGTTACTTATATTTTGTATTTTAAATATGTAATCCCGTTACATGTATTTCGTTACTCCCTAACACTGCATATGACAATGCTTAATGTCGAGCCCTGCTATGTATCTATCTATCGCCCATATGATAATAGAAAGTGTTAATGTGAATTTTTTTGCATTAGGATAAATGTATTCTTTGCACATCAGCTGTTATATACGCTTTTATTGACTGTTAATACATGCACATATGTGATGGTCAAGAGTGATCTGATACTCACCAGTGTGATAGTCATAGTCACTGGGGTAGCTGTTAGGGTCATACTACAGACAGGAGATAAGAAAACAAAACACTTTTGTAAATTACAAAGCAAGACGAATATGTTCAGAAGGTGAAACTGACGCCTGTCCAACATCCTGCTATTTCATTAACCAACATGCTCTGACCGCTTTAATATATTTAATGTACCAGGAACGTGTACTCACACTCGTGTCGTCATCGTCTATAGGGTAAGACATGGTGAAGTTTATTCGTCTATTTTCAGTTTAATCCTTGAATAAACCACGATGCTACCAGCCGACCACGCACGGAGGAGAGAAAGGAAGTCCCTGTCAGCAACTTCCGGTGACGCAGCCGAAGGCCGCGATCGGAAGAACTTTTAACTAGCTTAACTAGCATAAATAAATAAATAAATAAATAAAAATAAATATAAATTATCTTTGGGACCTATTAACTAATTATTAGCGGTGTAAAAAGCGCGGTCAGTGTGTTTTTATTAGCAAAAGATCTGCAAAGGTGTACACATCTAGAGTTAGTATGCATTTAGCAGACGCTTTTATCCAAAATTACTTCTAAATGAGGAATACAATAACAACATCCTACGTGTAGGGTGTCGCAATACAAAGTCTATAACAGAGATGAAAACGTGAAAAAAACGTTACAAATATTTTCCCCTCTTTTATTCAATATAAAGAATTTAAATTATTGAGCTATCATGTTTGCATTATCAAGTGGCCATGATTGTTAGCGTCAGACACAGCAGTTCTCCTCCAGAGGGCGCTCGATGGCTCAGAAAGCCAAGTGCCCAGTAAAGGGATAGTTTGCCCAAAAATGAAATTTCTCTCATCATATTCTTACCCCCATATTTCAGCTCTGTATGTCCATACAATGTAAGTTAATGGTGACCAGAACTGTGAAACTACAAAAAGCACATAAATGCAGCATAAAATTAATCCATACAACTCCAGTGGTATAATCCATGTCTTCGTGTCAATGACAGAATTTTGCTGTCATTGACCACAATGTAAATAACAAGAAGGATAATAAGGCCAGAATTTAGTGATATGATCTTATAAACGTATAAACAAGCACAGAATGTACAGCAGAATAATACCCTAATGTCGGCTACTTTTTTCTCCCCTTTTTCTCCCCAATTTGGAATGCCCAATTCCCAATGCGCTCTAAGTTCTTGTGGTGGCATAGTGACTCACCTCAATCCAGGTGGTGGAGGACGAATCTCAGTTGCCTCCACGTCTGAGACCGTCAATCTGCGCATCTTATCACGTGGATTGTTGAGCGCGTTACCGTGGAGACATAGTGTGTGTGGAGGCTTCACGCTATTCTCCGCAGCATCCACGCACAACTCACCACCCGCCCCACTGAGAGCGAACCACATTATGGCGACCACGAGGAGGTTACCCCATGTGACTCTACCCTGCCTAGCAACTGGGCCAATTTGGTTGCTTAGGAGACCTGACTGGAGTCACTCAGCACGCCCTGGATTCAAACTCGCAACTCCAGGGGTGGTAGTCAGCATCTTTACTCGCTGAGCTACCCAGGCCCCTGTCGGATACATTTCTAACGTCAGAATTTATAGTAAAAGAGTGACTGTAAGGATTCACTTGTTGCTGTGTGTTGATATTGAAGAGACAATAATAAAATCTGCTTCTTACCGAGAGCGTGACGATGCAGTTTTTTAATGTCTCCATTTAAACCTCCCTTCATATTTATCTGCAAAATCTCCAGTGCTGCCTTAATTTATTTATTTTAAAAGGTGATCAGTGCCTGATCTCTTATTCATTCTGCCTGTGCAACAGCGTGATGAAACGATGGCAAAATGTAATAAATGGTCAAACTGTTTGCGCTACAAACCAATGTGTTTATGAAAATAATAATTAATGATAATAATACAGTATGATGACATATATTGCCAGCCTGCAATATAAAGCAACATAATGTAGCATTTTTGTGTTGCCAAAATAGCTGGAGGTGGCTTATACTGGAAGAGGTCCACATTCAGGGAGGATAATGGTGGCGCCCTAGTCACGCTGAAAAATAAGGTGGATAGGTGTGGGTAAGAAACAGACTGATGTTTAAATTCTTTTTTCACTATAAATTTACACTTTCACTTCCACATTCTTCTTTTTTTATTATTGCGATTCACATTTTTCATGCTTATTGCCACTTACTGGTCGGGGCTGGTCTAAAGTGGAGATTTATAGAAAAAAATATTTAAATATTGATCTGTTTCTCACCCACACCTATTATATCTCTACTGAAGACATGGATTTAGCCACTGGAGTCATATGGATTACTTTTATGCTGCATTTATGTGCTTTTTGGACCTACAAAGTATTGGTCACCATTCACTTGCATTGTATGGACCAACAGAACTGAGATATTCTTCTAAAAATCTTAATTTGAGTTCTGCAGAAGACAGAAAGTCATACACATCTGGAATAGCATGAGGGTGAGTGAATGATAAGATAATTAATTTTTTGGGGAGCACTATCCCTTTAAGACGCATTTGAGAGATGTGTACACTAAAATGTAAAATCATTTAAATGTAATAATTTTAAGTCTTTCTTTTTTTACAAGACAAATTGTATTTTGGCGCAACGTATATTATAAGATGATTAAATAAGATACTTATTCATAGGGAAAAAGAGGACACCCTGACCAGCCATGAGAAAAGTAACATGTGACAACGCGCTCCAGCAGAGTTCTTGACAACATTTGAAATCTGAATACACTGATTATTATTTAATTTATTAAATATTATTAATAGGTTCATTATTATAGATCTATCGTACCTGACTAATTAGAGACAAGATTTGGGCCACTAAGGCTGTTTCATTCTAATTACTCAGCCGGTACGATGGGTCTCATTAATAATTTTCACAGTGCCTTGTCAATTAAATGGATATTAAAACGTTTCATACAATTATTTTGATAAATATTACATTTATAAGATTTAAACTCAGCGTGGTCACGTGCTTTAAAAACCCGCTGTTTTTTATTTGATATATTTCGATCTGCAATACCATGAGTGTCCTGTAGATGGTGCAGATGTTCCTATATATGAGCACTAACATCTGCCTGCCCATAAACGTTGCTCTAACATTTTGCAGCTGAGTTATTTCATGAGTGGCTCGTTGAAAATAGTTTTATTGAATTTTATAATGAGGCATTTCATGAAATACCGTGAAGAATTGCACTTTGGCCTACAACACAACTGTTGTATATATATATATATATATATATATATATATATATATATATATATATATATATATATATATATATATATATATATTAGAAAGTGAGCAATTTGATTTAGCGAAAGATAAATAAGTGAGGCTCTGAAATCCCTCATGTGCAGGTTAGTCGTGGGAAGAAGGCTGTTATGAGTTTTAATAACCAGTGCCATATGTCTACTTGTTTGGCTTGAAGGTTATTGGAGAAATGCTGTTCAAAGTGCTTGTTTTGAATTAGTTTAAGCCACTTGGCATGTAAGTGCAAACAAGCCAAAGTGGTTAAAGAAACTCAAAACACAACGAGACACCAGGACAATTTTTTGTGATGATGACGATGATGGTATGGTAAAGGAAGATGAAAGGGGCTAAAAGCGAGCATCCCACACTTTGTAGTCCTTTTAATTAACAACATTATCAAATATTTTACATTACATAATGCATTACAGATAAGTTAATGTACATTTAAGTAGGTAGGAATGTCATGAAATTTTGATTAATGTATTTATATGAGGTCTGCTAGTCAAAAGTCTCAACACACTTGACTGAATTTTTTTCTCTTGATCTTGAAAACCTTTTGATCTTAAAGGAATAGTTCACCCAGAAATGATAATTCTCTCATCATTGTGCCTTTCCAGATGTGTATTTATTTCTTCTGCTGAACACAAACAAAGATTTTTAGAAGAATATTTCAGCTCTGCTGGTCCATACAATGCAAGTGAATGATGACCAAAACTTTGAAGCTCAAAAAAGCATATAAAGGCAGCATAAAAGTAACCAATAAGACTCCAGTGGTTAAATCCATGTAAATGTCCACTTTCACTTTCATATTCTTCCTCTTTTGTTTTCGACGATTTGCCTTCTTTGTGCATTTTGCCTCTTACTGAACAGGGAGGAGAATTTAGAGTAAAAAAGGATTCAAATATTGATCTGTTTCTCACCCACACCTATCATATCGCTTCTGAAAACATGGATTAAACCACTTATAGATTATTTTAGATTACTTTATAGCTTTTGGAGTGCTTTTTGAATAGACCAACAGAGCTGAGATATTCTTCTAAAAATCTTTGTTTGTGTTCAGCAGAAGAAAGTCATACACATCCGGGATGGCATGAGTGTGAGTTAACAATGAAAGAATTTGCATTTTTGGGTGAACTATTCCTTTAAGCTTTAAGGTTTACAAATATAAATTGTGCCTATGAATGTCTTTACAAAACTAATGTTATATAATATGGATGACTTAGACCGGATAGTAAAGAAAAATCAGCCAACAAGTGTCCAGCATACATGAAAACGTATTTACTTCTGTTTAAAAAACAGTCATCAAAACATTTAAAAGAGTAAGAATAAAGAGTAAGTAGTGTATAACACTTAGTGTATATTCATTTTTGAACGTGCATTAATCACTAATCTGTTGAGCATTATATAGCCTAATATTTTGTTATGACATATTATTGAAAGTTTTAAAGTGTTGCAGGATATTAAAATGGATGTAGGCCTCTATTTACCATCACCATGTCTAAAAGAAGCCCTTTGTTAATGTCTGTGGCTTAAACCAGCACAGCATATCACTTATTCCCAAACAGTGTGTGATTTACGTGTTCATGAAAAGAAACACGACAGAGAAGAGTTTTTAAAACCCTCAGCTACCAGCATCTACAGATTCCTCCCAAACTCACCTCCCGACTACAGCACGGGCATCCGATAAGACCTGCGCGGAAACACAGTGTGTGTGTGTGTGTGTGTGTGTGTGTGTGTGTGTGTGTGTGTGTGTGTGAGAGAGAGAGAGAGAGAGAGAGAGAGAGAGAGCTGCACACAGGCACTGAAGAGAAAGTCGGGATAGTCCAAACAGAGCGCTTCACTTCGTTATGTTCAGATTGAGACGAGGAAAACAAGACACACTCCATACCAACGCTACTGAGTTTATATCTGTTATCAAGTGCGCGAGGTACGGGATTTAAGGAATTAAGCTTCACTTTGGAGATTCGGTCCAGTCTGAAGAGTTTTTGTGGAATTTTTTGCGTCTGGTGAAGTCTGAGGATGCGCGTCTCGATCCTGCTGCTTCTCTGCGCTCTTTACGCAGGAGACGCGCACAAGCTATCCGCGCTCACGGTGAGTCACACAACACTTTATAATCTCTCTCATCAATACATTATTATTTATGCTTAACTGATCATTAGTTTATATAGTAATTGGCTGTATACGAAAATAAATCAAGTTTAAATAATTGTAACTATTTGAATGAATATTGCATGATCACCAATAAAGCATTAATGTAATAATGTTTAATAATAATAATGAAAGTTAAAGTGTTATTATTGTGCTATTGTTTTTTCTCCATAATGCTGACAAGAGACTTAAAATGGACCTATTATTACATTATATATATATATATATATATATATATATATATATATATATATATATATATATATATATATATATATATATATATATAATAGACTGAATCAATCCTGGCAACATTAGGTCACACCAACAAAAGACATTTAACAAAAGTCAATTTAAGGGTCAGATGAGGTAGAAATAGCTTGTTAAAGTAAAACTGCAAATTAAATGTTTTACCGTGTAAATTAGGGTAAATCTGATATTAGCCTGTCAATAGAGTCATAATTCTTTTTTTATTGGTAAACACGCCAAGTTGCTAAAGGCTGATCATTTCAAGTTGATTTAACACTCTTTTTGTGAATTTGGATGCAGAGCATCATGGTTGTTGGCATGTGCTTGTGTGTTTGTGTTGTAAAGCGAGAACCTCAGTTATCTGAGTAAGGCGAGATGAGTAATCTTGGGAATCCTATTTGGGCTCATGAGTGGTGATGTTTGTGAACTCAAAGACATTAAATTCTTCAAGAAGGTAACCAGAGATCCACAAGCTTGCTTTAAAACATAAAGAAGGCTTGTGGATCACATGTTTGTGTATGTGTGATTTACTAAAGTGAGCTACAGGTGCACTCTCACCTCATGCTTTGCCTTATGTGTTACAGCGGTTTGGTTCTTGCCTGCTGAGCGCTGGGAACTTGGTGAGATTTTCTCCCCTCCCTGCGGCCGCTGCATGGCCTCTACATGGACGTCTGCCTGTGTACACAGGCTTAGGGCCGCTGATTGCGGGAAGCCGCTCCCCATTAACCGAGTGAGAGAGTGAGTGTAGCTTGTCCCACTGGGACACGGCCGCTAGAGAGAGAAACAGATACACACAGGTCCATCCAGAGCTTGCACACAGAGCAGCTTTGATGGACTACGAAGCTCAGGCATTTATGTCCAACCAAGTCAGCGCCCGCCGAATGCTAGAGAGAGTTTGCACTTTCAGTAGAGAGGCAGGAAACAGCCCACTTTCTAATCCATAAATGTTAGACGATGGTCAATATTTGTGTACCTGTCAGGGATTGCAACAAATCTAGTATGTAATGTGTGCTTGGCAGCAGATTTGGATGGTTTGCTGCAGCTGGTATCTGCATTTGTGGTCACAGTTTTGTTTATTCCCATTAAACACAATATGCAGAAAAAATGATTATTTATTTTATGCTTAACAGTATTCTTTTCTTAATGCGTATGACATTCATACTGCTAAAGGACAAAACCTTGTGTGACACCAGTGTATTTTGTCTCTGTAGTTTTGTAGGACCAAATAATTGTAGACCCAATGAAATCAAAACTGGGTTTTGTGTATTTATGTCCATGTCTATTTGTTTTGCGGCCATCTATATTGCTACCCCTAAAAGTTGACAAAATTAAACTTTAGCATCCATAAAAGCATTTCAAATTTACAGTTTTTCTCTTATGGGCAACTAAACCAAAAATTGTATTGACTTATCTTGCATTACACAGATTTTTGCCTTTTCAAATGCTCTCTAGAATGAGAATATCCCTCCCACTAATACAAACCAACTAGCAATGTCCATGGCTCTGATAGAACTAAAAGCTTATGGGCTATTTAAAAAAAGGAGACAAGCCCTTTAAAAAGTCCCACCCAAATGACTGGTACAAAACGCGTCAACACAGGACAGAAAACTGTGCTTGTCAAGCTATTTCCAGCCTGATCTCATGAAAATTACGTGACTTGTGCAACATTTTTGCAAAATGATATTCAGCAGTTCTAGGTTGAAATGTCCACTGAGTGGCACTAAAAGCGAGTTAAATGTTCTCCCAAACAGAGGTTTTAAGGTTAATGCTCATGGAGTTTTAAATCAACAAAACGTACCTCCCTACCCTAAACCTTAAATCTAAAGCTAACTGATAGTGTCAAGCAAATGTAAGATGAAAAATGCAATTGTTGAAGCAAACCACGTCATGTTGTGAAGCTTCTATAACACCTTTGGCTCACGTTTCGACTCACGTTCTCTCCTGGATTCGTACTCACAAGAGTCACAAATGTTAAAATGCATTGCCCTACAAGTCATGTGCTATATTAAGAGTTTAAATGACATAAGACTGTGTGCAGGATCTTGCACTGTGTGCGGAACAGGGTGAAAGTAAATGTTTATGAACTGATAATATGCCGTTTTACTCATGATTTGTGTGAAATTGAATGAGTCATTGTTGTAGCGACTCTTGTGTTAATTTCACCAGGAAACTGCTGCGATACATACAACATGTCACATAAAAATAATTTTGTAAAAAATGTAGGGTTACAAATGTAATTCGATGAGACTATGTTAGCAATTCAACAGGGTTTAAAAGATAGTTAACAAATAATGGAACAGAACAAAACAGAAAGGGAAATGTTAGGTAGAATGTTGGCCTCAGTCACCATTCACTATTATTGTATGGATAAAAGGTGACTGAGGCTAATATTTTGCCAGACATCTCCTTTTATGTTCCATGAAAGAAAGAAAGTCATACAGATTTGGAACAACATATTATATTAATTTGGTGTGATATTGGTGAGGTGGTGAGTTGTTTTCTCATTTTCTATGTTGAGACTGACCACTGCTCTGCAGTAATTTTGTGCAGTCCGGTATCCTCTGGGCTTTGAGCCGCAGAGTTTTCGCCTGGCATACCCATCTTGGTGCTGAAGGAGGCTGTTAGCACCTTGGCCAGAGATACAGTTGCTGTCAATGTTTCTCTGCTGGCATCTGCTGCTGGTGGGTCATCTGGGATGGCAGCTATGTGGCATTGGGCAGAGGTCTCCTGGGCACCTGCTGCAGCCTGTATCTGATGGGGAAGATATGCTATTTTTTGAGAAATGGTAATTAGGGGAGTTCATTTCATGCAAGGCGTAAGGTACGAGCCTCTCACTTTCAAAACACTGCAGCAGAGCTCTGTTTAAATAAGCTAGCTGTCTCGATTTCTCTGATTCACCTGTAGTAGTTTATCAATAGGCTCGGTTGGTGAGAACAAATAGGGGCAAATTTTATAAACATTTACGGCATTTTTGCATGCTGCAATTCAGGGCAAAACCCTGCATCCCAGGCCATGTTCACACTATTCCATTTAAGCTTAAAACCAAAATGTTCATTTTCCTAATGTCATCATTTTCCAAATTATGCAGTTATGGAGACCGTTTTCGAAAGTCTGCTTTTTCGGTGGAGGAAAACGCCATTCCAGTGTGCATGGGAGGCGTAAATGAAGCAAAGTCAATGCGTTTTCAAATGAAAATGGACCCATAGTGTGGACGTGGCATTATTCACTAGCCACCCGCAATGCAATTTAACCAGACACTACTGTATCTACACTGGTATGGCGCTGCACCGTGCATATTTAAATAAAGTAATTGTTATTCTTTTCAATGCAAACACGCCTCCTTTCTGTGTAACTGAGGCTTATTATAGATTAGACATTAAACAGTCAGCGCTATTTGACTGCTGCAACTAACATTGCACAATTAAAACTAAATTTAATTAAAAAGAGATGTGTGTTTACATTTTCTGTTGATCATAGCGGCAGTAATTCATCAAATGATGAACCTACATGATCACACGGGAAGTTGGCATGTTGTTTCTGTGAGTTCCAGTATTCTAGGTTCGGCCACATTATGCCGACTTGCTGACAAGCACTATCTCCTATCAGACATGTTTGCATCAGCTCCAGTGTGTGTACCTTCCCTTGTGGTGCAACCGGAAGAGTGAGTTTACATCCTGCATTGAAACCAGGTAGAAATCACGTTCGGAGGTTATACTTTTTCCTTTAACATTACGTTTTTACACCACTGATGGTTAAGTTTAGGTGTGGGTTGGGGGCTAGAGTTTATAAAAAAGGCATTCCTCTTCACTGTATTACATCCTGTACAGCTGAGAGCAACTCGCTTCAAAACTCGCTTTTGGCGCCCCTCTGTGGACATTACATTACCATTACAAAAATGATGCTCACACATGCCCATAAACCCCAAAACAGTTACCACTTAAGCCACTCGAGGCAGTATTTCGAATTTCAGTAAGCACAGACTGATTTTAGCTAAAGAAAAGTCAATCTACTGTTTCCGATTTCACTGTTAGATCAGTCTGGATGATCAAATGACAGAGAAGAAGAGCGTTATAACCAGCCATTTCATTATTCGTTATTTAAGTAGATTTTGCTGCACAAAATTGTGTTTAGCACTCCACTTTACTTTAAGAAAGGATACGTTGGTGAATTTGGGTACTTGTTCCATATTAATGCAGTTTAAATGTCTGATGTATGTCAATAACTTGCAATATGCTTCCCTCGTATCGTTCCAAATGCCGGTGTTTTCTTTCTTCCGTGGTACATAAATGTTATTATCTAGTAAATTCATTCTTAGGTGTAGGGTTTTGGGAAGGGGTTAGACTTGATGGTTAGGTTTGGGTTAGGGGTTAAACTTATTTATAGAAATCATGATAACATCATTCATTGGTTTGTTTATTTTTCACTATGGTAGTAAAAGTTGTACTTTCTTGTATGATCCAACTCGTACAATTTCGCCATCTCGTATAATTTTTTTTTTTTTTAATGTTATTAAATTGTTTTGAGACCATGGATTGGTTGCCATGTTGAACCCAGCAGAAAAACCATCACTGATGTGTGAGAAGTATCCTGAAGCATAAGAAAAGTGTTACAAGACAATATTCAAAGAAAATCAATCCAGCTCAAGTGCAGTGGATTGTGTGAAGGAATGCAGTGTCATTATCGGAGTGCTGTGATTAACTGAGAAACACTCAGGCTGATGCTCCTCTGCTCATTATTTACAGGCCGAGCAGGGATGCCTCTACATTTAAACGTTAAAAAATGGCTGTGGGTAGTTAACCTGGGGGTTAGAGGTCATCCCATCTTACTCTCCTTAAACAACCTGGCAGAGCGGAATGTGGGAGGCAGAGCAGCATAGTGGAAACCCTCATTATCTCACACACAAATGTGCTGGAAGTTAAGCTTATCTAAAAGCTGTGAGTTGATTATATTAGATTATATTAAATTATATTAGATTATATAGAGTGACTCTACACTAGGTGTAAATAGCAACCAAAAGTATCTTAGCACTAAGTAAAAGTGTCCCACAGACACCCTACACCAACCCCTACTCCTAAACCTAAACCTAACCTTCCTTTACAAAAATTAAACATAGTTTTACTACTACAGTAACCATAGTATCACCATGGTATTTTGTAATAAAATCATATATATATATATTTGTTTTGCTATATTAACTGCATATTACTATAGAAACACCATGGTTAATTGCATAAAAACTATGACTTCCACCAAAAAACATGGTTACTATAGTAAAACCATAGTCAATTTTAGACAGATCAAACCTTTCTCTCAACTCCCCTACCTTCACCGTGACTAAATCACTGTGACGAAATCAACATTTATATACATTTTTATGTGTTATAATAGGTAGTTTTAAAGCAAATATTAAGAGTGGAGACAAGAAACAGAATGGGAAAAGGTGTGACAAAAGTATGAATCGAACCTGGGTTGTCTGCACGAAAAAGAAAAAAAAAATCATATATATATATATATACACACTGTATAACATGATACCTTTAATAAACTGTGCTGTTTGCTACAGTAAAGCAGATGTACATGAATATCAAAAACCCCATTCATAACTCTGCTGTGCCAAGTACCTTTAAAAATCATTAGAGCCATTACAGCGGGAATGGTTCTCTTTCTACACCAGTACTACATATAGAAGCACATTTTCCAAATAAGGTTTATTCAGTTTGACTCAAATGTGTCTGGTGGTGATCTTTTCAGAGATTTCTTACTTTTAAGCAGTGCAGTGCACATAACAGACAGAAAAGGCTTGTAAAAACAAATGTTTTGGTGGTTTTAGACTGGAGACATTAATGATTTGGTATGAATTTGATTTTAGCATTACTGTCTCAGGAAAGCCCATTACGGCATTGGATGCTTTTTGTTTGTCATTCCTCTGTTATTCTCCATTTTTAAAATCGCTCAAATGTATCTTCCCTTCCAGAACTCTCTATTGAAATCCATGTGGACCCTTAAGCCACAATTAAAATGTGATGCACACATGTAAACAAATAATGCTTGATGACTTTTTCCTCAAGGTCTAACTTCACTTTTCTGATGCATTTTTGGTCTTAAGATTTTAGTGGATGTTTGAAGTAATAGTTCTCCCAAAAAGGAAAATGTTCTCATCATTTTCTCACCCTCATGCCATTTCAGATGTGTATGACTTTCTTTCTTTTTTCTTCTTTTTTTTAATTTTCTCCCCTTTTCTCCCCAATTTGGAATGCGCAATTCCCAATGCGCTCTAAGTCGTCGTGGTGGTGTAGTGACTCGCCTCAATCTGGGTGGTGGAGGTGAATCTCAGTTGCCTCTGTGTCTGAGACTGTCAATCCGCACATCTTATCATGTGGCTTGTTGAGCACGTTACTGCTGAGACGTAGCATGTGTGGAGGCTCACGCTATTCTCCACGGCATCCACACACAACTCACCACGCGCCTCACCGAGAGCAAGAACCACATTATAGCGACCACAAGGAGGTTAACCCAACGTGACTCTGCCCACCCTAGCAACCGAGCCAACTGGTTGCTTAGGAAGCCTGACTGGAGTCACTTAGCACGCCCTGGATTCAAGCTTGCGACTCCAGGTGTGGTAGTCAGTGTCTTTACTTGCTAAGCTACCCAGGCCCTCCACTATGACTTCCTTTTTTGACTTCCTTTCTTCTGTAGAACACACATGAAGAATTTTAGAAGCTCTGTTGGTTCTCACAATGCAACTGAATGTTGACCAGAACTCAGAAAGTCCAAAAAGAACATAAAGGCAGCATAAAAGTTATCCATATGACTCCAGTGGTTAAATCCATTTCATCAGAAGTGATATAATAGGTGTGGGTGAGAAACAGATCAATATTTCAGTCCTTTTTTACTATAAATCTCCACCTTTGACCAGCTAGTCAGTAGGTGGCTGAATGTGGAAGTGAAAGTGTAGATTTTCTGTAAAAAGGACTTCAATATTGATCTGTTTCTCACCCACACTTATCATATCTCTTCAGAAGACATGGATTGAACCCCTGGAGTCTCATGGATTACTTGTATGCTACCTTAATGTCCCTTTTGGACCTTTAAAGTTCTGGTCACCATTCACTTGCATTGTGAGGACCAACAGAGCTGAGATATTCTTCTAAAAATCTTTGTTTGTGCTCTGCATAGAAAGAAAGTCATACACATCTGGGATAGCGTAAGGATGAGTAAATAATGAGAGAATTTTTATTTTTGGTTGAACTATCCCTTTAAGTTCACACAGGTGTCCACAAGTGTAGTTAATCACAATAATTATGGACATGTTTCACAACAAGAAAGTGTCCAAATATATTTAATTTTAATTTTGAACAATATATCTATTGATTTATATCCTAAAATAAACAAGCTTCTTTTTGTGAAATTTTAGCTGAAAAGTGTGCTTCTGATATCTTTCTTTAAAATAAATCACACTTGGTTTGATATTTTGTGCAATGCAATGAAATTGAAAAGTGAAAATTCTGTCATTGTTTGCTCACCCTCATGTCCCTGAAGTTTCTTTCTTCTGTGAAACACAAAAGGAGATGTCAGGCAGAACGTTAGCCTCAGTCAGCATTTACTTGCATTGTATTAAAAAAAGATACAATCAAAGGGATTGGTGACTGAGGCTAACATTCAGCCTAACATCTACCTTTCTGTTCCACAGACAAAGAGAAAGTCATATGGGTTTGGGACTGCTTCGGGGGGAGTATATGATGACAGCATTTTCATTTTTGGGTGAACTATTCCTTTATGTGCAGCTTAAATGTCCAAATACTTTTTGGGGGCCACTGTATATCAGTTAGATCATAACAGGACCCGTTCAAATGGTGCTCGCATTCATACGCAAAACTGTGCACCTGCAGAAGACGAAAACAAAATCTTTTTTTCTCTCTCGTCCTTCACATGACTACCAGCAGGCTGTCCCTTTTCTTGACGATTTTTCACAGCAATTACAGGCTTTTCTCTTTGATTGAGTTAATAGGCTGGATCTAAGCTGTCACTTTCTTCCTTTTCCACTATGCTGGAGACTAACCATGCCTAGGCAATCCCAGGAAGCCCCCATCGGGACCCTTTCACGCGTTTGCGCCTGCTCTCGCGCTCTCTGCCGGGCCCCCATTGACCCTTAGCGGGCAAGGTGTGAGGGGCCTCTCTGGGTCTGTGGTTGCAAGGCCCCCCTCTGTCCTTCTGGGGCCCCTTGGACCCCATGTGGCCCTCTGTTGGGCACAATGCACACTCTGCTGGAGGTTGGCCCCTGGATCACTGCTTTCAGTCCCACAATGCCTTGCTGGCAAAAGGGGGTAATAGGATTTGAGGTCTGTGCTCTGGTGGGTCCCTTGAAAAATATGTCAATTTTTCTCTCTGTCTTTTTCTCTTTTTTATCTATTTCTTTTTGTTTCTCATGCTTTCTCATTCATCTACAATTATTTTGCTTTAAGAAAGGAATGATTAAAAAAAAAGCAGAAAGAAAAAAAGAGGGGGTGGCAGCTGTGGTGGACTACAGTGTTGTAACCCTTAAAATTAGTTTTGTTGGTGTAACCTAGTGTATTCAGGTTGATTCAGTGTTGTTAAATAATATTTCTGACTTGCATAAAACCATTTAATTTAGACATTCTGACTTAAAGCACGTTTTAGGTAACATTTTTTGTCAGTGTAAAAGGTGTTTCAGGTCATGACAAATGGCTCTATTTCTTGTGTGTCTGTCTAAATGCTTCTGCAATATGTCATGTAGGAGACATGTTAACATGATGGTGGGTTAACACATTACAATATAGTTGTATACAGTACGTTAACAGAGATAGGTTCAATACATTAGTTACCATGAACTAACAATGAAACAATACTTCTTCAGGACTTATTAATCTTGGTTAATGTCAATATAAACATATACTAGTCCATTTTTTAAATGAAAAGTTGTATACATTAAAGGGAAAGTTCACCCAAAAATGAAAATTCTCTCATCATTTACTTACACTCATGCCATTCCAGATGTGTATGACTTTCTTTCTTCTGCAGAACACAAACAAAGATTTTTAGAAGAATATCTCAGCTCTGTAGGTCCATACAATGCAAGTGAATGGTGACCAAAATTTTGAATCTCCAAAAATCACATAAAAGAAGCATTAAAGTAATTCATAACTCACAAGCAATATGATAGGTTTGGGTGAGAAACAGAGCAATAAGTACGTCCTTTTTTGCTATAAATCTCCACTTTCACTTTTACTACTGCATCTTTTTTTTTTTTTTTTTGGCTGATTCACATTCTTTGTGCATATTGCCATCTACTGACGGGGCTGGTCAAAGACGGAGATTTATAGTAAAAAATTACTTAAATATTGACCTGTTTCTTACCCACACAAATCATATCACTTCTGAAGACATGGATCAAACAGCTGGAGGCGTATGGATTATTTTTATGCTGACTTTGTGATTTTGGAGGATTCAAAGTTCTGACCACCATTCACTTGCATTTTGTGGACCTATAGAGCTGATATACTCTTCTGAAATTCTTCATTTGTGTTCTGCAGAAGAAAAAAGTAATCTGGGATGGCATGAGGGTGAGTAAATGATAAGATAATTTTCATTTTTGGGTTAACTATCCCTTTAACAAATAACAATAGTAACAAAAGTGTCCGTCTGAAGCTGTCTACATTGACACATCCTTAGAAAAGCCCTTATAATAAATCTATCTTGGACTGATTAACGAATTCAAGTGCAAAATGAATGGATTGCTGTAAACTGTAGGCCAATAATTGGGTTATGTTCAATAATATGGAAATAAACAATATATTGGATTTTAAAGCCAATTTATTTATTATTGTCTTATCAATGCTTTACTCGTCTGCCACTATAATGTAATACATTTTAATTATCAGAATTATTATTATTTTTAAATATATACAGTATATTTAATTTTTTATCATTTAAATATAACTATTTATAATTATTTAAACATTATCTATTAAATTATTGGGGCTAGAGAATTAGAGGGGCTTTCTCAGCTATTTTTTATATTTTTAATATTGCGATTAATTGCAATTAATTCAATTATTTAATCACCATACAATGTAATTAATTTGATTAAAATTTATAATCGATTGACAGCCCTAATTTTACATATATTAACTCTTATTAATAAATGCTGTAAAAATATATTGTTCATTGTCATTTAATTATACTGACAGCATTCACTAATGTTACAAATAGAACTTTATTTTAAAGTGTCACACATTAGTGGTACCACACACACACACACACACACACACACACACACACACACACACACATACTAGCCCTAACCCACACCCTACCCCTAAATTTATATATATATATTAGTTATAAACCTGGTAATCCCGTGCTGGGTACTTGCAATTTAAATACAGCATATGCAGTTTGTTATTTTTTTAATTTTTTTTCGAGTATTCATGAACAGGTCATATTGCAACATTAGGCTATAACCATGTCAAATCATCACGTCACTCTTCTCACAGTGCAGCTTTGGCCATGTCTCTGTGCCCAGCTGTTGATGCCATGTACAGACAGCTGTCGTGGGTGGTTTAAGATTACCCGGTGATTTTCAATGGACGTGTCTTGGTTTGGCTACGTCTGAAATGATTGGCGATTATTTGGCTGAGTCTGGGTTTGTGGGGTCTAGTTTGGGTCCATCTCAACTGTTGAATCGCCGAATGTTTCTTGGCTCTGATGAGCCATCTGTGGTGGTCGTGTCGGTTTTGTCCATCTCTTGGACACCGGCTGGGACCGAATTGCACCGCGTTGGCCGCGAGAGCGCTTCAGAGATCGCTTGACTGAGTTTGGGCCGTCTGGTGCCAGGATTGTGAGCTCTCCCATGGCCGTTTTTGCAAGATAACCATCGTTGCCGATTGTGTTTAAGCTCGGCAGCGCTCCGGGCACAATCTGTTTCCTGACATCTCTGTCGCGCCTCCCGCAAACTCCCTGACAGCAGAGGGGAGAATGACGGAGCGGAAGGGGCGCGGGGTCACAGCTGCGGAGAACGAGAGGGAGAGAGTGCGATGGGATGAGAAAAAAAAAAAAAAAAAAGAGCACACGATAAAAATAATAATAATAATAATAATCTTAATTTTCACCACTATTTTGTTGTTGTTATCCAGGAAATATATAAACACCCTTACACGTTTACACGGAAAAGAAAATGACATTCGATTTTAAAGGGATAGTGCACCCAAATTATGAAAATTCTGTCATCATTTACTCACACTCATGTTTTTCCAAATCCGTCTGTCTTTCTTTCTTTCATGAAGTATACAAAAGTCTATGCCAGGTAGAACGTTTAGGACTGACAGCTTTAGTCACCATTATGTATGGAAAACAAGATGAAATGAAAGTGAATGGTGACTGAGGCTAACATTCTGTGTAACATCTCTTTTTGTGTTCCACGGAAGAAAGAAAGTCATACAGGTTTGGAACAACATGAGGGTAAGTAAATGATGAGAGAATTTGTATTTTTGGGTGAACTATCCGTTTAAGTCCTGATTCAAAAAATTCTAACACATTTAGTAAGGGAAGTGCTTAAAACAAAAACTTGTTCTTCCTTTGAATGAAGTATATATTTTCTTACCCCACTGGTAAATTTTTTTGTTTCCCACAAAAATCTCAATACATTTTATTAGATTTAGCTGAAACCAGACTTATAGGAACAGTTCACCTTAAAAATGGAAATAATTTACTTTAATAATTTACTCACCCTCATGTTGTTCCTTGCTGCATGACTTTTTCCATGGAACACCAAAGGAACTGTTAGGCAGTATGATAATCTCAGTCACCATTCACTTCCATTGCATGTATTTTCCAAACAATGAAAGTGAATTGTGACTGAGACTCATTCTGCTTAACTTCTCCTTTTTTGTTCCACAGAAGAAAGTCATATGGTTTGGAACAACATGAGGGTGAGTAAACAATGACAGAATTTTATTGTTTTTATGGGTGGACTATCTGTTTAATATCTTATGCCATTTTGTTTCTCAAGTAAATGTGGCTTTTTTTTTTTTTTTTTTTTTTCTCACTGGAAATCATGAAAAAAATATAGAGTGAAAATTATTTTCTTGCAGTGTAAGTGTGTAAGATAGACACAAAGAAAAAGCAAGAGAGCGAACAGGGTGAGAACACAAAAAGAGAGACTGTGTTTTTGTCAGAAACAAAGAGAAAGAAAGAGATGTAATGGTGGGCCGGAGAGTTTCGAGGGGGGTCAGTGTCAGCCCTGATCCCAGACAGCAAGAGTTTGTCAGTCACAGACTAGCGCACACAGACCCCAAACATGAGACCCTCTTATTCAGAAGTTAATGTGCATTCATTCATAAAGATTCTGAATCAAGAGTGAAAAGCGGGTCGTCATGGCAGGGCAATGAATGATGAAGAGAATCGTTGTCCTTTTGTAACTTATTTTACTTTCACACACAGAGACAGGATGTACTACAGCTGTTCATTTACATGTGGAGTTTTAGTAGTGTGGTCCATGTAAACAACAGTAGCCCACTGCCAAATGAAGCAATGAGCCATGACAGGTCGTGTGTTTTTCATTGATTTATGCCATTGGTTGATCAGATTGCTCAGTCGTTGTTCTTTCATAGCTCTGGAGACCTACAGGAGTTCTTATGCTTAATTTAAGGTTGAACTTTGTCTCTGATATTTCTCCTAAAATGGTTGAGGAGAAATTATGAGATATCTTTAATATGTCAAATGATTCTCCTAAAGAGCAATGAAATTTCTATTTTTATTTCTCCGTGGGATTAGGAGAAACATCCAAAACAATGTTGAAACTTAAATGAAACATCACTGGGAATGTCATTAAAAGTCTCATGAGATATGAAAAAGAGGAAACCAAAAGTTAGTTTAGTTCCAGTATGCTCACAGCCCTTCTTCCGATATGCCCAAACCAGCTTCTTCCCTCACATTCATCACACACACACTTCCCCAACATTCATCAACTTGAGATTTACGATTCGAGATGACAGCAGGGCTGTCTCCCATCGCCTGAGGCTGATCCCCCCACCCCCCCACCCCCTTCCAGGTGCAGAGCTCCCTCACATGTACACACACTCACAAACATAGCCATTTGTAGTTTGTCAGCCAGTGCTAATTTTTTGAGTGGATAATGATCCTACCCATCAACTTTATATGAAGAATCTGTTTCCTTTCATCTGTTTTCCCGAGGCTGATTTATAGGATACAGGTGAGTGTGTGTGTGTGTGTGTGTGTGTGTGTGTGTGTGTGTGTGTCACTAGCTTTTAAAGTGTTTTTGTATTTGCCAAGTTGTGGCAATAGATCACGTAGCCGATTGTAACTCATCCAAACATTAAACCCCACACCTGTGCAGGTAGTGTTCTGATCACAAAAGAAGTCGATTTCCAGTGAGGTGATGTTTGCTATATCGTTGAACGTTCTTGAAGTGCACAAAGAGTAAAATACACATTTATTCAATTAATGTGTGTGTGGGGGTCACAGTTTTTGTTTTTAATTCTACCTGGGCAGGTGTGAGTCTGACAGACAGATAAAAGCATTACACTAGAGTCAGTCGTCACCCATGACTTTCTCCCTCAATCCCTCATTCACAAACAAGATGTGACATGGAAGGAGAGAGGGGTCAGTGTGTGTGAATGTTATTTGTCTGAGTCTGACTGTGTGTTAGTCTGTGTTGTGTTTGCATGAACCTTTGTGTGTGTTTGTTTATTTGTGTGTGCTTTATTCAGTAAATTAATATAATGGAACTCGGAAGAATGGAGTTTGGAGCTTAAAAGATGAACAAAATAAAGCAACCTGGTTTCATAGAATCACATTACTATACCTACATTTTTGCAAACGGATTTTTAAGTCACTGGTTGTGCGTTTGGTGGCAGTTTCATGTTCGTCACACTATGTAATTTGTTTTGAGTCCTGAAGAGCTCGCGAGTCAACACAATCCTGATTTATGAGTCTTATCGACTGACTCACTGTAAAGAACCAGCTCATAAGAGTCATTGGTTGCCGAATTTGTCAGCATGGTTATGTTGCATTGTTTGTTGTTTGTTCAGATTCAATGTTCGTCCTCAAATTGTAGTACAAGTTCTGAGTGGTTTATGTTACTGCACCTTTTGACTCTGCACCATCTCCTTATTCTCTCTCTCTGTCTCTTTATAGTTTCTGCGTGTTGAACAGGATAAAGAATGCAACACGGATTGTTCTGGAGCTCCTCGCAAGCCGCTGTGTGCATCAGATGGACGAACCTTCAGTTCCCGCTGCGAGTTCCTCCGCGCCAAGTGCCGTGACTCTCAGCTGGAGGTCATTCGAGGGCCATGCAAAGGTCAGAGGTCACCAGTCATGCATGAACTGCTGCTGGTTGGGCTGATGCCCTCTGAGGGTCAGGGTTGAGGCGGGTTGGGTTAAATCCATCCAGGGATGAATGATTCTTTGAGAAGACAGAGTAGAATTATATAGAAGTATATACTCTATACACATCTACAGATACTGTATACACATGAAACATTCACAAATGGATTTTAAAGACAACATATAAACTTTAAAACTAATCAAAATCTCTAACAAACTCATCCTAGAGCTTTCAAGCTGCATCAACTAAATGTGGTACAGACCATCAGATTGTTCTGGAATAGTGTGCTATGTCTTTTCTAACTGATCGGGCTCTCGGCTTTTGCACAGCAGACTATAAAAATCTGAAAAATCCCATAGAATTACATTGTAGGATCGTTCAAACAGGCCAACGGAATGCTCATTAATTCAAATGCCAAATGTCAAAAAATGCAAATGTAAACAAACCTGCAAAAGGCAATTGATCTGCTTTACATTTCACTCTCTCTTTATAGCCGCTTTTCCCCCATCGGGCTGAGCAATTCTTGTAGCAAAACCGTGCCGTTCCTTGCCAGTTGGTAAGGTTACGGTTTCTTTTTCCACTGTGGTGCGGTGAAATCAGGACAATGTCCGTAACACATCCGTCTTTTGGTGACAGTGTGAGAGTTAATCACTGTTTTTACTCTGCTAATATATATGGAAGACATGGCCCATGTTACAAAAAGGAAAGCAAAGAGAAAAAAGGCGAGTGGTTTACCGTCATGTGCTGAGGGCTTGTGTATGCCACCAGACATGAACACACAGAAAAGTTCCAAGACTAGCTAAAAAAGATATTTATTGACAAAATATTATTAAGTATTATATGAAAATAGTATATGAGAATAGATTGATACATTTTGAGTTTTAATGAGCTAGCAATCTAATTGCCTGATGAAAAAGCCATTTAGAAAAATAAATGTAGGCTACAATAATAGTTAAACCATCATCATAAAATCATGAAGATGCTCTAGACATACACTATTTTTTATTAACTTTTATTAACTTTACCCAAATATTAGTGAACTGGGCCAGCTAGAAACAACTAAAAGCACTATAAGTTACCTTGCTGTTGGCAAATTGACAGTCGTGAGTCGCCACGTAATCAAGCCATTCCACCAGCATGGTGGAGCACAGTTAAGCATGGTTAGCTAATCGTTCTGAGAATTCCGGGCCGAGAACGGTTTATAATTGTGCCATGCCGAACTGTGCTCATGTGGAAATGCTACTGTAACTGTTCAGTACTGTGCTTAGAATCGTTCAGCCCGATGGTGGAAAACTGGCTAAACTCTCTCTCTCTCTCTCTCTCTCTCTCTCTCTCTCTCTCTCTCTCTCTCTCTCTCTACTGTACTATGTATGTATCTTTCTGATGGATTATCTGGCCTTGCAACATTTAATCTGACTATTTATCTAGCTGATGTTTAGTTTACTGTAATTTCTTTACTATACATTTTCTAACTTTTAAAACTAGTTATACTTTCAGACAAGGCTTTGTCAAGCCAACATCATAAACTTTACCTGTCTAGTTGTCTTGTGTTCTTTCATCAAAATGTAAGAACCTTTTCCACTTCTGAAACAACTTTTCTTTTCAGCTGATGTCACCAAGGCCACATGGGTGGAGAAAAATCATATGAATCAATAATATCATAGTCTAACATCAACTATCCAATCAAATCCCGATGGATTCCCATCCACATTTTTCCCATTAAAATACAGTTGTACACATACATCAAGTTCTAGAAGTTAGATGTGTAAAAATCCCATTTCATGTTGTCTTTAAAATCACTATGAGAATTAAACATGAAATGTACTATGTAATAGTAGTTAATAACAGGTAAAATCAATGCATTTTCGCTTAACCATGAACTACTTTAAAGTACAAAAAATGATTTTTTGTTGTTGTTGTTTCATGTGAATTTTAAATTTGTTAAATATCTTTGCCAAGACCTTGACAGATCTTGTCAGCGTAAAAAAGTGAACAGTGGTGCATTCATATGTGTGAGACATTTGCGGTCATTTGTGTGAGGGGAGGGGCAAAATGCTGTCGGTACCCATACAGACACTCTCGTTGTATTGGACTCGGCATGAAGACTGTCATGCCCTGTACTGTTTCTTTTTTTGCTCGGCATTTTCCTTTCTCTCTGTCAATCTCTCTCCTATTCCTACTTGTAAGCACAATGTGTCTTACATTGAGATTTAAAGGGTGTGAGAAAAAGAGAGAGTATGGCTGCGTCTGAAAGCTAAGTCTTAGTCTGTCAATGATTTCACATGCTACGTTTTGTGTGTGAAGGTACCTCGAAAGGACACTGGTATCACACAGCCTTCCAAGACACCATAACACCATGTCTAATCATCTAAAACAAATTAAAGTGAACTTTAGAAATAATCTAGCACATATCTGTAAATTTCACAGACAATTAAACATACATTTTGCAGTCGACTAGTCTGAAAAGTAAGAAACCCTCAGAAAACAGTCAAAAAACATCTGTGTTTATTCGACCCATTTAAAATATTTAATCTAATCCGACAGCCAAATCCGACAATAAATTCTGCTTTAAAGGGGCATTTTTCTGCAGTGTGCTTGCCTTGTATTATGATCATTGTACATTAAAAATAGAACATGACACGCATTCACTGACATATTCACTGCCATATTTTTTGAAAACAACTGAATGAATAGTGCAGGACCAACAGAGAAACCCCAATAGCCTGTTCTAAACGGAATTCACCAATTAAAAGTTTACATATTAAAACAGTCAGGACATTGTCGAAAATAATTAACAGATATGCCAAATCTATGAGAAAAACAAAATGCCCTGAAAATGTGTGCGTATTTCACGATATGCATTAGCCTATGATCTAATATGACAGCTGTTAACAGTTACGATGTAAAAAATTAGCTAGGATAGAAAAAAATAGCCTTGTAAGAAATGTACAATAAATCTAATGTATTTTTTTTAATATGATGTGCACACAGAATAAAAGATAGTTTAACCAGTTAAGCAGTCAGCACATTGCTAAAAATAGCCTTCTTGATCAGCAGGGTAAAAATAATAATCATTTTTAAAAAATTGGCATACCTAGCCTAAAAAAGTAATTTTTTAGTCTAGTTACTCAGCAGACATTTTTGATGAGCAAAATTTAAATTAACATGAAAAAATATTCCCGGTGTTGTGCCGAAATCTGACAGCCCACTAGATTCTGACTCCCTGCTACCTGATTAGCCTTATCCGTAAAGCCCACCCCTAACCCCATCCTCATGGGTCCCTACCCCTAAAGGCCATCCCTACACCTACCCCGAAACATAAGTATACTAGGGAGTCAAAATGCAGCACTACACCTGCGTGCGCCGCGAGTCAGAGAGGGAAGAAGTACAAACAATCTGAGGTGAAATGAAACATCTTGCATACATCTGCTCCAGATATCCTCTTTTTTAAATGATTGTATTATTAATTGCATTTTAAATGTAACATTAACATGACAATAGTTTAAGCGCATGCTTTGTAAAAATACTGTATAAAGCCAAAGGTAAATGTGTAAAAATGTTGGACAGTTTAATGGGCAAAAATATTGACCGACTAGTAATTCCAGTGTCGACTTGCAGCATCAGAACCGTTTAGTCGACTAGTAGACTAGTCTTGCACATACCTAATATCTAGTTACAAGAATGCTTATTTTGTGGTAGAAAAACAACCTGGGTATATACAGTATAAACTAATTTACTGCTTTCAATCACTCATTCAGATGGCATTTTTATTATTTCAATCAACCACCAAATTGCACGCACCAGACTGTAGCGTATCAAAGGCAGTGAAGGACGCATATAAGCTGCCATCAAAAACTGACCAGATGTAGTAATCTTAGTAGACAGGATGTGACACAAATAATAGATTGTTGACGTGCCTTGAGGCCTTCTTACTTCCGTGAATGTAAGCTTTTTGGCTTTTGGATGCAGCCAATTACTTTTGTTGGAGATCAAAAGAGAGGGGGAAAAAAGAGAAAAAGAAAGACTGGATGACTGTAAAGGGAAGTAAATGCAGGATGTGTGTCAAACCTCAAGAGACTGATTTTTTTTGTTGTTGAAATTTTCGGCAGACAACTAAGCTGAAATCCCTGTCAAATAGTGAAGCTCATGCGATCAGTCTACTGTCAGGTACTGTAGTCTAGTGAAGGCAGGACAGAGGAGAAGTCTTCTTGGACTTTTTATGTGTTTGTCCTCTAATGCCATCCCAGACTGAGACTGTTTTAGTGATTTGTCAAGTGGAGAAACTGAGTGAACGTCTACAGTATGTTGAAATGAAATACTGAGAATGGTGAGGCTTCGGTCGGTGGGTTTTTTCTTTTTCTTTTTGAAGTAAAGTATTAAGTTGAATGCTACTGTTCATTACTGTGTTTCTGACTCTTGTTTATTTGGGATGTAAATTGCAATAGCAAGATGTACAGTGAAAAGGGAGTTATATTTGGTCTGTTCCCACCAAAACCAATTGGATCACTTCAGAAGAATTGAATGGATTACTCTAATGTTGCCATTATCTGCTTTTTTGGAGCTTCAAAGTTCTGGCCACCATTCACTTGCATTGAATGGACCAACAGAGCTGAGATATTCTTCTAAAAATCTTTGTTTGTGTTCTGCAGAAGCAAGAAAGGCACACACATCTGGGATGGCATGAGGGTGAATAAATTATAAGAGAAATTTCATTCTTGAGGTGAACTGTTCATTAAAATAGCTTCAATGTAGTTAGCTACGTTTTGTTGGTAACTTGTGGTGTGGCTAAATACTTTTTCAAAAGCGTAGCTTGACTGTAGTTGAACTCTTTTAAATTATGAGAAGCTGTAGTTTGGGAAGCTTCAGTATCAAAATAGCTTCCCCAACACTGGTACATACAAAGGCATACTAAGACATTTAATTGCAGAAGAAGCCAGCCTTTATTTCCCGTTTCATTTTCTTTAGCCATTACCATTCTTTCCTTTTCTCCCCAAAAAACCACATCAGTCAGACAGAGAGAACGCCAGAAGACTGGCCTGTCAGGTTGAATTTAATGCACACTCTCTGTGGACTCTCTGTTTTCGATATTACGCTGACAAGGTTAGCAGAATTGTGTGTGTTTTTAAAGTGCAATGATTGGAAATGAAGGTTAAATATAGCAAGGAACATTTTGAGGATGGAGAGAATTTGTGAACAAATGAATCACACAATTTACATTACTTTAAAAGATCTCCTAAATGTGTTTCTCAACTCATTTCATCCTAAACCCACATAGCACCACCTAGATGTTGGGAGAACAGTTAATGTGAATTATAATAACAGCGATTCCATCACCGTAATACAACTTTCTATTGTTTTAATGCAAAACTGCACTAATAGAACAACATCTTTCCCCAAACTTTACTTACAATCTTACGTATGTAAAAGATGTATTGCTGTCCTCTGAGGGTCTTCTTATCAAGGTTTGTTAAAATGATGGGTTTCATTAGTTATAATGCATATGAATTATAGGAATAATTCACCAAAAAATGGAAATTCTCTGATGATACTCATCCTCATGCCATCCCAGATGTGTAGGTCCAAACAATGGACCAGTGATTCGCCCTCCTCGAATTGTACAGTAAGTTCCAAGGACTCCATTGATTTAATCCCTGTCTTCTGACGCAATCCAAATTGTTTTGGGTGAGAACAGATCAAAACCACATCCTAGCGCTCTCTAGCGCTCTGCACATGCGTCAAGCATTTGGAAGTTTAATCAAGCTTGAAATCATGATTGTGCCTAGAGACTGCGATGGCAAGATATACAGTGAAAAAGTAGTTATATTTTGGTCTGTTCTCACCAAAAGCCGATAGGATGGCTTCAGAAGACATGGATTAAATCACTGCAGTTCAATGGATTACTGCTGCCTTTATGTGCTTTTTGGAGATTCAAAGTTTTGGTTGCATTATATGGACCTACAGTGCAGAGATATTTTCTAGTAAGTAAATGATGAGAGAATTGAGAGGATTTTAATTTTGGGGGAACTATTTCTTTAAAAGGGACACATTTTTGGTTTGGTGTTGATGATGGGGAACATATGACAAACAAATGCTGGGAAACACTGGTATAAGTAATGTAACTTGTTGGATTTACTTGTTCTATGTCTCCAGATACATCTAGGTGTGTGGCAGAAAAGAAGTACACAGAGCAACAGGCCAAGAAACTCTTTCCACAGGTGTTTGTTCCTGTCTGCAATCCAGATGGAACCTACAGTGAGGTAACAAGATATTAGATAAATGTAACTCTTTCGGAAATCATCTAAATTACCACCCCAGTCCCCATTTTTTAAAGAAGGCTGCAAAAACGGCTTGTGTAGAAATCTAAATCTTCAAGGTTGTGACATCACAATTATTCATGCACAGTAGATAAAGTCTTAAAGGTAGCAAAAATGGCCCCGTTTAATACAAAAGTTCAGAGAGAGAGAGAGAGAGAGAGTGGAAAATGGTCATGAAAAGTTTCATTCTGATTGTTTTAGGTGCAAAGAACCTTGACTAACATTATAACTGGACCTCAGGGAAAAAATAAAATGATAAAAATGTTATTCAGAAAAAAAAAAAAAATTAAAAGTGCAGTATTTAAAGAAACAATAATATACTGTTTAAGATACATGACATTTTCTAAATTTATTTGAAGCATGAATTTAATTAGACAAAAAATTAATACTTTTAAGAAAATTGAGTTGTTGTTGTTTTTTTTTTTTTTTTTTTTTTTTTACCATTTTCTATTGCAACAGAGTTGCCATATGGCAACATTTCCCCCTTTTTTTTTCTTTCCCCCAAAAATATTTTTCTCTACTTTTGTTATCTGAGCTATTTTATGTCAGAAAGTTTAATGGGAAAAAGTATTCAATATAACACGGGTGAAGGATTTCTCTGTAAATTCTCATAATTTTCTGTCTTTATGGTATATTTAAATAACAGGTTCAATGCCACAGTTACACTGGTTATTGTTGGTGTGTAACACCAAATGGCAGGCCAATCAGTGGCTCAGCAGTAGCCAACAAGAAACCTCGATGCCAAGGTACCGTACCACAACTACCTCAATCGTTTTCTGTTTACAGTATATTCCATTGTGTGCCTTGATGTTTTCTTTCATTTGTTTGCAAGAGAGATTTTCACATCATCAATAATATTCCAAAGTGACCCCACACAGTAATCTTAATGTTGATGACAGATCTCAATGTTTTGGCTACAGAAAGCCAAACTTTCTTTATCTCTCCAGTTGCATGCACATTGTTCAGGAGTATAAATCAAGAGACTAAGTCTTCCAGAGCTCCTTGCACAAGCTACAAGCTCACAGACCCTCACCGTCTAAGCCAGCGATAGCATTGAGCAATGCCAGAACATTTTTAATCCTAATCTGCAAAAATGTTCCAGCATAACAATGCCACATAACCAAAGACACATGCAGAAAACTGCCCTAGAATGGCATTAAACACAGACACACACAAAACAAGCTAAGCCCTATCACTGCAGGCCACAAGTTCTTGGATCATGACATTGTTGGCTTGGCTTTGCACAACAACCGCAACTTCACTCGAAAAAGACCAATTAGATGTAATTGCACATGCAACAGCTTAATCAGTAAGGTCTGGGGGAGCATCACAAAATGTATGTGCGTTTGGCAGGCAAAGCGGCCGAGCTCAAACATTGTTGCTCTTTTACTCCAAGATAGTGTCATGTGGCTTTGACCCCCTGCAGCGTCCTTATAACATTATTCTGTTCCCTCATAGAGGCTTAAAACATAATTGAAAACGTAAGTCACTTTTCGAAAATACAATTTGTGCATAATCAACTGTTCCTGGTACACAGACTTGCTCTGATCTGCAGGACTATTTTTGTTTTTAGAAACCTTCCAGTACTGTTGAATGTACAACTTTAAGGTCCGGCTGACAAATACACATTCTAGGTGTAGATTTGCTAACATGTAAACAGGAGTAACTTGTGATTATCCCATTGGTTTTCAGGGTCCAAAATTGATAAGGTAAATCCAAGGGAACCAGGAAAATCAGGTAAATGCCCTCAACATCACTATTTATTTTACTTTGATGAGTAACAAAATTGACAATCTGCACACAAAAATCATTTTCTTATTCAGCATTTTCGCATTTTTCCAGTACATATGTCTAAAATATATAATATAATATAATATAATATATCTAAAATATTTAATATAATATAATATAATATAGTTTAGCCTATTTTTAAGATTTACACATTTCAATTTCATAACAAAATTCCATCAAATTAACCTGAGTAATCTTTATATATATATATATATATATATATATATATATATATATATATATATATATATATATATATATATATATATATATATTAAGTTTTATTAATTTAATTTTGTTAAACATTATACAATTCAGTTTGATTTATTTATGAAATTTAAATGCGTAAATCATAAAAATAGGCTAAACTATTTTTGATTTTGCATGCTAAGCAATTGTGTTTAACATAATAAGACTTGTTGCAAAAGAATATTGATTTATGAAAATAATTCTTATTATGCTACACAAATGTGCTTCCAAGTTAATTGATCTTCTTTTCAGGTTGTTTACATATTTCTACTGTAAAACAAGACAAAAAAAAAAAAAATAAATAAAATAAAATAAAATACTGATTATGAAATTGACTTTTTTGTGCATTGACAAGTATGTGTTTGTGTGTGTGTGTGTGTGTGTGTGTGTGTGTGTGTGTGTGTGTGTGTACTACTGGTTGCGGCTTGTCATTCTAATGTTTTGTGAATGGAGAGAACTGCTTCAGGGCTGAAAGTAAATGTTCATATGTTCAAGTAGTTAAACAGAGAGACGCCATAATAACAGCCTTTGCCTTTCACAGTCATTAAAATGAAATCAAAGAGCTTCATGGATTTGTCTTAGTCCCGCAGTGAACATGAACCACTTCACCTGGACGTCATTCCTCTTCTTTTCAGATGAAGACCTCTCTCTTGCACTTTACTAACGACATTGATTTCCCTCCTTTCACAAGACAAAACAGACCACCTGATCTCTAGATGAACTTTTTTTTTTTTTTCAGTTTTGATGGGAATGTCGTAGGCTATCTCAAAAACACAGCTCTCAAGATAGAGTTGAATCTAGGGTTGGCACCTTCAAAGTTAAAAAATATGGCAAACCCCCTCCAGTGGCACCGTCCGACCTGTGCTGACAATGTGTTGAGCTACACAGAAAGTCATATAAATAATAGAAAAAAACATGTGGTGACAGACTAACAATAATATGTTATCACTTCATCAGAGTACTGACAGTTGTCAGGGTTCAACTGCTGGTGTTTCCCGAAGATGCCAGAAGTGAATGTTTTTATAAAGAAGAGAGAAACACACCACATGAAAGAAAAGGGCAGTTTGTCTGCTGCCCTCTGATAAGTTAATGGTGACCTGCTGAAGTTAACCACACCTGCAGCTCTCAGTGGTTCAGATTCCTGTGGCCAAACCATCTAGCAATCTTCCACTCGTTAAACACCAGAACGTCCTTTCTGCTGGAATTATTAGTGTCCTATGTGTGTGTGTGTTTGTGTGTTTGCATGTATTCTTGCATACCGGTTCTCTGGACCTTCAGAATATCAACTAAACAAAACATTTGATTTTACAGGGCTGTAGTTTATTTTTGGATACAGGGTTCAAAATTAACCTCTAGCCACACCTGCCAATGGCAGATGAATCTGGAAAATTTACCAGCCACGACACTGTATTTAGCATTATTTTGTTATTAGGAAATATATAATTGTCAATTTGACATCAGAATTATTTAACAATTTGTTCCTTAGATATTAGGGACCAACACTGCAGATCATTGTGTCACATGCAGCATTCATATACAGTATAAGATGAGCCAGTCTCTGTCTCTCTGGCCAAGTTCTCACAGTCAATGTCTGGGACTGACAACCGCAGTAACTTACAGGTGTGAGTCTCGAAAATGCCCTGTTCATGCAACAGCTTACAGTGGTGGCTCGAATAATGTCCATATGAACAAATAACTGAAGTTTAGTCCATCCTGTAACCATATGTACCAATGACTAAATAGAAAAGATGGCAACTTCCATAACATAAAAACCCCACAATTGTTAATAAACAAGTGGAATCGATGGGTGAGGTCATCTGTTAAAAAAGTTTTTCTCATATTTTGGTGGCTTAATGTGAGAAATATTCCACATATGTGTTACCACATGGAGTTCTGTAGGACAAAAACTTGCCTAGTGTCTTCGATAAACGTATTATTGTAAAAACAAAAGTGTAAAAAAGATTAAAACCAAGTATTATGTTGCAGTTCCTTATTAAGTTACAGAACAACTTTAATGCAACTTCATTTTATTTACTAACCGAAGCCAGTTTTTACTTCCATTTGGTGCTTGGCAAGTGATAATTTTGGACCCTGGCTGCAAATATTTCTCAACTTTCTTCAGAAACAGAGTTTTTTTTGCTGTCAAGCAGAGTGAATATTTGAATGTTTTTTTTTTTTTTCTTACAGTGAGTCAATTATAACCACTTATCAGTCTTTCTCTGCCTGTCTGCACCCCTATCCTTTATCAGATTTCTACATTATTCTCTCTCATTTATTCTCTTTCTTCATCTCTTGAATCTGTCCTGGCCGGGCAATGTGCAAATGCATCATGGCTGATGTTATGTGACTAGCTGACTGTCGTAATTGTAGTTTCCTTGCAAATCTTCTCCATTCTAAATGCAGATGAATTGGCTACTCCCATAGTGGAACCCCAGCCGTCTGCCGATGAGGAAGGTAAGTGCCATTGATCTTCATCATTATGCTCCTCTTCCTCGCTGTCAACATTAGCCCCCCCCACCATGCTGAAAGAAAAGGTTAAACCAGCCTAAAGGGGTTTGCTGGTCTAGCTGGACTTCCATGCTGGCCAAGCTGGATTGTCAACAGGTTAAAATGGTTGGTTATCTGGTCTCCCAGCCTGACCAGCTGAAAAGACCTCACAACCCCTCTAAAACCAGCAAAAAATGACCAGCTAACCACCTTAAAAATATATATATATATTGCATGACAAACAAAATTGGAATCAGCAGAAAGTGTTCGTTGCATCTCCTGTGCCTCTGTAGAGTGTTTTAAATCTCCCAGACTGGTCAGATGGGACTCTTTGCTGGTTCTAGGGGGGTTTTGGGCACTTTTCAGCTGGTCAGGCTGGGAGACCAGCTGGGTGACCATATAAATAGATGGTGCATTTTTTATAGGGCAATGTATTTGTGTCAGGATCACTATGATGCTTTAAAATGCTCTCTAGGTAGACATCTCACTAGGTTTTGGAACAGATCTAATGTTTTCTGTGTGTTTTTAGACATCATCTCCCAGTACCCTACACTGTGGACAGAACAGGTCCGCAGCCGGCAAAACAGGACAAGAACACAATGTAAGTTACAGACAAACATCTGTTACCATTTTTTGACACAAAATGTTAACAGGAATAATCTGAGCTGGGATTGTTTTGGTATTTTGGAGAAAACATGCGAAGTGCTTGCATTTATTGTATAAAAGCAAACTTGGACTTTGACATTGGGTCTTATCTCGGTCCATTTCCAGCACGTTTTCTCTATTTGACTTCACAGTTTGTGAGTGAATGGAGAATTTGATAGTAGATGAGAAGAATGTGATGATGGTTAAGGAGCAAAATGTTATAAGCTCGGTGTTATATTTTGACATGTAACAAGAGAGTAAAATTATAAAACGAGTGTGGCCCAGATAATTTGATCTTAGAAAATTTGATGAGAAATGCATTTGCATTGAAATCTTTTGATCACAGACTTCTTTGATAACAGTTTGAGACACATTTGAGGACACTCGTGTGAGATTACTGGGGTCTTTTTCTCTGGAGAAACATCTAAGAAGCAGGAGACTCTAACTCTAACAAAAGTCTCCACGTGCTCTCATTTAATCTCATTGCTTTCTAGGAGAAACCGTTAAGATCTTAAAGAGATCTCATTTGTGATTGTGATGACTAAGCATTACAATTTTTTTTTTTAAATATCTGCAAACTTCTGGAAATTGTCCGTTGCTGGAGTTATAAGTGGAGCGCATAAGTGATGATGCTCACAGATCCAACTCAATGTGGCACCCAGCCATTGCCTGACATGTTGATCTAATGAAGGAGTCAACAGTGATGTCATTAAAACCCATCTGGGAAAATGACGCCATACACTTAAGACTGATTCTGATGACATTATTACAGCATTAGACTAATTTTGCTTGTGTGTGAATAGCTTGATGGTAAAGTTCTCTTGATGTATAACCAATAAAAAGTCAGCTCAGCGCAGTGAACGCCGATGGTTTTGATTATGCCTGATTCCTTGGGGTTTAAATGGGTGATTATCACTATTCAGAGCAGCTCAGAATCGAACTGAAAGGAAGATGGGGAGAAAGAAAAGCATTAGTTTAAAAAAAGACAAGAAGTACAAACTCATGGCAACATTTTCTGACTGAAACTATGCTATCACGAAGCCAAAGATCTGACAACACCACAAAAAAGGACGATAACTATAAAAGAATGTGGGAGAGAGGCAAAAAAAAAAAGAAAAAAGACAGAAAGAAAGAAGGAAAGAAAGAAAGAGTTTATCCTTACAAAAAGAACTATGCAGGATTATGGTTCAATGATAGTAACAGGACGTAATACTGTGGTACTTTGATTTACAGTATATCATTGTACTGTTTGATTCTAATAGTCATATACCATGGTACTTAAATAGTACTGTAAGTTTCTTCAGAGAATACCATGGTATCAATATCATGGTAGTGTTAAAAACCAAGGTATTTTAGTGGTAGCATTGCCTTTTTTGCTAAATTACATTACGTAGCTCCTTTCACGTATCGCGGCAGCTCCAAGGTGAAATGTCCACTGTGTGGCGCTAAAAGTGAGTTAAATGTTCTCCCAAACAGATGAGGTTTTTAAGGTTAATGCTCTATCGAGTTTAAAATCAACAAAACCTACCTCCCTACCCTAAACCTTAAACCTAAACCTAATCGATAATGTTCTAAAACGGCGAAATGAGAAAAAAATGGCTGAAGTTGCAATTGCTGAAAAAAAAAAACCCACGCCATTTTATGATGCTTCTATGGTACTTTCGATTCACATGTCGACTTGCGTGTTCTTTATGACTCGTACACCAGTCCTTTGCATCGCAAATGTTACGTTCTATCGATTGAGCTACCGTGCAATTTGATCGCATTTAAACACGCTTGTAAATGTAGTTGGTTATGTGATGCAAACGTGAAAATGTGTCATGCACTATATTAAAAGTGTTTTGATGTGTTTTGATGTATGATAGGACTGTGTGAGGGAAAGGGTGGAGAGTGTTAATGAACTAATAATCAGCCCTTTTTCTCAGGATTTGTGTGAAAGTAAATAAAATTAGTTGTTGTAGTGCCTCTAGTGTTCATTTCACCAGGAAACTGCCGCAATACATACAACAAGCCACGTGAAAAATCCATTTGCAAAAATGTAGGTATAGTAACGTGATTCTGTGAGACCAGGTTGGAATAAAATGTAAAAATCTAGTTAATGTTAATATCATGATACTTTTTAGTTACGTGAAGTTGAGAAATTAAATCTAAAAAGACCTGATGATACAGTGAAGCTGGAGAGAGATGGAGGGATGTTTAATTCAGCAAGAAGGAGCGAAGAGGCTAACACAAGCCTTCAAACTCATTGTCTTCAATCAAGATGCTTGCTTTAGGAGAGGCAGCTTAAAGCTTTGCTGGAGAGCTGAGTGGTGGCATGGGACTCAAGAGATGATTGGTTCCTGATGCAGAGACATCTCACGGCTCAAAAGTTTGTGCCCCATATGGATCGTTCATGTGTTTCAGGCTGTTGTTATATGGATATATTTGAGTCTCATGTGTCTTTGGGATAGCCTGTGTTTAAAGTTCATGTTTTAAATACCATTTCCCCAGCATATTGTGTTTTACGCAGCGATTCTCTGCCCAAGGTCAATATCTTCATTCAAAGACTGCAGACACAGGCAGACAGAGACAATGTGTAAATATGTATGCTGGTTGAGCCGCAGGAGCCCTGTGCAGTAATTAACTTCTTAATGTCATAGACATGGCTGTAGGCCCCCGATAAAGCACAAGTTCTCTTTCTTCTCACTTTCTCTCTCTCAAACTCTGTTTTCCTCTTTTACCCTCTCCTCTTCCCTCTTAAACACTCTCTCCATTTATATCTCTATTTCTCTACTGAGATCACCACATCCATTTCTGCCTCTCCTTTTTCTCTTCTCTTTCTTTTTTATGGGCTTGGTAAAAAGTTTGTTAAAAGCGGGTTATTTTACTTCTACAAATTTTGTCCAGTCTTCAACAAATTTTGCTCAGATAATTTTCAGACAAAGCCTCACAGAAGTGACCAGTTAGATTTTTGATTTTCTGAATGGATGACCGAATGGATATTTGATTTTCTTGGCCATTCTTCAAAAAAATCAGTAAAAAAATTGATGGCGAAGCCAGCAAAATGAAAGTTAGCGTATATTTCAGCAACGCTTTGGCAAACTGAATCAAAATGTTGTTGTTATCAATGAGCATGTTTACATACACAGTAATATGCTGATAACTATAAACAAAATTAGCTTATTTAATAATAATAATTTTTAAAAAAGCGCACAACACTTGCACACATTGGATAAGTTGGTAAGGATGCCTGTAAAGGTGTCTACATGCAACACAAAGTTGCAGTAATGGGCAAAAATCTATTTGTGCCAATCTGTTTTTGCTTAAACTGTTTATGACCTTACCCGGATAAAGGTGCACTCAGTCATTTTTTTCCTTATTAAATACAATTTAATATAAAATAAATAAATTATCATTTGAAACATATGCATAAAATAATAACCTCTCACATGAGATGAAAACGCAAGTCATATCAGCAACCTTATAAAAGCTGTTTTATTCTACATGGAGAGGGTCCTTTCATGGGGGCTGCCATGTTAAGATCACATGGCTACTCGCCTAATCTCAGTAACCGCCTTGTTATTGGACACTTTCACTGATGGATTAAATGAATCATGGATGACAGTGAATAGTGAATTTCTACAATGGCAGCGGTAACTACTATTGTGTTTGAATGATGCTGCATCCACACCGCTAGGTGTCAGTGTAAATCCAAGATGACACAAACAAAAACGTTACTGAGTGCACCTTTCAGGCGTTTACATGACCAAACGTTGTCGGCTTATTAAGAATAATCATGTAGGAATGTGCATGTAAATGCGCTCAAGTCCTAAAGGTGCATTAGCTGTTCAGTGAGTGCCACATAGTAATTAAAAATAATAATAAAAAAAGCCAACCTGGTCTCAAAGTGAAAACATGCCACTATCTACATTTTTGCAAAACTTGTTATATGTGTCTCCAGGTACAATTCCCTGCATAGAGCATGTTTCAGTTTCTTTGTTTTACATAAGGAGGAATATTCCTAATAGATGAATACTCTATGGAGCATTTAAACCTTTATGGAGCATTTTAACTTTGTTTCGGAATAGATTACCTTAATTGCTGTTGTGGATATAAATGAGGTCAACTTTAGTAGACGGAAAGACGAGCTCCAACAATAAATCTCATCAGGTCAGGAATTTAACATCGCACTCAGGTTTAGGCTATAAATAAATACATGAGAATCACGTGTGAATCATGTGATACATTAACATAGACATTTCAAGATGTGGAAAGTACATATGATGTCGTATCTTCGTTAATATTACACTTGACAAGCTCCAGACGTGCACAATTAACAGATACCACGCCCAAACGATCTGAAATCACAACATGCGCATTTTCATTCATAAGGTTTACACTTTAGAAATATTGGCTACGCAGATTCAAAAATTCTTTGTAATTTTGGATATGTTTATTTAGAATGTCGCTTTATCATTGTGCTTTTTGGATAATCAGTCATACAAATATTTTTTTATTTTATTCGGATGAATCTGTTATTCATTTTTAAGTAATAATTCGTACCTTTCCGAATAAGGTATTCGGCTTCGCGCACATCCCTAGTTCAGGCTAAAGTTTTAGGTTAGGGAGGTATGTTTTAATCATTAAAACATCTATCTAAAATTCACCTTAAAACCTCATCTGAGTACGACACCACTTCACTCGCTTTTGGCTCCCCAAGCTGGACAATTTACTGGAAAACTGCAGCCAATTGTGTAATACAGCACGTCAATTTTGATTGAAAATGTGTGGTCACGTAAATTTCATGAAACCAGGCTGAAAAAAGTGCTAAAATTGTTGGAGAACTTTTTTAGCGCATAAAATTAAGAACACTTCTATAGAATTATTAGTGAATAAGATGAATTTTGTCTTGTTTTACCCCAGCGACCTCATGCGATCAGGAGCAGTTGTCGGCGCAGGAAGAGGCAAGACAACATAAAAACGAAGCAGTTTTTGTGCCCGATTGCGCTCATGGTGGCCTCTACAAACCTGTCCAGTGCCATCCCTCTACTGGGTACTGCTGGTGTGTCCTAGTGGATACTGGGCGGCCCATTCCTGGCACATCCACCAGGTGAGAACATGTACTTTGCTAAATGTCCTAAATCAGTGGTTCTCAGCTGGTAGGTTGTGACCCAAAACAGTTTGCAGGTGTGTTCTGAAAGGGTTGCAGACAGCAGAAAAGAAACAATGCTAAATCAAAATAATAAAATGCAACTCACCATATAATCAGACACAGTCAGAAGACAAAAATAAATAGACTTTTGTAAGGGAGGAAAAAATGTGTCCCATTTATTTAGTCTACTGTACTTTAATACAAATTCATATGTCACTTTGTAGAAGCTAGATCCAAATTTGGCAGACGCCAACATGGACATGCCCTGATCCTTGAAAACTAGAATATTAATTTGGCTTTCATTTACACTTTAAAAACCTTTTTGGTAATGTGTTTTGTAACCAGTTTTTGTCATGAAGCAAAATCAGTTGAGAACCACTGTACTAAATGTCTTCAAATGTAATGCTTTTCTACTGGATTTGGATATTCAGTTGGTAATACATAAAAAAAAAAAAAAAAGAAAAAAAAATCAGAGCTCTGGTACAATCCAACAATTTTGGGTGAAATTTATCCAATACAACTGCCAAGACAAATAGATCCTATTTCAGTACGTCTCTTAACCTTAGCTTTAACAAAATGTTATTTTAAACACTCTAAAATACCTCTGGCGCCCCAATGAAACTAATCCCTCCATATGTAGTTGCCAAAATAGAACTTAAGCAATTCTTCTGTATTGAAAGGAGAAACCCACCACTTGGCTTTTAAAATGGTAGGTGCCAGTCAACCTGTTCTCTTAGAGTACATCTAATATACACCCGGGGCAGCCCTCATTATTCAACTTACTGTGGGGTACAAAATTGAGCTTTGGTGTCCCTCAGGGGCCAGTTTTGGGCCCAATCTGATTTAGTCTCTTTTAACATTTAGGTAATTCTGAGAGGTAGCAAGAGTACATTTTTGCTGTGTAGAAAATGCGAACAGTACCCATGAAGGTAAACCAGCCTACACTGGTTTTCTGGTTTAAGCTGGTCTTAGCTTGTTAAAGGTGGGCTGACCAGCTGAAAAGTGCCCCAAACCCCCTCTAAAACCAGCCAACTGTTCACTTTAAACTCGATTAAGATGTTTTTTTTCTAAATATACCATCAAATCAATGAACTACTCACCTGCTACCAGGATGCTTCATGTGGTAAACAGATGGGCTGCTCCGCTGGCCCAAATCTGATCAGGCCTTATGCTGTTGGAAATGAAGAATGGTGTCAGAATGACAGAACTTTGTTAGTGTGCATGTGTGTGTGGGTGTGTTGTTGGCTATGGGATCAGTAAAACTCACTGGGAATGGCAGTGTACGCAGGGGCACATTTAATGAGTCACGGGAACATTGCAGTGGATTGCTGACAGGGTTGGGAGAGTTACTTTTTTAATGTAATCCGTTATGGATTACTGATTACTTAACAATAAATGTAATCAGTAATATAATCCAATCACAGCTATATAAAAGTTATGTAATCAGATTACTTTTCATTACTTTTGGATTACACATTTTGGCATATATGTAAATAATGTCAAGATAAAATCAGTATGATCTCTAAAACATTTAATTATGCATTGAATGCAAACAGAACATGTTTGAGTAATATTATGAATACTGTTGTAGCTTTTATTATATCTAGGGAAAAGAAACGTATGATGCACCCTACCAAGAAAACAGAAAATGAGCTGTTAATGTAGAACAACTCAGTTTTTTTTTATAGAAATCAGGTGAGTTCTCTGTCTTTTTTACTTTTGTACTTTTGTTCCTTTTTTATTTGTCTGCTATAGAAAAATACAATTTCTCATAAAGCAAATATTATCAGAACAGATGCACTGAATTATGTCTTGGTTAACATTAAACTAAATCTGACAGGATATACCTCAGATTCAAAAACACTGCAAAGTGAATGGTGTTAGTATGTATGAGTGTGTGGGTGTGTTGTTGGCTATGGGGTCAGTGAAATTTACTCAGTGGGAATGGCAGTGTATGCAGGGGCACAATTAATGAGTCACGGGAATGCTGCAGTGGATTGCTGACGGGGTTGGGAGGATTACTTTTTGAAGTTAGTGTGTATAGGTAATTGTAATTTGCACTATTCATTAACTTCAGACTGTATTAAATAGGTAGATCACACATTATCATCATCATCATCATCATCATTATTATTATTATTGTCATAATTAAATGCTGGAGAGTGTCTTTCCTTTGTTTGTTCATGATCCAAAGTCAAACATCACCAGCTAACAGTTTATAGCTGATCTCTATGTTTATGTTTCTGTTTAAGCAGGATTTTAAAGGGGGGAAAAGTTTTGATAAAAAAAAAAAAAAAAAAAAAAAACTAGCTTTAAAGAATAGATCAAAACAGATTTAAACTTTTAGCGTGTCTTTTCAGTGACTTATTCCTAATTACTATAAGTGTTGAACATGTTACATTTGCCAGAATGTTTCCCTCACCCAGACATTGTTCTTTCTTTCCTAAGAACTTAAACCATATTTTCAATTAATTTGGCATTTATGTGTACAATTTGGATATGTTAATAGTGATCAGGGTTGCAAAATCATGAGAGGTGAAAAAGGAGAGAAAGTCATAGCAGGTTTTCCAGGGGTATTTTTTTCAGTTGATTTTTGTATTGTTGTTGTATTCAAAACGTTTTTTTCTTAAATGATTAAGGTTTAAGTACCGTTCACCTGGGGAAGGGTTCATTTTTCAGCTTCAATACAGAACGGAACAACAACGTACAGGACATCCTGGCTAATATAGTACAGTTCGCATTTGCAACCATGCAAACCAGGGGATTTCTATGCCATACCAGCAATGATGCGCAAATTGTGTCAGTATTGTCAGCTATTCCTGCTCCCGCCAAATAATGAGGGCCACGGATTTCTTTGAGCACTAAGGCTAACTCATTTTAACACATTTTCATAGTAACTAATTTTAGCTAACCTAGCTAATGTGATTTCTGTGTGGCTCTTATTACCTTCCAATGATCAAGTCCTTGGATAATGAGAGCATCTTCACAGCTGGAAGGCATAAATTCCACTGAACTTTAAAGTTGTTTCGCTTTTCTCTTTTAAAGAGAGAATAATGCATGTTCTTCCGTGGCCATCGTGATGAAGCAGCGGTTTGCCTCAAGAGCAGAGTGCTGATGTGAGACAGGTGTTTGCGCATGCGACAGAACGAGGCTCTCCTGACTCAAGTGAGTCATGAGAGAGAACCCGAAGAGAACGTACTTCTAAACCATCTCTCACTCTAAACAAACAGCTGTATGAATCACTTTATGGAAAATTCACTATTTCTTTTGACAGAAATTAAAACTTGTAATCTTGACAGTAATCCCAATTTTTTTGAAAATGTAACTGTAATCTGATTACGATGGGTTTTTATGTAACTATAACAGATTACAGTTACCTTTTTTGTATTCTGATTACCAAACGCCACTACAAGTAATCTGTTACTCCCCAAGCCTGATTGCCGACCATCACAGAATGTAGTATTGAGTTAACAAAGGCCCAGGCAGTTTGCCAGACAGCGCATTAGAGCATGCATGGAAGTGCTACCTTCCCATCACCTTCGCCCCCTCCCTCCCATCTCTCTCTCTCTCTCTCTCTCTCTCTCTCTCTCTATCTGTGGCCTGATTTGGGCAGGTCACCAAACAATGATTGGATCACATTTACTTTCTAAATGGGGCAATGAACATTGCTCTGAGTCTTCACTCCATTTTTCTCTACTTCCTAAACCTTCTTCAAGCAATCACATCCTCTTTTTAGAGTTATCATGTCTTGTTTGAATGGACCAAATATTCTTCAATAACAGTCTTCAGGACTCATGAATCATCCAGTTGCCCTTTTGAATAATAATAAGGCCATTAAAAAAGTTAGAAGCCAATTATATTTACTTTTTTTTATTTTTTTTATCACCTTGCCCTAACAGCCACCTCACAGTATATCAGTAGATAAAAGAAGAATATTTCTGTCCTGAACCAGTTCTGAAGTGTTTAAGATTTGTGGATGGCAAATTGATGTTTTAGTATGTCATGAATGGCATGTGGTTTATGGTTATATTTTTAGGCTTTCTGTTATTTTTAATGAAAAAATCACATTGGGGTATATAAATAAAAACTAGTAATATAAAAAATGTAAATTGTGAAATAAAAAATTCTGTCTATTTATTTAGTGAAAACATGGAAAACATGCATTGATTATTTTTAACTACATTTTTACTGTATTTTAATTATAGCTTTTTACATTTTATATCTACTTTGCAACAGTACCTGTTTGTTTTTTTATTAAAACAAAATCAACCAAATTTGTTTTCAAAGCTAATAAATAATATACAGTATATACTGTATATATGTATGCATGCATATATATATATATATATATATATATATATATATATATATATATATATATATATATATATATATTATTATTATTATTATTATTGGGCAATGTGAATGGCCTTTTAAATAAATCAATAATAAAACAATAAACAAAAAAATAAACAGTCAAATAAAACAATAATGCTTTGTATTTTCTCTCCTTCTTGCTGTAGATACGAACAACCAAAATGTGATGGAAATGCCAGAGCACATCCCACCAAACCAAAGGACCATTACAGGAGCAGACACCTGCAGGGTCAGTGTGTGCTAAGCGAGATTAAAATATTTTTTTCAATATTAAAAAAACTTTCTCCTCACTGCTTAATGCGCAGAGACAAATGTGGATGCTTGAGTTCACATGCAAACATACAGATGAACAAAAAGACCCACTTGGACAGGATATAAACATTTAATTAGATAGGTGTTTTAAAGATGAAGTGTGTAATTTCTACGTCACCAAACAGAATTACAAAAATAATGTTTTGAAATTACCCTGTCTACCACTGGTAGACAAACAAACAACTAGTCCCGCCCCAAACTCACTCAATGTTGCTGTGTTGGACTAGTCAGGATGCTCAAACAAAAAGAGCAATGTTTTGATTTTGCCAGAGACACAGTGTTTACACTTTTACAGGGAAATAAACCTATGTGTGTACATCTACAGTCTAAAACTATTCATCTAAAAACCATCTCCAGGTTTCCCACGACCCCACGGTCGACCACAGATGTTAACAGATCATCTCGCTGTGGAAAAGGGGAGGTAGAAAAGATAGATTACAAAATATAGCAAGGAGGATGAAAAGGAGGGATGAGCTTGGGGGAGTGGTCGTGATAAAACAGAGGATAAAGGAGTGGGGGGGTTGGTGTGTGTAAAAAAACAGCACTAGTGTCACCAAGCGGCATTGCAAACATCATGATTGTTTTCAAACAGGTTTCCTGAACACTTACCCTGTCTTCCATTGGTTTAACAAACAGATATTCATGGCCAAAACCTTTTCTTTCTTACTATATTGGCCAACCTTTATACCCATCTTTACAAAAAAGTGCTGTGGTGGTACCATGGTATCAGATGGTAATACCATGGTCCTTTGATTTATACCATGGTACTGAATAACTATATCCATGCACCATTGTGCTGCTTATAGATGGAACTAAAAAAAAAAAAAAAAATGGGTCTATTCCCATAGACTTTCTGTTTAGTGCAAATACATGAGAAAAGCTTTTGTGTTTTAGCTCGGTGCCGAATAAGAGAATGTAGAGTAACCCTGGCCAGACTTTAACTAATAGGATTATCTGCATACTTTAATTAAGATTAAGTGGTGAAATAGGCTTTCGAAACAGTATGAGGTGTAAGAATGTGTCTCTGAATGTGTTTTTGGGTTTATGCATCTGTGTGTGTGAATCCACTTGTGTAACTGCATATAAATTGCATATCATTTCGAACTTATAGTGGCAAAGGGGTTTCAAAACCATGTTCCGAAACCTAGTGAGCTGCCTCTGGAGGCAGCATTTCAAGGCATTATAGGCATACTCCAGACGCGAAGGCTGTTCCAAAAGGTTGGTATCTTAATTAAACTGCCTGAAGGTAGCATCGTATTTATATTTATGCTCATCAGAGTATTGCGTCGTTCCTCTCGCATCAACTGTATTGAAATCAGTTGCGAATCGAGTCTCTCGTGCGCTGCGTGTGAGGAACGCTTTTTGAATGGTCCGTGGAGTTGCTGCCTATGAAGAGCGTTCCAAATCGGACTCTTATGGGGCTCCATTTGAGTTAGGATGCTGCCATAGAAGACAGTGAGGCAGCTCACTAAGTTTTGGAATAGACCCTGTAAGTACCAAAAGGAAAGTGCAAAATATAATGGTGTGCAACATGTTGCCGATCACAGTGGAGTTTGTCTTTGGGAGAAATGCCAACAAAACCACATCTAGTAAGAAACCTATTTAAGTTTTTACATCGAAACCTGTTTGAGTGAAAAGATAAGTCTCTAGTTTCATCTAAAATGCCATTTTTTAAATCTGTGTGATTTATCGCAAAATGCCATGCTGCTATATAAAGTGTACACTAATGGGTACTTTAGCACTAATGTTCCTTAGAAATCCTATATTTTCTGTGCATTATCACATTGAGAATCAATGGGTTCATCCAAAACTGAAATATTTTGCTTTCAGAGTCTTTATATGGAGTTAGGATGAAAGTAAGGTGCATTTCAAATTCTTCTGAGACCAGTGCAGACAGATGGCACACTGGAGGTTAAGTCATTCACTAAATAGGGAGCAAGGGAGCATTTCCTTGTATTCACTTCTAACATCTGACCAGAAGTTCAGTTTCAGGCTGCAGATGATGTTTGGACCACTCAACATGTTTGGCCGACTTGGGACAATGGTAATCAGTACATAGATTCAGAATTTTATAATATATCATTTTATTTTAACATGGTTGGCAGTGACAGGATGATGCTGGTCATTACTTTGAATCAGAATTATTTATGCTAATTTCTGATTGGTAAAATGCTTCAGCACTGGCTTGTGTGAATGTGCAAAAACATAAGAATAATGAGATTTTGTTGCCAGTGTAGAAATAAACATTCATCATCAATTTTGGACATACATTTTTAGGAAAACTATTTGCTCTAGAATTACTATTTTCTTCCTGTTTATTAGGTGCAACTATTTACAAATCAAAAAGAGAAATGGAAAATGCACACAGCAGTCATGCTCAGGTCTCAAGAGGTTAGATATAAGTCGTGAATTACCTTTTATGAGATTAGTCTCATTTTTATACCTTCCATGAGAGGTAATAGGTACACTTCAAATAATAATTTTAAGATTTACAGGTTTCAATTTCATAACAAAATTCCATCAAACTGAACTGAGTAATATTTGAGAAAATAAAATAAAATAAACATTTTAAGTTTTATTAATAAAATTTCCAGTTTGATGGAATTTTGTTGAAATTGAAATGTGTAAATTTTAAAAATAGGCTAAAATATTTTTTTGAGTGTACATGCAGCTAAGCTGTCTGTGTGTTATAATTTGGACACAAAGTTGTCCCAAGAAGTTAGCTAAATCTTAAAGGTAAAGGTAAAAAAAGGAATTATAAATACTGTATTTTTAACTAAAAAAGTTAGGAATTGTTACCTTAAAAATATATTTGTACTTGATCTAACCCACAATAATTCATTTTATTGGTGCAACCTAATTTGTCAAGTAAATTATGTCAGATCAAATAATGTTTTTTTATTTTTATTTTTATTTTGTATTTTTTATTGAATAAAACCAGTTAATTTTTATGTTACCACACGACGTGAATTTTTTTAGGTTACCTTACAAAACATTATTTTTTTTATTACCAGGTTAAGAGGCAGTCACTTTACTTTGAACATGGAAAATTATTTTGGACAACGGACAGGATATGATATCACGCTCCAGGGCTTCTGGTTTTAATAAATCATAAATTACAAATAGCAAATACTATTATATCACAGACCAGTGGCGGGCCGTGCATTTAAAGTCTAGGCCTTCAGTGTGATTCATGCCATTAAGAAAACACAGTTTCACAATGAATAAGACACCCTATGCCTTTGGGCATCATACATTATGTTGCAGCTAACTAGTAATACCAATTGACATTTTAAAAACACGTCCACGCATGAATGCCAGAACTTGAAACGACAATTAATGTTCAAGCAAGCATAATTTTAACTGTAGCATGACTGTGTTGTGAAATGAACGTCTCCCGAACAGACATTCAATAATCATAATTTTTCATATGAATTTACCAAGGAGGTCTATAATACCTGGAAAAATCTATCTAATAATATTTGCGATTTAAATGTTGCTTGCAATAAATTTCGTTTCGTCAGGGTACACGGTTATGCTGTGTTCCATTCAAGTTGGATGAGGGATATTCATACTTGATATCTCCAACCATAAATGCATTCCATTCCCCGATATTCGGAAAATAAAGTTTAAGGAAACAAAACAGCAATGCTTCCGTTAGCTTAGCAGGGGTTTGACTCTCATTAGAGAATTCTCCTAGCAACCCAACTGATAAACAATGCTGCAGTGCTAGCATTTGTGCTTCAGATGTACGATTATCAAAAGAGATTATAATCTTTTATACACCTGTTTCTGCAGGCATTTGTTAAACAAGCTTTAATATCATGTAATGTGGAAATGAACTCATTTATCGATATTACTTAATAAAGTAAATGTTTATCACTTTGTATATCTCATTGAGTGTCGATATGTTTGTTTGACATCATGACCCTGCATCTCGACTACAAGTTGTAATTCTGACTTCAAGATGCATCCATTGCACTTTTTCTAGTAGGAAGTTGTAAAATCCAACTTTCCGAGTTGAATGGAACGCAACACTACTTTTCAAAACTTGATCCGACACTGAATGCTTCAGCAGCCTAATTTACACTTAGAAAACTCCTGATGTTGCTATAACAATGCAAAAAGCACTTACCAATTTACTTGAAGTGAAAATCAGTCCTACTTTCCTTTTTAATAAATTAATCAATCACACAGTCATGCGGAACGTCTCATGTTTTTAAATCCATAAGGATCTCTTTCTCAATGGTGATGTGGCAGTGACAGCCGACTCATCAGACAGATCTCGCACTCTTCGCTTTCAAATTATGTACATCACTTAAAGCGTGATTGCATCACCCAAGGCCAGCTAGAAGGCCTCGACCGGTACATATCCTAAAGACCACACCCATCAAGAACAAATAAATCAATCTGATTGGCTGATGAGTCTGACAATCTGACATTAGATGTACATTCATTTGCACTGTTGAGGGATTCTGTGGAAATTCTGAAGGCCTGACGGTGTGGAACTCAAACTCACGCGCTGCTTCGGGCATGTGATTTGTGAAACAGCTGTCACACGTTTTTCTCTATTTGTTTGTAGCTTAATTAAGAGTGGAAAGTGATTAAAAATACATAGGCAAAAAGATGATTGAGAATGAAAGGATGAAAAATATTTATTTATTTGGAATGTTAGGCCAGCAGAGAAGGCTTTGCTGGCCCTGAGAATTCACCACTGTCACAGACTATTTAGCAGAGAAGGGCCACTTTTATTAAAATGAATGGGAGAAATTGGAACGCCCAACAAAGGAGCTCTGAGCCCAACGGTCAAAGGATGTAGAAAGGAAGTCCCGCCTTACAGGTAAAAGAGCCAATCACCTTTTAGATACAGACATCGCCTCTCAATCAATTCGAGAACACGTATGTGTATTAGCTATACAAGCCGGGAAAATTGCATTTTTTTTATTTTTTTTTTACATAATAATGAGGTAAAGAAGCACAATTTATAATACCAGTTTTGTCAGATTTTACTGCTGATTTTAAATGCTCTTCGATCGCAATCTTGAGCAAGTGTTTTTGAGATTTCGGTGTTTCCCCATTCAAGTAGATAGGAGCTGCACTGTCGTGACTGGAAATAGTCTCCCGAGAGCGTTCCAAGTATGGCCGACAGTGGACTGACTTGCTAGAAAGACTTTGATTATGTTCAAACCATCTACGTACTTTCCTGCAACAATAACACAGAGCTTTAAAACATTTATTCGTTGTATTGAGCCAAGAGGTCAGTGTGTGAATTTTCAGTTTCGCTCTTCTGTTGGTCACACATCTCCTCGTCATCCGGAGTTCACCAAACTTGAACTTTCCTCTGCAGCAGAATGCAAAATTTCTTCGCATTAGCTTTCCGGTCTCCTGCGTGCGACTGTGTTTGAATGGGAGTGAATGGAGCGCAAAGTGTGACCGCACCTTAGGGTTGGTCTATATAGTAATTACAATTAGCTTTATATAAAAACAAAAGAAGTCTGACTATGGTATGTCCTCATCTAGTTAGCTGGGTAAACGCGCAAGTGTGAGACAAAGATAGAGAAAACCGAATTAAGAAAACTTAATTAATTGCTGGTCTTAGCCTCCATTATTCAAAACTTCTAGCCTTGCTGCAGAGAGCTTTGGGCATTTTGGTAAACATGCTAATATCTCAAGGTGTTAATGAATAAAGCTCCCTCTGTTCTTCAGGTGTGTGTCAGTGTGTGTGTGGACGGTAAGGCTGCCAGCAGCGTGTGTACAGGTGCTGTTGTGTGAGTAGCTCTCTGGTCATGGCTGGTTAATTGTGGTGTAGAGGAGGGGCTGAAGGGGGCTGCTGGCAGCGAAACATCTACAGTCAATACCACAATCCTCATGACTCTGCAGGAACCCGACAGTTTTTATGCAGGTTCCGCATAAATGCTTTAAAATGTAGGGTAGGTAATGGGTTTAACCAGTGAATTCTAACAGCATTTTAACCTGGTGTATGTTAATGGTTATGTATACATTTGTGTTGTTAACTGAACAGTTTGACTGAATGTCTGAATATTTATATTATTTCTCTTGGTCACAAATTTAGAGGAGCCTTAAAGGGAGGGTTCACCCAAATATGACAATTCTGGCGCCTTTACTCACCCTCAGGGCCTTTTCTAGGCATAGGGCACCAAATTGGAAGCCGCCCCCAAACCACCAACCAACTTCATGAAGTAAAAAAATGTTTGTGTTCCATTTGAGGCGATACTACACTTTGAAAATTCATACTAGATTGCAGAGTACATTGTGCGTAGTCTAAGTGCACAGTGCATAGTAAGTCATTTGGGACACAGATTATGATCTGGCCATGAAAATTATGTAAGCAAAACAAATCCTCAAATGTTCGTGGAACTTTGTTATTGTTGGTTAGTGTCTAGACTGCACTAAACGTAATTTTTATTGAAAAAGCGTGAGGGGAAAATGCACTCCCTCGTATGTCTGCACTCATCTCGTTTAATTGCCATTTTTCCTTTTCTTTTCTCTCATGAGAGGTCGTCTGTTTACCTTATTACTCTCTCACTCACATACACACACACACCTGTTTGCAAAGTTCTCAGCATGCTATTATCTCCTGCACCAGAGAATCTGTCGCCTCTGGGCCTGACCGTAAACAGCCCAACATGCAAAGACTCCTCATTGCAAATACACACACACATAAACTTTCCCTTTCTTTCTCTGGACAGAGAGATGGATATGAGAAAGAAGGTGTAGGAGTGTGACTCTCTCAGCTCCTTGACTAGTAGGCGACTGATGGGTTTTTCAATGACTAACACCGAAACCAATGTCTAAAGAGCAGGGTAGTTGATATAATTGTTAATATAAAAAGATGTATAAATAAACAGACATAAAACAAACACTTGTTTTATGCCACGTTAACTCAAATTCACAAAAAAAAAAAAAAAAAAGAAAACAAATTAATACAATTAAAACAGACATTATTTACTATCTATTATATACTATCCAATGCTATTAATCATCCAATAAATATTTTTATTTTTAAGTAATTCCCATTATTCTCAGTGATGATGCTCATTAGATTCTCAGTACTGTAATATTGTTATATAAGTAACATATGAGTAAAAAAATCTGTAATATTTTCTTTTTATTATTGAGTATAAAATATAAATTAAAGTCAGTGCGACAAATTCTACAATGATGTATAAATTCTTTAAAATTGACATAAGAATAAGCATTACAGTAAAAGAGATTATGGTAATAATTTAGGGGTGTGTGCTTAATTGTCAAAATTATATTACAATCATAAAGGAATAGTTTACCCAAAAATGAAAATTTGTACATATTTGTGTTGTTTAGCGCATAAACAATGCCAGTTCTCATGTGTACAAGCTTCTCTCGTGCACTGAAGAACACAAAACGGACATCAAGATTTTCACTGACTAAGGACGTGAAGTAGTCAATGTGATTCATGTGTTATATTCCAAGTCTTCTGAAGGCAAACCATAGGTTTTGGCTTTATTAAGGTTTAAAGTGAGTCAACTGCTATTGTATTGAAAAGACGGATGGAGATATTTATTAAAACATCTCCTTTTGTGTTCCGCATAAGAAAGAAAGTCAAATGGGTTTGGAACGACATGAGTGAGTATATTATAGGTGAGTAAATAATGAAAAAAAATGTAATATTGGGGATGATTTTTTCAATTAAGGGTCCTAAAAATAGGCCTTAATTTCTTTAAGCAAAATCAAATTTCTTATTTCTGTGCTCTGTGGACCTAACGTCCACAGTGCACAGTTCCCACACACAGTACGCTTTTACCTGCGACCATAAACCCAGGACACATAGCTCACCCTCTGTATGATTGGCAGCCGTTATCCTCCTCAGACAGGATAGGGGAGGTCTGATTTTTACGACAGGGTGGCGAAGAATCTCTGAAGCCGTTATAGAGCTTATCTCTCCTACTCTCAACCATCTTTATGTGCAGTTGGTGTAAAAACAGTGAAACATCTGTTAGCTTTACATCTTTTCAGTGTTTATTGGGCCACCTATGGCATCAATACCCAACAAAGCCACCGGTAAGTGGAATAGCATACAGTAATAGTTCTGCACACCAGCAGAAGCCTGCACTTACAAGGATATGGACCATGGTAGTACCATGTTTTTTTTTTTTTGTTTGTTTGTTTTTTTTTTTTTGTTCTGGTTAATGCATTCCTATGCCCCATTTATGAATATATATGTGCCTGCATCCAGAGCTCACTCAAAGAAAATGTTTTAAACATATATACATATACAGTATGAATACAAAATTCAACAAACAAAAATTTACAAAATGTGAAGTATTTTCCATTTTCCAATTCCATGCCTTTTCTAATGAGAAAGAATTGTGTTATAATGAAGATGCTAACATATACAGGGTTAACATGCTCGCTTAGTTTCGGAGTGTCAAAATAACATATAGTTCAATAATTAGGGCCAGAGCAGTATAAATACATAAGGTAATTCAGTCTCAACAGCTGTTTATGAAGTTTCATAGATGTTTATACTGATAACTGCCTGAAGGTACAAATGTAATATGAAAGGAAGCTTTGTTCTCCTTTAATCTCACCCCCCTCAGTTTTTGTAGCAACAGTTTAAAGGGATAGTTCACCCAAAAATGAAAATGGAATTGTCATTCCAAACCCGTATGACTTTCTTTTCTCTGTGGAACACAAAAGGAGGTGTCACCATTCACTTTCATTGCATGTTTTTTTTTTTCTTCTATACAGTGAAAGTGAATAGTGACTGAGGCTAACATTCTTGAGAGCTGCTGCAGAGGGGAAGATTTGCCTTGAATAATGACCTTAATTTCTGTCTGTTCCTCACCAAAATTTTTGTATGGCTTTAGAAGACTTACAATATAGCACACAAATAATATGAACTAGATTTATGGTTATTTTAAGGTGCAGTTTTAAGGTCCTTTTTGGATCTTGACAGCCCCTGCATACTGCGGACGAAATCGAAGAACAAATAGGTGTGATGTTATTGAGAACAAAAGCTGGCCAAAACGAAGGTGTTTTTGCATTCGTTTTGGTGGTTTGTAACTGCTCGCAGGGGCGAACTTTAAGGAACACTTCTTACTGGCTTCTAAACACCTTCTTACTGCCACTGGTCCACGTCATCGGTAGGTTGCCCATTGTACAAAGGTGCTACGGTTGTTCCTGGCAGGCAGCAGTACTTTGAGGCTGATAGTGGTGGTGATTTTGATTTATTATAGTGACTCGATTCTTTTGATTCCGTTCACCAAAAAGATTTGTTCATTGATTTGTTCACTGATCAGATCTTGAAATTACACCTTTGCACAGGGGCGTAGATTCTGGGGGGATGGGGGAAGAGGTAACCCCCCACCCCCCAAATAATGAAAAAAGCAAGCACAACACCCTCCACACCACACATTGCAACCCCCACACACTGCAACCCCCCCCCCCCCCCCAACATTCAACAAATTCTATACCCTTGCCTTTGCGCCTGCAGATGGCGCCAAATGACCATCTTTTAAGTAATTGCATTGAACCAGAAATAAGCCAATAAGTCTAATTATCCTTTATAAAAATTATACTAGGAGACCTAAGCACTGCAGATTGTTAAAGCATCACAAGTCTTTCCCCACAAATGACAACCAAGCATATCTTTCATACTGTTAACTGCTGAGCACGATTTTTTTAATCAAGCTATACAAAAAAGGACAACAATACTAGCTTAAAAATTATTATGAGTATTCAATAACGTCATTGTAATGTGTGGTCATCACTCATTTTTATTCATAATTCATCTGGCCTCTTTTCTTGTTATACGAGATTGACGAATTGAACGAACGACATGCAGCTCTTCCTCTCGGTCAACAGATCATCGTTCACAATGACTCATTCCTATATGTCGGTTCAGTGAAGGTGCGTATTCGTTTGGTGGGTGAATCCATTGATATTCTCCTTAACAGCCCATACTCGAATGCTACTGGCTTGCGCTGAAGTCAGCCAGACGTCAGTGAATGAAAAATACGAGTCAGTGTATGGAGGTGAACGAGACCAATTCGTTCACTTAAAAGATTCGTTCAGAAAGACAGATTTGTTTATGAACAAAACATCACTAGAGGCCGACCGCTAATACTTTTTTTGTTGTTCATTTAGTTAAGATCAGTCACCATGAACACACTAACTTGCAGGGTTATTAGCGAGCTGGTCCAAACTCCCTCATCTGAACAATCGTTATGACCAGCTTCATCGTAAATTCCAATAACAGAGTGTAGTAAGTTCATATTATGGCCGTGTATAGCGTGCTTGTGCATTAGCGCCATGAATGCAAAAGTTAAACATTACAAATGATACATTATCTATTGCATATATATTACTTTAAATCATCATATAACAACCCTCCCCCCAGCAGAATAGCGGGTGTCTTAATGTTCGCAAACAGTATGTTGTTACTCAGCTGTTTCAAACTTCTTTTTACCTCTGAACGAAGAATGAAGAAGCACTTCTCCATAAGTATGCTAAGGCCTTGAGAGACACTATGAACAGTTGTTATATAGAGTGGTGGTGGCATAGTGGACTAAAGCACTGAACTGGTAAGCAGAAGAAGGTTGTTGGTTCAATCCCCATAGCCACCACCATTGTGTCCATGAGCAAAGCACTTAACTCCAGGTTGCTCCAGGGGGAATGTCCCTGTAATAAGGGCACTGTAAGTCACTTTGGATAAAAGCATCTGCCAAATGCATAAATGTAAATATGTATAGAAAAGAGCTGCTTGAGGATTCTTCAGAAATTCCCTTTAGTGTTCCACTAATACAAATTAAATTAAATTACATTTGATTGGGGTTTGCAGCGTGAAGCTTTTACATGTTTCCATTGATCATGGTATAAGTATGGTGGGGGTCGTACTTGCTTGTTTTGATTAATGGGGGGTTACATGTAAAAGTGACATGAACACTTGTAACTCTTGTGTCCATGTTTTTCAGGATGTCCTGGGGAAAAGAAGACAGAATTTCTGACGAGCATACTGGACGCATTGTCCACGGACATGGTCCATGCAGTAACTGACCCGGCGGCTGCTGGCAGGTAAACAAGAAACTGATAATTGATCATTTTTAAAAATTTTAATTACAAATTTATGACACTAAAATCATGTTAACATGTGTATTGACATGCGTATATTTAACAAATGAGGGATGAGTCAAAATAAATTTTTGTGGTTATCAACATTATACCACAATTGCTGTTGACTGAGCTTAACTTGTAGTGAACCCACAACATTCCTTTAATATTGCAATTTGGTCACATTCCGATTCCGTGTCATGTTAACACGTTAACCAAATTAAAATAACTGCCAATATTACAATTTTAAGAAATCCAAACAAGACAGCTGGCGTATTAATCTGATTAACAGCATGTCAACACAGTGGGCATTATTCAAGAAACATGAGCAGAACAAATTTCTGTGTAAATCATCCATTAATCTGTTCTTACATAAATTATCCAGTTAACTTAAATGCGACTGTGTACATATTTACACAGATCGTCCTCTTGTGTTTCATGAATAAGGCCTCTTATTTGGAATATCTACTGTAACAGAACATTTATTTCAACCAACGCATGTCCAAACTAAAGAAATTATTTTGTGATGTGCATGTAAATGCCATCAATGATTAATTGATGAATTGTTATTTTTCCTCCATTCAGGATGTTGGAGCCTGACCCCAGTCACACTCTAGAAGAACGAGTTGTTCACTGGTATTTCAGCCAGCTTGACAAAAATTCAAGCGGTGACATTGGAAAGAAAGAAATCAAACCATTCAAACGGTTACTGCGCAAGAAATCTAAACCAAAAAAGTGTGTAAAGAAGTTTGTGGAGTACTGCGACATCAGTAATGATAAGGCCCTGTCACTGCAAGAACTGATGGGCTGTTTGGGGGTCACTAAGGAAGAAGGTGAGTCACACTGTTTCATGTTGGATGACCAAGTAATAAGCAAAAACTCTGTTCGCCAACTCTCATTAAAAATGAATGACTTTTGGTGGATTTGTTGTTGTAAATCACTAACAGTGCAAATCACTGTTGAAGTGTGACTTTTGCTAAAACCTTGCCTGTTTTTCTGTACATGCTTGTGACGCACCATCACAATGGAAATCAACGGATTCTAAGTGTTCTCTTATGTAAACTGTAGTGTGTAAGGGGCTGTTCACTGTGAACATTCTTGTGTTCAGTCTGCACAGTTTTTTGTTTTTTTATGTAAACATGCTTGATCACCATCTTTGGTCATTATGGCACATCTCTCTATTTTTCAGCATCTTGCGCCATAAGCGCCATGTTTAAAATAGTTCAAATTTAGACATGAATCAGTTATAATTTTAAAATAATGGACCGATCAGATGCAAATTGGAGGGGTCTTGTCTCACCCTGAAGGGATTTATTTTGCAATAACAACCAGCTGACTGTACGTTATCCCGCTTATTACACAGCTACTAACCAAATAAATAAATAAATGGACATAAAATATTTATTTGTGTAGGAATTATGTATGTAACTATGCAAGAAGAAATAAATTGCTGAACAGCTGAATTCCACCTCATCGGAGTTCTGTTAGTGTTTATTTTGGGAAAATTACTTTCTAACTGCTCAATATCCAGCTTATTACAAGACAGCTTGCAAAGTAAATAAACACATGGACAGGAAACACTGAATTGAGATGAAATTATTTTATTAGCTTATTTGAGATCGCACAGTTATCTAAGAAGTAGGAAAGATTGCTCACAATACCCAGATGAGCGGTCCGATACGTAGATGTGCGGTGGTTACTGAGAATTTTCAGACCACTAGATGGCGTCATTGACCAATCAGAATCTAGTATTCCAGAGACCTGTGTAATAAGCATATTTACATATGGACAAACTAGGAATGCACTGATGTATTGCCCAGTGCGATTTATTGGCCAATTATTGACCAGATTAAAACCATTAGCAGATTGGTCATAATAATACAAATGCATATATGAAAATCTGATGGTTTAATCATTAAATTATGTAAATGTTATGAGTTGCATAAAGTTTACAATATTTTTTTTCTGTGTGAATTATAAAGAAACATCTAACAAAATAAATGAAATTCGATAGCATGTTGAATATGCATAATATGACTTTGTAATGTTCTATCAAAATATGCTAAACGTGAGTTCTATTGTTTAGAACAGCAAAAAACAGTAGTGCACAAATGTTTTAGCAGTGCAAAATAACCCCTTATCGTCATGTTATATTTTTTTAAATCTTTTTTTATCTTGTATTTATCATTCATTATGGCTCTTTTAAAAGTTTGGCCTTTTGTGTGTCCAACAGATCCAATCCATGTTTAATGGAAATTATTTATTGTTAGAACAATAAAATAGCTTTTGTACATTCTAAAAGCATAATTCCTAAGCAAAACAATGATCTGATGACAAAATATGGTAAGTGGCAAAATATCGTTGTCGGTATCAGCATATAGTTTTTTGTTCAAATTAGTATCGGTCAAAAACTTTGATATCAGTGCATCCATAGGAAAAAATTATTGAATTTTAATATTAGAAATTAGTGGTGTATGGAAGTTAATACATCTATAAATGTGCCTTCTTTTACGTTTCGCTTATCTAGGTGTATAAGCTGCCTAAAAGTTATTAAATGAGTGCTTGCATTTGTTTAATAACTTTCTCAGAAACAACCCATGTCATGTAATGGGGAACTGTCCTGTAAAACTTTCTCATTGCTTTTTTCCCCAGGGGCAAAAGCAGGTGAAGGCACAACCTCTAGTAAACTGGTGAGTTAATGTCTGCGCCTGTTAACATTCACAAGATGCATTCCAGCCCAACTCTTTTTCTCTTTTTACCTCTCTTGGGAGAATTCACTAAGAATAAATTGTTCCCAATGATAGCGACTTTTTTTTTAGCATGAGCAATTTGCGTTTTAGCACTCGATTCTCTAAAGAAATTATGCAAATCAGGTAATGAAACAAACAAATACTAAAATACCACATGCTAAACCGTATTAAATCTTTATAAATTTGTAAAATATTCACCCATAGTGTATACCAATTAAAAATACTGTATATATAATTATCAGCCTAGACTACAGTTTATAAAAATTATAATAGTATTAAGGTTGTAATTGCATTGCTTTCATTGTCATTTTCATGTTGGTCTGGCTACTTGCAGAACCTGGCAAAGAAACAAGGCTGAAGTCGCCTCTGAGATCGGATTGCACCAGCTCTTGTCCCGCAGACCACACTCTCACCAAAACGACAACGGAAACCATAGTCTTTGCACTTTGTACTTTAAAACAATGTAAATTCACTTTGTAGAAAAAAAGGTATTTAAACAGACTGCTGAATATTTGAATGATATAGTTAGCATTTGTATGTCCTTAAAACAACAGCAAAAATAGTAATAATAATAATTAACACATACAATGTATGTGTCCTTTGTGCACTCGAAAAAAATATTTTTGCCTAGAATTACACATTTCAGTTTCATAACAAAACTCCTTTAAATTAAATTGTGTCAAGTTTAATAAAATTAAATTAAGAAAATATTTATGTTTTTTATTTTATTTTATTAAAGACTACTCAATTCAGTTTGATGGAATTTTGTAATGACATTGAAATGTGTAAACCTTAAAATAATTTTTTTGAGTGAGAGTCTAAAATAAGTATACTTTTCTAACTTGTACAAGTTGTATGACATGTTGCATTTGTTAAGGCCATCTTTGTTGTTCTGTTACATATTTTGTTTGTCTTTTCATTTGCTAATATCTGAATAGTTTGTAATGTATCTAAACTGAATTTTAGAAGCCTCGTTTTAGTTTTAGTTTTTTTAAATACCAAAACCCAACTACTGTGTTCCACACATGGAATGGGATACATATGTTTTGCTGAAACTGCATCATTATGATTAGAAATAAAGATGTATTTTATATATTTTTTTTAATTATTTTTTTCATTTATTGTAATAATATTTGAGAGCAGGATCTTTAATATGTCATTTCTCCTTATTGAATCAACACTCCCTGCATCATCCCACCATCAGTGACCTCAGACTGACCCTGTTCTTTTCGTTCTGTGTGTCATTTATGATAAACAGATCTGGTGGTGGATCTGAGAGTTTAGATGGCTTATGCTCTGGTTTTAACACTGCAGGGGACGTACATTAGGGGATTAGTTATTGACGCTTCAAAGATGTCAAATTAAGGACTTTAAAACTGTTCATCTACTACCTGAATCCCTACATTATCAGAGCGCTTTCCACTGCTGCATACAGATACAAGAGATTAGAGCAGGGTGAATGTCTGAACGATTAAGGCCCTGTTTACACCTGGTGTTAAGATCAATCTCAGGCAAGTGGGCATGGGTGGGAGTGTTTGTGCTATCTGTGGGTTTATGCGTGCAAATTTTGGGTGTTTTGTATGTTAATTAATTGCTGCAAAGTACAATTTGCTATTTGCCTGAGAAATAGGTCATTGCGCTAAAACGTTGGCGCAGAGTCTAAAGTCAGTTCCTGCATTCACAGTTTGGGGATTCCACCAGTAGATGATATCAAATAAGCTACAGGTCACTTTTAATACTAGCTATGATTTGTGTGACAGTTGATAAATATGATTAATAATAATAATAATAACAAGTCTTTTTGTTGTTGTTGTTGTGCCTTTCCAAAGCTCAAGGATGCTGTATTAAATTAAACATTAAGCAGAGAAACATATAACAAATATACATTACAAAACAATGAACAATGGGAAAGAAGCAAAGCATGTTTCAAGCAGGTAAGACAAGGGCCAGCAGGAAGAGAGCCAACAGTCCCAGAGAGGCTAATAGAGAACATACAACACAGACATCATAGTACAGGGATGCACGACCAAAATCTTATGAATGGGATGTCTTTATTTATATTGACATTGCTTGACAGGAAATGGAATATATAATAGGACGCAGACTGTGCAATAACTGAAGAGGAACCTCAGAATTGAATTGCACTTGACCCAGCACATTAGGGCTTTGTGCTCGCCATTTCGCCAACCCACGTGTGCCTAGACTTAGTGCATGATTGCATGAAAGTAACAAAACAAAACTCTTAAAATAGGGCCCGTCGGCCCTAATTGGGCTGGATTTGTTCGCTCATATATCTGTGGGTGTGTGCTTGTTTTACAAATTATAATTTGTGTGTTTTCATGTATTTTATTTAGCCAGTAGTCAGATCTGAGTCTTTGTGTCTGGATATGTGTGTGTGTGTGCGTTTACTCAACCATGTGTTTCTCATTACTCCAGCACCTGCACCAGACTCTAAATTCCCATCCACTGCAGTCAATACTCAATTCATCTTACAACAACAAACTAAGATGTGTAAACAAATTCACACCTGGCATCACAATTTTATATTGCTCTTAGAACAATTCATAAGGACACATCTCCACTGACTCTCTCAGGTGGGTGGCAATGTTTACTAAAGACCAAAAGCAACAAAATAAATCATAATTGTTTATAATAAATAACATCTTTGTACAATCACAACCTAATGCATTGATCACATGCTTTTAAGACCCATGTCTACTATAATAAGCTTTGTTAATGTGCATAAAGCATTGTTAATTGAGGAAATGGTTTATCATTTCAAGACCAAAGCTCTTTTGTCAGAGAAAGTGCAGTTATGATACTCAAGGGATGATGAACAAAAACACTGTGTAAAATGGAAGGAATATTAGAGCTGTGTTACGTCGGTAACACTTTACAATAAGGTTCCATTTGTTAATATTAGTAAACAACATTAGTTAACATTAACCCTTAAATGCATACCTCGGGTGTTTAGAGACCCAGGACCTCATCCATTGATGAGGTACAGTTGTGCTCACACCTTTTTAGTATTCCTCAATCTATCTCTTATAAATAGTGTAACACACAAAAAAAACAAAAACAAAAAAAAAAAAAAATGGCAAAATTGAAAAAAAAAATAAATAAATAAATAAAATAAAACAAATAAAAAATTATAATGGTTTAAGGACCAAAAAGTTTATATGGTCTCTAGAGACCCCAGGTACGTAAGAGTGTTTTGTTTTTTGTTTTGTTTTTTTGCACTTTAATAAATTATATTTTTAATAATTATTTCATATCTATTTAAGCTTACAGTCACAGGATATCTATTTCTTTGTGTCTTACAAGAGAAATTAGTACTATATTCATAAAAATAAATACTAGATCATGTTGACTTTCTATGCAAAAATGAATTATCTGTATTTTATATGCGTATACCTTACATAATATACATGCAATTTCTTACTCAAGGTGGCACTGATGTTTCAGTGATTGACTTGATTTACATTTGACATTGCTATTTGACGAAGAAACAACATCAAAGTAAACTTATAGCAAGTACAACACATGAACCGTATGATATGACTTTTGGGTGTACTACTGAAATAATGTAAGTTGTGCATCTATTTAGACTCAACAAGTGCCTTTGAAAATACACATAAGATACACATAAGCTACACATAAATTACACATGTGTAGATTATGTTATGTGTAGCTCAGTATGTGTTTGACAGCAAGTTGCATCTCATAGTGGCGGTTCTAGCTTGTATTGCACCCTGGGCGAATCCCGCTTCAACACACCCCCAAAGTATTATTTTGGGGGGGGGGGGGGGTATGGTGCCTTGGGTGAAACCTGCTTCACCACACCCCCAAAGTTGTTGTGTGGGTGCCTCGTGCCGCTGCCCCCCCGCAAGATGCCGCCCGCCAACGGCATATGTCGCCCATGCCTAAAGCCGCTGCTGGCATCTCATGAAATTTCAGTGTCAAAATATATCCATGTTCAGTTCTAGCATTCAGGAATGCACCATATTGTTTTATTGTGAATAGTAAAGAAATCCCAGTCTATAATATGCCATCGGCTTGTCAAGTTAGTTTTGAATGACACATACTGTATTAATTCAAAGCCGCTTCCCAGAAAATGAAGCCTTTAATGAATAATTGATCCATAAATGAAAATTCTGTCATCATTTACTAACCATCATGTCATTCCAAACCTCTATAAATTTCTTTCTCCTGCGGAACACAAAATAGAAAATGTAAAGGATGTCTTATTGTCTAATCTCAACACAGTGGTAGTTAATTGTGACTCTAATAGTTTAAAGCTTAAAAAGGACCCAAAAAGAGTCCATGTGACTTCTGCATCATAATCCAAGTCTTGTGGAGGCATACAATTTTGTTTTGAAACAACATGAAATGTGTTATTTTACAGCAAATTTTACAGTTTTCTAAACTTCCAACATGGCTCTCCTTTGCCTCTCCGTGGCTTTCCATGAGTGCATGAGAGAAGCTCCAAAATATTTCATTTAATCTGATTTAAGTTTCATTATTGTTTTCATGCAAATTAATATTTCAGTGCATTTCTGACCATTTGTTTTTCAATTTCAGATTCAGTATGCTTTTCAGCTGGCTTCCTGATGGCTTTATGTCTGTGTCAGCCATGTTACATGCGGTTTGTCTTAATTGCGCACATTACAAGAAGATGATGTTTAATGTAGCTTTAAGGTTTTGCTTTTAGTTTGACAGAAGCACTGTCTATCTAAGTGATGTTTCGTGGGTTAATCCAGACTATAAAAGAGCTGTGATCAGGTCATAAACACCATCATCTTCAGTCTTGTAAGTGGATCCACAGTCTGAATCCAGGTAAGTGTGTAAATCGTATTGCCTATATCCTCGATAGCTTCTGATTTCACTGTTATTGTGGATCTTTTGGAATCAAAATTAACACATGATGTACAGCTGGACAACATTTTTTTCATCAAAATTTCTCTGAGTAATGTTGTTTTCCTAAAGTTTGTTTTTTCATGGCGAATGACCTATAAAGTTTCGGTTTATGTTGTCTATTGTATCTAAACCCACTTGTATCTAAAGCCTCTCTGTTTAGAGAGTAAAATCAAATGTAATTGTTTAAATTATTTTGGTGTTTTCTTTCAGGTCCTTATCTGACACAACCACTCTCCATTAAGTTAATTCAGACCATAAAAAGAACCGCTGTCACCTCATAAACACCATAATGTTCTGATAAGCAACACCTTGTGGATCCACAGTCTGATGCAGGTAAAGTCATCTCATGAGCACTGAAATAAAGTATTATAATTTTCTTACTTAGTATTGTTGGCTTGGTTTCCATTAAAATAGCTAATCATCCTCAAATACACGATACATTTATTTGAAAAGTAAAAACAATATTTAAAGTCTTGTTTAGGGAAAGTAAACTGAATTTAAAGTAAGAACAGACATATTTTTCTTACCCCATTGGAATTTATTTATTTATTTATTTTGCATTTCTCTGAAAATAAGACCCAATTTTTATGCCATTTTGCGTCTTAAGTAAATGGATCTTGTTTTAAGAATTTTTAAATATTTTTTATGGAAAACAAGGCAAAAATTCTGATGTGTTCATGTCAGCTACAGTATCTTCGTGCTCTAGCTTTACAGAGATTGGGTAACAGGTCACAATAAGGTTCCATTTGTTAACATTAGTTAATGTAGTATTATGAACAAACAATGAACAATCTATTTTTTTACATCATTTATTTATATTTGTTGATGTTCATTAAAATACAATTGATTGTTAGTTCATGGTAGTTCATAGTGCATTAACTAATGTCAACACATGCAACATTTGATTTGAAAAATTTATTAGTATATGTCGAAATAAACATTAACCATGGTTAAAAAAATGCTGTTAGTTCATGTTAACTAATGTTGTTCACTAATGTTAACAAATGGAACCTTACTGTAAAGTGTTATCAGTGACTGTGTGTAGTCCTTAATGAATAAACGTAAAGGCACGTGAACCCTTCAAGGGAATTTTAAATAAAGCTAAACAAAACTTTGTTTTCTTTTCATTAATGAAAATGTTCACTGGGAACCCAATGAATAGCTTTACAACAATAGAAACATGTTAAATGATTTGACTAACTGCATGGTATTGACTGAAAATATTAGTCACAAGTGAATATTTCTCTTTCAAAAACACGTTTCTTTACATATAGTGAAAATAATGAAAGGTTTGTTATTATTCCAGTGCAAGATTTTCTGAGACGATGACACAAAGCAACATCAGCATGAACAGATCAGATGACGAAATACAAGAGTATATGGAAAAACAAGACTTGGCAGAATCATTGTTGATCTGGATTCTTTCAATCTTTGAAATTCCAATCATCTTCTTAACTCTGTTTGCAATGTGTTTTTTCGTCAGATCTCATCATGGCGCTTCAGTTTATGTAATACATTTGATTCTTTCCGATCTTGTACAGGTCCTTTGTAAATTCGTACTTTCTACACCCCAAGAGGATAATGTGGTGGGTGCATATCATTATTCTTTGATTGTGGGTATATATTTTATGGCGTGTATTGCTTTCGAAAGATATCTTCTGGTTTCTCATCCTCACTGGTACAAAATTCACCATTCACTAAAATCCTCCTGTTTGGTGTCTTTGATCATCTGGTTTGTGCCTCTGATCTTTGCAAAAATAGATAAGCACACTCTGCGTTTTGACCGTCTGAACCGATGTATTGCGTTTTTTATTCCCTATATTGTAACCATTCTCTGTTTTGTTGGTACTTGGAGGGGTCTCTCTCACTCAATTTCACTCACTTCTCATAAGCGCAAATTGATATTGGGCAGTCTGTTCCTAGTGCTGCTGAATTACACATTTGTTATGCTCCCTTTCACAATTATGGCGTTAATTTGTGAGATCTTCCAAATAAATAAGTTGAGCTTAACAGGTTCTAAAGTTTATCACTTTCTGTTCTGTCTCATGTATCTGAACCCACTTGCTGATTGTTTATTGTACCTGTTCATGAGGAGTGATATTGGTGATTTAATGATGTTTCTTTACTGCTGGCGCAGATCAGACAGAAATCTGAATCCTTCACAACACACAACCAGTATGAACCATAACCAATCATAATATTCAGTAGACTTACAGGTGTGTAAAATGGTGAAGTATTTCATATATCCAGTACATACTATATATATATATATATATATATACACTGAAACTTTACACCTGTTAAGTATATATATCTACAGTATACTAAGTACAGTATATCTATCTTTCCATCCATTTATCTACAGTATCTGAGTAGTCTGTTTTTAAAGGGAATAAACAGTAACCTTGTAAGCTACATTTAAACTATTTGTGCATGTTTTAACTGGATGAAAGTGTATTAGAAGTTCCATCATAAATCTATGTTCAGCTTGTGTTACCTGCTCCCTATTCATGAGCAATGTCTCAGAATAATTACTTAAATGTCATTTTGTAATCTTTGTGTGTGATTATGACATTGAATCTTGTCAGATAGCATATCTCCCTCATAGTTAGAGTCAGACATTGTTCTGTATTCTTTCTATGCTGCATAATTAAAGAGTTCTCAGTTTTCATTCTGTCTCTGTTTGTGATCATTTGACAAATAGCAGTTAATTTGTGAACAACATAGATGAATTAAAACAGCAAAAGGTATTCAGGATTGTTGCAGATGAAGCACAACATATTACAAAAAGCATGACATTACACAGAGCAGCAGGTACCTCCAGTATTCAGGTAATGTATAGCGGAGCAATCAGTAAATGTTTCCTCAGTTTTTACTCAACTTTCCACACAAACATGGAGAATATTTAGTGGGCCAAGCCTATGATGGAGGCAAGCAAGTGTACAGGCATGAATTAAACATGTTACAAAGGATGCCTTCTACATACAGTGTAGTGCTCACTAATTTAAACATAATTCTAGTTTACACCAAAGAGTACCTTGAGAAAGCTATTTGTTAGCATTCCCATTCATCTCAATGGCAGTCGCTCAGCTGCCGCATATTTGAGTCTCAAGCCATTCACTAACACCTATATATGATACTGTATATGAAGTCAAAATTTGAGAAAAAAGAAAGAAAAAGAAAGAAAGATCACACAGGTCACAATCTCTCCCTTGTAGGAAAAACCATATGCTGCCTTCACATGCTATCATGCTATATATGACTGGGGAAATTTCAAAATGGCAAAGTAGTGTTTTGTAATGAATGATAGCTGTGCTTTGAAAAACTAATAAATCTTGTTAGTGCTTGCAACTTCATATGTAATATACATTTACATAATCAATAACCATTTGATGCATATTGTACATTTTTTACACAGAGAAAATATCATTTATTAGACCTAACATGTTGCCTATTATGGTCTCTCCGACAACAAAGTACTTGAACATGACACTCTAAATTACAACTTCAGAAGTGGGAAGTAGGATAATTTAGATAAAATGTGAAGGCAGCGTTATATCTCATGAAATCTTAATCTGCTGTAACCTGAGTTCCTTTGTCACCTCCTGAACTACAATAGGGAGCTTCTATTAGCAAAGGTCCAATAGCAAATGACAATTAATTATGTTCATGCTTAAGTCCATATAAGGAGTTCCTATATCATAATTTAAAGTTCAATGACACTCTCAGATATTGGCATAATCCCCATAACCATTACAAAATCACATTGTGTTTACATTTTTACTAGAGAAAAAAACACACTTTTAAATAAGATGAGTAATTTGATATCCGTAATAAACAATTTGGAAACACTTTGCAATAAGATTCCAAAGTATGTGTTAACATTATTTGACGCATTAGGTATCATGAGTTAACAAAGAGCAATGTTTTTTTATATGGCATTCATTAATCGAGGTTAATGTTTATCTATAGTTTTATCACTGTTAGTTCATGTTATTTATAATACATGAACTAATGTTAACTTATACAACTTCTCATGTAAAAACTGTCCATGACTTTGCCAAGATACTGTAAATAAATGCTGTACAAGCATTGTTTTTTGTTAGTTCATTTTGACTATTGCGTAAACTAATGTTAACAAATACAACCTTATTGTACAGTATTGACAACAAATGCTAATGAGAAATCAAAGGAAATTTGCAACCACAACTATGGACAAGCTTTCAAGATAATATTGTCCATGTTCAGAAAAAAAAAAAAAAAAAATTTACACAATGTCAATAGAGAAAATTGTTTATAATTGCAGAGGCCAATTATGATACTCAAGGGATGTTGAACAAAAACATCCAGCTAATGAGAGCTGCTCAGAAAGTCATTCAAACTTTCAATTATAGTTAAACCCTTCAGGACTTAAACTGCAAAGTATAGATAAAAACCTTGTTGCTTACAATTGTAGTTGCCAAATAAAAATAAATATATATATATTTAGTTTAACCATTGCCATCCTTTCTTTTTGTGTGTGTGTTCCTGGAGAAACATATTTTGCTAATATATCATTGGACATTGGAGTATTCAGATATTTTCCTGTCTGATTTTCTTATTACTCTTTATCTTAATTTTAATATATTGCGTACTGCTTGTTCATCTAATTGTGAATTTGGATTACTGAATGGTTTTAATCAGTCTCTGCAAATGGACCAAACCTCATCCCTGTGTCAGTCGTGTTACGTGTGGTTAAAACATCTACATTACAGGAAGAAGATTGGTGCATTATGCATAAAAGATGTTTAATGCAGCTTTGGGCTTTTGCTTTCTGTCATTATCTTACACAACCACAGTCCATTTTAAGTTATGTTTCGTAAACTGTTTAAAAAAAAAAAAAAAAAAAATTTTTTACAGGAAATGTTCTGTATGTTTTTACAGATTTTCCCTTTTTTTCCCTCCATGAAACAATGAAATGTTTACAGATATTTGCCGTAATTTAAAGTTTAACCCTTTAAAATTAACCATAATATGAGATTACATCAATATTATGTTTTTTAATGTAAATTTATAGTACTTTTACAGATTCAAAAATGTAATATTTTACAGATTTTTCCTGTTCATGATAACAAAGAAATTAATGTAAAATTACAGAAATCAGTAGTCATTCAAAGTATTTTCCTTAAAATAGCAGGTCATTAAGCATGTGTGGTTAAAGTGAGTTTATGTTTTTTAAGGGTAATTCATAGCATTTGTACAAACACAAAATTAATTTACTGTAAATTACTGTGGAAAGACAATTAAAAGATTATATTACAGAGAGTACTATATTATTTTACAGATTTCCTTCTGTTTTTCTAGATACTGAAGAAATTACTGAACTTACAGAAATGTGTGGTGATTAAAAATATTTTCCTTAAAATTTACAGGTGAGCCATAACGTGAGATAAATTAATCTGTTTATATTTGGCTAGCGATTAAGCACATTATCTCGGAGCAAAATTCTAATGCTTTTTCACTAATTAACTATTGAGATAAACCAATTTTTCCAAGCTCACTTTCAGTAGCCTACATATGGTGATCTAGTTGCCTATTTCCTTGGGTTCCTTTATAGTCAAACACATTCAAAAGAATTGCTGGAATCTGGAATCACCACAGGCATATTTCACTTTTGGGAGATTTTCACCAGGTCTGTTTTAAACAATATCTGTTCTAACCAGTAGTAGCCTAATATGGGCTCAGCACTAAGGATTTTTTCTGATTTTACCATCATGGCTTTAAAAATGTGTCCGAAGATAATTATTTTTTACATATATTATGTTTTTAAGACAATGTCCCCCAAACTGAATCACAATTATAATTTGCAAGATATGATTTATGCCTTATGTAATCCCATATAAGCGCTTTACAGATATAAATTCATAAACACATCATATTAACTTCAGCCATACTGCCATTTACACATGAGTTTTTAAGCCAAGAGTTCTGTGGAGGAGATGATGGGTTTTCGGTCACCCGTTTAGTCATGCTGTCATGCAACTTTTGGCCATGTGAATTATTTTCACACACAAGATTTAGTCACTGAGTTAAAGATTTGATTATTGGCTGAATGTAATAAACATATGAATCCCTGAGAAGGGACTTGCTAACAAATCGGTTGTGATGTGTAATATTCATTAGGGAGATATCAGGCCTAATCTGTGAATTATGTGTATATAACATGAAATCAGACAACCTAAAGACCAACATAGACTGATGCACAAAGCACAAAAACAAAAATACCTGTACGGTCCAGAAATGAGACATGTAACTGGTGTATCATGAGGATGATATGAAGTAGACATTTCAAATATTCATCTTCACCCTGCAGCTGAACAGCTCTGATAATAATAGCCTAATAGCCATATAGTGATCTTGCTTCTTTTCATATCAAACGCCATTATCATGTCGAATTAATGTTTACGTTTTGAAACATTACCTAATTAAATGTATACTTACATTTTGGATATTGAGCAGCTCGTGATTTCCAGGCACGTGTATAATCAGGGTTTAACTAATTTTATTATGTCTCATTCGGCACTTTATCAATAAAGGCGAATTAATGAGAGAAAATGTGTTTGTTTTTTAAAGTGGGAATAAAACTAGCGCTCTGTCCCGTGAGAGCGCATGCACGTTAAACAGTCTACGCTGCACAGAGAGATATGATGAAGAGACATATGCATGGAGAGACATGGATTTTCAGTCCTATAGAAAGAAACTGTTGATTTCTTGTGTTCCAATGTGTGGATTACTACTTTTCACCAACATGTAAAAACGAAAAATGTGGGGATTTCGCGCACTGTGAACACGGAATGTGCGGGGATATATATATATATATATATTAGGGGTGTAACAGCACACAGAAGCCAGGGTTTGGTAGGTACCTCGGTTTTGGGGTCACGGTTCAATACGGGATCGGTAGCAACAAATCCCAAATGCTAGGTTTCTTTTCATTTATTTTGAACAGACAGTAGTGCAAATTACAGTTTGTTCCACCTAGCGGCATTGAGTCCCCCCTGAGGTAGTTAGTACAGTACAGCCATATATATATATATATATATATATATATATATATATATATATATATATATATATATATATAATGATAGTATAGTCATTCGTTGCCTATTCAAAGAAAGATTTGTGCATTTTGACATTGATCAGAATATTTCCAAAGCATAATTGAAACAGCATTATTCTAATCTCAACTCCATAAATCAATCGAACTTTCAAACTCTTAATCAACAACACACTTTATTCAGAGGCATATATTTGTGTGTGTGTGTGTGTGTGTGTGTGTGTGTGTGTGTGTTTGCACGCACATGTCCATCATGCAATCAGATGACACAGATTAAAATTTGCTGCCAATTTCCAGTCTGCTTCCTCCTGCCCGCAACAACCAATGTCAGATGTGTCATAATCGCTGAAAGAGCAATGACTGGTCACATGTTTGACAAGTTTGACGAATGACAAATGGTTGGCAGAGCCATCTCTACTCAACAGCTGTGACAGCTGGGGTTAGTGTAAGGATGTCCATCCAATCTAATTGGAAATGTGTGGGAAAAAATAATGTGCCCTTTCAGTGAGCCTGCAAACATAGCAACATTTTTCAAAGCCACAACGGACATGTCAACCGACCACCGGTTGAGGTAAGTGTCTCAGATAACACATGTGAACGATATTTTCAATGTGTCATTGGCTGCACTTTTGTGTTGTCAAATTGACAGTCTTGAAGCTAATGTTAGCATTCCTCTGATAAATTGCTACTGCAATGTTAGCTATCGTTAGCTTGTAAAATAGCAATGTAACAATTATCTAATTTTCAAATTGCTCTTGTTCAGCAAGTTAATGCTAATGAAATGTGGGTTGCTGTGGGAGAGGGTTCAATTTGTATGATTGATTTAGGGATGGGTACCAAAACCCGGTATTAAAAGGGCCCATGGCTAAGTTATTGAAGACCGTAATAATAATAAGCTCCAATGTTACTGGTTCTTTTATCGATACTTTTTAACGTTTTAGTGTAATTTATTATCAGACCGCAGTCTCCCCTCTGACAAAGGCTGTGTCTCGTTTCGAAGGCTGTGTCCTCCGGAGGTCGCACTTGTCAGCCGCATAGGTCATCAAGGTTGTCCCGTTTCAGTAAAGCGAGTATGACACTCCGAATGCAGCCTTCGAATGCGACCTTCTTTCACAGGAATTCAGAGGATGTATGAGGTGTATCCTTCATGGGCACTCACAACCCACAATTCTTTGCTTCAACAGAAATGAATTTCATTCGTCTAAAAGAATTAACATCAATTTGCTCGAAAATATGATGATCAAATGCAAGTAATGTTAATTCCCCAGCTGAAGTACTTCAGAAAACAGGTGCAGAATATATAATATGTACAATTATAGTAAGATATAATTAAAAGAAAGTATTATAGACTAAAAGTACACCTCTCCTAAAATGTACCTCATACACTCCCTTCCAAAGGGACTTTGTTCCCTTCCCACTCAAAGTGCTCGCACTTGTTAAAGAGTGGCGTGCTGTCATAGCAACCATGATAAGTTCTGTTCCCCTTCTGTCACTCACTCGACGTTGTGTCGATGTAGTGACACTAAGGGTCGCCCTTGGGAGCCCCAGACACCTCAGATTTGTGAGAAAAGGCCAGTGAGAATTGCCGAGTGGAATTTGCATGCCACTCCCCTGGACATACGGGTATAAAAGGAGCTGGCTCGCAACCACTCATTCAGATTTTTTCTTCGGAGCCGAGCGGTTGTGTGTCAGCAAGCTGTCTTCCACTATCGGTCCATTCACCTCCCAAGAAGTGTTTGCTGTTGGATATACGGTGCATTCCAGTGGCTTTTCTCTCCTTCTGCACAGATCTGTGCAGATTACGCCCATGGGCACTTCGACATGGCTAAGAGAGTTTATATTTAAAGAGTATATTTTCTCTATTAGAGACACGTCTTTTTCAAGATGCCTTTCCATCTTTGTGTGATTCCTGGATGCGGTCGCTATCTCTCCGCTTCCGACGGCCACGGGCGCTGCCTCACGTGTCTGGGTTGTAATCACACTGAGGCAGCATTCGTGGATGGTTCATATTCTCATTGCGAGAATATGACCATGGCAACGTTGCGGTCGCGGCTTTCCCTCTTCCAGGGGAAAGCCACTCTAGCCACCCCCCGCACCATGCCTTCTACCTCTGAGTATGAGGCCGGCCCAGCTGGCGCTGGAGGCGATTTGGGGGCTTCAATGGGCGCGACTCCGTAGGGTAAATCCCCGCGGACCTCCCATTCCCCAGCATGCTCGTTTGCCCCCGGTGAGATCCGAGAGGAGACCAGCTTGCCCCAGGGCCAGCTTAGTGTCCCTTTCGGAGATCCGGAGTGGGATGAGACACCAAGGACTCGATTGGGCTGTCACCTTCGTGTTGGCCCGCCCAGTCTGAGGCTGACGGCCAGATGACCGCCATGCTTTCCCGGGCAGCCATGTGTGTCGGGTTGGAGTGGAACCTTCCACTTTCCACCCTCCCCTGAGCCCTCGTGGCTATATGATTGGTTCCTGGGTTTGGGGCGTCGCTCACAGCCCCCCCCCCCGGGTCCCTTTCTTTCCTGAAGTGCACGATGAGCTGACGGGTCATGGAGAGCACCTTTTTCTGCCCGAAACCGACCTCCCAGCTCGTCCGCTCTCACTACCCTCGATGGCGGGGTTGCCCACGGGTATACGGAGGTCCCTCAGGTGGATAAGGCGGTTGCGGTGATCCTGGCGGGATCACCCGGCACTCCCTTCCAAGGCCTGTAGGACGACACCGTCTCTGATGGCTAAAGCCTACAGCGCTGCTGGTCAGGCCACCTCTGCCCTGCAATCCATGGCCCTCCTGCAAGTACACCAGGCCAAGGTACTAAAGGAACTGCACGTGGGTAGTCCTGATCCCGATGTGATGCAGGAGCTGTGCTCGGCGACCGACCTCGCCCTCTGGGTGACGAAGGTCATGGCGCGAGCATTCGGGAAGGCAGTGTCCACCCTCGTGGTGGCGATGTCCACCCTTGTGGTACAGGAACGCCACCTGTGGCTGAATCTGGTCGAGATGAGGGACGCGGACATGTTTCGCTTTCTCAACGCCCCCATCTCCCAGATCGGCCTATTCGGAGACACCGCCGAGGATTTCGCCCATCAGTTCTCAGCGGTGAGGAAGCAGATGGAGGCTATACAACACATCTTGCCGTGGCGCAGCTCAAGATCCCATATCCTGTCTGCTTGCCGAGGGCGTCCCCCTGCGGCGGCGAAATCTCAGGTGGCTCTGCCTCAGCCCGAGCCCAGTTCTTGGCCCCAGCATAGAGCCCCCCCGCAGGAAGCTGATGCCCCCCGCCTCACGGGCCGGCACGAGGACCCGGAAGACTCCTAAGCACCCCTGAGACCCAGGGAGCAAGATGTCTGCTGCAAACCCGGAGCTGGTAACCAGACCACTCCATCTCCCGGTGGAGGGCCGGGAGGTAAATTCTTGGTTTCCTTTTCTTTTATGTTCACCGCACACCGAACAGGCTGCGGTACCCACATTCTCAATAAAAGAGCAGTTTCCTCATTCCCTGGGTCACATAGCCAGTGTTTATGACTGCCGTTATCACGGCAACTGGGCACTGAGCACCTGCGACTTAGACGCCGCGAACGCAGGCCCCCCGCCTTCGCGCGTCCGGTCACATCACACTCCTCATGACGGACTATGAGGATGGTCAAAAAGTCCCTCCTCCCCTGTCACCGACCCCCCCAACGCTGGTTACATGGAGCAAGGTAAGTGCTTCGAGGGTCCCCTCAGCGCAGCCACGAGTTCGAGACGAAGCGAGGCTCCTCGACTGATCATCAGGTTCCTGAGAGGTGCCCGGAGGCTGAATCTTCCTAGGCCACACCTGTTCCCCTCATGGGATCTCTCCGTGGTCCTCCTGGACCTTCGCAGAGCCCCTTTTGAACCGCTAGAGTCATTCAAGTTGAAAGCCCTCTCCTTGAAGACCGCCCTCCTGATTGCGCTCACCTCCATCAAGAGGGTCGGGGACCTGCAAGTGTTCTCTGTCAGAAATACCAGCCTGGAGTTCGGTCTGTGTGACTCTCACATAATCCTGAGACCCTGGCCGGGCTATTTGCCCAAGATTCCCACAACCCCCTTCAGGGATCAGGTTGTGAACCTGTAAGCACTGCCCAGGAGGAGGCAGACCCAGCCCTGTCGGTGCTGTGTCCAGTGCATACTTTGCGCATCTACTTGGATCGCATGCAGAGCTTTAGGCACTCTGAGCAGCTCTTTGTCTGCTTTGGAGGACAGCGGAAAGGGAACGCTGTCTCCAAACAGAGGCTTGCCCACTGGATCGTGGATGCCATCACTATGGCATATCAGGCCGTACCCACCCCTTCGGGAATACAAGCACACTCCACAAGGAGTCTGGCATCCTCGTGGGCACTGGCCCATGGCACCTCTCTAGTAGACATCTGCAGGGCAGCGGTCTGGGTGACACCCAATACCTTCACGAGATTTTACAATCTCCGGGTTGAGCCGATTTCGTCCCGTGTTCTTTCAGATACGAACAGGTAAGTTCGGGAATACGGACAGCTGGCCGGGTATATCGCTTGCGTATAGCACCTTTCCCCTCCAAAGTGGCGAAGATGTGCGGTTCTTTTTCCATGTAAGTTCACAAACCCTTGAACCCTGGATGTCCTTCCTCTGTAGCCCTGTGGCTCGTGAATTCAGTGGAGGAATTCACAGCCGGAACCAGTACGTGTGCTAATATGCCCTTACTGAGGTAGGTGCTCCACAGGTGCCGGTTACTCCGGTAACCCCCTGTGATGTATTTTCCGCAGCACAGTCTCCCTGTCAGCAGACCTGCGTCTCCCTTCGACAGAGCCCTCTCTGTCCCGGTCGCCATGTTTGTAGAGCTCCTCCCCTTTCAGGCAGGACCCACCACCCCGCCTCTTCCATGTGTGGCTCTGCGCCCACATGACATGCTTGCCACATGTCACCTCCCCTCCGGGCAGGATGTGGTCTCCGCGGGGTCTTTTCCCCCTGAAAGAATAGGATAGGAAAAGAACACCTTCCCCGGTGCATATATTGAGCATTAAAATGGCCCCAGCCGAATAACTGAGAAAACATAGAGAGAAAAGCCCATCTCTGCTTCCATACTAGATATGTCTCTTCCCCCCTACATTGTCACAACGTCGAGTGAGTGACAGAAGGGGAACGTCTCGGTTACTGTCGTAACCTGAGTTACAAACATTTTCTCAAGTTAAAACCTGGTGACATAGGCTACATCTGTAACAAAGCTCAGCAGGCAATGACAGGAACAGACGATGATGATGAAGTGACGAACCCTAGTGCCGTTTATTTCCAAACATGATAATCAGTAACCCTAACTATAAATGTGAACAAAACAAAACATAAACAACTTAACTAAACTTGACATGACATGACTATAGACTTGACTTGACTTGACTATGGACTACGTTACATTAGCAATACCTGACACTAGACAATGGCAAACATAAGGGCTTAAATACAAGGACATGGGTAACAGGTAAACAAGACAACCAATCACAAGACTAAACTATAAACAAGTTAACAAGACTAAAATAACTTTAACCAATGAAAAGACAAGACTAATTACAAAGTAATCAAACAATGAACCAATGAAAACAAGACACATGAACAGGGGAAACACATGACAAGATCACATGAGGGAACAGGAAATCACATGACATGACAGGAACAGGAATTAACCATGAAAATAAGACATGAAAACAAGAACAAATCACATAAACATGACATATCCCCCCCCCCCTCTAGGGGCGGCTCCTGACGCCCCAAAACATAACAAAGTTAATTAGGGAGCTGGTGGGGGGGGGGGGGGGGAGAAGTGGGGTCCTTGAGATGTGGCCTGGCGAGACAGGGCATGGGGCATGGGAACAGGGCAAAGCCAATAGAAAGACTCTAGCGTGGCTGTGACATGGCATGGAGCAGGCTGAGGCGCGGCTGTGACATGGCATGGAGCAAGCTGAAGCGTGACATGGCATGGAGCAGACTCAAGCGTGGCGGTGACATGGCATGGAGCAGGCTGAGGCGTGGCTGTGACATGGCATGGAGCAGGCTGAGGTGTGACATGGCATGGAGCAGACTCAAGCGTGGCTGTGACATGGCATGGAGCAGTTTGGGGCTTGGCTGTGACATGGCATGGAGCAGACTGAGGCTTGGATGTGACATGGCATGGAGCAGGCGGAGGCATGACATGGAGCAGATTCTGGCGTGGCGGTAACATAGCACGGAGCAGGCTGAAGCGTGGCTGTGGCATGGCATGGAGCAGGCTGAGGCGTGGCTGTGACATGGCCTTGAGCTGACTCGGGCGTGGCTGTGACATGGCCTGGAGCTGACTCGGGTGTGGCTGTGACATGACCTGGAGCTGACTCGGGCGTGGCTGTGACATGGCCTGGAGCTGACTCGGGCGTGGCTGTCATGATGTGGAACTCGGGCTTGGCGGCCATGATGTGGAACTCGGGCTTGACGGCCATGACGTGGAGCAAAGTCGTGGAAGGTGGAGCCATGGGAGTCTCAAGGGACGAAGCCGTGGCAGGCGGAGCCGTGGTAGGCTCGAGGATCGAAGCCATAGAAGGCATTTTATTTTTTCTGGGCCTTTGATTTAAGAGCTCCAGGGCTCTTCTATAGGAGAACTGGGTGGTGGGGGCCCCATTGATGCTCACACATATGCAAGTGGCCAGATGCTCTCCCTGTAGCCTGTGAAAATTGAAATATAATTTAACTATCAAGATGTATGTGTACAGGACAAAGTTTTACTGTTAGGTTTTGCATTGTGTCTGTGGAACATATGCTGGTGTGTATAAATGGAATAAAGAGTATTTCAAAATATTTATTTATTTTGTGACATCAGGTCATGTGGAAAGACTGTGCTTGTGGAGATCTACAGCAGGTGACCATGGCAATCCAGGTGTGGCAAAAATTATATTTGATCTATACTGTATATCCATTATCCAATAATATCCATTATTATTTATACATTTGATTCTTGTGGGACCACTTTTGCTGTGCGAGGTTTGGGATTGCAACAGTGAGACGTCCATTTATCGAGGCTTGGTTATAAAGAAGTAAATACAATGTAAATTGACTAGATTTTCATGAATTAGTGGATCATTTTTATTTATTTTTCTACTCAGAGTGATCGCATGGAGTCAGAAGACATGGATTATACTACACGAGCCATATGGAATCATTTTATGGACATTTATTTTCCTTTTTGAAGCCAAAGGCCGATTTACTGTAATTTTTTTGGAAGAAAGCCCCCCTGGCAGTAATTTTTGGGTGAACTTCCATAGCCCGTCACTTTCCTGATAGTAAAATTGTATCTTTTGACTGAATGCAATGATTGCTGAAATCATTACCTTGTCTTCAGGCTTTTTATCTGCGACCTGCACTCATTGCTGGGCACAGCCTCGATACCTTTGGTTTATTAACATCAGGACTCAGCCACTTCCTTGAAGTGATATCGAACTTTGTTGAAGTTTGGGTTGTGGAGTTTAGTGGCCATGATATAAGTCCAAATATTGCAGATCGCCTTCTTCAGCTGCTCCTGTGCTTCACAAGTGTGGAACAAAATATAGCCTCCCAATACACATTCATTGCATTGGGGAAAAAGGACCCAAAATGACTCTTTTTGCACATAAATGGTCAAAAGGCAGATTCTACTAGTATACACCAATCAGCCACAACATTAAAACCACCTGCCTAATATTGTGTAGGTCCCCCTTTTGCTGCCAAAACAGTGCCAACCCTCATCTCAGAATAGCTTTCTGTCAGCAGTTATTTTTTTTGATTATTCTTCTGGCTGTCGTGGAGCTTACACCGGCTGAGAAGGTAGTGCGTCTTTGAGAAAAAAATAGTTCCTATCCAAATAGCAGAAATAACAAATAACATACTGACAGACTGTATGATTATATCATGAGCGTCATGTTTTTTTTGTTGTTTGTTTTTTTTTCCTTTTTCTCCCAATTTTGGAATGCCCAATTCCCAATGTGCTTTTAAGTCCTCGTGGTCGCATAGTGATTTGCCTCAATCTGGGTGGCGGAGGACGAATCTCAGTTGCCTCCGTGTCTGAGACTGTCAACCCGCGCATCTTATCACGTGGCTTGTTGAGCACGTTGCCACGGAGACGTGTGGAGGCTTCACGCCATCCACTGTGGCATCCACGCTCAACTCACCACGTGCCCCACCGAGAATTATAGTGATCACGAGGAGGTTACCCCATGTGACTCTACCCTCCCTAGCAACCGGGCCAATTTGGTTGCTTAGGAGACCTGGCTGGAGTCACTCAGCACGCCCTGGAATTCGAACTAGCAAACTCCAGGGGTGGTAGCCAGCGTCTTTTACCACTGAGCTACCCAGGCCCCTTGAGCGTCATGTTTTGAAAAGCATTTATCATAGTTTTCAATGACTGTCTCATATGCCCATGCAGTAGAGTAGGAGGGGGCTTCCCGGTGTTACCGGACAGGTGGAGCAGGGGAGCTAGCAAAGTTCTGGTTTCTACTAATAGGGATCATGAAAACATGTGGACCCAGGGTTCAAAATCTTGAACTATTCCTTAAAGTATTTCTACTTATTTCATAGATTTTTTTCACACAAACACACACACACACACACACACACACACACACACACACACAAAAATAAATATATATATATTGGCAGTAAAACACTTTATCAGACAATTGCATAAAATAACTAGAGATTGCCTTTTAATGTAGCTAAATGTAGCTGTGTTCTGACATACTAAGCTTGTTTTTCCACTGTCAAATGAACATTTTTAACTATAAATTTGTTCGCAATTCACTAAAATGTCTGTTTAATGCCATAAATTAAAAGTATATACTGTATTCTGTGTTTATACACTGTGTTGTAGTTTTTTTACTTGGACAAACAAAAAATCTTGTAGGAAATAACTGGAGGTAGACGGGGCAGTTGCATAAAGTAACTCCTAAATACCCTTAAATTACAGAGATTGGCCTAAAATGTAGCTATTTTTGATGCATTTTTGATGCACTATGCTTGTTTTTCTACTGTCCAATGAACTTTTAAAAAAATATAATAGCTCTGTAAAATGACTGATTAATACTGTAAATGTGCAGACATTTATCTTTGGTTTTATGTACTTATTGCATTTTTATCCATTATTTCTTAGTTATTGTACATTTAAAAAAAAATAATTTTGTGGTACAGTTATTTACTGTAATTTGACGGTATCCATCTGGAAATTTTCTGCCAGACTTTTTACCTTTTTTTTTTTTCTTTTTCTTTTTTTACAGTGTAGGTTGATTCAGACTATAAAAGAGCCATGATCAGCTCATAAACGCCATCATCTACTAATGAACAACATCTTCAGTCTTCTGATTCCAGGTAAGAACTCATGTGTGAATTGTCTTGTCTATATCATCAACTGTCATTGTTGATCTTTATGAATAAAAGTTAGCACATGTATTACAGCTGCACATCTATTCTTTTGAGGAATGTGGCTTTTCCTTAACGGTTTATGTTTGTTTGTGGTGAATAATCTATATATATAAAAAAAGTAAGCTTTGTCTATTGTACTTGTTGACTTGTTTAGTGTATATCTTCATGAAGAATCATGTTGACATTTAAAGAAAGTGAAACGTAATTGTTTAAATTAGCTTTGGTTGTTTTAATTTTTAGGTCCTTATCTGACAGAACCTCTCCATTTTCAGTGACGTTTCCTGCGTTAATTCAGATTATAAAAATAATTATTATCAGCTCATAAACTACCATCATCTTCTGATAAGCAACTTAAGTCCTGTAAGTGGATCCACAGTCTGATGCAGGTGTCATTTGTGTGTTCATATTGTAATCTTTGCAGTGGGAATAATGAGCATTTTCAAAATTAGCTATATGGCAACATTTAGACAGATAAAGACAAACATACTGTACATAGCCACTGCAGGAACATGTTTTATGACTACGATTAGTTTGCATAAATGTTGTTCACCTACCAGAGATAAGATGTGTGCTGCTACATATCATGCAGTTGTTAGTACTGCACATATCCAGCAATCTTGCTCACTGCAGCGGTTTATGTGTCCATTTGTGGTTGCTTTTTCTGAGATCTAAACACTTTAATTTCTGTTAGTTCCAGGCATCCAGGGAGCATTCAGCCACCAAACAGCACAGTCCAAATTTTAATAATGACATTTTATGACAATCGCGTTAACATTAATAACTTTAATCGTGTTAAAGTCACTATGAATGAAGTGCCTCCCGCTGTTGTTTTGAATGAGAATGACAACTAGGAAATGTTCAAGGAACAAAGATGTCACTTCCTTCAACTGATTCATAGTCCTTGAAATGGTCCAGAGTATAATAGAAGACACAGCTCAGGACCCTTAGTTCTGTGGCCTTTTAAGTGATTTGAATGTCTGCATGATATTGTGTGAAAACATCTGTCAGAAATTAAAGTATATATTGCAGTTTATAAAACTTTTCTTCACGAAGTAAATCATGAATGGCTTGTTGTTCTTCCAGTGCTGACTATCAAGAGTTTGTGAAAAAATGACACAATACAGGGTCAGCATCAACGAGTCAGATGGATTCAAGCCATTCTTTGATGATGAAATGCAAGATTCTGTCAAAAAAATAACATTCGCAAGGTCATTAATTATCTGGATCCTTTCAATCTTTGAGATTCATGTCATCTTCTTAACTATGTTTGTGTTGTGTTTTCTCAAATCGCATCATGCTTCTACGGTTTATGTCATACATTTGTTTCTTTCTGATATTGAACAGATTATTTGTCTATTTGATTTTATTATTGTCAATAACTGAATGGATGTCAGAAGAATGCATATAATTGTTCCTTGATTGCAGGTCTATATTTTATGGCATGTATTGCTTTCGAAAGATATCTTATGGTTTCTAATACACACTTGGTACAGAACTCGCCATTCACTAAAATCCTCCTGTTTGGTTACTTTGATCATCTGGTTTGTGCCTCTGATCTTTGCAAAAATAGATTGTACTTTGCATTTTCCAAGTCTAAACCGATGAATAGCATTTTGTATACCCTACATCGTCGTAATTCACTGTTTTGTTGGTACTTGGAGGGGTCTCTCTCACTCAGTATCACTTACTTCTCATAAGTGCAAATTAATTTTGGCCAGTATATTAGCCCCAGTCACCATTCACTTTAAATGTATTTTAAAAAGGCAAGGCAAGTTTATTTATGTAGCACATTTGATACACAATGGCAATTCAAAGTACTTTACATATAAATGATAAATAAAATACAAGATAAAAATACATTTTAAAACCAATCAATAACAAGAAATGAGAATAAAAAGTAAAAAAATAAATTTAAAAAGTAAAATTTAATAAAAAAGAAAAATAATACAGAAATAAAATTATGCAGTGCAATGAGTAAGTGCAGCACAGTGCTCAGTTAGTAAATGCCAGCTAAACAGAAGTGTTTTCAGTCTAGATTTGAATGTGGCTACTGTTGGAGCACACTTGACCTCGTCTGGAAGCTGGTTCCAGCTGTGGGTGGCATAATAGCTAAACGCCATCTCACCTTGTTTTGATTGAACCCTTGGAATTTCTAACTGACTTGATCCTAATGGTCTGAGAGGTCTGTTAGGTTTATATTAAACAAGCATATCTGCAATGTATTTAGGTCCTAGGCCATTGAGTGATTTATAAATTAGTAATAGTACTTTAAAATCAATTCTAAATGTAACTGGAAGCCAGTGTTGGAGTAATATGCTCATATTTTTTGGTTCGGGTGAGAATCCTGGCAGCAGCATTCTGAATGAGCTGCAGGTGTCTAATGGTCTTTTTGGGAAGGCCAGTGAGGAGTCCATTGCAGTAGTCCACCCTGCTGGTGATGAATGCATGAACAGGTATCTCTAAATCTTGACTGGATACAAAACATCTAATTCTCACTATATTTTTGAGATGATGATAGTAGAATGATTTAGTTATTGCTTTGATGTGACTACTGAAACAGACTACTGAAAAAGATGCATTAAAAGTGAATGGTGACTGTTCCATGGAAGATAGAAAGTAATTTGGGTTAGGAACAACATGAGATTGAATAGATGACAGAATTTTCATTTTTGGGTGAACTATCCCTTTCACACTTTCACAAGTCAAACAGGAACACTTTCCCAAATGCCTGAGGTTTGTGAGGACATTGTACAGGGGCACAGTAGCTCCTTTGAGAATAAGATGGGGCAGATTACTGGGGCAGCTGCTGTCTGCTGTGATCGTAATGCCATATGATTTGTAGCTTTGTTGGATTTGGCAGATCAAATAATTCTTAAGATCACTTTATTTAATAGAGGATCAGAGGAGCGTGAGAATGAAGGAATGGAAGAGAGAAAAAGAGGGTTGAAAGAGAGTGCCAAACCCCAAATGACTTTTTGAATCAGACAGGGGTGCGTTTCCCATACAACGACATAACTCACTGCTTAACAACCATAGTATGATGCATTGTTGGAGAAATTAACTAGCTAGTCACAACTGTTTCCCAAAACCCTAGTACCTATGTCACACATCCATAGTTCGAACCACATTGGTTCAACAACATAGAGCTGTCGTTAATGAAGTTATGTAGGGGGTGGATTAATAACATCTGTGAATATTAATTTACAAAAGCTCATTTACATGTACACTAGAAAGTAATTTAATGCGAGAAAGCTGCAGAAGACAGGAAAGCTGCATGCACTGTGTAATTGTACAGATACTGTACATAGGCTGCAATATTGGTTTCCCTCTACATCAGACTTCAGGGATCTCTCGTCGTACTTGAGCACATACGCACATGCGTACTCTTCAAAAATATATAAATAGCACTTATGCGTTAACATAAATGCATAAAAGCCGTGTTCTCAGACAGAAACCATGTGTGATAAAGCTCTTTCGCATTTACATGATGTTTCAGAATGCCACTTTCTGCAATTCCCCAGAATAATATGTTTTTTTAAATTGTTGACAGAATAAAAGATATACAGTATATGGAATGAAAGATATAGAAGCCTCAGCGAAGTGAAATGATGTCCACACAGCAAACTAACAAGAAACTATGCTTCTAACCACAGGTGGAGAGCTGTTGTTCCAACCACACAACAGTGCGATGCTGTTTGCGAATGTTCGTTGGAACTATGGTTTCGGGAAACACCAAATCATTGAAATATGTTGGTAACGAGCAACCATAGTTGGCAAACTATGTTTTTGGGAAACGCACACCAGGACAGTGTTAAAAAACAATTAGAGTAATGATTACATACGCAAAACTCACTGCCATGATTCTAGGGTGTTGTTTTGAAGTTGTTTAAAAGTTGTTCTGGATAGTTGTTCTGGATGGTTGCAAGGTGGTTGCTTACTGGCCAAAGTCAAAAGAGCCCACTGCCAAGTCCATATGATATTCTGTTGCCTGGCTTGGATCCCTCTTTCTACGGAAGTTTATGGGATTTCTGTACCTGTTTTATTGTCTGTCAGGCAAAATTCTTCAGTCCCGTTGCTTAGAAAAGTAATAGTAAACCTATCCTTACACACCAAAGTTTACAGACTGCTCTCACTGCGAATTCGGCAACTGTAGGTCGAAAGTTTTGCTGCTGAAATTGGTCTGTGCTTACCGAAATGCAAATCACTGCCCTCAGTGGCCGAAGCTGAAATGTTGTTGAACGAACAGGCACATGTGAGCTCCAGTTTCTAGCTGAAATGTCCACAGAGTGGCACCAAAAGCAAGTTGTATAATTTTAGATGTACATGTTGTAACAGAGTTAACTGGAATGCATATTTTATTAACCATATACCCTAACCCCAACCCCTCTAAGAGGGAAAATGCAACCTCCGAATCTTGCTCATCATTGATTATGTCAACGTAATTACTTCCTGGTTTCAATGGGACCAGACCCCGTGCCTCTGAGGCGGCTCACGCAACACGCTGTTAGTAGTGCCACAGGAAAAGGCACACACATTTTAATTGATGAAGAAACGTCTGATGAAAGATGGCATTTGTCAGTAACTTGGTAGAATGTGATAGATGTCAGGATACTGAAACATTTGGTAGCAACCGTGTGATCATGTTGAAGTTTGATGATTAAGGTTAGGGGTTTGTTCAAAATTCCCAACCTTAAGTGTGAGATTCAACAAGGTGTGTAAATATGAAAAATAAAACAAAAAAGGGATTGTTCTGATAATGACACAGGTCTCACAACAAGGTAAAACCTTTGAAATATGAATCCTAAAGTCTTTGATGACTCATTTGTTCACATTGACTGAAGGAGCTCTGTTTTAAGACAACAGGAACTCCAGTAGCGCTGACTTTGTTGATAAAGTGTGGCAGAGCTGTAATTAAAAGAGGGAGAGTTTTTGTCTCTTGCTTTCCCAGACGAAGAACAAAGTCTTGCTTGGTGGTCCTGAGGAACACCGACTGATCCAGAGCACGTAGTGGTAACACACACACACACACACCTACCTGCAGTTTACAGCTGCTGGCTTGAGGTGTGTGGGAAGAGATTTGGGCCAGTCTTCACGCTGTGAGCCTTCTCAGGGCTGTATCGCCCAGCTGAGGTCTTCTTATATCTCCTCCTTTTGATGTAAGAAAGAGAGACCTCTTATATACATAGGAAGAGTTTTTCAAATAATACATTTCATGCTTTTAAACGGACCTTCAATGAAGTCATATAACTGATTTACATAAAAAACAAGGGAGTGTCTACCAAGATAAACTGCACTTAACCTGAGGCATCTACCTCCTCCTGCAGTGCATGTGGACATTAAAGTTGATAAGGTAAAGCCGACCCCTGGGGCTAGAGGGAAAACTATTTGGTCAGATCAAGATATGTGACATTGGAACTGATAAGAACCTTTGGACCAAAGAAAGTGTTGATGGATGTTGAGATGAATCTTTATCCACTTTAACCTGAGGTCAGTTCTGCTGGGGAACCTGAGGCCATCTTCAACATCTCTTCCATTTTTATTGGAATGTAACAATTCCCACAAAAGGATTTTTGTTACATATAACACAGGAGGATAATTGTTACATTGCTCAAAGGACACAAAAAAGAAAAAAAAAAAAAAAAAAAAAAGAAAGAAAGAAAAGGAAACTAATGAAACCTTTTGATCTAAAGGCAAATGCTTTAATTATTTGGTAGACAAATATAATATTTACAGAGCTATAATCTAGGCAAAGATTGACTACTTTGAAAAAGCTCAAATATAAAATAGTTTTGATTTGTTTAACATTTGTTGGTCACTAAATAATTCCCATACTTTTGTTATTTCGGTGTTTTGATGACTTTATTATTCTTTATCTATTCTCATTGATGACATTATGTTGACATTCTGAGGTTCCTTACACGTATCACTGCAGTTCTGAGGTGAAATGTCCATTGTGTGGCGCTCAAAGCAAATAAAATGTATCCTAAACAGACGAGGTTTATAAGGTTAATGCTCTATTCAGTTTTAAATTACCAAAACTGACCTCTCTACTCTAAACCTTAAACATAAACCTAGAAGATAGTGTCATAAAATGCAAATGTGAGATGAAAAACACAATTCCTCAAGCATTTTGTGGTGCTTCTACGATATTTTCGGCTGTCAACTGGTGTGCTCTTCAGGATTCACGGTTCTTTTGCATTGCAAGTGCAATGGGCTATCAACTGAGCTTACGCGCAATTTGATCAAGCTCGATACATTTTAATGTTTGTAAAAAATATTTTGCAAAAATTTAGCTATGGTTACGTGTTTCAATAAGACCCATTAATCAGCAGTCAAAACAGATGGGATATGCACCAGAACTTCCACTAATCCAAATGGACTTCAGAGGCCATGTCAAACTTATATTCACCATTAAGATGGAATCTACGTTTGTTTAAAGATATAAGGTCCTACCACAGCTACCCAGTCTCCATATAATTGCAAGCTATCTCAAACCCACTTAATCATAACAGCTTTCCTTGCCAGCATCAACAAGGGGTGGACAATGTTTATATGATCCTCAATCTCTGCAATCTTTAATCTGATATCAAATCTGCACATGGAGTTTACAGAAGTTTGAACTCATTACACTATCAATACTAAATTCACACCAACCCCTCAGTTTCTTCAAACAGCAGGATAATGGGTCTATTCACACAAGAAGAGGTGAATCCAAAAACAAAGAGTCCCATTTCACAGGCTTCTTATCAAGAACCCCCCCCCCCCCCCCCCCCCCCCAAACAATCAGTTATCTCCTGCAATGAGGAGCACCTTAAGATTCCAAAGAAAACAACTCTGGAAGAAAATTTAGACCCATGAAAAAGAAATAAATAGCAAGGCGAGAGGATCTAACTGTTTTATGAGCTTGGAATGGAATAATGGAAGGAAATATCCAATACCATTTTCACCTTTATAGTTATTGAGACATCTGTGAAACTGTTCTATCATGTCAACAAGGTCAAGTCTGTGGCTTAATTTATCTCCTATTCTTTTTTTTTTTTTTGCAGTGTACTGCTTGAAATTTAGCACATGCACTGACAAGCTCCACTGAATTCCCAGGCTTAAATTATGGGCAGAGAAATGTCCTTTCCTCTCTGTTCCCGTTACCATAATGACTGTGTTCTTTAGATTGTATTATGGTGTTACAGATCATTTAGAGTTCACTCGTGATGATTTATAGAGCAGAAAAGATTCTAATCATGTCAGTGTTATTAGATAGTTTTATTGGGGTCATTATTAGCTTTTGAGGGGTCGATATGGACAGTGTCTCTGTTTTAACATATGCTCAATACATTATTAAACCATTTATTTGACCAAACGACAGAGACTTTGTACAACAGGCCCTCATTTGAGTTTTTGGCCTGAAACATTCGCCTATTTTATGTAAGTACGTAAACACAAATGCTTCTAGCTATACAAGCTTAATTTCATGTGCTGTTACATTTAAACATCTGGCTGACACTTTTATCCAAAGTGACTTACTGTGCATTCATGGTATATATTTTATTCAGTGACCCAGTGGCGGATTGGCCATTGGGAGAACCGGAACTTTTCCCAGTGGGCCGGCCACGAAATGGGGCCGCATGGGCTGGCGTGTGATGCAGAACGCACCACAAAACTGCGCTGCGATATGTGGAAGGGGGCAGCGATATACAGAAAAGGACAGCAACCCCTTTTGTTCCTTGAACCGTTTTTAGTCCCTGATTAAGAGCAATAAAAGTTGAATAACCATTATTGCAAATTAAAAACAATAATTTTATAATTGCTTACTATGTATAATTAAACAATTGGTTTATCATTTATTTGATCCTTTAGTACATATTTCAACACTTTTAATATTTAAAATATTTGTAATTGCTCAATTATATAAATATAAATCAAATAAATATATTCAAATGAATATTTGAATATAATAATAATAAGAATAAAAATGATAATCATAATAATAATAATAACCAAAATATGTTGCTAAAAAAAATTATAATCTTTTGTTGTGGGACCAGTAAAAATAACAGCGAGCAAGTACAATCTGAATTACTGGTAAAATTCCTCATTGTTCTTGTCCTCTTTTTCAATCACTATTTTTGGTCTTCATGCACCTGTGTCTGACAGAGTGGGAAGGTCTTAGCTGTCGGCTGAACATTCCAGAAGAGAAGTCACCCCGTTAATCCTCAAAGCTTCAGCCTGGGATGCCCCATGCACCCCTTTACACCTCCCCTCTGGCCATTTCTCTGTCTATTCCTTCTTTCTGTCCTCTATCTATTCATCCATCCATTGACCCGCCCCATACAGACCTGGCTCAAACTGACCAGAGCTACACCAAAGATAGACACTGTGTGAACCAGATTAAGGGAGCCCCTTTCACCCCTCCTGAAAGAAAGAGAAAAAGAAAAAAAAACGTCCAAAAGGTTTTAATCCTCACAAAAATTCTGCAATGAAAGCAAATATTGTTCAGTCCAGATCTGAGGAGGACCTGAGAGAAACCGCAGCAAAGTAAAAGAGAAAGAGGGAGAGATCAAGAAAAAAAAGAAAATAAACTGTGTGTGTGTGTGTTACTAATTTGTTAGTCCAGGCAATTAACATTTTTAAAGGTCCAAAATTTTAAATTCTATCATCATTTACTCATCTACATGTCGTTTCAAACCCATATGACTTTATTCCATAAAGCACAAAGGGCATATTTCGCAGAAGGTTCATGAGGCTCTTTTCCATGATGAAAGTAGACAGAAAAAAAGACAAAAAAATATATAATAAACATTATTCATACAAATCGTGTGCTATAATCAAGGTCTTTTGAAGCCATATAGCTTTGTTTAGCATACTGCAATACATTTACAATAATTTTATGGTGCTGTTTGTCCTTTTTGGAGCATGACATCCATGGACGTTTTATGGAAAAGAGCAGCGTGAATAGTCTTCAATATTTCTTTTAAGGTTGAATGAGCTATGATTACTGATAACAATTGCCACGACAAAATCTACATCTTCCATCAAAACCTGTGATGACTGGAAACAGAGTATAACCATTGAAGTTTACAACTTTTTTTAAATGAAAGCATCGCATTTAAATATCTGTTTTACAGTAACTAGCTAAAGGAAATTTTAAGGCTGCAGTTATCAGTATTTGAGTGTTCTGGTTAGTTCTCTTTCTCTCTATCTCTCTTTCTCTGTCAAAGCCCCATTTTTTTTCACTCATCCTTAAAATATTACTCAAACAAAAAGCTCTTTATCTCTCTGGGAAAATCTGATGTCTGGGTAGATTCTGACCTTGGCATCCTCCCCATTCAGCTGGATATGACACTGGGAAAAAAAGAGCAGTTTCAATAGTCAAGACAAACTCATGTTTGCTTCAACAGGCTTTTTCACAGGTTTACTTTTTAACTTTAGATTATGGTAAGTCTTGAGCAAACTGGACCACTCAGTCCGGGCCAAAACAGCAAAAGGTTCCGGAGTGATTTTAAATAGATAAATGTTTAGCTTTACTTAACCGTCGTTTAGATCTTTATCTGGATATTAAACATTGTTTAGTGCTGTATGAAAATAGTTTACTGATTGATTAAGCTTTAACATGTTTACATGTATTATTGGCATGAGTCATAAAAGATATTGAGCATGCACGATATTACAGTAGCCTACATTTTAGCTAAATACTTGGATAAACTGGATGCCTTATCCTTAGGTAATCTATGCTTTAGTCAGAAAAGTTCCAATTGATAAAAAGGCTGTTTTAAAAAGCAGGATACCTTCTTTTGGCCAGATTTTGCACAATTGCATGTATCTTCTGCAGAGAAGGCAATACCATAATGCATTGATAAACAACAGATTTGGTTTGGAAACAAAAGCTCTCTTTTTATTTTTTTCTACTTCATGCATGTTCAAACCCGCTTTCCAGATTCTAGGATGTAGGCAGTTGATCAAATTATCTCCACCATCCTTAACAGTCTACAATAAAGTGTTTACTAGTAGCAAATAGCTCTGATTTTGAAAGGGACCTGTTTGCTAGGGCTGACCTTCATGTTCAATACTCTTCTTATCAGTGAAAAGGGGCAAGATACATCACCCATGTGTAAGTTACATCTTAGAATAGCTTTAGCGTGAATGGGCACTTAGTTACAATTTATGCATAAGCCGACTAAATATTTGAGCATTGCACCATTAAACTTAATTGAAAAGTAACCCCACGTGTAAGCTAAATATTTATGGAAGCACTTGACCAGGCATAACGGCTGGAATGAAAAAGCAAACTGATTGAACAACATCAGTAAGCTCATGTTTTGCATGACAAACTTCAATCCTTTAAACATGTACAGTATGATGATGTTGACATTTACACTCATTTAAATTAACGAGAGAACATTATGTTTTCTTTAGTAGCTATACTGCAGAAGAAAAAAAAATATCTGAGAATGTTGAATATAATATTAAAAATACAAATATTTTAAAATATCTAAAAATCCTTGAAAAAAAGATGCATTCACCAGAGAATTAGTATATAGGATATTTAGACTTGCTTTTAGAGAATAGATCTTGAATTTAAGTATATTTCATCTTTACTGCAATTGCAGAGTATAACAAAGTGAAAAATATTTAAGAGACAATCTTTTAAAGCAAGTCTAAATATCTTATATGTTGCTTCTCAAGTAAATGTATCTTGTTTTAAGGATTTTTAGACAATTTTAAATAGAAAACAAGACAAAAACACTTGACAGCAATAGGATTTCTTGATTATCATTAGTTGCAGCCTTACAGGGAAGCCATCAAACATCCATATAAGAGTGCTGTCTCCACCTTATTAGAAATCAACACCATTACATAAAAGCTGATGAAGTGTGTGGTACTGCGGTTGTCATTTTCTAAGTTTAAAGATACAATCAGCAACACTTAAAGAACCTCAGGAATTTGCTTTGAGGCTAAAACAAAATCTTTTGGAAGTGTTGCTATCTTTTAAAGGTGTTTGTAGGTGCAAATGTCATTTAAGGTAGTTCACTCAACAAATGAAAATTATGTCAGTATTTACTCACCCTTAAATTGTTCCAGATGTGAAAGATGTTATTTTATTTATTTATTTTCTGTGGAACACAAAAGACATTTTTGGAAGAATAGGTACACAGCTCTTCCCATACAATGACAGTTCCAGCCTGATCTCATTAAAATTACGTAACATTTTTGCAAAATGCAATTACAGTACATGGTTCCTTAAACATATCGCGACAGTTCCTAGGTAAAATGTCTACTGTGTGGTGCTAAAAGCAAGTTTTTTTATTTTTATTTTTTTTTTATTTATTTATTTATTTTTTTTAGAAACAGATGCATTTTTTAAGATGGATGGTCTATCGAGTTTAAAAATAAAATAAAAATAAACTTACCTCCCTACCCTAAACCTTAAACCTACACCTAACCAACAGTGTCATAAAAAGCAAATGTGACATGAAAAACACAATTGCTGAAGCAACCACATAATTTTGTGGTGTTTCTATGACACTTTTGGCTCACGTGCCCACTAGCATGCTTTTTGGGACTCATACCCGTACGTTTGCATCGCAAATGCAACATGCTATCAATTGAGCTACTGCACAATTTGATCATGCTCGAAACAATTTAATGTTGGCAATACATAATCAACTACATGCCTGTAAATATGGTTGAATATATCATGCAAATGTTCAAATGTATCACCTTACAAGTTATGCACCATAGTAAAAGTGTTAAGATGTCATGAGATAGCACTGTGTGAGGAACAAGGAGAAAAGTAAGTGTTTATGTTATACTGATGATCTGCCATTTTACTGGTGATTTGTGTGAGACAAAATAAAAGTCATTGTTGTTTTAGTGCTTCTAGTGCTTACAGGAAGCTGCCAGGATATGTACGAGGCACATAAAAAATTATTTAGCAAAAATGTAGGTATAGTAACGTGATTCTATGAGACCAGGCTGGACAGTTCATAGTAACCAGTGGATGCCAATGTCCAAAATGAAAAACACCAACATAATAGCACTATAAGTCTAATGCACTTTAGGATAAGATTGTAAGTAAATTATGACTTAACTTTCGGTCTGCTCCTGAAACAAAGCTATCACAAAGTTTCAGAAAATTATTATGGGGTGTATTATAAGTACAAAAACGTACAGAATTTTCATTTTGGGTGAACTTTGTTTAAAGGTCTGCAGGGAATAAAGATAAAACGGTAAAAAAAAAAAAAAAAAGAAGTTTAAAATTGCATGTTAAGAATGTACAAGAATGCTTGTTTTTGTTTTTGCCAAAAGAAGCAAAAGCAATGAGACATGCATATGATATGTCTCTAAAGCACTGCAGTTAAAAAAAAGAAAAAGAAAAAAGATGCATGTAATGTTTGTGCAAAGAGCATGCTGTACAAAAACACATAAACAGACTGACAACCTCAGCAGAGCAGACTGGGTAATCAGTGTGTTTGCTCACCCATTAACTCTCTCGTCAGATGTGTGAAGGAGCCTGGGCCGCACTCTCTCAGGAGAGCTTTGCAATGATATGGGGGGAGGGGGAGGGGTTAGATGTGGGTGTTAGGAATATATAGCTCATAATTCTGTCATATACTTACCATCATGTTATTCCAAAGTTGTGTTCTCTCTTTCGTGGAACACACTAGAGTATTTTGCAGAATATCCATGCTGCTCTTTTCCATCAGAAAACTGTTGGGTTAGCTGTCATGTCTTTGGATGGCAGCGATTCTGGCGGACTGAAATCGCTTTCAGCACCTTTAATGCATATATTGTCATAGACCGTATCTATAAGAGCTGACTGAACTTTAAACATAAGGAGTCCTGAGAATTTCCAAGACACTTGATGATGTCCTACCAATTATGCATAACGAAGGATAATGCCATTGCATGACTTGCCGCATAAAATATTTCCCTACACTTACAACAAAGGGGTTTTTCATATGCTGTTTACAAAAGTCCTGTTGAAAGTCAGAAAGCTGCCACATGAATGATTTCACATGCTTAGACAAGTTTGTATTGTGAAATTTGTCAAAATACAGGTGACTATGAAAATGGCATAGAAAAAATGTACTTGTGGAAAAGTGTTGCTATTAATTATTAAAACTAACATTTGCAGAGCAAACATGCACGATGTCCGCCCAGAAACTCTACCTTGTGAGAAGCCTTGTTTTGTTTAGCCCTTCACTTAAACCTGCTTTTGCAATCTAAAAAAAAATGTTGGAAAAATAAGCCGTTTCTGCTACACTCTGCTGTTATAAAACTGTGAAAAATTGCCTTCAATGTCAAAGAAATAAAGCAAATTATACAAAAGCCTTAAGCACTATTTGCAAAATATTATATTTAAATATATTTTTAAAATTCTTTATTGGCCTTTGAACAAGCATGTTTTACGCTGAGGTATCACTGTTTACCAAAGATCAGCATCAGCGCGTGTGCACTTCAACTGCATGCAACATTAATTCAGCACAGGTCTCCTTGCGCTTCCCGCTCATCAATCAAGCAAGGCCGGTCTCGTGGCCCAGCAGAGCCGATGGCTTGACAAGAGTTGGCCATCAATGCCGCTTCGCAATCCAGGCGTCCGTCGTCTGAACGAATGACTTGCACAGCCTAATATTTCGTTTCACAAGAACACATTCATACTCGTTCTGCAGCAGTTTATTGGCTTCTCCGTATGATTTATTTGTGTGTGACAACCCCCCTCCTCTGTCCCTCGCTCCCTAAACATGCTTGATATTTGTTTTTGGTTATTAGCTTTCACTTTTCCATTTGCATTTTGATTATGTTTTTGCATGAGCCTTGCGACTGCAAACTCCATGAGAAAGAACAGGATTCATTTAGAACATGATGAATTAATGATAAGCTATTAAAAAAACAAATATGTATTTACACAAGTTGTTACTGATTACAAATGAGGAAATATGACTGACTTAAGATATTACTGTAGCTGTGCAATGCTGTAATTGGGTTTGACAGAGTGTTAATTCTCAAAGGACACGATCCAAATGTACCAGAACTAAAAACACAGTACTATCATTGAGTGAAGACCGAGAAATGCCAGAAATCTCTTGGTAATCATTAAATTATTATAGTTTTTACTGTAGAAAGTTTCTTATCATTATGTTAAAACGAAAACTTTGTTTCCATTCATATAGCCTAACTTGTCACAATAATTTCTCCCATTTCTACTTTGAGTTTTCTAAAGGCCAAAGTACACTTAGGTTGTCCGTGTTGCCGATCTCTCCACGCACAGTATGCGTGATGCAAAAATCAGCACAGTCTGCGCGGACTGTCCGCATGCAGATTTTCTCGTCTCTGCATATCATCGCCGCATGCAACTGTCGTTGACTGTAGTTCGTATTCACTCGCGGTCAAAAAAAAGAGTATATTTTGAAAGGCAATGCGGTCGACCGGGCATGATCTGATCCGCAACAAAAACAAACTAAAGGCACTTACACACTAGGGAAAGCTCAGATGGAGCATTTGGGATTGCGTAAGGTCCGTTTGGAAGGCGTGTACCACACGGTTAGAGATGGCCATTTAAAATAAATATTTTTTACAATGTACCAGTAAACATTGAAACTCTTCTCCAGCTTCTCTGTCCACAATTACAATCTTTTTAGCCTGACAGAGAAAGATAATAGAGGACAGGGAATGAATATACCACATGTATGAGTTTGTCAGCCATGTTTTTTCGATTTCACAGCGCAACTAGTTCTGCCTCTCTGAGATTCCCATTGGTCAACAGATGCCTACACCAGAGTGCTTTGCTGCAAAAGTTGAAATGCATTTTCCCCCTTTGTCCTTCCGATACACCCCCTTTGCAGCGTTCTCTGACACAGCGTTAACTCTGTAGGCGCCCTAAGGATACCTGGACCGTAAAGGGATAGTTCACCCAAAAGTTCACCCATTTTTATTGGATTTTCATTTTTAATTCTCATTATTTGATCACCCTCATGATATCCCAGGTGTGTATGACTTTCGTTCTTCACCAGAACACATCTAAAGAAAATTAGAAGAATATCTTAGTTCTGTAGGTCCTTAAAATGCAAGCTCCAAAAATAACAGACAGTCAGCATAAATGTCATTGATATGACTCCAGCAGTTAAATTAATGTCTTCTAAAGTGATATGATCCCAATTGGTGTGAAAAAGAACAATATTTAAGTACTTTTTAACTGTAAATCATCACAGAGATCACGTGGTCTCTCATGTCACGTATTACCGTTGCCATGATACGGATGTAATCTCACATTCTCCTCTCGGTTGAGACATCCAGGATAAGCACACAAATGCACCATTGTGAGTAAAAAACCAGATAAATACAGATCTAAACCAAAATCAACAAATCTTCTGCACAGCGTTCCTCCTCCTCACTTGTAAACAGCGCTGCTCTTCCGGATGTGACGCACTTGCCTCAGTTCTCACGTTTCAAATGCTAATGCAATTACGTCACACGCGTGTACTGCTCCTAACCAGAAGCATGAATTAGTGTTAAAAAAGTAGTTAAATACTTATCTTTTTCTCACCAAATGTGATCGTGTCACTTAAGAAGACATTAATTTAACAGCTGGTGCCGTATGGATGACGTTTATGCTGACAGTCTGTGATTTTTGGAGCTTCAAAAGAGAAATCTCCATTCTCTTGCATTTTAAGGACCTACTGAGCTGAGATATTTTTCTATTTTTCTTCAAATGTGTTCTAGTGAAGAAAGTAAGTCATACACACCTGGGATATCATGAGGGTATTTCATTTTTGAGTGAACTATCCCTTTAAGTTTCAACTTATAATATTCCAGGTTCATTTAGCTCAAGGTTTAGCTCAATCTAAAGCATGTATTGCATAATGTTAAGTACCACTAAACAAATTCTACTCATTCCTCTTTTTCTTAAAAATAAATAAATAAATAAATAAATAAATAAATAAATAATCAATGTTTCAGTGAGGCATTTAAAATGGACGTTAATGTGGCCAATTTTTGGAGGGTTTAAAGGCAGAAATGTGAAGCGTATAATTTTATAAAAGCACTTACATTAATTCTTCTTTTAAAATTTGTGTATAATTTGAGCTGCACAGTTGTTTAATTCGTCATTTTTTTAGGATTACAGGGTTTCCTGATTTCTGTCGTCGTGACAATGAAGTGGAAAATTTGGAAAATTCCCTAACTTTGTGACATGTAATAATCCAGAAAAGCTTGTCATGACATCACAAATAGAGCTTCTATTCTGAAAATGTGTGGGTGTGTTTATAAAGGGATATCACTAACACATTCCTGTTGAGGCTGTTGGAAGAACAATGCCTATTCTTGCCATCCAACAGACTCTGTCATTTGCATTTGTTCATATGTTTTGTTCCAGCAGTCTTGCTGGCATCTGTAGTGCCTGTTCACAAAAACCTTGGGCGAGACTTTCCAGCTCTTGGCACCTGTGCCCAGACACAAGAGAGGGCACTGTACATGCAGTCTTGTGTAAAAGCCCACAGTGGTAAGTTTATACAGCTCAGATGACTGAGGAGATAGCAGGAGATACCCAGCTCACAGAGTCCGCCCTTATCGCACAAACATCTGATAGTACCAAACCAGCGGAGGTGAATAAGCCTTCAATGAGGGATGGACCTCACAAGAATTCCCTCTAAAAAAGGAAACCTGCCAGAGCTGTCCAAGTTACGTCAATATTTATTACTTAAAGCTTCGGTACAAAACTCTGCAAACAGTTCCACTGATTTCTGCAGTATTCAAATGCCTGTCAAACACAAAGATCTACATATACTCACACCTTGCAAGATCTTTTATATATATATATATATATATATATGCACATTTCAGTTCCATGATACATTTCTATTAAACTGAATTGGGTAAACTTTGAATAGTGTACAAATGATAAATTTAAAATAAATGGGAAGTATTTTAATAAAATTAAAAATTTAATAAAACATGATTTGCTTTGGCATTAAATGAACTGATTTAGCACATTACTTATCAAAGTTACTGTAAGTATATTTAAATAAATCTAATTTAAAAAAACACATTTCAATTTCATAACAAAGTTCCACAAATTTAACAAATGTAACAAAATTAATTTTAATAACCTTAGATATTTTAAGTTTTATTAATTTAATTAAATTAAAGAAAACACAATTTAATGTGAAATGCATAAATCTTAAAAATAGGCATAAATATTTTTTTTGAGTCAGCTTCGTGTAACACAGTTTACCATATTTAATTCCATGCCACAGAATTCCACAGATTTTGTCCCATAATCTGTGCAGAAAGTGATATTATATAATTTTTTAACATACTGTATATTTTATATAAGTGAAAAACAACTCCACAAATTCCTTATGGATGAGAAGCTTAGAAGCATAATTGTTAAAGAAGGGCCCTATTTCCTTCAAGAAGTGAAGATCTGGCAGTTGTCAAAACACAATTATTCTTAAATATTTAAAATCAGAAATATTTAGAGTCATGAAATATTGTCATTTGTGTAATTAGTAAAGACTCTTGAAAACAATAGAGATATTCAGCCAAAACAGGTCAAACAGAACAGAAGCGTTTAAATCATGGATGATGACAAAGAGCAAGTTAAAATTTTAAGCCACTAGAGTCTTATATTGTCAACAAATGTTTTCCACAAAGGGAAGGTTTACAACCCTGGCACAGAAGACAGACCTCCATCTAAACAATGTTAGTGCACCCAGTACAGATTTGTGTGACAGATCCACTGATGGCGAGAGAAGTTATGGTTTAATTTCCTTACCAAATCTCTCTACTGTTTAACACTCAAGCATTTGTGGGTGGTCAGCTATGTCATACTCTAAAGCTCTGTTCACACTGACAATGATTCACACCTGCAGCTTTAAATAGAGGATACATAGTGATTAAAAAGATCCCTTTGTTCAGAGCTGTTATAAAGTCAAATTTTTATTGGTGCTTTGTTAATTACTATTCAGGCTAATTAAAGCAGGTCACTCCGAGGTGGGTCGTATTACTGCAGCTACCATAAATGATTTTGACAGCAACACTCAGTCACAGCTATGCAGCAGAGACACTGTTAACACTCACTTCGTGCACCTGTTGTGTGTCAACAATTTTTTATGAGACGGACATCTTTGGACAGGCCAGCAGAGACTGGCGTGCATGATGACAAATGTTGTGTTCATGGTTTATTCGCAACTGTGTGCATGCTTACACTCTGACTGTTGGCATACAGTGTATCCAGGGGTTACATTGGGCCAGGAATGGTTCTCAGACACCTTCGATTTAAAAAAAAAAAAAAAACATCAGTACATGTCATTCTATTCCATTTCCTGAGTGTTCCAGTACAGGAGGAGAGAAAGGGCATAGTGCCTAGGGCATCGTGATCACCACCAGATTTGAACCCAAATTTAACCCCTGGATGTGACTGAATTCATTTAAAGCATTATACTTGAACTGAATCATACTCAACAAATAACACCAACTTTTAATTAATCACCCCAAATTGCTGGCTAATAGCTCTGGCTAGCAGATTCTGGCCAGCTGAGGCCATTTGTGGGTTAGGTTAGCGTGCCACAGAGGGGTTTCCACTGCCTGCTGAGGTGATAGAGTTCTGTGGTTGGCTCTGTACACAGTGGACCGTACTGTACTGGCTGACGGAGCCCTTAGAGCTCTGCGTCACAAGTGAAGCAGCTGAAAAGAGATGCATTATGGTCAGTTGGGGTCTTTCACTAACTTGTCCTATTACTACCCTCTCTCGCTCTCTCTTTTGCTCTTCCTTACCTCTCAACTATTTTTCCCTTACATGAAATGTTGTTCAAGTTGTATTCCTCTTCATGAAAGTGCCTCTGACTGCTCGGGCTGTTTGGCGTCTTGCTGTGGGTAATCAGCACCTCATCATATCCAGCCACACGTTCAAGTGATTAAGCACTATATAAAATTATTTCCCCCTGCCAACTTACCTAAATTTATGCTTGTTTGTTTCAATGCACATTTAAACAAAACAAGTATCTGCTAAATAATGCTTGAATACACTAATGAGCTGAAAAGCTTAGTCAATTATTTTATTGAACATACAGTATAATTATTTTAATTGGTTGATTAGATTAGTTAGTATTTAGCAGCCACTTATCCAAAGCGACTAACAAATAAAACTAAGGGTGTGTTCACACTTGGAAGGTTTGGTTTAATTAAAACTAACTCTGGTGCGATTGCTCTGTTAGTGTGGTTCATTTGAACAAGTGTCATCTGAACCTTGGTGCGCACCAAACAAGCGGACCAAGCTGTCCAATCAGGTTGTGACCTTATCCTAATGCCTTTTGTTTTGTATCTTTAGGTTCGGTGTTAAAAATGCCAGTGTGAACGCTAAGCGAACCAGGACTAAATGTATCATTTTCTTTTTTGGTCCGGACCAAGAGAACCAAGAGAACCAGACTACAAGTGTGAACACACCCTTAAATGATAGCTCGAAGCAGCAATTATGGGGTCAAGCATACCAATGGCAACAATGTCAATAATGTTAATTGCCTAAAATGATCATCATCATCATCAGACCTGCCACACAGCGCGGCTATTTCCACTCCAACAGTCTGGTGTAAACAAATAAATTAAAGACAAACTGCACCCCCAAGTGTTGATGCAGTGGCATGGTGTGTAACGACAGTGTGGACAAGCTTTTTTGTGCAGTTGACCAGGGTTCGATTCCTCCTTTTGTCCCACTTTTTCACATCCTGTTACCTATATCCACTATTAATATTTCCTTTAATACCACTTAGAAATTGTATTTCTTATAAAGGTTAATTTCCTCGCAGTGATTTGGTCACAGTGAATGTCGGAGAGTTAAGAGAAAGATTTAATCCAGGTAAAATTAACCATGGTTTTACTATAGTAATATGCTGTTAATATAGTAACCATGTTTAATTTTGTGGTCACTTTGATTTTATTACAAAACATAAAGGTGATACTATGGTTACTGTAGCAAAACCAATGCAAATTTTTGTAAGGGAAGGTTAGGGTTAGGTTTAGGGGTAGGGGTTGGTGTAGTGTGCCTGTGGGACTCTAAATAAACACAATAAACACACTGTAGTGATGACTGTATGTTAGTATTTAATTAGGGGTAAATAGTATCTGCCACAATTTGCAATGGGGTGAAAATAGCATCTAGCACTATTTGCACTTAGTGCAAAGAAGATGCTTTTTGTTGCTATTTTAACTTAGTGCTGATAGCATCTACCAAATAACACTGCATTTATTTTTTGATCAATAGGTGCCACTGTCACACATGCAACGTTTCATGCTAATATGCTAAAGCTTTGCTATGATACAGCCTCAGATAATTTTTGCCACATTCAGTAATGCATTACACGAGAACGGTTTGGTGCAAAGAGCTTTTTTGTTTTAATTTTTGCCCGCATGGTCTGAAGATAAAGTGACCCAAATTTGGGGGAGATCCGATGAACGCCTTAGGAGGAGTTAAAAAATTTGGTTTTCAATAAAATTTTTAATGGGGGGAAGGAAGTATGGCTGACCATGGGAAAAAAATGGTATTACTTCATTTGGCATGACCTGAGGAATGTAAAGGGATAAGTCTCAAGACAATAAGTGCCATAAATCAAAAGCTATTAGCAATATGAAAAAAAAAAAATTCTATTTTTTTTTCGCCCCAAACTTCTCAAGTACCTTCAGGGAATGGTGCCGTTGAATTTTCGTAATGATGCACCAATGTTCTTGTAAAATACAGCATTTTACCCCAAAATTCAAAATGGCTAATGCCCAATATGGCCGACATAGGATCATTTCACTCTGTATGCCCCAAGGAATCTAATAGAGACCAGCCACATGATTTTAGGACAGACTATTCAGACGTTATAAGCAAAAAAGCCTTTTTTCATGCTTGACCAATAGGTGGATCAGTGCTGAAACTGCTCGGGTACCCTCAGGTCAAGGTTGTAATGACATAAACAAAGTTGTGTTTCAGTATGCCTTATATATAGCTTTGTCAAGATATATATAATATATATTGACCCGGGTTCGATTCCTCATTTTGTCCCACTTTTTAGCAATATATTAACTATATTAACTCCCTTGATGGAAGATCTCCTGGGAAAAACTAAGGTTGCTGCTGGAAGAGGTATTAGGGAGGCCAGCAGGGGATGCTCACCCTGTGGACTGTGTAGGTCCTAATGCCCCAGTATAGTGACAGGAACACTATACTGTAAAAAGGCACCATCCTTCGAATGAAACGTTAAACCGAGGTCCTGACATCCAGGTGGATGTTGGACACTGGTGGTGGTTGAGGAGAGTCCCCTGTTCACTGTGTAAAGCGCTTTGAGTGTAGTGTCAGAAAAGCGCTATATAAATGTAACATTCATTCATTCATTCATATTGCTTCATGACCTCTTGGGTGTGCCCACCATCAAATTTGCTGAAGTGTTATATGAGAACGCTTTAGTCTATCAAAAAGCTTATACATTTTTCTGTCATGAGTGTCCCTATGCCAGATTTCTTGCGAATGGGACATACAGCCTAGCAGGAGTTCGAAAAAGTTTTTTTGGAACATTTAAAATGGTGAAAAGTCATTATGGTATGCATTCGGGCCAAGGAATCAGAGGAAATTTGTTTCCAAGTTCAAAAGCATAAACCTATGCATTTAGCACAAACGTAAGTGCAACTTAGAGTGGACTGTTGTTGTATGAATATGCGCTACATGGACGGCTTTCACGGGAGTTGTGGGCCCTTGGGTTTCAGCCCGTGTAAGCCCGTGCGTTAATGTGCCCCTGTCAATTAGTACGCCAAATTTCAAGATTTTCCTCCAAACGGTTTTATGACTTGCCATAGACTGGATGAAGAAGAAGAATAAGAGTTCAATTCGTTTAGTTGGTTCAGTTTCGATTGTTCCATGGCCACACTCTCCATTAAGTCTAACCCATGAAATTAACAAAATAGATTTATAAAGAAGATCACTATTGACAGAGGAATTTCTTCCAGGAATAGACTTAATCTATCAAATGTGTCTAAATATAGTCCAAGTTCTCCTTTAAATATAATTTTACAGTACTTTTTGCAGTTTGGCAGTATTAGAAAATTGCTTTCCTCTTTCCTTCTTTTCAGAAGAAAATAATTCAGGATCTGTAAGGGTAAATGATGATTTTTCTTTTTTTTTTTTTTTTTTTTTTTTTTTCAGATGAACTATTAATTTAAGGAATTCCAAAGGCTTTTATGTATGATTTGTCAGACAGAAGCACCAGTTGGTCTGATCATAGAGATTTACTCATAGAGGTAAATCGACTAGATATTTATTCAAAAACATTTACTGAAACTGAAGTCTCCAGTGCAGGTGGAGGGGAGACTGTTCTAGAATGATGGCTGTATATGGATGTCTATCAGTGCCTGTTCACACTCCAGTGAGGGCTTCTGTCAATCTATCCCTTCGCCCTGGAGCTGCTCACGGTGACTGTGTGCAGGTGCTTAAGCCTCCAACTATGACAAATCACGTGCTTCAGCAAAAAAACTGAGCAAAAACATCCACTACTGTGTGAGGCCTGGAGCGTACTATAGACAGCTTCAAAAATACAAAAGCCACAAGTCATGAAGTCACTACTCTTGCTTTAAACAGAAATGTGAAATTTACTGACAATCATTATAAGTGATGAAAATTGTCGGTGTAGGAAACTGCTTAATAAACATACTAAACTGGCCTAATGTCTTGATTAAAAGATATGAAAAAAAGATTTCTATGACAGTTAGGTTTATGGTTAGTTTTGGGGATAAAATATCGTTAGCTCAGAATAAAACAACAGTAGTAAATGGAAAATCCCCATCATCAGTATGCTTACATGCAGTTATAATTAAACCAGAGTGAGTATTTTTTTTTTTACATAGTCGAACATGACACAATTCGTAAATGTAATATTTGAAGGAAAGACTTCCGTGTTAAATAAACGTTGCACATCACCTTTCTCTTTTGGAGCACACAAGCAACAACGAGGGCAATTGTGGTCCGGTTAATGTGTAAACATGCTGGACCAAGCAGAGCAACATTATCTAGGTTTGTAAACGGACTGGTACATACTTCAGTTGGACTAAAGCACTTACATGGCATTTTAAAAAGATAAATTAGTGTTTTAGTCCGACTCAAATCGAACTTTTAAAGTGCATGTAAACGTAGGCTACTGCATGATAGAAAAACAAATGTGCGTGTATAAAAGACATAGCAGATCAAAAGGAAATGCTGCATTTGGGGTTTAATCTCTGTGGACCTCTTCCTCTCCTCTCCATGCCTTGTCTTGTTTATAAGGGCAATCCAATAAGAAACATGCATGTGGAGTATGTGGTATGTACCTTCACTATATCCCAGGACCACACATTTGTTTTACTATCAAGTTCAGACTGGTTCAGACTGGTTCCAGAGAAGGATGACACCAGAATTTAGTCATAAAACTGCTTGCTACAGTAAATACGGGGCAGCTGAACTGTCTCTCTTTTTAATAGTCCTGTGTTAAATTTTTTTGGGAGTCCTCCAGTCTCTGTTGTTTTTAGTTGACCCCAGTTTGTTAGAGATACTCAGCTGATTAATTCTGCTCATTTTTGTTTGTTTTGTCCCCCATGAGTCTGATTTAAATGGGTTTTTAAACAAGAAAACCATACATATACTTAATAGCTCCGTTTCAAAACCTAGTGAGTTGCCTTGTTGCCACCTGCACTCAGGTCATTTCAGCCACGCTCTCACTACATGACTGTCAGATTACCCGAATCGCGGTATGCTCACAACAAGGTTTCTTGTCATCTGTCATCTTCTTGTTGTAGCAGCGCACATACTACACAACAGAATGCAGATGATGTGCACAAACTACAATATCTTTTTTAAAAATTTTTTGTCAAATAAATAACCTGAGAAATGAGAGTGATGATGAGATTTTTCCTGTCCAAAAGTTGTCTGCTAACTGATTTTGTCTAAAAAACAAAAGAAGAGATCAAAAAAAGAAAATATGGCAGAAACAATGATTGGAAAGATGTGGGCAGGCTGTATGTGTCTGTTTTGGAAAAAGAGTTAGAGGTAAATAAAACACAGCACAACATCAAATAGAGTGTGCCGAGAATACATTTATTTGTTAAAAATTATTTGTTAGTTTATTACAAAACAAACAAACAAACAAATAAACAAAAACAAACAATTGTGGCTAAGGTTATAATAGTATTACATTTTTAATTGAGTTTTTAATTTTATTTCATTTTAAATTTTTCACTCCAATTTATTTTAGTTTTCGTTTTGCTTATTGGTTTTTTGTTTAGTTTTAGTTTTTTAATATTTTATAGTTTAGTTTTAGTTTTTCATTACATTTAGTTTTTATATCAAGTGATACATATAGAATGGGGAAAACAAAAGCATATGTGCAATGAGGGTCGTATAGCTGGACACCCAAATGTATAGTTTGGAAATAATACTTATAATATTAAAAATCTACATTTTAATAAGACCAACTGTCTTTTAGAAGAAAACACATAATTCGATTTAAGAATGCTTCTATATTATTGAACTTTAACCACAAAGTCCTCTTTAGTGCATTTGACATGAGAAAGTAAGTCTTGTCGCAACTCTGAAAACTGAACATCAAACAAAACTCTATACCAATTCCAAATGAAATGTAAAACAAATCACTGATTGACAGTGTAAGACAGAATGAGTGAAAAGACTCGTGTGTGTGTGTGTGTGTGTGTGTGTGTGTGGGCAGGTTTAAGTGGTTTATGAGGACTTTTTTTTAGGTTACAAACTGGTAATTACAAGTGTATTATGCTATAAATGTGGTTCATGAGGACATTTCTAGTGTCCCCATAATTCAAATCACTTAAAAAAACATACTAAACAATGTTTTATTGAAAATGCAAAAATGCAGAAAGTTTTCTGTGAGGGTTCGGTTTAAGACTAGGGTTAGGGTTAGGGGATAGAATCTATAGTTTGTACAGTATAAAAATCATTATGTCTATGGGGAGTCCTCATAATGAAAGCTGCACCAACATATGTGTGTGTGTGTGTGTGTGTGTGTGTGTTTGGGGGAGAGAGAGAGAGAGAGAGAGAGAGAAAGTCAGAATAAATAACTGGATCATTTATTGTATCTGTTCTCTTTGTTTTAACATCATGCATTGGCAACCCAACGAACAGTCATTCCAAATGTGTCATAATTGAAGTCCCAGATATGGCTAGCGCATTTTCTAAAGGTTGACCAGATTTTGAAAGTCTCAAATACAAATACATCCATTGTATTAAAATATGTAGCTAAATTCAAAATAGCATCTTTTAGTATGCTAAATGCTATTTTATTTGATTATATATTGTTTTGTTTTTTACGATTTGAACCACATGTGAGATATTTGTAAAATGTACAAATTCCATATAGCCTATTCTATCCATTTGATGTCATATTTACACAATTTAACACAAAATTTGCAACACTGGAACTTAAAAGTTAAAATTAAATTCCTCATTTTCACATATAAGGGCTTGTACTATTAAAAGAAAAAAATACAGCTGGATGAATATGACCTGCAATCTCTTATTTAACACTGTGGCCATGGGAAAGTGAACATTTACAGTGACCGCAAAACATTTTAATTCCATTTTCATGTGTTGTGCAAAGAAATAGATTGTCTTCTTTCAGCTTGTTGAACATGCATTTTCATTTGGGCATTTCTAATTTGCGTTGGATGATGACAGAGAGTGGCAGAGTGGCAGAGAGTGCCAAGCGCATGAGTCGTTGTCATGGTAACCAGATAGATTCTGAGTGGATTGCTGTAAAACTAGAATGAAAGTATTGTCAAATCATCGTATGCAATCAAATATCTTCCCTTCCCTGCAATCAATACCAGACATGATACCAAGAAGGACGCTGAAGATATTTAATTTCAAAGAAAAAAAAAATCAGTGAGCCTAACAGCTGGAACCGGGACATTATAAAAATGTTTAGAGAAATGACGGGACACCGGGACACATGCTTCTCTCCATGATGTACTGTAGTGATTCCCTCCAGCTCTGTCTTTGCTAATGTAATGAGGGCAATAGGCCATCTGCTAATGCTATTGCCGCCTAGTTGCATCTTCATGTTAAGGTGATAGCGGGTTTAAAGGTTTAAAACCCTATCGCAACAAAAACAAAAAATTTTTTAGCTAATTATTTTTTTTTTCAGAGCCATGAAACTGTATTTTAGTTTAGTTTCAGTTTTTCCAATTATGTTTATTTTTATTTTTATTTCAGTTTACAAAAATGTTTTTTTACATTTAGTTTTCATTATATTTTACGATAATAACCTTGACTGTGGCTTTCCATTCTTATATATATAAAGATCGCTTCGCTTACACTACAAGATTACACAGCGATAATATCAATCATGCTTGAAAATATTGCACCAAAGCTGGCTCAGATGACGTCGCTTAACTGTTCATACTTAAAGGAATAGTTCACCCATACATGAAAATTATCTTACCATTTACTCACCTTTATCCCATCCCAGATGTGTATGACTTTATTCACCTGCTGAACTCAAGTAAAAAAAAAATTGGAAGAATTTCTCAGCTCTTTTGGTCCATACAATGCAAGTGAATGGGTGCCAAAATTGTTAAGCTTCAAAAATCACATAAGTCTGCATAAAAGTAATCCATAAGATTCCAGTAGTTAAATCAATGTCTTCAGAAGTGATATAATAGATGTGGGTGAGAAACAGATCACTTTTGACATTTTTCTTCTTGTGTTTTTGGTGATTCACATTCTTTATGCATACCACCCCCTACTGTGCAGGGAGAAGAATTTCTAGCAAAAAAACAAACGAACAAAAAGGCTTAAATATTGATCTGTTTCTCACCCACACCTATCATATCACTTCTGAATATATGGATTACACCACTGGAGTCTTTTGGATCACTTTTATGATGCCTTTATGTGCTTTTTGAAGCATCAACATTTTGGCACCCATTCACTTGCATTTTATGGACATACAGAGCTGAAATATTCTTCTAAAAATCATAATTTGTGTCCACATACACATCTGGAATGGCATGAGTGTTGGTAAACGATGAGAGAATTTTCATTTTTGGGTAAACTATCCCTTTAACGAGCATCACTGACAGTAGCGAGCATCACTGACAGTAGCGAGCACCAATTTGGCAGCGATCCAGGGATTTTGTCATGTAACATAAAAACTGCCCTGCATGGTCTTGTTCCTCAATATATTTCTGACCTTCTTCAGCCATATTCTGTACCAAGGTTGCTTAGGTTAAGCGACCAACTCTTTCTGTTTGTCCCCCATTCTAGATGTACCTGTAAATCTAAGGGGGACTGAGCTTTTCATGTCACTGCCCCCAAGCTATAGAATAGTCTTCCGCTTCACATCAGGTCCTCTCCCTCTATGGGTTCCTGTAGTTTAATTGGTAGAGCATGGCACTAGCAACACCAAGATCATGGGTTTGATTCCCAGGGAATACACAAACAAATAAAATGTATATCTTGAGTTCAATGCAAGTCGCTTTGGATAAAAGCGTCTGCCAAATACATAAATGTAAAGTAAATGTGTTAAAATCAAGCCTAAAGGCCTATTTTTATTCTCTGGCCCAATTACAAAATTGAAACTCTTTATTATTCTTATTTATATCATGTTTTAATACTGTTTTTCTGAAATGTGCAGCACTTTAGGTCAACTTCTGTTGCTTTTAAATGTGCTATATAAATAAACCTTGACGACTTAAAGGAGACATATTATGCCCCTTTTTACACTATGTAATATAAGTCTCGGGTGTCCCAGAATGTGTCTGTCAAATTTCAGCTCATTTATTCTACCATGCCTTTATACCCCTGTTTTATACCCCTGTTTTATAGCCCTGTTCCGGTGTCTGTAGCTTTAAATGCAAATGTGCTGCTGCTCACCAAACCCCTTTCTGGAAGTGGGCTGTGCCTTTCCTGCTGGTGCCATGGATACCCGGCGACAACAAAATTATAAATAACACAGAGAACACACTAAGTCAGTCATCTTACTGTATTGTGCATAACAAAGGTACTCCGGTGGATCTCTTCGCCAGCCGTTGGCGGTACCTTCCCCCTTCTGATGTCATAAGGGGCTGCAAACCTGAATGGCTCGTTAAGAGACACTGTTTTTTTATTGATGGGGAAAGGAAAGAAAGGAGGGGATGGTCTTTTACCATGTTTTGTGGTTATCTACCCACACTGGGGACACGTAATTATGCTCAAAAAAATTTAAAAAGTGGATTTTGCGTATGTCCCCTTTAAGTTGACTTGAAATTGTTGTGGGGTTACTTATGAAACCAATTAAAAAGCCCCAAAAATAGGCTAAACAAATAAAGAAAACCTGTTATAATCACAAAGGTCATGACAGCTTTCAAACCTGTTTCAAATCTGGCTAACAAGTCGTCAGGTGTTATGAACAGCCTGGTCTCATGAAATTTACGTGAACATGACAACATTTTTGCAATTCAAAATGTATGTGCTGTATAACATTTTTGGCTGCAGGTTTCCAGTGAAATGTTCAGCTGGGGCGCCAAAATCAAGTAAAATGATGTTGTATTCAGACGCGGTTTTAAGGTGAATTTTAGATATATTTTTTTAAAAACATACCTCCCTAATCTAAAACTTTTGCCTGAATCTAACCAGTAGTGTTTTAAAATATAAATGAGATGTTTAAAAAAGATATCCTTACCAAATCAACCCCTAAACCTAACCATTAATGTTTAATTGTCTATATGAGATGCTCCTTATATTCTCAAGGCCTAAACCTAAAAAGCACAATTTCTGAAGTAATCACACCATATCGTGCCATATGTTGTGTCACGTGTCAGCTTGAGTTCATGACTAGGTTTGAACCACAGTCCTCCAACTCAAAATCCAATGCCCTATCAGGTGAGCTACTGCACAATTTGTTCATGTTGGAATAAGTGTATATGTAGGTGGGTCTGTAATACAAGCATTAAAATGTATAGTTTTTCAAAAGATGCGTTTCAGTAAAAGTGTGTCGATATCATAAAATAACAGGGTCTGAGTAATTGTGAGAAAAATAAGCATCTATAAAGTCATAATCAACCATGTCAGTTGTTGTTGTAGTGCCTCTAGTGTTCGTTTCACCTGGAAACTGCAGGGAATTGTACCTGGAGACACGTATAACAAGTTTTGCAAAAATGTATATAGAGTCACGTTTCCACTATGAGACCAGGTTGGTTACAAACCACCGAAATGAACGCAAAAACACTTTCCTTTTTTTTTTGACAGAATTTGTTCTAAATGAGCTCACACCCGTTCGTTCTTCGATTTCGTATGAATCAGGAGTCTTTAGAAGGCACCATAATCATGCATTTGGAACAGTCGTAGTGTCTTCATATTATTAAAGGTTTAGGGATCTTAACATTGGAGTCATGATTAAAAAAAATGGCCTGTCAGTCCACTTCAACTCCAAAGGTATTGGAGATGGTTTCAAGTCAAACTTTCCTAAGCAGTGTGGTTGGTTGTGGGATACTCCATCATCAAAAACAGATTTACATTAATTAGGTGACTGTTTTACGATGGCAACGTGTGGAATTCAACTTGGACCAACACTTTACACACTCTAAAAGTACTCTAGCTCTCTCCCAACCTAAAGAAAGGGTGCTTTTCTTTAAGCAGACTGTCTGAATACAGGCCACAAGATGCTGGCTTGGATAACTCACTCTTGAATGCACCTTGACGTTTTTATACTCACCCTTAAAACATAATCTCCCACAGCTAAATGGAGTCTTTCAGGTAAACCCTACACGGAATTCTCTCTTTCCCTCTGTCAGCCGCACGCAGGCATCTATCCTTTCATGAGTTATATGACAGTCCAATGAAATGAAGGAGTGTGAGAGGAGATGAGTAAACATTTAAATAAGTTGGCAATATAAAAAAGATGAGCATCAATGTGTGCCTGTTTTTCAAATTTATGTGTACAGTTTATGTGGAACTGTACACATGTCAGAGAGGTAATTTTTATTTTATTTTTTTAAAATATGGATTTTCAAATATGTTGGAAGAGAGGTGAGGTACAGGTTTTAGCATTTAACAATGTGTTACATGTTATGTAGATTACTTTAGTCATGCAATGATGCCTCTAATGCAACCTCAAAGACTGTTTATTGCCATCTTTAATTTTGTAGGTAAAATCATCATTTTCCTGCGATGAATAAACTTTTTGATTATCCGAAATCATGCATAAACCAGTGCAAAATATTGTGTCTAAGCAATAAAGTCTAGCTTCTATAAATTGAATTTAGAATGATTAGGGCTGTTAGGATTAAGAAATTTGGCTTACGATTAATTATCAAACAATTGTCGTACAAACCGTTGTACTTCTTAAGGTGTATACATCTTAAGAAGTAATTTATTCATATTTAACTTGGAATCAAATATTAAAATATGGATATGTGATTTTCTTTAAGGCTTTAAAACATATGAATGACAAGAAAAAGAATATTTTATCGAAGTGACAATTTGCACTAGGTGTAAATAGCACCTGAAACACAGCACGGCTATGTGCACTCCAATAGTCTGGTGGAAACACAAAATTGAATACAAACTGCACCCCGAGTGTCAGTGCTGTGGCATGGGGTGTAACAATGGCGTGGATGTGCATTTTTAAAGTCATGATTGGAGTGAAAGTGAATAAAACCCACAATTGTTGTAGCGCCTCTGTGTATGTGTGCTTAATACACCTTAAGACATCATTTATTCATATTTAACTTATTTAACCAAGTGTCGATGCAGTGGCATGGGGTGTAACAATGGCGTGGATGTGTTTTTTTCGTGCGTTTTTTAAGTGCTTTTTGCATTGTTATAGCAACATCAGGAGTTTTCTAAGTGTAAATTAGGCTGCTTGAGCATTCAGTGTCAGATCAAGTTTTGAAAAGTAACCGTGTACCCTGATGAAACAAAATTCACAAATATTATTAGAGAGCTTTTTCTTGGTATTAGACCTCCTTGGTTCTGGCTTTCGTGCGTGGACGTGTTTTAAAAATTTAAATTGGTATTATTAGTTGACTGCCACGTAATATATGATGGGCATACGGTGTCTTGTTCATTGTGAAACTGTGTTTTCTTAATGGCATGAATCGCACTGAAGGCCTAGACTTAAAATGCACGGGCCGCGGCTGATAAAACATAAGGACACAGACACACATGCAGCGCGACCACGTGCTTCGCTCTCTCTCTCTCTCTCTCTCTCTCTCTCACTAACTGGCACGCCTGGCTCCCGTTTATCTTACTCTACATCAGGGGTCGGTGTTATTAAAAAAATATATATTATTAAAATGCCCCTGTTTTATTATATTACATTAATACTTTTAGTGAGTGGTTTACTCATTTTCATGTTATTGTTGTTTGATTAATAGCCTTTTAATGACATTGATTGATACAAATTGTCTTTTTGTCCTACTGTTTGCGTTCACTTTAGACATAACTGACTGTGTTTACATTAATACCTTGCCAATGTAACGGTAGCCAGCTGGTACATGATAGCTGTGCAGTGTGTAAACCTCACTCTCCTGGCCTTAAGAGATGCACCAGCGACCAAGGCTAGAGGCCCTGGCTTTATAGCCTCCTTGTAAGCGCATCCGACTCCCTTGCCTGGGATAGCTGGTTCGAATCCTGCTTGGAGTGGGTCAGGTGAGACCAGTGACACTGGTGCTGTGACCTGGATGGGAGTGAGGTTTAGGGGGTGAGTGTAATGGTAGCCAGCTGGTATGTGATAGCTGTGCAGTGTGTTAAACTCACTCTCCTGGCCTTAAGAGACGCACTAGCGACCAAGGCTAGAGGCTATGGCTTTATAGCTTCCGTTAGCGCGTCTGACTCCCGTGCTGGGAATTGCTGGTTCCAATCCAGCTCTGAGCGAGTCGAGTAGGACCAGTGACACCAAAATGGGCATTTTGGCAGAATTATGAAGTGTATTTGACCGTTTAGGCACGTTAGCACACGTTAGCGCTCTCGGAACACAAATGCATGTTAAGCGCATGCACGCGTGCACACATATGCACATACATTAGCTGCCTGTCAGTCAAACAGCACGTGGCTACAGAAGTGAGGAAATAAAAAGTCAATCTTTTCAATTTTATCGAGATCAACCAGTGGTTGTCTTGCTTTTGTGATAGATGTAATGATCACCCCTGGTTTAGATGTAGAACATAGGCTTAATATAGAAAATTACTCAAAAGTTTGTCATTGATTTCGAAGATTTTTTTTCCCGATAAATATTGAGACTGTTTTATCCCCCAGCCCTATAACCTAGCTAACATTGTATAAATCTCTCACAAGAGCCCAAAATCTCAGTGATAGATAGCTAATTTACAGGCATTATAGATATAGAAAATCAAGTAAGAAGAAATGTGAAATTTACCTCAATTTGTTTCTTCAAATTACACATTGAATTAATGATGATATCTCGACTGGCTTGAGCAAGCTAAACTCACATAACACGATCAAGCAATGGCCTTTTTCATTGTGAAAAGCACTTTCAGGTTCGGCAGTGGATGTTCAGGTGCTGAACTGCTGCTCGATGCCGAGGCGTCCTCTACAATAATGATTAATGATTAATAGCAATGGCACCACTCAACCGGTCTACTGCTGCTGTTCAACTTTTCTATGTTGTTTGATTTGAGTCTACTTTGAACACTTTCTTGCAGCCAGTCATGTTGATGGATAAAAATAAAATCAGAACAGGGATGTAGCGAACACAAACATTTGTTTTTGTCATTTGTTACTTTATAACCCTGGGAAACAATCTATTTGTCGTGACTGTAGCTGAGAGACATGCTTCTCTTGTAAAGTTGGGACAGTATGAAAAATGCTAATAAAAACAAAAAGGAGTGATTTGTAAATTATATTCACCACTTGCTATATTGAAAGCACTACAACTACACATTATATTATGTTTTTCCTTGTGGATTTCATTGTTTTTTGAAAATGTACAGTAATTTCAAATCAGATGATTGCAATACACTCCAAAAAAGTTGAGACAGGGGCAATTTAAGACTAATAACAATTTGACGAGTTGAAACAACAAGGCGATGTGAAACAGAGGATGTTAAACAGGTAAGGCTATCGTGTTATAGTATACAGGGAGCCTCCAAAAACAGCCTAGTCCTTCAAGAGCAAGGATCATTCCAGACTTGTCAATTTGCCAACAGATGCTTTAGCAAATAATCCAGCACTTTGAGAACAATGTTCCCCAAAGACAAATTAGAAGGATTTGGGGCATTTCACACTCTACAGTGCACAATATAGTTAAAAGATTCAAGGAATCTGGTCAACTCTCGGTGCATAAAGGGCAAGACGAAAACCACTTCTGAATGCGCGTGATCTCCGATCCCTTAGACGTCACTGTCTTAAAAAATGTCATTCATCTGTAATGGATATCATGAACATAAGCTTGGGATAATGTTAGTAACTTTATTAGTCAACACCACTCACTGCTGCATCCACAGATGCAAGTTAAGACTTTGCTATTCAAAGCAGAAGCCCTACATCAACACTGTCCAGAAGCGCTGCCAACTTCTCTTGGCTCGGTCTCATCTTAGATGGAAAGAAGAACAGTGGAACGGTGTTTTTGGTCCGAAGAGTCCACATTTCATGTTTTTGAAAAACAAAGTCATCGTGTTATCCGGGCCAAAGAGGAAAAGGACCATCCAAGCTGTTATTAGCGTCAGGTTCAAAAGCCAGTGTCTCTATGTGCCAGGGCTGTGTCAGTGCCCATGGCATGAGTAACTCGCACATCTGTGAGAACACCATGAATGAAGACAGATATGTACAAATTTTGGAGCAACATATACTGCCATCGAGCACTGTCTTTTCCAGGGACATCCCTGCATTTTCCAGCAGGACAACTTCAAACCACATACTGCCCGGATTACAAGTGCATGGCTGTGTAAGCAGAGAGTGTGGGTGCTAGTCTGGCCTGCATGAAGTCCTGACCTGTCTCCAATTGAGAATGTGTGGCACATTATAAACACATTAGATGGCAACGAAGACCCCGTGCAATTGTGCAGCTAAAGACCTACATAATGGATGAACTGGGGAAAACTCCACTTTCTGAACTTAACAAACTTGTGTCTTCAGTGCCCAAATGCTTAATAAGTGATATTAGAAGAAATGGTGATGTTTCACAGTGGTAAACACTCAACTGTCCCAACTTTTTTGGAGCATGTTGCAATTATCTGATCTGAAATTACTGTACATTTAAAAATAAATAAATAAACAATGAAATTCACAAGGTAAAACATCATATAATGTGTAGTTGTAATGCTTTCAATATAGCAAAGGCTGAATATAATTTACAAATCACTCCTTTTTGTTTTATCAGCATTTTTCATACTGTCCCAACTTTTTCGGAATTGGGGTTGTATGATTAGTTTCATCTTCATATACACACAGGTTTACACATTAACAATTTGCCTTACATATTGTGTTTATGCCAGTGGCTCATGTCGATATCTCATTGACATATCAGAGATGTTTGCTTTGTTCTTTGATAGATGTGGTTTAGCACAAAGTGAATTGTGGGTAATGCTGATAGATGTTTTTTTTATGGGATGACTTCCTTTTCACTGCATGACACTTATAGCACTAATAAAATCAGACAAATGTGCTACTCATAGAATCACTATAACATCAGAGTAAATCAATACTTCTCATCTTTTCAAGCCCAGAAATATTTTCTTCGTGTGGGTGGCCACACCTGTGCACACATGTCTTACATTATGATAGAAGCAGTGGGCCTGCAAGGTTTTGCCTTTTGTAATATCAAAGCCCAGTACTCTCAAGATAAACTAGTCTACATCTGCATGTACACATACCACCAACATCCAAGGAACTAGAGAGAGAAACTGAAATTAAATTATGTAAGTTGACACTCTTCACATTAGATTTTCTTCCTTAATGAACAAAGCTGGTCTCATTGTGCACAATTCATTGATATACATTATTTGAAGTGAAAAATGTTTGTCTTTGCAATCTTACATTAAAATGTAATAACTTGTTCCACTTCTACAACAGCTTTCCTTTTCGTTGACATCCCTACTTAGTCTTACTTTTCAACCCCTCTCGTCCAACCACATGTCTCCATTCTGGTATGTAACGGCCTTGTCGCAATCCAATCAATTTCCCTAATTACACTTTTTTAGTATACTTAGTAATTTCATAATGAACATATTATGTATTCTAAATACACACAATTAAATAATATAAAATCGATTGAATTGGAAATAATTCTGCTCAAAAAGGATATTTACATTGATTTTCCTTTGTTTTCTTCAAACATCACTCATATGTTTGTCTCATATTTCAGCTCAAGCACATTTTTCACCTACACTTTTGTCAACTTGATAAGTACACTAAGTACACTAACTTTTGGAAGAACCTTATTGGGGCAAAATTGTTTGGTGTGGTGAAAATAACAACACAACTGTGGGACAGTCGTAATTTTTGAAAAACTGATAGAAATAATTTTCACATAATAAATGTTAAAATGGTTTATGATTATGTTGTTTTTCGTTTAGGTTACATAGTTTTAAATATTTAATATTTCTATTTTTATACTATATTTTCATAGTTTAATATTGAAGGTTTAGGTCTTGGTCAAGGCTAAATCAGTCAAATCTATACAAAAAGACAATTGAAAAGTACCAAAAATGAATGATGAAGGCTTGGTAAAAGGTTGAAGAAGCTGAAGAAACTATGGGACACTGGACGAAAGGTGAGTTGTGTGCTTTTAAGTGCTTTAGTATGTAGAGAAGTAAATGCTCTCTTTCTGTGGGAGAGTGTGTGTGCAAGTGTGTGTGTCTATCAGAGGTGATGCAGGGATGGAGAGATGTTTTTAGGTAAAGAGAAAATGTTCTTTGATCTCTGAAATCCCATATCTGTGGTTTTGTTTGTGAATGAAGCTCTGAGACTCAATCAGACAACCAGCATGGGAAACCCCTCATGACCGAAGCCCATGCACACGCACGCACGCACGCACACGCACACACACACACACACACACACACACACACACACACACAAAAGTAACTGGCATAAGAATTTTCATATGAGGAAATGTATCGATCATTGTCTCAATTATTTCTCCTAGAAAAATGTGAGATTAAACAGAGAGCTTTGAGAAGTCCTAAGCTATGAAAGAGCAATACAATTGGGTTGCAACAACACACACAACTAAAACTCTATTCAAAATGACACACACAAACACAGCACAGAATACCTGGTGCATGTTATCAGATGCTGGTGGCTTTAAGGTTGTGAGTCATGTGAATGCCTACATACAGATGTGTTTGTTTTCTTAGGATCATCACTCAGTGTCTCAGCTGTACATATGACAACAGAGTCCTGTTTACCCCCCCCCCCGCCACTTCCTGTTGTTTGTGACCTGTCCTTTATTGTTAAGATTCACAAATACAGGTACACCTTATCACTGAGCACTCCTTTCTTCTGCTCTCTGAAAGTTTCCGATCCTTTAAAAGCTCCACGCGGCATCTCTGCCTGTTGCTATGTTTGTGTTTGGAGACTTTTGTGTCTTATTTGGGCTGTTGTATTTGTGAATGTGCAGAGGAGAGAGAGTGAGAGTCAGACAAAGAGAGAAAAAAAAACAAAAACTGACAAATGGAAAAATTGAGAGAAATGTATTAATACATTTAAAAATTTAAAAAATAAAATAAAGCTTTGCATTAAGGGGAAGAGATGAAAGTGAAATATAAATGTTATCTGTGCTTGTGTCTGAGCGTGTGCATGCACGTTTGCATGTGTCACTGTAGCTCTATTCCAAAACCGAGTCAGCTGCCTTCCTAGACAGCATTTCAGGGATCATAGGCATGCTCCTGATGCAAAGGCTTTTTCAAAAGTATAATTACGATGCATTCCAAGATACCTCATTGTGCCCATATTCTAAGTCAGCAATGCATGTACAGCAATGCATATACCTTTGCTGGTAATGCATTGTGGCCAGCTATCTCAAATGTCGATTTAGAATAGAGGTTGACGCTTTTATTGGTTTTACTGGTTAATCGGCGCCAATTGTTGCTTTAAAGCAGCACAGATGTTTTAAAATAAGAGTCCCTGATGTATTTCGGGCTTGTTCATTGTTAAAAATCTCTTGTTATCCACCAAAACTTCATTATTTTCTGGTCATTATTGGGATTTTTTGGTTGCACAGTAAACTGCATTTGGGATTTTATTAGGGGTCAAGCCCTGAAAGGGCGAAGACCCCTATTGTGTTTGTTAGTGTTCTTCTTATTATTATTACTCTGCCATGGAAGTCTATGGCTGCCCATAGAGCCGTTCATGGGTAAGTTATGAAATTTTGCACACAGGTAGAGGACAGTCTAAACTGATAACACGGCAAATTTGGAGTGTCTAGCTCAAACCTTTTAGCGCCACTAACAGGTCAAAATTTCAGTCATGTTTAGTGTTTTGTTTTCAACGAATTCAACGAAGAGCACGCAAAATTGGACTTAAGGCTGTATCTCTGCAATGCTTTGACGGATTTTGACAAAAGTTGGTATTTTGTCATGGCCATAATGCCCTGAGGTGACATGCAGCGTTTCGGCGCAGTGCCCCCTACTGGTCAAAATATAGAAAAAAATGCTATTTTGGCTAATAACACTTGAACCTGGTCTCTTTAGATTCAGCATACTGAGTCGAACAATACCCAATTTTCCCATGTTGGCCATTTTTGGCATGGGCCATTTTGAATTTTGTCATAAAATGCTGTATTTTATGAACACATTGGTGTATCATTACGAAACTTTGTATGTGTTATCAGCATCATGCCCTGAAGGTGCCTGAGAAGTTTGGGTCCAGTGCCACCTAGTGTCCAAAAAATTTAATTAGATAATTTGTGAGCTTATTACTTTTGATGGTGTTGGTCTATTTTCAGGAGACTGGTCTCGATATGTTCGCGAGGACTTGCCGAGCATAATGATTCCAAATTTGCAATGTTTCGCCGTATGGCCTTTTTTTTTTTTTTTTATTGATATGAATGAAACCACCACCAGTAAAATTGCTCTAAGCAAGTTCTTTGTGGTAATAAGGAACATGGCACAATTTCGATTGTAAGTGCCAAAAACAGGCCGACAAAATTAAAAGTTGTCTCCGCTTTTACGTAAATGGATGTAACTCTTAAACGGAATGAGATATTTCCACCAAATTTGACAATTATTTAAGGGCTCAATCTGAGAACACACAGAAAAAGTGGTGGTAGCGCTATAATAGGAAACAACGTGAAAGTGGCTCTAACTACGGAGCCATTGGTCCGAATGACATCAAAATTTGCATGTAGTGTCAGACATGCCATCACTGACCATGAGCACAGTCACGTATCTTGAGATACATAGCCACCATTGGCCAATCAACTGTGAATTTCATTGCATGCACGCCAAACAGGTCTCAAGGCTGTACCTTGCCAATGATTTGGCAATGCACTGATGGTACCTGAAAAGTTTCGGAACAGTGCCACCTACTGGACAAGAATTCTGAAAATAGATATTTTTAGATATTTTTAAAATAGATGTTTTTGTGTTTTTTTAATCATTGAAAGCGTACTTTTTCTAACTCCTACAGCGTTCATCGGATTCTAACTTAAAACGTGTCATGATGCTTCTTTGGCTGCTCATGCTGCCGATAATTAGCTTGACCCCGGTATTGCTGCTTGCAGCTATATTTAATTTTGGATTCTTAGTGCCTCAAATTATTGCCTCATTATTTACTCACCCGCATTCCTTACCTGATGTGTCTGACTTTCTTTCTTCTGCAGAACACAAGCAATGATTTTTAGAAGAATATCTCAGCTCTGCAGGTCCATAAAATGCAAATGAATTGTGGCCAGAACTTTGAAGCTCCAAAAATCATAATCATTACAATCAAATCATCCATAAGACTCCAGTGGTTAAATCCATGTCTTCAGAAGCAATATGAGAGGTGCTGGTGAGAAACAGATCAATATTTAAGTCATTTTGTACTATAACTCTCCAATTTCACATTCTTTGACATTTTGAAAGTGAAAGTGTGGATTTTTGGTAAAAAAAAAAAATTAAAAAAAGGACTTAAATATTGATCTGTTTCTCACCCACACCTAACATGTCACTTTTGAAGATATGGATTTACCTCCTGAAGTTGTATAGGTTACTTTAATGTTGCCTTTATTCAACCTTTTGGAGCTTTGAATGTCTGGTCACCATTCACATGCATTGTATGGACCTACAGAGCTGAGATATTTTTCTAAAAATCTTTGTTTGTGTTCTCAGTCATAGTCGTAGACATCTGGGATGGCATGAGAGTGAGTAAATGATGAGAGAATTTTCTTTTTGGGGTGAACGATCCCTTTGAAGCTATCTGGTATCTGCAGTTGTCAGCCTTTTCCACCAGCTTAGTTATTGCAAAATCCAATATCGGTCAACATCTAATTTAGACATGTGTTTTATATTTGATCAAAAAAAAAATATCACTCAGTCTAATTATATATGGTCTATTTTGCCCAATATTTACTAATATTTGCTATGCATTTTCATGCATACTGGAGAGATTGCTGTTGCCAAAGTGACCCCCAAGTGGACTGACTTGTGTTAAAGTGACTTTTCACTTTTCAGAATAGCATGAGCCTCCACACACGCTATGTCTCTGTGGTCAATCTCAGAATCAATTGTGAGTCTCCCACTATTTAAGTTGCTGCCTATGTAGACTGCTTAGTATGCTGCCTTGGAAGGCTGCTGCCTGTGTAGACAGTAGACAGCAAGACAGCTCACTAACTTTTGGATGAGAAGTTGCGTGGTTTTTATGTCACATCATTGTGTAGAGATCCATTCTCTTCAAGCATCCTCATGAACTGACTCCTGATTGAGTGTTTGGTGTGAAGGAAAGAGTGGGGGCTCAAAATGGATGTGACATCGCTATTTGGAAGTGTTTTGAATGGGATAAGGGCACAGGGATATCCAGAGAAGACATCAGACCTTTTTCACAGACTGTGATGACGCGTTTCCGCCTTATTTAGCAGCGTAAATCTAGCAAACTTCTTATGTGATTAATTATTTTTTTATTGAGTGTAAGTTTATAACATTATGCTTTGTGTTATATTACCCTGGAATTAGTTTTAAAAACTGAATTACCACAGCTGCAAGGGGGTTTCGATTACAGCTGCTGAGAGAGTGACAGTAAATTTGGCATCTTCTCCCATCTGACTGTCTTATTCCACCATTCTCTATTTTTTTCCTCCTTCTGGAAAGTCATTCAAATGTAATAGTGTTACCAACCGCTGTCAGAGTTTACCCTGCAAACGTTTACTTCCGCGTTTCAAAACTTGGAGTGTGAAAAAGGTCTATGTAGCATTATTATGTTCACTGGACCTGCATTTACAGCAGAGAGATTCAAGGCAAGGAAAGATAAGCATAATTTCTCCTTTACGGGCACATGCAGTATGTCTGGTTTATAGTCCGAGGCCTCTGCCTCACTCTGATTAAAGCATACATCTCAGACACTGGACCTTCAGTACCAGAGGATGACATTCTCCCTCAGCCAACATCACACATACGTCACTGCACAGTCAATATTTTAATAAACACCCTTATCTAAGACTCACAAATCATCTATTCAAAGAATCGCGCAGGTGCTTACCATGGATTTAATATTTTAGGCAATTATATCAAGGTCATATTTCACCCCAAAATCAAAAGTATGAATTAAAATATTTCATTTTCCTTTAAATAAAATTAAGCATATTCAGGACAATTCAGATTTTTTTTATTCTATATTTTATTTTATTTTTATTTTATTTTTTTTATAGTATTGAGATAGTAAACGAGATTCTCCCTTGAAAATAATGGGAGGTTTGCTTTTTTTTTTTTTTTTTTTTTTTGTGAAAAAAATAAATAAAAATATATATATATATATATATATATATATATATATATATATATATATATATATATATATATATATATATATATAGTCCTAAAATAGCCTCTTATTTTCTTTATGCCAAATATAACGACTTGTTAATTGTTCTAGTGATTTTGAGGTGAAAATTTGCGAGATTTCACTGGAGTCGGAGCAAATACTGCACATTATTGAGTAATAGCGCCTCTTGCTGGTATTAGCACCACGGTACACGAAACAATAAATTCAGAAAGCTGCCCTTGTTTATTACCGGGTCCTTAACGAATCAGAATAATCTTTATTGCCTAGAATGCTTACACATACAAGGAATTTGTCTTGGTGACAGGAGCTTCCAGTGCACAACAATACAAAAACAAGACAGAGATGATAATGAAAAAAAAAATAGAATAAAAATAAAAAGTGAATAGAAAATATAAGTGTATATAGCAATACACAATAAGACAAAAATAAAATAAATAAACTTTTAACAACAATGCTGGGAATACACGCGCAGTGCATTATTTGGATGCATAAATATAACCATATGTAAATATATAAATAGCTAATTTAAAGTGCACACTAACACCAAAAAAAATTATAAAAATTGTTCAAACACAATAAAAAAAAATGCACGAAAAAAAGCACAAAAAAAAAGTCTTTCTAAAGAACTATGTACATTATTTTACACACAAACAGGGGTGTTTCTATAATAATGACATGATTCTTTTTTAAGCGCTTTGTGTAGGCTATTATTAAGTGTTTTGATACTCTTGTGGTTTGTAAGTGTTGTTACCTGCAGTACAGAGTCATTCCTAGCTGCACCTTCTTCGTTGTTGCCAAATGATTGGAAGCATTTACAGGTTATAGGTGCAATATGTAATATATTTACTGTACTAAAGCATAAAATTATCATAATATGTTATCAGAGATTTAGGAAACATGCTAAGTTGAAATGCTGAGTTCTCCGAAAACAATCCTACAGCCAGTATATTCTACTTTGAAATATCCGTTCAGGGCCGGAATTTCTGTTTGTGTTTTGGCCTGTGTGATCTCGCCCACTGCCCATTCCCCAACAGTATTTCGACACCTCGGGTTGCCAGATTTGAAACAAGTTAGTGGGTAAACATAGCACGCAGCTGCCATGGAAGCCAGCAATACATCTGGTTTACATTGACAGAGTTATAAAAAAAATCAACATGAGCTGATTTATAATTTGCAAACAATAAAAACATTGTAAACGTATACATTAGCTGATCAACTTACAGTGTAAGGCTTGTCGCTTGCCATTGTCAGTTTGCTCGTTCCTGTTGCGTGCCCTCAACCTGGCAACCCGCGTGAGCTTGGAGTCTGGGGAGGAAGGGGCGGGGGTGACAACTCTCTCAAATATTTTGAATTTGGACTGCAGTCCCTATTTTAAACGCTTGATGTCAACGTTACATATTGCTCCTTTAAGTTTCAAGTGATAGTAGGTAAATATTCCACTTCATATTCCACTGTTTGTTCACTGTGTTGTAAAGTATTCCATTACTGTTTTACTGTGTGAGAAACTGCTCCAAACGATTCAGTGTGTGAGTGAACTCTCCAAATGATTCAGACCGAGGCATGAACCGATTCATACTGAATTATGAATACTGAATTCATACCGAACTGTGAACCGATTCAGACGGTTGCTAACGGGTAAAGGGCCGGACACACAACAATTCCCGCTCCATTCACTCCCATTCAAACGCAACCGAATGCAGCAGAGCGGAAACGCAAGCTCATGCGAAGAAATTTCGTATTATGTTGCGTACCAAAGTTCAAGCTTGGTAAACTCAGAACTGTGAATTCCAATAGGAGACTGAAACATCACACATTGACCTCTTGGCTCAATTCAAATTATACTTATTTCAAAGCTGTGAGGTTTATTGTTGCAGGAAAGTGAGCAGACAAAATATTTTTACATTTTTAATATGATATTATTAGTTTTTTTGTAATCTATTATTTTCTTACACCAGAAGTCCTCCAGAAGCTACCAAAGGTTTACCTCAAAATGACTTTACTGTGTGTGATTTTGTTGAGTAGATGAATGAATTAAATACAATTCAGGATTAATATTCACTCAGTATTTATTATTAATAGTATTATTTATCATTATTACTGTTTTTATAGTTAATATTATGATAATTAACAGCAACAACAACCCTAATTCAATGGGTAGCTCAGCAAGTAAAGACGCTGACTACCACAGCTGGAGTCGCAAGTTCATATCCAGGGCATGCTGAGTGACTCCAGTCAGGCTTCCTAAGCAACCAGTTGGCCCGGTTGCTAGGGTGGGCAGAGTCACATTGGGTTAACCTCCTCGTGGTCACTATAATATGGTTCTTGCTCTCGGTGGGGCACGTGGTGGGTTGAGCGTTAGTGCCGCGGAGAATAGCATGAGCCTCCACACACACTATGTCTCCACGGTAACGCGCTCAACAAGCCACGTGATAAGATGTGCAGAATGACTGTCTCAGACACAGAGGCAACTGAGATTCATCCTCCACTACCCGGATTGAGGTGAGTCACTACACCACCATGAGGACCTAGAGCGCAATGGGAATTGGGCATGCCAAATTGGGGAGAAAAATATCTATTGATATTTCTCAATTCGCTCTGATAGTTTTGCATGAATACATCACTTCTGGTCGGATGGTCGCATATGGTCTAGTCGCACGAGTTGAAATATTTTAACGCAGCCGAGGCTCAAATCGGATCTGAAAATGTTGCATCCGGAGACGGTCAGAAGCTCACACAGCCTCCGTGCGACTCTCCATTGGAAATGAATGATTTCCGGTCTATCATCTGTCATTTGTCGGATGCAGTGAAAAGGCGGCTTTAGGGTCAGGCTTAGCCCAGGCCAACATTTGTGGATATGTATGGGGCCATCCTTTGATGAAATATCATATAATACACTTTATAATAAAAATTTAAATATTACATTTGTGAGATGTAATTTTTAAAGTAAATCTTTAAATATGTATGGAACTAAAACTAAAAGGTCAGACTTTTGTCTCAGCCCCAGATATGCTGCTCAAAGATCAGAAATTGCGTCCTTTCAACTTTCCATAGTTCTGTATGAGAAAAAAACATTTTGAAGTTTAGCGGACAGGCATTTAATTAATTAAATGATGAGCTGTTTCTGCACAAAAGCAGTTTATTCAGTGTTGTGAAGCATCTCCTTCATAGACATCCATTCAAAAAGAACAGCCTCTTGTCTCCTCGCCAGTGTACCGTCATAGAATGTCTATGGAACGGCTGCGTTACGCTAATCTGTGCTATCCTTGTAGGCTTCCCTATAAGAAGGGCTTTGCATGGGATCATGTCTGAATTTGGCAAACTGTAAATGTCCTAGCTCGTGACTAAAAGTTTGCAAATTCTTCGAGCACATCTGTATATTACTCTTTGTTTTCAGGGTTATATATCTAAATATTTGTTACTTACTCTATCTGGATGGAAGAGCTCAACACAGTTTCCCGTATCCCACCAAGACAAGGCATTTACACAGCCACATTCGCAAGTCACAACTGCTCTTCTTGCATGTGCGCACATACACAGCAGCTGCCAACAAGACATCAAGTGCGTGGGTATTGAATTGAGTCTGTATTTGGTATTATTGATACTGTAGAAAGGCCGGTCTCGTGAATTTATATACTGTATACAATATAATACAATATAATCATTATTGGTTATTATTATTATTTTGTCTTACTGTACTGGCAGAGTTTTTATAGTCAAAACAAGTGAAAAAATCGACCAGTGCTGAAGAAGTAATCCAAAGTATTTAGAATGCGTTACTGACCTTGAGTAATGTAACAGAATATGTTACAAATTACATTTTACATTAAGTATTCTGTAATCTGTAGTGGAATACATTTCAATAGTAACCCTCCCAACCCTGTATATATATATATATATATATATATATATATATATATATATATATATATATATATATATATATATATATATATACCAGGCCGTGAGGACACATGGACCCTGAATCGTGAGGACACACAGCCCTGAATCGGGCTAATCAGCTGGGAGGGGGATAAATTCGAGAAAGAGACGCACGCAGCCACGTTGCATATGTGTCTGTGTTTGTTTACATTTGTTTTAAGTTGAGTTTCTCATTAAAACTTTGTTTACTGTTCAGTGGTTCCTGTCTCCTCCTCGACCATCCATGAACTGTTTCAGTAGGCTACAACACATTGGCATATCAATCATGAGTCATAGCACTATAATCAGAATTATCTGGCTAAACGATTTTAACACCAATTATGACCGCATTAATATTGAGTTACATTTTCACCATAGTAGAAATAGTAATTTTGCCCTCTGCTCATATTTTCAACATCAACATGCTACTTAGTCCTATTGAAATGACACCTGAGGTACAACATAATTTATATCACTTACGAGCCACATCACATTAATCAAAAGTATTTGGCTTTACTATTTAATGGGATAGTTCTTCCAAAAATGAAGATTCTCTCATCATTTACTCACCCTCATGCCATCCCAGATGTGTATGACTTTCTTTCTTCTGCAGAACACAAATTATGATTTTTAGAAGAATATTACAGCTCTGTAGGTCCATACAATGCAAGTGAATGAGTGCCAAAATTTTGATGCTGCAAAAAGCACATGAAGGCATTATAAAAGTAATCCATAAGACTCCAGTGTTTTAATCCATATTTCAGAAGTGATATGATAGGTGTGGGTAAGAAACAGATCAACATTTAAGTCCTTTTTTGCTTGAAATTCTTCTCCCTGCCCAGTAGGGGGTGATATGCATGAAGCATGTGAATCACCAAAAACACAAGAAGAAGAATGTGAAAGTGATCTGTTTCTCACCCACACATACCATGTCGCTTCTGAAGATATAGATTTAGCCACTGAAGTCTTATGGATTACTTTTATGCTGACTGGGCTTCAAAATTTTAGCACCCATTCACTTACATTGTATGGACCAAAAGAGCTGAAAAATTCTTCAAAAAATCTTCATTTGAGTTCAGTAGATGAATGAAAGTCACACATCTGGGATGGAATAAGGGTGAGTAAATGTGAATTTCTTTTTTATTTTTTTTATTTTTTGGGTGAACTATTCCTTTAACACCAACTACAACGGTATCCTATAATATAAACTACAGGTGCGTCCCAAACCACACACTTCTGCACTGTTTTACATCATTTTGTAGTGTAAGTAGTGCGAGTAGGATGTTTACACTGAAAATGCAACAAAAAGAAGTGTACTTCGAGTACTCAGATGATGCACTTTTTCAACCGTCAAAACAGAGTGTGGAATGTTGGACACTTCGTGCACTCTTGCCGTGCATAGCGGAAGGGGCGGAGTTACCTGCAGCGATGGTGATCTGATGGAGAATATGACAATTAGTGTAACTTCTGTGAAGACAGCACCTTACAAAAGTGAGTTAAATGCTTTACCATCATACCATGCTGTGTGAATATGTATATTATTGAGATTTAAGTGTTGAACTGAGGGTGAATAGCGTGCTAAAGCTAGCGGCAACATAACGCTTGGGTTTGAAACATCACTTCCGTCAGCTTTTAAACAGCGAACATTTCCGTGTAGTAAAAAACCATTAAGTGTTCCATTTTGGACGATACTACACTTTGGAAATTCATACACTACATGGCTGAGTGCAGAGTGTATAGTGTGTCATTTCGGACACGGCTTATGTAAGATGACCTAACCAATGAGTGTCAATTATGGGCGGAGCGACACGTGTAGCCCCGCCCCATTGTGCAAGCTGCAGCCAAGTTCATGCGTTCTGTAATGTTTGTCAATGTCCGCCAGATGGCGATAGAACAGATTCTGATGTGTGTGTGTGTGTGTGTGTGTGTGTGTGTGTGTGTGTGTGTGTGTGTGTGTGTGTGTGTGTGTGTGTGTGTGTGTTTAAAAGGTATGGTCTAATTTAGTTGAAGGGCATATATCGGGATTACATTTGTTTTTTACACATAAATCCTTGTTTTACACTTAAAAAAAAAAAAAAAAAAAAAAAAAACATTAATCAGATTGTATGTCTCAAATGGACAGTCTACATGACCAAAGGCTTAGCTCATGAATAATAATTTCGCCCAAACTTTGATTACAGTATACTGCTTCGAGCATCCTGTCAAGTAAACTAATTAATATTCATGAGCCAAGCCTTCAACAAAGTAAGATTGGAAAAATCGCTGGCCGCCCTCACTCTGCTGTCAGCCAATCGGTCACTAATGGGCGGAGTTTATTTCGGTCAGCGCTCGATGTGCGTGGTTTGTCATGACCCCTTCCTTACAGGTCAGTCAGACGCTTCGACTGAACATAACAGTGCATTTTCAGGACGCACGCTACCAGGTTGTAGTCAGTAACGGATTTCATTATTTCTACGTCTCTTCGGATATGTCTGTAAAGCTCGTCTGATAATGTTGGGGAAAAAAGTACCTGGATCAGGTGTGTTGAGCGCAGCTGCAGGAATGGATCGGGGCAGGATAGGAGAGAGACTGCAGGCAGCACTGGCCGGACTACAAGAGCTCCATTTCCTCCGGGACAAACAGAACACTATGGTGCACTGGGCACTGACCCTAAACAGAGAGGGGCCCGACACATCAAACCATGAGAATATGAGCACAGAGGAGCGAAGACTTGAGGCAACACTCACTTTACTGAAACAACAGCTGGTAAGATGAGTGATCATAGACAGTTTTTAGTGAATTATTTGACTTATTCTTGACTACATTTGTAACTGGTTGGTAACTAGTCACATTGCTCTTTTTTTTGTTTCTAACAGGCAATTGAGAGGAAAAATAAAAATGATAAACCAATAGGAATTGCATGTTTAATAAAATCAAATCAAATAAAAAATACTTTGAAATCTGTAATTTCATTATGTCAGTCAATCCGTTACCTATTCAAAATGGGGCTCTGTGTTTTCCCACTGGTTATTGATTAGGACAGTTAGCTATTATTTGCTTCCTTTTATGGAGATAGACATCATCATTGTGGACATAATCTTTCAGAATGCCTGGAATTAAACAGCCATGTGAATATTTACACAACCACCACAATAATGTTCATGTAATGAAGATACATCTGTAAAATACATTAAATGTGGACTGTTAAAACTCAAAACTACATTTTGGTCACAAATGCAACTGATGGGATCAAATAGGTTAACGTAAAATAGAAGTTAAATTAAACTGATTGTGTTTGGTAGATTTTGTACTGTACATTCAGCAGTTTGCATGAATATAGACAGCTCTACCAGATCTTTTCTGTGGTTAAGGTGGGTTGTTGGTTAGTTCTTTTACTTAGTCACGTGGATTTACAAGCAGCAATTGAGAATCTTGGCTTATAACCTGCATGGCCACGTGCAGACCTCCTACTGTATGCCTTGGTTTATTTCTTTGCGCATGGCTTGGCAGTGCCCTTGATGACTGAATCCAGAGTTGAATCACAGGCTCAGCTGGGGGGCATAGTGAGGGGTCATAAATCAAGGGCTCTGAGTGGGGACAGCCCTGTTTCTGATGATTAACCCAATTTAATGAGAATGGCAAGAGAGGAACTGTGGCCCGGTCGGCGACACAGATTTGACCCCACAGCCAGTGCACGTTTGAACCTTTTGGACTTTTGTTGAACTCTTCATGCACTTTGTGGTCCAAGTGATTCTGTTCTGTAGACATAAGAGACTGACAATAGAGTTCTTTCTTAAATCCCAATTAAATAAATCTTGTGTGGCATCATTGTTTCCAAAGCACAGTGCAATCCAACAGCTTAAATCTTCAGCAGTTTGAGTTCTGCATGTAGGTTTGCACAAAGGTACTTATTTGTTGCTGGTCCACGTGACTCATTGGAAAGACAGACTATCTAATTGGAATTACAAAAAACAGGGTTCCCACAGTCATGGAAAACCTGGGGATACCAGGGAATTCTTAAACTGTGATTTCCAGGCCTGAAAAGTCATAGAAATGAATGAAATCTTAAAAAAAGTAATGGAAAAGTCCTGAAATCTCTTTGAATCCATAGAAGCTATAGTATAGTAATCATAAGCAGCTGGAAAACTCATGGACATGTATTGGTTAAAAGGTGTGGGAACACAGAAAAAATCAGGCAGGTCTGTTTTTGTTTTCATCCAAATATCAGAACTGTCCTGGATCTAAAGATTATAGCCAGTATTAAACATTGTTTTCATTAAAAGGTTCATTTGGATTAGCGTTCCTTATTAGGGATTTAGATCAGTTTCTTTTAGCTCTAACTGTCTATTTTGTAAAAGAACAGGGCTGCGTTTCCCAAAAGCATTGTCAGCCTTAGTAGTTTGTAGAAAACTTTAGCACCAATGGTCTCGACGATCAACTTAAACTTTTGGGAAATGCAGCCCAGGCTGTTTAATTTGCAAAGCTGGTTTACAGTCAGACATTATAGACTGTATAGACTTATAGAAGAACTATAGTCATGCAGTTTCCTCTTGTTCCTGTACATTTAGTTTACACAATAGTTTGTGTTCCTTTGCAGGAGAGAGATTAGTAACCTTACAGCACTTTCCCTGGGCTACCCTTTATCCTTACCTAGTTAATAGTCAACCACTCTCCTTCTTTATTTGCTTCCTCTCTGTCTTTTCTCCTCTGTCTGCATCGTATAACAGCAGAAGTCGTATCAGCCATTAAATGTCTGGAGGAGTCCAGTTTTTCCTGTTCTCCTGTGGTTAGTTTGGAATAAGATAGCAAATGCTTAAAGAACGTCAAGAGAAGATTTGTTGGGCTTGACCGACTTTTACGGTGTATTTTGTGCTGAAAAGAGTTCAAAGTTCTAAACATCTCAGTTTAGTATTTGTAGCATGAGTAAATGTTGCATTTACAAGCAAAGAAGAAATAAGTGAAGGCAGTAATTTCCTTAAGAGGTGTTTATTGTTTTTGAAGAGATTTTTAGTTTATTATGTACTTACGCTGTCCATACCAAAAGATGCTGTGCTCGCAAATGAATGTTTTATTTGAAAAGCCGCAGCCACAGTTGTACAGCTAAGGATGTGTGAAGTTTGTTTTCTTGTTGGAAGTTAGCACTGCAGTGTCAGTGTACACTTTGAGTGAATCTGCCATGTGGTCCTAATGGACACCTACAGCTCAGATGGAGCATTTGTCGGGGTAGGAATGTGTAAGATGTGTTTTGAGGGTGGGTCAGTTTGATTTCTAGCGGGAATCCAACAAATTGGATCTTTTAAAGCACAACTGGACCCACCTGTCAGAAATTTTCATTGGTCAAAGTACGTTGCAGCTAAAGTTAAAATGTTCACATTTGCAAACCCTTGCATTTTTATCTTGATGTCATTCTGATGCACAATCCCCATTGAAATCAATGGATCTCTAAGCATTCTTTTAAGCAGCATAAACTCTAGTGTTTAGGTGCCCTAAATGCAATAAACGTGCATAATTTATCAGGTCCTTCATTTGTCAAATGGAATGATATGAGGGTGATGTATTAAGCTGGATGTGGGGCTATTATGTGTTGTGTGCTAATGTGTCTGTAGGCAAGTTCTGGGGCTGATATATGTAAATGTGTTTGTTGTAACTGCAGACACGTTTGCGCAGGCAGGATGTGGGATTGAAGACTCACCTGCAGCAGCTGGATCAGCAGATCAGTGAACTGAAACTGGATGCGTGTAAAGCATCGACTGAACACCTAGAGAGTGACAGCAGACCTAGCTCAGGTGACTGAACCCATATAATCACATACTAAACCAGCCTAAAATGGTTTCCCAGCCTGGCTAAGCTAGGTTTAGCTGGTCGGTCAGCTAGTTTCCCAGCCTGACTAGCTGACAAGTGCCTAAGACCAGTCAACAGACCACCTGACCAGGCTGGGAGACCAGCTTAGACCAGCAAACCATCTTAGGCTGCTTTTTTTCCAACAGGGTCTAGATCAGTATTATTATTTTGAGATGTGTATACACATGATCCACGATTGTTAACATACTTTGTTATTGTATAAACAAAATCCACTTAAATGAATTATGTGCTGTATCTAACTGTGGTAATTTCTGCTCTCAGGGTTCTACGACCTCAGTGATGGTGGATCAGGCTCACTGTCCAACTCTTGTACCTCAGTCTACAGTGAGAGTCTGTCCTCTTCATCTCAAACCAGTCTCCTTCCTCATCTCTCCTCTGCATATGCCACACATGGCCATGGTGGTTCCAGACAAGCCATTGTATCCCGCTGTTGTTCTGCTGATGAGAGCACAGCCCAGTCCGATGCCCTGCGATCAATAGGAGTGAGGCTTGGAAGCAGTTGTATACGAACGACACCCGTTACTGCAGAAAGAGCGAGACAAAGACCTGTTTCCATGGGTGAGAATGAAAATGTGTTCTTTTGGTCAAAGTTTGTGCAAAGAATTATGGGGAATGTGATCAGAATCTTATGTTTCATGTTGTCGTCACTGTACCCTACTGATAAAAGCCTAAGCTTGTCTGCTGGTCTAAGCTGGTCTTCAAGCCTGTCCAAGCTGGTTTTCTGCTGATTTAGCTGATCGGCCAGCTAGTTTCCCATCCTGAACAACTGAATGTGCCCAAACTCCTCTAAAACCTGCAAACAGACCAGCCTGACAAGGCTTGGAGACCAGCAAACCAGCTTAGGTTGGTTTAAGATTATTTTTTTCAGCTGGGCAGTCATAGTCATCTCAGACATTGAACTTTTGAAATGTAAAATACATCCTCATCATGCTAGACATTTCTGTGTCCATTTGTTAGGTGACCTCGACCGAGTGATCACATCCGGTCTTGGCTCCTTCAAATCCTCTGACGTGAAGACCTCCACCCTCTCTGGAAGCCACAGTAACCCCTCGGTAGACCCCAAATATCAGAGTAACCTGGTGTCTGGCAATGGGACAGAGGTGTACTGTTATCCCAGCCCACTGCACGCTGTGGCCTTACAAAGCCCCGTTTTCAGTCTCACAAGTGATCAGGGAAGGCAGGCAGTGGCTGAGGGACAGAATGGAAAGCTGGGAGGAGGACTTGAACAGATAAACCAGAACCCTAACCAGGGGTCCACAAATTCCAGGTCTGCAGTATACATCAACAAACTCCTGCAGCAAAGCTCCATTAAGATAAACCTGTTAAATAAAATAAGAAGAAATGACCCCCAGGAGCAAAGACCCAGATCCCTGGAAGTGACCTATGGACAGCTGAATGGTCCTCAGTTTCTTGGGTCCCTACAACAGATAAAAATGTCCTCAGAAAATGAACTGGAGACAAGAAAGACAACTTCAGCACTAAACATCAGTCAACAGTTTATGAAGAAATCTAGTGCAGAGACCAGTTCATATGGGGTCAAGGTCCCCACACACCCAGCACCTTGCATGGATCTCCAACAAAACTGCCTTCCAGTAAGAAACAAGGAATCTGACAGTGGACTCTCAGAAAAGGGTATTGAACTTTCTACCAAGGAATCATTTTTGGTCTCAAAGCCAGTAGAGAGGAGATCAAGTTTTACCCACAGAATTAAAGAAGGTAAAGCTTCTTTTGGTGATAAGGGTGGTCCACCTCAGTGTGAGTTTGTCCATGCAGAGTTTGTTCCTGCAGGGTCTCAGAGGGTGAAGGTGCGCCATGCTGATAAGAAAATGAAATCTGTGAAATTGAGGAAGAAGAGCTCAGAGAAATCCTCAGCAAAGAAACTTCATCAAAAACACTTGTCTCGAGAGAGGGGGCTCTGCACTAAGAACCGAGTTGACTTGAAGCAGTCCAGCTCGTGCAGAGGAAAAGTGACAAGTCTGGATGAGTCACAGATACACTCTTGCTTAGATTGCAGTAGTAACTTGCATTGCTTCCCGAACAAGCCTCACCTTCAACAGAGCCAAACCGCCAAGTCCATCAAGTGCTGCAAAGGTCATTACCCTGAACCTGTGCACCCTATGGACCAAGTTAGAAAGAAACAAAGCTCTCGGAAATGGCCTTCTGCCTCAGAGATTCAGTTGCCCCCAACTCTCCAAACCCAGAGATCCAAGGTGATGCCGCCCTCACGTAAGGCAGCCATGGTAAGGAGCATTAGTGCAAGGCCTCGCTCAGGTCAATGGGGTTGTTCTCCACGACCACTCCCTCACTCACTCTCCACCTCCTCATACTTCAGTTACTTGGAATCTCGATATCCGGCAGCTCCTATCTCCGGCTGCCACGCTCCTCGGTGTGAGTCAGAGTTTTCAGAGTATTCTGCGGAGTGCGCCTCGATCTTTCACTCTACTATTGCAGCAAGCAGTGACGGTGAGATGAGCGACTACACCACAAACTGTTTCGGAGACAGTGAGTCCAGCCAGGGCTCTCAGACAGCCTCAGATTCAGACGGCAGCCTCTCGATGGATGAAGAGGACCTGTTAGAGGAAGAAGAGGACAATGAAGGTGACTTGGTGTGGGCCCAGGCTGCCATGGGACCCACGGCAGCAGGTTTGTCTCAGCAGCAACATCATCAGCCAGAGCCAGCAGCCTGCCGCATCAAAGCATCCAGAGCACTGAAAAAGAAGATCCGCCGCTTTCAGCCAGCGTCACTCAAGATTATGACACTGGTGTAGCCTTAATTGCGTTATGGTGCTTGAGAAGGAAGCTTCAGTTGACTCTTGTCACATAAACTTGTAACATAGCTTCACCTAAAAGCTTGGCACTCATATGGGGCCAGTTTTACCAAACTTATAATGGGTCACAGTTCACTTGGCAACTGCACCTGTGATCTAAAGAACTTGAACCGAGAGTATTTTGAGACTTTTTTTTACAAGTCTTGAAAGGCATATGCTAGTAATACTCGCAATGGATCAGTGGGCTTTAGTTAACTTTACCCAAAATCATGACTTTGACATAAGCTTCAAACACCTACATGGCAAATTGAACTGCCCAACCATCAAAGAACCTGAGAGATTGAGAAATTGGACTTATCCACAACCAGTTGAGTCAAATTGCTTCTATTGATATGTGTAGAAACTACACTTTAAATAAAATCTTTTGTATATTTGTACCCAATTGTCAAACACCTGTATTATACTCTACTTTCTTTTTTTTATTCAATAAAAATGTTGCTTTTTTACATTAATTTCAGCTATGCATCTTATTTTTTTCTCTCAAAATAAATATGATATAATTATGAAATTATTGGTTTCTTATCCATAATGGTTCTTCTCAAAGGATTGCTGAGATGGAAATTAGCGAATTATTTCACATTATGAGGGCACTCTTAATGAGCTTTCTAGTATTAATTTCCCCCCTTCAGAGTGTGCTTATAAATGCTCTTTATTTATAGATCATATCCATATACAATGAACAAGGGCTGTATTGTTACAATGATATGGATTTAACTGAATATGGTAAAGGACTTTCAGGCTTCAAAGTTGTTAAAGGAAAGCAACAGGCAATGAAAGATGAGCATTAAATCGATGAGGAAAAAGAAATGACAGAACCTATCATGGATATGTTGCAATTAATTTAAAGTGTGGACAGATCTGTAAATATCAGTCATTTACTCTGCCTCAGAAACTCTATTAAAATTACTGTAGTGTCACAGAGGTTGGAATTGGGTTTAGGCCTCTGAATATACTCACACAGGTGAAGACCAGATGGTCCTTGGGTCCCTAAATGCATTTTATCTTTGTTAGTCTGAGCTGAAAGGAACTTAAATCCCAAACAGAAATAAGAATTTCATCAACTTTATTACAGTTTACTGCGCTGGATGGTTTTATCACCATGGAAACATACACACACCCCTTCACATCAACCCCACTGTGTATTTTGAAGGACAGTTATTTGGATCTGAGGAGTGGATTTATACAGTCCCATTTCTACAAATTTAAATATGGTGCTGAATTGCAAACCATCATTGTTGAATTCTCATTAATTCAACTCAAACCTCAAAACATACTGATGCCACTCAAGCTTTTCTTGTTTATGTATGTTTTTGTCTTATGTGTGCTTTTAATTTGTTTGTTTGTTTTTTTATTATTATTATTTTGTAAACATAATATTTCTTAAAGAAATTTAAGGTTGAAAGTCTCCCGTTACTTTATTATTATATTCGCCCTCTGGTAAAAGCGAACCTACGCAAAAAAAAAAAAAAAAAAAGTAAAGAAAGAAAGAAAAATCATGAAAGTGAATAGTGACTGAAGCTAACATTCTGCTTAATATCTCCTTCTGTGTTCCACAGAAGAAAAAAAGTCATACAGGTTTGAAACAACACAATGTTCATTTTTGGGTGAACTCTCCTTAAGTTTCCTCTAACTCATTTCCTGAATTATTTGTCATAAACCTCATAAAAGCCATGTGTTGTGATTGTGCTGGTAAGATAGAGTAATGTCTGTGATCGAGAACATCAAGCAAATCACCAGATTAAAGAGCGAGCGAGAGAGATCACAGGTCAGGCTGTTTTTCTTTGACGTTGGGTCAAGGCCAGCAAGCTTGACTTTGTGTTTGCATTCACCTTCACCAGCTGTCCAGCTGGATCAACTCACATACCCTGATGCCTCACAATGGAGCTAGTCAACAGATTGAACACAGAGTCAATACCACACACTCCCAAACCCTTTCTTTACTAGTTTGTCCTCTTGTCATGACCTTTTTTTTCTGAATTAACAGCATTGCATTGAATGCACTTATTTTAGAAGTAAATTGAGGCCTGGTATTTAAAGTATCTGGATATATATATATCCAGATACTTTAAATACCAGATACTTTAAATATGTATATATATATACCTAACCCTTATTCACTGCTCACTTCATTGTTTGGATTATATTTATTTATTATATATTTATAAAAATATTATATATTTAATTAGTAGGGCTGCACAATTAATTACAATCGCAATAAAATTGCAGTATGAGCACGTGCAAATTATAAATAGCAGCAAGCTGCAATTTTATTATTTTTTACTCAAAATTCTGTGATATTAATTCGCCATTCTGTTTGGGGCAAATTGTTTGCACACTGAGCGCACTAAAAAGGTACCAATGAGAGAACAGATCAGAAATTCAGGAGGTGAATAATAAATAAAGGGAAAACATAAAAGGCAAAAATAAATTATAATGGACTCTCCATCATATCAGATCTTACCATTTTAGTGTACATTATGCGTTAAAATAGTCTGCACGTGGTCCATGTGCATGCTGTCTAAGACTATCATCACCTTAAAGGGAGGGTTCATCCAAAAATGAAAATTCTCTCATTATTTACTCAACCTAATATCGCTCCAAACCATCGCTCCATCGTTACGACTCAAGTCTTCTGAAACTTTACGATCTCTTTGTGCGATGAACAGAAAAAAAGTCATTATTCATTCTCAAATCATTAATAAAGCACTGAAATTAAATATGCTGGCTGTCTATAACATCAAACCTCATTGGTTCTCATCGCATCTTGTAACCAAATGTGTTGCGCATCACACGCTTGTCAGTTCTTTACAATTCTCTAATAGATTTTAGCATTCTCTAGAGTTCTCTTGCATTATGATAACAGAGACCTTACGGTGAGTAAATAATGACAGAATTTTCATTTTTGCATTCTGTAGCAGCAGCACCTAAGCTTAAGTAAAATTATATGCAAAAACAATGTTCATATGGTTATTGTGTTTTAACGCAAACATATGACAACTCTACACTGTTTATGAGTAAAACCAGATTTCACACTCATCTATAGTGCAGAATAAGCACAGACACTTCAGAAGTTGATGGAGAAGGGGAGGATAAATAGGGATCAATACATATCAGGCAGACTGAAGATTTTTTTGGGGAGTTTTCCAAGGCCAAAAAATACAGAAACAGACAGCTGGAGTAGAATTTTGTGATCCACAGGAGGCTTATTACTCTGCAGGATTACTGATGTTATTAGGGATCTCATTATGGCTCAAGTCTTCCATAAACAGACAACACCCACAGGGAGCCAGCCAGCCTCCACTGACCTGGACAGGCTTTCAAAGATTTATCCACATGGATGATTTGGTGGTTTGATCATGCAAAATGACTCCTTAGAGGTGACTTTGATAGTCACATTTAAATATACCAATGCATTTTCACCGAACTTGATGCTAGATTCAAGTATGTTTTCTTGGCATGATAAACAGTGGTTTACATTGGCAAATCATAAATAAGAATTATACATAGAATGGGGTCCAAAAGTGTTCTAGCTGCTGAAAGCTTCTATTTAGAATATGTTTCTAATTTAATGCAGTTTTTACTACAAATTACAGTATATTATAACACGTTTTGTTTAAATGACAGCATGCACTGGACAGCATGATCCATGGAAGCAAGGAAATCTGACCTATGCCACTGGACTATGCTGAACCACTGTTTGCTTAAAATGATGTGTTTAGTTTAAACGTGTGCTGCTAACTGCTCTTTGTCAATGTCACATTTCTAATGCAATGTTAACATGACAGACAAGCAAAACAGGGTTTATGGGGGGGGGGGGGGGCAGAGAAAGAACCCATAGAGAAACAGTGTCCATCCAACAGACAGGTGATAGTTAAAACCAGGATGGAGGTAGGGAGAGGAGAAGACGGGGGGATAAAATAGTGGATTTCTGCTTCCTTCAGTGATGAGGCAATCCCTAGTTCACTTGACTGCCACCATCATTTGTGTCACAATTCACTGAGCTTTCCCCCTGTTCAACAGATGTCCCCTCTAGCAATGTCCCCTCTACAAGTCTCCCTGTAATTTCCTGCATGCACAGAGCATGAAACTCGGCCATTGTTGTATTTCAGCACGCCTTAACAAGAAAACAATTTCATACAGGAATCCATACAGTTCTAGGAAATCTTTTCTTACATGGCGTTTCGAGAAAGGGAGGTCTAATGTAAGGTTTGGATTGCATGTGTTGACAAGTGGGGGATCAGAGACGTCATTACCACCATGATGAGAAAAGCTTTAGGTGATCCCTCTGAAAACCAACACACACGCATGCAAAGACAAGCCTTTGCATCATGTATAAAACCTAGTAATTTAGCAAAAGTAAAAGCTAAAAAAAAGAATCTCTTGAGAACGTAACATCTTGTCAATAAAATAGTTTTATAGTGAAATCAGGCCAAATTTACATTACTAGTCAAAAGTTTGGACACATCTATTTGATCTTTATTATGACTGTTTTCTTAAAAAGTCTTACATTTTTTTTTTTTAAATAACACAAATGGAAGCATATAAACCAAATGGAAGCATTATGTAATGACCAAAACTGTTAAAAAATATCAGAACTAACTTATATTTTAGAATTTCTAAATTAGCAACTCTACATCTAAAATACAGCTGCGCTGGTTATTCTCCCTCTCTCTCTCTCTCTCTCTCTCTCTCTCTTTTTTTCACTTTTATGGTGTATGTTCGTTGTTGTTTTTTCTTTATATAGGCTAGTTTATTTTTGTAGGGATTAGTGGGGGCTTTGTACGAGTAGTGTGCCATGCTTTTCATGGTTCACTTGGCGTTTGGTAGACCAATGGCGTCTGTTTCATTGGAAGGAACAATGCCATTGTCCCTGCACCACGGTTTCAGATGTGTGCCTGAAGCGAATACCACAATTGAAGATGTTTTGATAGCTGTAGGAGATCAAGTTGGTAATGAAATGCGTAGAGAATCAACAAGGCTGTAGTAGTTTTCCTTAAAACAGAACCACTGGTTAATGATTTTATTGAAAGCGGCATATGGGTTAAGGAAACCTTTGTTCCCGTCACTTCGCTCTTTGCCCCGGCCACAAAAGTGATAATTTCAAATGTTCCGCCATTCATTGCGAATGAACTAATAATGAGAGAGCTTGCAAGATTTGGAAAGGTTGTAAGAACTGTAAAAACCATTCCGTTAGGGTGTAGAAATCCAGCACTTAAACATGTCTTGTCTTTTAGGAGACATGTGTTCATGTTTCTTAACTCTCAAGATAAATCTCTAGAAGTGTCGTTTAGAGTGAATAATGGTGACAGCTCTTGCATGATTTTTTGCGAGTTCGGAGAATCTACGTGTAATGTTTAATGTGTTTGTTCATGTGTTTCATGTCATGTAATCCCCTGGTCATGTGATTTCCTGTTTCCCTCCATGTTCATGTGTCTTGTTTTCATTGATTTATTGTCTAGTTACAGTTCTGTCTTGTTATTGGTTAACTTGTTTTTCTTGTTACCCTTGTCCATGTATTTATACCCTCATGTTTGCCATGGTCCTTTGTCAGGTATTATGTGTATGTTAATGGTTATGTTTAAGTTTAAGAAGGTTGTCAAGTCAAGTCAAGTCAAGTTTATGTTTTGTTCAAGTCAAGTTTAGTCAAGTTTATGTTTTTGTTTTGTTTACGTTTGGAGTTATGGTTTTTGGATCTCACTTTTGCTAATAAAACTGCACTTGGGTTCTCCACTTCATGGTCGTCTTCATCGTCATTGTCATTGCCAGCCAAGCTACAACAACACAGCCATAACCACATCACAAGCATTATTTCAGATCATAAAATGATTACACTGGATTTAAAGTATCAGTGGAATTTAGAAGGAATTTTTATTGGCGTTTTAACACAAAACCTTTACAGGATAATATTTTGTGCAAATTCTAAACTTTTTGGGAAACATGGCAAATGCAAAAAGATAATTACAGTAACATTGTTCAATGGTGGGAATTGGGTAAAATACAAATCAGAGTTTGTTTGTTTTTTGTCAGCAGTATTAATCTCATTCAACAATAAAGACAAGGACTATGATACAGAACTTGGAGTATGAGATTTCTGAAATAGATGAGAAAATTATGGTGGGGAATGGACATTTAGAAACTGCTCTTGCTGAAAAGAAGCTTCAACTTAGTTCCTTATTGCATGATAAAGTGAAGGGCGCTCTTGTAAGGGCATGTTTCATCCAAATCAAAGACATTGATGGTCCAACAAAATTCTTCAATTTGGAAAAAAAGACTGGACAAGAAAAGTTGATGGTATGCTTGAAGAATAATGAAGGTGTTGTTATTTCTGAGCCTTCTGAAATGAGGAAACTTGCTGTTGATTTTTATTCTGAACTCTACAAGGCTGATGACTCAAACCCACAAAGTCAAGCAGATTTATTTAAGTACCTCAAAAAACTTACATCTAAACAAAAAGAAGATATTGATGCTCCACTTACTTTTCAAGAAGTGACAAAGGCCATGAAAGAACTTAAACCAGGCAAGGCCCCTGGGTTGGGTGGACTTCCTTCTGAATTTTATAGACATTTCTGGGATGTGATTGGAAAATATTTTTTTGAAATGCTGTTAGCATCCATACAGACTGGGTCTCTCCCTAAAAGCTGTAAAAAAAAAAAGCAGTATTGTCTTTGTTGCCTAAAAAAGATGATCTGAACTTGTTGAAAAATTGGCGACCTGTTGCTTTAATGTGTATGGATTACAAGGATTTCTCAAAGTGCATTTCCAACAGATTGAATAATTCTATGAATACATTAACAATGAAAGATCAGTCTTAATGTGTTAAGGGTAAATCCATTTGGGATAATTTATTTTTGATGAGGGATATTATAGACTATGCAATGTATAATGACTATAATTTGGGTGTAATATCTCTAGACCAAGAAAAAGTTTTTGATAGAGTAGACCATACTTACATTTTTGACTTGTTAAAATATTATGGGTTTGGGTACATGTTTATTTCATGGGTTTGTTTACTATACAATGGAGCTGAATGTATGATAAAAATGACTGGAGATTCAAGCACTCCAGTTAAAGTATAGAGAGGAATAAGGCACAGCTGTCCTTTTATCTGGTCAGCTTTATAGTCTTGTAATTGAACCTCTGCTATGTAAGTTAAGAGCAGTTTTATATATTGAAGGCTCTTCTATCTCTAATCATGTAAAATTATCTGCATATGCTGATGACGTAACTGTTATAATAAGAAATAGTATGGACATAAAAGTAATTTTAGACAGTCTTAAATGTTATGAAAAAGCTTCATCAGCAAAGATATATTTGACAAATAGTGAGGCCTTATGGTGTGGTTCAGGGAGGTCAAAAATTCCACAGTTACCTAGTAATGTTAGGTGGAATAAAGATGGTTTTAAATTTCTTGGTGTGTTTTTAGGGTCTGAGATTTATAAGGAAAAGTACTGGGAGGGGATAGTGGAAAAAGTGTATCTGGTTGTCTAGGTGGAAATGGTTGCTTCCTCAGTTATCCTATAGGGGAAGGGTCTTAATAGCTAACAACCTTGTTGCCTCAGCTTTGTGGAATTAAATGACTATTTTGGATCCTCCTACTGCCCTTATCAAGGACATTCAAAGACGTCTTGATTTTTTATTTTTTTATTTTTGGTCGGGGCAGCATTGGCTGAGGGCAGCAGTACTATACTTGCCTGTACATGGAGGTGGGCAAGGTCTAATTGATATTCAATGTAGAATTGCTACTTTCAGGCTTCAAGCTGCTCAGAGGCTTCTTTATGGAATGGATGTCTGTTGGACTGAGGTGGCTTGTTACCTCAGAGTTCATCATTTTTACACAAGTAAAATACAGAGCTCTCTTTCCAGCATCTCGAAACAAATTTAATTCTGGGGTTTTTAAAACTCAGCAATCTTCCTTCATCCTCTTGCCATGTCTGCACAGCAGTTCTCACCTCCAATTAGTCCAACAACCTTCCAAGGAGAGGAGAACAGCTGGGACTAGATCGCCACCTATTATTAATGGATTTAAACAGATTGGAGTTAACTGGACTAACACAGTTCTTAAAGTATGGAATGTTTTAAGAGTTTCTCAAAAACAAGGAATTGCAAATGGATCATGGGTTAAAGAAGAACCTTTATTGTATAATCCTGCTCTTCCTATGTAAAGTTTGGACACTTATTCAAGGCAAGCTGCTATGGTTAAAGCACAGTTCACGAAAGTCTCTCATTTTTGGAGATAGAGTGAGTGTTTGACTCCAGTGGAAATCGCAGCAAAGCTTGGTGTTACTTCTCTTCGTATTGCTGAGAGATTGAAGAATGAACTTTTAGCCACAGAACAAAACTGCAACAGTGAGACAAGTAACTTTCCACAACTGGAGGTGAGAACTGCTGTGCAGACATTGCAAGAGGATGAAGAAGATGGCACCAAGTATGGCTGCTGTGTTGTGAGCTCCGAGACAACATTGTAGTGTTTTGTTTGTTTTGTTTCCATTTCTTATGTTTTTTATCTTGGATGTTGTCTGCCTTATTGTCTACGACAGACAAACACTTTTGGACATTGGTTCTGCAATTACACACCGTAAACCGGACTTCAAATTCCTCAATGCTGACCCACTGTTTACAAACATGCCAGCGGAGCCCTTTATCTGGGCTGCCTGGCCACGGAAATGCAAAAGGAAAAGGGGAAACAGAGCCGGCATTCTCATCATAGTAAGACGTCGTGCAAATCGACCCCCACTACCCAGTATTCTATTGGCAAATGTTCAGTCTTTGGACAACAAGCTCTGCTAGCTGAGAGCGCGGATCTCTTTCCAACGAGAGACGAGGGACTGCTGCATTTTCTGCCTTTCGGAAACTTGGATGTCTGCTGAGATTCCAGATTCAGCCATTGAACCCGTGGGGTTCTCTGTGCACCGAACGGACAGAGCGAAAGACCTCTCAGGTAAAAGCAGAGGTGGTGGTGTATGTTTTATGATCAACAAATCCTGGTGTGATCAGAGGATCGTACATTCTATCAAGTCTTTCTGCTCTCCTGATCTGGAATTTCTCATGCTTCTGTGTCGACCATTCTGGCTACCGAGGGAATTCGCAGCGGTCATTATCACAGCTGTGTACATCCCCCCTCAAGCCGACACAGACCGGGCACTCAAGGAACTGTATGGGATTACAAGCAAGCAGGAAACCGCGCACCCTGAGGCCATGTTCATTGTGACCGGGGACTTTAATAAAGCCAGTTTCAAATCAGTCACACCAAAATACCACCAACACATTAGTTTTAACACACGAGGGAACCGTGTTTTGGACCATTGCTACTCTCCCTTCCGGGATGGCTACAAATCCCTCCCCCACCCACCATTTGGCAAATCGGACCACTCTTCTATTCTGCTTCTGCCCGCTTACAGGCAGAAACTGAAACAGGAAGCACCCACCCTCAGAACGATCCAGTGCTGGTTGGACCAATCAGACTCTACGCTACAAGACTGTTTTGATCACATGGACTGGGAGATGTTCTGGTCCAACTCTGATGATGACATCGAGCTTTACGCTGATAGAATAACGTGTTTCATCAGAAAGTGCGTAGAGGACGTTGTTCCGACCAGAATAATACGGATCTACCCGAACCAGAAACCTTGGATTAATAGCGATGTTCGCGCTGCACTTGATGTGCGGACCTCCGCTTTTAATTCCGGGAACACGGAGGAGCATAAACAAGCCAGTTATGCCCTCCGAAAAACAGATCAGAACAGCAAAACATCAGTACAGGAACAAGATTGAAGGACAGTTCAACACCACCAACTCTAGAAGCATGTGGCAGGGAATTAATATTATCACGGACTTTAAAGGGAATAAAAACTCTGCCGTGAACACCGCTGCCTCTCTCCCGGATGAGCTAAATACTTTTTATGCTCATTTCGAGGGAAATAACACCGCCCTCGCGGAGAGAGCTCTTGCGGCCGAAGCTACAGAGGTTAGTTCACTCTCCGTCTCTGTAGCGGATGTAACCCAATCCTTCCGATGGGTGAATATCCGCAAAGCCACGGGTCCAGACGGCATTCCGGGCCGCGTCATCAGAGCATGCGCAAACCAAATGGCTGGTGTTTTTACGGACATTTTCAACCTTTCCCTCTCTTTGTCTGTGGTCCCCACATGCTTTAAAACGTCCACCACTGTGCCTGTTCCAAAGCAATCCAAAATCATTTGCTTAAATGACTGGCGTCCTGTTGCTCTGACCCCCATTATCAGCAAATGCTTTGAGACACTAATCAGAGATTACATCTGCTCTGTGCTGCCTCCATCACTAGACCCATTGCAGTTTGCTTACCGCAACAACCACTCCACTGATGATGCCATTGCATCTACAACACACACTGCTCTCTCCCACCTGGAAAAAAGAACACTTATGTGAGAATGTTGTTTGTAGACTACAGCTCAGCATTCAACACCATAGTGCCCTCCAAGCTTGATGAGAAACTCCGGGCTCTGGGCTTAAACAGCTCACTGTGCAGCTGGATCCTGGACTTCTTGTCAAGCAGACGCCAGGTGGTTAGAATGGGCAGCAACATCTCCTCATCACTGACCCTCAACACTGGAGCCCCACATGGCTGTGTTCTCAGCCCACTCCTGTATTCCCTGTACACACATGACTGTGTGGCAACACACAGCTCCAATGCCATCATTAAGTTTGCTGATGATACGACGGTGGTAGGTCTGATCACTGACAATGATGAAACAGCCTACAGAGAGGAGGTGCACACTCTGACACACTGGTGTCAGGAGCACAACCTCTCCCTCAATGTCAGTAAGACAAAGAGCTTGTGGTGGACTTCAGGAGAAGAGATAGAGAACACAGTCCCATCACCATCAATGGAGCATCAGTGGAGAGAGTCAGCAGCTTCAAGTTCCTGGGTGTCCACATCACTGAGGAACTCACATGGTCCATCCACACTGAAGCCGTTGTGAAGAAGGCTCATCAGCGCCTCTTCTTCCTGAGATGGCTGAGGAAGTTTGGAATGAACCGCCACATCCTCACACGGTTCTACACCAGCACTGTAGGGAGCATCCTGACTGGCTGCATCTCCGCCTGGTACAGCAATAGCACCGCCCACAACCACAAAGCCCTGCAAAGGGTGGTGCGAACTGCCAGACACATCATCGGAGGTGAGCTTCCCTCCCTCCAGGGCATATATACCAGGCGGTGTGTGAAAAAAGCTCGGAGGATCATCAGAGACTCCAGCCACCCAGGCCATGGGCTGTTCTCACTGCTACCATCAGGCAGGCGGTATCGCAGCATCAGGACCCGCACCAGCCGACTTCATGACAGCTTCTTCCCCCAAGCAATCAGACTTGAACTCTTGAACTCCCACGATCAAAATACATCAGCGCTGCACATTTTTACTCTAATATCTCACACCGGACTGTCATAAATTATATTATTATTATATTATATTCTCTCTTAACAACACACTGGCAACTTACTATCAACCGACAGCCTGAATGTCAATACAGTACAATACAACCTACTGTACATATTATATATACTGTATATACTTTTTTATTGTATAATGTGTATTCTATATTGTGTGTATTGTATACTGCACATTGTATGTTATTATTTGTATATTGTGTTATGTGTAATTATGTGTATATTAGATTTTATATTGTGTTGTGTAAATCTGATGTTTATTGTAAATTGGTATATGTCTTATCACTGTCACGACTACTTTGTTGCTCGGAACTGCACCCAGGAATTTCACACACTATTGCACTTGTGTATATGGCTGTGTGCAATAAAAGTGATTTGATTTGATTTTGATTTGGAAGATTGCTGAGTTTTAAAAACCCCAGAATTAAATTTGTTTCGAGATGCCGGAAAGAGAGCTCTGTATTTTACTTGTGTAAAAATGATGCACTGTGAGTCATTAAAGGATGTATCAGCATCAAGGTGGCAAGGGATAGTAGGATTTGACCTTTCCCCAACAGGTAGCTGGAGGACCCTGCACAAACTCCCCACTGATAAGAGGACTGGTGATCTACAGTGGTGGATAGTACATGGGGCAATAGCTAGAAGCAGACACAGGGCGCACCTTGATCCAGTAGTAAAAGAGGATTGCCCTTTCTGTTCTGGTTTAGAATTTTTTTTTTCTTTTCTTTTTTTGCAGTGTGATAGGTTAAAGCCAATGTTTCAATTATTGAAATAATAGAGTGAAGGATTAGGTCAAGATTTTACACCAGCAGGTTTTATTTATGTCCAAAATATAAGTATAAAAACAGAAAAATAGATGTGCTACTTACTTTTATGTATGGGCAAGCAAAGTTGGCTGTGTGGCTTACAAGAAAAGCAAAGATGAATATGGGGGCAATTCTACTGATGTTATAATGACTTTGAGAGGTCTGATATCTGTTCGTCTTACTGTTGAGTTTGCTTATTATAAAATGATTGGAGAATCTGATACCTTTTGAGTTTACTTGGGGTTTAAATTATGTCTTATGCAAACTGAATGATGTTTTTTTTAGAAATAAATGTATAGGGAAGTATGTGTGAATTGAAATATGAATTGTACCTTACAATTGTTTATATATGAGGTTTTGGCTTTTTATAGAATTGAGTTGGACTTAATTTATATATTTGTAATTTTTAAATATTTAATTTTTTTATTTATTTTTTTAGTTTGTTAATAAAAGATATGTTAAAAGTTAAGTCTCTCTCTCTCACTCACACACACACACACACACACACACATACATACACATTTATGTATATATATATATATATATATATATATATATATGATTAGAATAGAAGAACAGGGAGCCCTCAACAGATAGCATGGCCCGCACAGACACCCTACTGAACATCGAGTCAGTCTGGGATTAAATGAAGAGATAGAAGCAATTGAGACAGCATAAACAGATAGAAGAACTGTGGAAAATTCTCCAAGAAGCTTGGAACATCCTATCTGCCAACAACCAAGAAAAACTGTGTCCAGGTGTGCTTAGGAGAATTGGTGCTGTTTTGAAGGCAAAGGTGGTCACACCAAATATTGATTTAGCTTTTTTTATGTTTACTGGACTTTGCATGACATTAATTGATAAATGAAAACTATTTATGGCATGATTTTTGAAGACATCCTTACTATGCAACATTTTCACCAGTGCCTAAAACATTTGCACAGTACTATATATGTATATATATATATATATATATATATATATATATATATATATATATATATATATATATATATATATACAGTGTATATTATTTATTAAAGAATTAAATACATAGGTACAATTTCTGTATGTCCACAAACCTAATTTCAAGTATTTAGATGAAAAAGTTTTTAAGATCACAATAAACATATTCAGTCAAGTGTGTCCATACTTTGACAGGTAAAGTACATGGCTACAAAATAATGGCAATAATGTAATCCATATGGAAAGCTGAATACAGAGTGGTCATTTCCTATCTACACAGATGAGCATTCAAAAACACACTTCTATTTCTACAAACCAGTAGAACCTTCTCGTCAGGGCTGTGTCCTGACTCCATTCATATTCATGAGTTCAGGGGTTCCTGTCCCAGTCTGCATCCATTCATATGTACAGTAACCAGAAGGACAAAGGGTACATCCACCCCCACAAAAACAGTAATGTTACAGTGGGACACCTGCAATGGAAGATCATGGGATAGAATTCCAGGGAGTTTAAAAGCTGAAATGTTAATCTTTTATTTTTTGTTATAGCACTTACATTAATTATTCAGTAGAAATTGGTTAATTATTTTAGCTGTAAATAAAAAAAACTAAAACAAAAAACTACAACTGATGGACAATCAACATTATGCCACATAAGCTGTTACAGCATGCTCAGACTATAAACACATCAACACCAATATGGCGTTGTTAAAATAAGGATGCAAGGCTTGCCTGCTCGACTGTAAATGTGGTGTTAAGGATAGAGGAAGTGGAGTATTATGTCAAAACACGTCTATGGTTCCTCTGTCGTCAACAGCTCCAGACAGGTGGTGTTCTGCCCCCGATCGAAGCCTAAAGAGTCCATACGAGGCTCCTAACCCTCTTACTGCCCTGTAAGAAGCTCTAAACAACCTCCAGATTTTTTTCTGCCACTTCCTTTCAGCCTCTTAAGAATAGCAGGAAATGGATTACCAAACCAGCTCTATTCCCATGTCAGTTTTCTCTTTAGTGGTCAGATTACTGCCTAGGGTCACTTATAATCCCAGCTATGTCCCTGGGAACAATATTTAAAAATAAAAAAATACTGCATGTATCACTTTGATGGAAGAGCCCATTTTGAAATCGGACAAAATATAAAAACTATAGGCTATAAGAATGGTACAATAACATGGCAGCTGATGGGCTTACACTAAAACCTGCACATATCACAACTGATAGGCTACATTTTAAATCACCCGACATCTTGATTGTTATATATATTATCTGTTATCTGAATATGGGATCTGTATATTTAATATTTAATATATAAAATATTCATGTCCAATATTTTGACATGACAACACAGACATTTTTTGCTAGTAGCATATAGAGCATTCATTATTTAATATATAGGTTAATTGTTTATTATAATTGTAGTATATAAATAATATTAACACATAAATTATAAATAAATGTAATTACATTTATTATATAAAAAATATATAGCATATTATTAAAGTAAATATTATGATGAATTATTATTATTATTATTATTAATTTATTATAAGATATTATAAATATTTATAATATTTAACTAATAATGAAGGAAATAAAGGACTGTGTTGGGGTGCTGTGAAAAATAAAAAATAAAGGGGTGCCATGGTTTTAAAAAGTCATATCAGCATACACTAGCATATAGTGCATTAATTCATTAATATATAATTGATTAACTTAATAGTAGTATATAAATAATTTTATAAATAATTATATATATATATATATATACACACTACTGGTCAAAAGTTTTGAAACACTTGACTGAAATGTTTCTCATGATCTTATAAATCTTTTGATTTGAAGGTGTATGATTAAATGTTTGAAATTAGTTTTGTAGACAAAAATATAATTGTGCCAACATATTAATTTATTTCATTACAAAACTAAAATGTAATAAAAAAAAAAAAAGCTTTTGAAATTGATGACTTGGACCAAATAATAAAGAAAATCAGCCACTAAGTGCCCAGCATATAGATGAGAACTCCTTCAATACTGTTTAAAAATCATCTCAGGGTGATACCTCAAGAAGTTGGTTGAGAAAATGTCAAGAGTACATGTCTGCAAATTCTAGGTAAAGGGTGACTACTTTGAAGATGCTAAAATATAACACAGTTATATTCCCATAGTTTCATTGATGTTATTCCATAGTTTTGATGACTTTGCTATTATTCTAAAATGTGAAAAAAAAAATAAAAAAATAAAAAAAAAATTAAAAAAAAGAATTATAATAAAGAATGAGTAAGTGTTTCGAAACTTTTGACCTGTAGTGTATATATATATACAGTTGTGCTCAAAAGTTTGCATACCCTGGCAGAAATTGTGACATTTTAGCATTGATTTTGAAAATAGGACTGATCATGCAAAAAAACTGTCTTTTATTTAAGGATAGTGATCATATGAAGCCATTTATTATCACATAGTTGTTTGGCTCCTTTTTAAATCATAATGATAACAGAAATCACCCAAATGGCCCTGATTAAAAGTTTACATACCCTTGAATGTTTGGCCTTGTTACAGACACACAAGGTGACACACACAAGTTTAAATGGAAATTAAAGGTTAATTTCCCACACCTGTGGCTTAAATAGTCATATGAGTTTGTTAGCTCTCACATGGATGCACTGAGCAGGCTAGATACTGAGCCATGGGGAGCAGAAAAGAACTGTCAAAAGACCTGCGTAACAAGGTAATGGAACATTATAAAGATGGAAAAGGATTTAAAAAGATATCCAAAGCCTTGAAAATGCCTGCCAGTACTGTTCAATCACTTATTAAGAAGTGGAAAATTCGAGGATCTCTTGATACCAAGCCAAGGTCAAGTAGACCAAGAAAGATTTCAGCCACAGAAGAATTGTTCAGGATACAAAGAAAATCCCACAGGTAACCTCAGGAGAAATACAGGCTGCTCTGGAAAAAGACGGTGTGGTTGTTTCAAGGAGCACAATACGACGATACTTGAACAAAAATTAGCTGCATGGTCGAGTTGCCAGAAAGAAGCCTTTACTGCGCCAATGCCACAAAAAAAACCCAGTTACAATATGCCCGACAACACCTTGACACGCCTCACAGCTTCTGGCACACTGTAATTTGGAGTGACGAGACCAAAATAGAGCTTTATGGTCACAACCATAAGCACTATACTTGGAGAGGGGTCAACAAGGCCTATAGTGAAAAGAATACCATCCCCACTGTGAAGCATGGTGGTGGCTCACTGTTGTTTTGGGGGTGTGTGAGCTCTAAAGGCACGGGGAATCTTGTGAAAATTGATGGCAAAATGAATGCAGCATGTTATCAGAAAATACTGGCAGACAATTTGCATTCTTCTGCACAAAAGCTGTGCATGGGACACTCTTGGACTTTCCAGCACCCTAAGCACAAGGCCAAGCTGACCCTCCAGTGGTTACAGCAGAAAACGGTGAAGGTTCTGGAGTGGCCATCACAGTCTCCTGACCTTAATATCATCGAGCAACTCTGGGGAGATCTCAAATGTGTGGTTCATGCAAGACGACCAAAGACTTTGCATGACCTGGAGGCATTTTGCCAAGACGAATGGGCAGCTATACCACCTGCAAGAATTTGGGGCCTCATAGACAACTATTACAAAAGACTGCACGCTGTCATTGATGCTAAAGGGGGCAATACACAGTATTAAGAAATAAGGGTATGCAGACTTTTGAACAGGGGTCATTTCATTTTTTTTCCTTTGTTGCCATATTTTGTTTTGTTTTATGATTGTGCCATTCTGTTATAATCTACAGTTGAATATGAATTCCATAAGAAATAAAATAAATGTGTTTTGCCCGCTTACTCATGTTTTCTTTAAAAATGGTACACATATTACTAATTCTCCAAGGGTATGCAAACTTTTGAGCACAACTGTATATTATAATTATTACAATTAATGATTATTATTAGAATCAAAAAATTATATATTAATATATTATATATAAGATTTTATAAATATTTATAATATTTAACTAATTACAAAGGAATGTGTTCAATAGCATATTTATTTACTCTTTTAAATTCAATCTATTAAATTTTTCAGGTGGTCATGGTGCTGTGAAAACAATATATGAAGGGGTGCCATGGTTTTAAAATGTTTGAAAACCACTGATATAGACAGTCTCAAAGCTAACTGAACTGACTAATATGAATTTTGATTTCACTGGTTCTTTAAAAAGCTAGACATTTACAATTTCTGAAGAAAAATGGTGCTTGTCCTTGTCACCTCTACAAAGATGCAACTAAACTCTGCAGGACCGTGAGCAGGGTTTGAAATCCCTGGTCAAATGGATTTATAACCCATTTTATCATCCGTCAGGTGAAATTCATAATTCTGATCACTTAGAATATAATAGCACATCTCTCCTCAACAAGTCACATTATTTAATATTATTCATGTCCAAAGCAAAAACAGTGAGGGACAGGTAACCCTCCAAAGTTTAAAACTTAGAGTTAGGGTTAAAATGAGTAATAGAAGTAGTCATGTTTCCCTTAGCAAACACCACTTATTAAATTTGTTTTTCCTGCATCCTAAGTAAGCATTTTTCACTGTTTTTGTGGGCAACAGATAAGGCCCAGCTCCTCAGTGTGAAGATGAGGTTTATGTGCTGGTGTTTGTTAACCACATCAAACACTCTGAAGAGGAACAGATGGTCTTTCCTGCCCTCCACACCACATGTGACCTCAATATAACAACAGCCTTAGAAGAAATCCAGGATATCCTTCAGAGAGCTGAGATCTAACCAAAGATTTCTACTCCATACACACAGGCTGACGAATTGTAGCGGCATCTCTGAGGTAATATGGTGAAATGAAGGGGGAAAATAAGGATATCCTCATAACAACTACAGCGAAGATTCCCTCTGAAACCTGACATTGCTTTTACACTTCCCATCACTAATGAATATTGCACCTTCCATCATCATTCCATCCATTATTCTCTTTTACTTTGCTGAGTAAATAATGATAATATGATGATATAACAGTAAATTATGTTATAATATTTTAATTCTTGAACTATCCCTTTAATGAAATGGAGATAAAACTGTTTGGCTTAGATTGTCGTCAAGGTTGAAAACTCATCACTTCAATTTCAAAGGAGATTTTTGTTTTTGTTTTTTAAAAGCATCTTAAAAGTAATTCCCTGACGAAGAGAGACACTGTTTATATTGAAGTTTCAACACTCCTGGTTGCATTCGTAACACTTCAGCAGACAAAAAGCCCAGACTCGGCAGGAGGTGTCTTTTCATCCGCCCCAGTCAGACACCTCTCTCCTCCCTTCCTGTATCTTCTCCTGCACGTGTGAGAGCTTTTGCCGTGGTTGAGGTCATAAAACCACTGGGAGTGCTGTTATGATGACCGCTTGAAAGCCGAAGGCTCTTTAACTCAAGTCCTAATGGATTTTGGCCCTTGTCACCTGATAAAAACCTGTCTCTTGTGAAAATAAAGTGTCTACATTGATGAGAATACTTTTCGACATGTTATATTTTAAGTTGGCTCCTCTTTTAGTGTCAAACCTGCTTTGAGAAAATTCTTTGCCCGCAAAACAATGGATGGGTCTTGTGCCACCCTGAAGAAGTTTATTTTGTGACAATGTCTGACTGATTGTACATTTCCCTACTTGTTCCACAGCTACTTATACAAAATAAATTAATGAATGGTCATGAAAAGTTGAGCGGAGTTGAAAATATTTTAGTATGTGTCATGCCCTCTCCAGCGTCTCCCTCTCCCGCTCGCACCAGATCCGCCTCTCCTGAATATTAGCCTGCCACAATCTTCATTTCTCTCACATGTTCCCCATTCCCTTACTTAGTGTTTGGTGTGTATTTAAGCCCTTCAGTTTGTTTAGCCGGTGTCAAGTCTTGATCGTGTGTACACCCTTACGTGTATCCTAGCTGACGTTTGACCTCATCATCCTCACTGTTGTATTGGTTTCAAAACATGGTGGCTGAAGTGACTCAGTACATGTGGTCCTGTCCTGAGTGTGCGGCTTCCAAAGTTCCCCATTCTCTTCCATCGGGTAAACTCCATCCTCTGACTGTTCCACGACAACCCTGGTCCCACATCGGCGTGGACTTCGTAACCGATCACCCTCCATTTGATCACAGCACCTGCATACTCGTGGCAGTGGATCAATTTTCCAAAGCCTGCCGCTTAATTCCCTTAAAGAGAATCACCTGTTCTGCAACTTCGGCCTACCAGAGGACATCGTGTCAGACCGAGGTCCCCAGTTTGTCTCGAGGGTCTGGCTCTCCTTTTTCCACCTCTTGGAAGTTTCCATCAGCCTCTCCTCCGGTTACCATCCCCAGACAAATGGTCCAACAGAGCACACCATACAAGAAATCTCCCGTTTCCTGAGAACTTACTGCCACAGAAACCAGACGGAGTGGAGTCGGTCCCTTCCATGGGCAGAGTATGCCCAGAATTCCCTGTGTCATGCTTCTACTGGACTCATCTCCTTCTGCGTCCTTGGATTTCAGCCACCACACTTCCCATGGTCGGGTAGACCCTCCGAAATCCCAGCCATCGATCATTGTACAGGGAGAGTGAGAGAACATGGAACACCACCCACGTTTGGCTCCAGAGGGCGGTGAGACGCACTCAGCTCCATGCGGATGCACAGCATTTGGAAGCTCCTCAGTACCCTCCAGGAGACCAGGTCTGGCTTTCAACCTGGGACATTGGCCTAAGCCTTCCCTCAAGAAAGTTAAGTCCCTGCTATATTGGTCCATTCCCTATCCTCCAACAAACTAACCAGTCGTATACCGCCTACAACTTCCCCAACAATACAAGATCAATCCATCTTTCCATGTTTCTTTGCTTAAACCATTCACTCCTTCTGATTCCCCAGGGATTCGTGAGGAGAATGGCCCTCTTCCACCGCTCCTTCTAGAAGATGGTCTGCTGTACACTGTCTGGACCCTCCAAGAATCCTGACGTCACCAAGGGTGACTCCAGTACCTTGTGGATTGGGAAGGGTACAGTCCTGAGGAGCAGTCCTGGGTTGCACGAGATGACATCCTGGATCCTGCCCTCCTTACAGAGTTTCACCAATTTCATCTGTCCTACGCCTCGTCCACAGGGTTGTTCATGACATCAAGGAGTTTTGGCCTCCAGAGCAGCCCATGGGAAGGGGGGTTCTTTCATGCTCTCTCCAGTCTCTCCAGATCCGCCTCTCCTGATTATTAGCCTGCCACAATCTTCATTTCACTCACCTGTTCCTCATTCCCTTAATTAGTGTCTTGTGTGTATTTAAGCCCTTCAGTTTGTTTATTCAGTGTCAAGTCTTGATCATGTGTACACCATTCTGTGTATCCTAGCTGATGTTTGACCTCATCATCCTCACTGTTGTTCCAAAAGTTAAGTATTATTTGTCCTTGTGCTTTATTTGTTTTTATTTGTTAAACCTACAAAGTTAATCCAGGCTGAACTTCAAAGACATTAGTCATTAATCTTACAGTTCATACAAAATCTTTGTATAAACACTGGCCCTTAACACTTATTTAGTTTACTAATGTTAAACCATGACTTGACTGCACATAAATAACTAATATTGCAATTATATTCATGCTGGTTAGCCAGAGGGGAACTGGCCCCCACAGTGAGCCTGGTTTCTCCCAAGGTTATTTTTTCCATTAACCAACACCTTATGGAGTTCTGTGTTCCTTGCCACAGTCGCCTTCAGCTTGTTCACTGGGGTTCTAAATTTAATTATTTATTTTTATACACAATTTACAATCATATTTAATCAAACTACACAACGATGACTCTAAGACTTTAGATATTACAGTTACATTTTCTGTTAATGCATGATTTTCTGTAAAGCTGCTTTGAAACAATGCGTGTTGTGAAAAGCATTATACAAATTAAAAAAATGACTTGACAAAACTTGACTTCCATTTTTGATCCTATATTGCTGTATTTGAATCACTTCTTGCTTTTATTAAACTCACTCCTGCAATTGGTTTCTCACTTGAGTCAGTCTCTCACCTCCTTCCTAGTTTCCCTGACAGTATGTGAGAAGAAAGAGACCACGGAAAAGACATGCAACTCGCCAGAAGTGAATTTGGTGACAGTAGACCGAAAGTTTTGCTGCTGAAATCAGTCTGTGCTTACCGAAATTTGAATCACTGCCCTCCAGTGATCAAAGCTGGAAGTGTTGTTAAAAGTATGGGCATGAGCTTCAGTTTCCGGGTGAAAAGTAACGGCAAAAGTGAGTTGTATTTTTCTGTTGTTAATAATGAACTGTAAATCAGTCAACAGAAATATTTTCTGCAACCTTATACAACCTTTATATTTTTTTGCAGTAAATGCAACCTACAAATCATGCTCATCATAGTTTATGTGAACACAATTATTTCCTGGTTTCCATGGGACCAGAACCTGTGTTTTGCAGGTTGCTCCCACAACACACTTTCAGTAGCGCTGGAGGAAAAGGTGATCACATATGAATTGACTGAAAATTTCTGATGGGAAAAGGCACCTTTACCAGGGGGCAGTATCCCCTCAGCCAAACTACTGTGCCCCTCAGCCAAAATGTTGCACTTGAACCAATTTTATAATTTAGTTATTATCTTTTAAGTGTGCTTTACTCTTTGATTGACAGCCTAAATATGCCACTACATAGTAAAATAAATAAATAAAATAAATAAAGCAAATTAATCCTTAAACTCACTGTGGTGAGTGATTGAACATTCCGAATCCCTATCACCGTATCAGGTGAAATTTAGGGGCGGGAGTTACGCTGTCTGGCCAATTAACTGCACTCAGCGCTCTTCTTAATTATAATTTTTTTTGTTTTTTTTGCCCGCCATATCATTCAGTCAGAAGCTCAAAGAAGGAAATGGATTTAAGAAAATGGCTTACCCATGGTAGCCTCCATAAAAAAACCTCAACAACACAACAGAACTGTAACAACGGATCCAATATGATGAGGCAAGTAGAAGTCGTTTGAAACATGATACGGAAATTGGAAAGGGATTCCATAGGTATGTGACATCAAAAGAACACCTCGCCTGCAAGAGCCATGTGGACGGAGTGAGAGAAGCACGAGGAAAGTGGCAGAGAAATATATTGTAAATAATAAGAAACTGAAGAGGAACAGGTATTACATATCTTCTAGTATCGATGTGATTGCGTTCCGTGTAAGCAATCAGTTACCTTTAAGGGGATAGCTGGAAGCCTTTGATAATGTAGACGAGGGAGGCCGCAGACGCTGATGCTGTATTAGCTGACATCATAAAATCTGTCCCACGTAGTGCTACATACACGTGTCATGATATTCAGAACAAACTCATTGGAATTAGGAGCAGTATTGTCACAGAGGAAATCGTCAAAGAAATTGGTAATGCATGTTATACAAAAAAGTAGATGGAACTCAAGATCCAACAGGATTGGAAAACATATCGATAGTCATTCGTTTTGTCTCAGAAATGTACGAGGTAAATGAACGGCTGATAACAATAGCTACTACTAATGCAGGGGATGCTCAGATGTTGACTGACATAATACTGGCAGCGCTGAATAAAGCTGGCCTGTCCCCATATAACATTTTGAGCCAAGTATATGACGGCACTTCACTCATGTCCGGAAAGCATGGTGGTGTGTGCAGAAGGTTTTACAAGAGCAACTAGACAGAGAAATACCATACGTTCATTGTTTCAATCACCTGCTTCATCTGGTTGTCACTCATGCATTGTCAGTTGAGCAAGCTGTCGAAGATTTCTTTGACGTCTGTGGCATGTTGTATAAACACATCTGAAAGCCTACTGTATCTCTGAATTACAAGGGTGAGCGATTAAAGCACTTACTTGACCAACAATGGATGGGTCATCTTGCTACTGTATCGGTTATTCTGACTTCATACAAGAACATCATCACAGTACTCTCAGAGGTTAACACTACATGAGCCTTTGGCTCAGAAGTAAGAATGGAGGCAGTTGGATTTCTTAGAGTGATCGCCCATCTCATCCATAAAGTCCTTGAAATACTTGACCCCCCAAATAAGATACTTCAAGGAGAGGAAACTGACCTGTTGATGGGACACAAGTTGGTGACTAGTGCCTCTGTGTGTGTGCGTAATCTTCGCACAGATGAACAATTCATTCAGTTATGGGACACCGCAACTACTACCACCAATAATGACATGGGCCCTGAAGCATAAAAAAGGAGATGTACAAGAACTGCACACCTGGACATGTACATGGTCAATGAGACAATTGGATGCAGGAACGAGGAAAATAATGAATTAAAGAGACTGTATTATAGCACAATAGATGCTATACTTGGAGAGATGGACACATGCAACTGCAAGCTGGCAAAATCACTTGCGGCTTTGGATCCGGAGGATGAAACTTTCCTGGATATTGACTCCATTAAACACCTCATAGAATTAACTGCTTCCCCCATTGTTGAGGCAGAATATTTTGTGGCAAAGAATTTTATTAGCAGACAACCCAGAGACTTCTTTCTTCATATGGCAAAACTTTGGAGGCGATGCCCAGTGTGTTGTTTGCACTGAAATGTGCTTTAACTTTCGGTACCTCTATGGCGATGTGTGAGAATTCTTTTTCAACTTTAAAGAACATTTTCTCAGATCACCGAAGGGCAATGCTCCACACTCACAAGGCCCAGTTGGTACTGCTGGCCTTTGAAAAGGATTTAACTGAAAAGTGCAAGCACGAGTGGAGAGATGTGGTCCTCAAGAGATGAACATCAGCACTTGGCGCATTCAGTTGTTCTAATTGTGAGTACAGCGGTTTACTATCATTTACTATGTTTTGTTTAAGAAGAAAATGGTAACTTAAACTTTTCTTGAACATTATTGAGCTTGATAAATTTATAAAATGTCATGCACTTAATACTTTTAATTTGGTTAAAGATTGCTCAATTGGATTTCATGGAATTTTGTTCAATTGAAATATCTAAATGTTAAAAATAGGATATTTTTTGGAGTGTGTGCTTAAGAGGATCATTTGGTTAGATACAGTACGTATTGGACAAAAAAAATGTATATTTCATTTTTTGTTTATTTTTGGAATATTTTACAGTGCTGAAATTGCTGATTTCAGACCCATGCATACAGGGAAGGGATAAAGAAATATCTTGCTGCAGCCGCTGCTTGGCAACAGTAACATATCCACCTTTTTCCTGAACACGGAAGTGTTCCACGATTCGACTGTTTTCAACAGTCTCCAGTGTTTCACTCACATCGGTGTGTATTCTTAGCTGGTAATGTAATGTTTATGGTATTAAATTTGAAAAAATTGACAAAAAACATGCATATACCTCACAGAGTCAAGATGACCATATTTTTTTTAGACATTGCCTCACCCGGGTGTGTAGATGGCATGAAGCGATGGTCCGAGGTTAGTGACATTTATATAATTAATTAATTATTCTGAGTTGTTATGACAGCCAACAACTGCACAAGTTGAGCCTGAAATTCATTTTTACATCAAGTAACACTTCAGTGGTTGTTGTTCTCATCCGGATAGCTTGTTTTAACAAATCTGTGCCCCCTTCGAAATTCCAAATGCACCCTCGGGTAATTCATCCTGGCGCCGATCCTGGATAAACCTCATAATTACACAGACATTACATTTGCTGATAATACTAATACTACAATAACACTAGGCGTACTTGTAGGTGAGCTAAGTAAGAAGGTCATAAATTGACTCAGATTGCTGGAATTGTGTGCGGTACTATTCAACCACAACACAATATTCAACCACAACACAACACAATATTCAACCATAACACAATGTCAGATTCAACCACAACACAACAAAATATTTAACCACAATATAATTCAATATTCAAACACAACACAATATTCAACCACAAAACAACACAATATTCATCCACAACACAACTCAATATTCAACCAGAACACAACATTCAACCACAATAAAACGCAATATTTAACCATAACAAAATGCAATATTCAACCACAACACAACATTCAACAATAATACAAGCAATATTTAACCACAAAACATAATAGGGCTAACTTAAATAACAAATTCAATATACATTTGAAAATAACAAAATAGACAGACTTATATACATTTTATTTAAAATATTGTTTTCAATTTAAATTAAGTTTGGCACTGATCCACACAAATACACTTAAACCACACTGCAGAATCCCATGTCAGTCGGGATAAACTGAATCTTATAGATCTAATATTACATTACATATGAATACTTCCATTTGCTTTAACATGATAGTTTAATTTGTTTACTTGTAAAGCCATTATGACAACTAGTGGATTAAAAAAGGTTTGTTGAGGTTATAAAAACCAAACTGCAAAAACAAAAAAATTATCCCTACCTATATTGAAATTAAACATGTGCCATCATCTTGAGACTCAATGCAAACATGGTAAATCTGTCTAGTGTGGACCCTTAGTTTGTTAGCTGTCTCAGTTTGAGATGAGTTCTCCTCATGACACCACTGAGCTTCATTACTCTGTTTCCTCGAGGGAAAAAAGAAAGAGAGAGAGAGAGAGAGCAGATTCTATTTATCACCTTTGAGGAATATGTGAGCCTAAACCGATTGACCTACAAGCTCATTGCTCAAACTTTAGGGAATATCCAATTAAATTTTATTCCTAGAGTTCTGGGTTCAGTGCTTGTTATCGAGGAAAATATAACCTCCTCTGGGTTGGAGGACTCTCTTAAGAGTTGTTTTCCATGGTCTCTGTGGAGGAGTTCAACATGACTGGGTGCCTTCTTTACCAAAATTGGGACATGTTGGTACATGCTAGGATTTTGGACTCTCTCTCTGTCTCTTTCTTTCTCTCTGTTTTGAATCCCACTTCTGTCATTACCTCATCTTCCAAAAACAGAATAACTGATAATACTGTTGAAAGTGAAAGAGAAAAATGTCCAGCATTCTTATAAGAGTATAGAGTTATTCGTATAAGGTTATCATGTCAATACTCCTGAAAACAGGAAAACTTCCTGAAAATTAAATTTGCCAACTTCTTTATCAGTTTTCTGTTGTATGCTGTTATTTATTCTATGCAACACAACAGAAAAATAAAATTCACACAGCACTTTCTCTTAAAAGTCAGTTCATAGCAGCCAAAAATGTACATTTTCATGTCCACTATTTGCTCTGGTTAAATGAGCACATATAGACGTAACTGTAATTTATCTAGTGCCATTACACACTCCTTCAGCTCTCCGGCCTGCTCCCTGCTGTGCCCTGAACCTGAGGTCAACTGGAGAGGTCAAGGTGCAGCATACTTCATCTTCTGTGTGGCCCTGAGGGCTTTTGCATTCTGTTTCAGATTAACTCAGTGTTGAGATAACAAATGATGATGATGTCAGCAAACCTCTCAGCTCTCATGAGTCTTCTAGACTTAACAAGCTATGATTAAAGTGTCATTCTGCTGAAACGTCAAAAGCATCTAGACTGGGTTATTAAAAGGATAGTTCAACCAAAAATGAAAATTCTGTCATCATTTACTCACACTCATGTTATTTCAAACCCTTATGACTTCCTTTCTTCCGTGGAACACAAAAGGAGATGTTAGGCAGAATGTTAGTCTTAGTCACCATTACTTTCAATGCATCTTTGTTTCCATTCAATTACATTTTGTCTAACATCTCCTTTGTGAGTAAATCATGACAGAATCTTCAGTTTGGGGTTAACTATTCCTATAAAAACACGCATTCGAGAGGGCAGGAGCTGTAGGAATGATTGGCAGTTCTATGACCTGTAACCTGAATGAGTTTATTGTGTGTATTTTTATCCATCACTATCTGTTTATCTTTTCTCTTTGCTTGTCATTTTGCACTAAAGTGAGTATTTGAAGGTAGATCTTTGTGTTTGACTTTTTCATTATGTCTCATAAATTCCTAAGCAGATAACATTTTTGCTCTGACCATAAAATCCCATCAGACATTGCCATTAGCACAGTGTTGACATAAGGCGTGTGACACTGATTGATAGAGCTTAAAAGCACAACACACAGCAACAGTTGGCCTACAAAACAAGGACAGAACAAGAAAAAGACAAAGGCAGTCACTTGTTCACTTGTCGGCCGTCTTGGTAACACCCCTGGGCAGCTATTTTCTAAACATGCAGTAGGCATAAAATCACAGCTCCTATCTCCTTGAATGGGGTATTCTGTGAAATGAAATGTTCAAAAACTTTATAACTATTAATCAAGATTATGTTTCATTAACATATTTAAAATCGGCAGTTCATAAAGTAAAGTTTTCTTTTTTTTTTTTTTTTAAGAAAATGTGCCACTATGAAAGTGGCAAACCATAAAACAAAGTACTTCTTCAGGTCAAATCCCTAACACAAGTCCATAGCAAATTACTGTACTTGTGGACCATTTATAATCCTTATGTTTAATGTTACCAATGGTACATGATTTACATCACATTTTATTATAATGTCAAGTCACTAGTCTTACAAGCACACCAACTAAAGGGTCTGTTCCGAATGTATTTAAAAAAAAAAAAAAAAAAAAACTTTATATTGTCTGTGTTCCTTGTAAAAAATGACAGTTTATAGGTTTAGAACAATATGATGGTAAGTGATGTCAGAAGTGAATTGAGGCATTATCAATACAATTATGCCGTGATATCCTCAATCTTCCCAGAAAGCATCAGGAATTTAAAAGCTAACAGTTTTAGTTGATTTCTGTTTGTGTGAATGAGTCATTATTTAACATGTCTGATGCGGCACACATCTGCAGTCAATTATGCTTCATTAGATAGAGTCTCACCATCAGTGGTTAATGGCTCTGGGATTATAGCGTGTGCATATGATTTAGCACTGTAGCACACACCCTTAATGACTGGCATTTCCCATGAAGCTCAATGTAAACAGTAATACAGGAGCACAGCAGGATGGCGTCTGAGCGGCTCACAGGAATTGGGCCTACACTGGTGCCAGCCTGCTTATGAGCTAATCTAAAATAAACGTGAATGTGCATGATCAATAGAATGAGCAATAAATTGTTAATTTTAAATATGATAAGTTCCCTGCCTTCATTGGTTTACAACTCAATAATAATTCCCATGAACTAGACATTGTGGGGCGGTAAGCTATCCAACATTGATCTGGTCTTCTACAAGACTTGCTGATCAGTATGAATTTAAATAGTAAGATAAGCTTTAATAACATACAGAAATGCAATATATTGATCATTCCTGTTATGCAGTACATTTTCATGACCCTATCATTTATGTCTTAAAGGGATAGTTCACCCCAAAATAATCATTCTGTTATTTACTCACCCTCACGTTACTTCAAACCTGTATGACTTTCTTTAATGGAGCACAAAAGGGCAGAATTTTGCCTCAGTCACCATACACATTAATTGTATGGATTTTTTTTTTTTTTTTTTTTTTTAAATGAAAGTAGGGATACACTGATATGAAAATTTTGGCCAATACGATGCAGATTTTTTTGCTTCTTACCTTATTTTGCCATCAGATCACTGATTTACTTATAGAATTATTGTTTAATGATGTACAATCTTTTTTTACTGTTCTAACAATAAATTATTTCTAATGAACATGAATTGGATCAGTTTTGCCAAAATTTTAAAGAGAGCAAAAATAAAAGATAACTAGAATACAAACACATTTAAAAACATACAAAAAATAAATCAATATGATAACATGATGATTGATAAGAAAAAAAAGGTTATTTTGTACTTCTAAAACATTACACTTATATTTTTGCAGTTCAGAACAACAGAACTCACATTTTACACGTACTGTATATGATAGAGCATTATAAATGCATACTATGCATATGTTGGGCAATTCTATGGAAATGTCAACCACATCATAGAAAAATAAAAAAGATTTAACCAAAGAAACAAACCCCTCTTTTAAATTCTGTATTATATCAACACTGTCATGTGTATTTTGTTGATTCATGTCTTTTATTTTGAAAAGTTTAGTTCCTGTTTCCCTTGTCATGTTATTTCATGTTTTCCCTCCATGTTCATGTGTCATGTTTTCATTGGTTTATTGTTTAATTATCTTGTTAGAGTTCTGTTTGTTCATTGGTTTATGTTCTCCCATGTCTTTTATTTAAGCCCTCATGTTCTCCATTGTCATTTGTCAAGTATTGAATGTGAGTGTAGAAGTTTACGTCAGGCCGCGTTTACGTCAGGCCGCGTTTACGTCAGGCCGCGTTTACGTCAAGCCGCGTTTACGTCAAGTCTTTAGCCATAGGCAAGTTCATGTTTATGTTTCACGTTTGTAGTTAGGGTTTGTAAATAAACTGCACTTGGGTTCTTCATCTTCACATCTTCGTCATTGCCAGCAGCAGAAACATTGTTACAAATACACTCACAGCAAAATCGTCAGGATTCGTACGACTTTTCTAAATTTGGCTAATTCGTATGATATCGTGCGACTTTCACTACAGCCAATACAGATTGGTTAAGTTTAGATGAGGGGTTTAGGTAAGGGCATAATATTAAGTATGTCCTTAACGTCTCATGCACGGAACTTGCGCTTACTTCCGCATTAGACATCCAGGAATTTGCACATGAAGTCATATGTGTTTATGCGAACAACATTGTGACCATTCGAAATGGCCAGCTTGTAAATTATGTAGACTTCTCATGAGATTGGATAATGCCAGCCAGACTGGCAGAGGGTGCTGCTTGCTCACACAGCACTTACTGAAGTGCTGAATGCAGACTATGGCTGTGTCTTGTATGGAAGGCTGCATCCTCCGGAGGTCGCATTTGTCGGCTGCATACGTCATCGAGGCTGTCTCTTTTCAGAAAAGCGAGTAGGACACTTCGAATGCAGCCTTCAAATGCGACCTTTCATTCGAAGGATGCATGAGGTGTATCCTTTGTGGGCACTCACAACCCACAATTCTTTGCTTCAATGGAAATGTCTAAAACAAATTACTCCAATTTGCCCGTAAATATGTTCAAATGCAAGTAAAGTTAATTCCCAAGTTGAAGCACCTCAGTAGATGGGTGCAGAGTAAATAATGTGTAATTATATTAATATATAATTAAAATAAAGTATTAGACTAAAACTACACCTGTAAAATCTATTTTCTTTACATCATTATAACTCTCCTAAATTTTACTTCATTCCCTTCCAAAGGGAATTTGTTACCTTCTCACTCAAAGTGCTGGCGCTTGTTAAAGAGTGGCGTGCTGTCATAGCAACCATGTTGCGTTCCGTTTCCCTTTGTCCTACAAAGTCCGTCGCGTTTAAATGAGACTTGTTTAAAGGAGGATGCTTGGTATACTGCAGCCTTCAAAGGATGCATCCTACCTAGCATGCAGCCTTCCAAACTAGACACAGCCCGTATTTTAAAACATAGCCTTTTAAGATTTAGCAATCACGCAAGGCCATACTGTAATTTTAATTCAAACAATTCAATTAATTCATGCAGCATTAATGTATATTATTATGATGTCTCAGTAGTCGTTGTGAAGAAGGCACATCAATGCCTCTTCTTCCTGAGATGGCTGAGGAAGTTTGGAATGAACCGCCACATCCTCGCACGGTTCTACACCTGCACTGTAGAGAGCATCCTGACTGGCTGTATCTCCGCCTGGTACGGCAATAGCACAGCCCACAACCGCAAAGCACTGCAAAGGGTGGTGCGAACTGCCAGACACATCATCAGAGGTGAGCTTCCCTCCCTCCAGGAAATATATACAAGGCGGTGTGTGAAAAAAGCTCGGAGGATCATCAGAGACTCCAGCCACCCGAGCCATGGGCTGTTCTCACTGCTACCATCAGGCAGGCGATATCACAGCATCAGGACCCGCACCAGCCGACTTCATGATAGCTTCTTCCCCCAAGCAATCAGACTTTTGATCTCCCACGATCAAAATACATTAGCACTGCACTTTATTACTCTTACTCATATATCTCACACCGGACTGTCATAAATTATATTATTATTATATTATATTCTCTCTTAACAACTTACTATCAGCCGACAGCCTGAATGTCAATACAGTACAATACAACCTACTGTACATTCTATATATACTACTATATATACTTTTTTATTTTTATTGAATAATGTGTATCTATATTGTGCGTATTGTATACTGTACAGTGTATGTTATTATTTGTATATTGTTATGTGTAATTATGTGTATATTAGACTTTAAATTGTGTTGTGTTAATTTGATGTTATTGTAAACTGGTATATGTCTCATCACTGTCACGACTGCTATGTTGATCGGAACTGCACCCAAGAATTTCACACACCATTGCATTGTGTATATGGCTGTGTGACAATAAAAGTGATTTGATTTGATTTGATTAGTCAAAGTCTGCTGGTTTCAAAGCATTTTGGATGGTTTCCCCTTATCATGTAGTCTACAGGTAAGTGCCACTTTCACAACTGTGACATCAGTTTATGGCATTTTTTCCACATTAACGCAAGACATGAGAGAATACAATTTAAATATTACATGTTCTTAGGAGTGTCAACCCTTTCACATATTGTGGCTATTATTATTTTTGGACTGTGCATTTAAATTCACAGAGTTTTTACAAAGTGTGTTACTAATTATTTATAAATCAACCATCGGTTTTTAATATCTGTGTTTTCATGCTAATAACTGATAAGCTGATGGTTTTAATTTGGTCAATAATTGGCGGATAAATATCGGCAGCCGATACATCGGTGCATCGCTAAATGAAAGTCAATGGTGACTGAGACTGACCTACTCCCTAACATCATCTTAAGTGTTCCACTAAACTAAAAATTCATACAGGTCTGGAACAACATAAGGATAAGTAAATGATGACAGAATTTTAATTTTTGGCTTCAACTATACCTTTAATATTATGGGTATATAATACTAAACTTAGTTTTAATTATGGAAATCATATTAATTCAAAACTAATTTCAATACATTATTTAAATTAAGTGAGCAAGGGGTGAATTTTAAGTAAATTCACCACTTTGATTTGAGTGGATGTTGCCATTTTTACCATTTGGGTGCTCTTCAATAACTTGGTGGAAGAAGTTTTATCTTTCTGTCATTTTTATTTCAGTTTTAATGACAGTGGTGGCTCATACCAGTTTACCACAGTTTTAATGTGGAAACAATAACTTTAGTCACTAGGGTATTTTGGTGGAAACTATGGATTCCAAGTGAAAGGGAAACTATTTCCTTCAGTATTGCTACATTTCCTGTTTTCACCTGTGACCCCCATCTGTCTTTAGTGGTCACAGACTGTTGTCCAGACAGCAGGTGACTCATTTGTAGGGTGAACTGCCTCAGAGAGTAATATAAACCAGACAGAGGTCAAAACCGTGGCACATCCTCAGGGCGAAGGGCTCTTTGGATCAGTCAGATATCTTTTACATTACGCTGTTATTCAAAGATCTCACGTAGCCAGATCTTTGTAGCTTATCTGAACAAGAACTACCCACTTAGACAAGAAGACACACTGTGACTGACATGTTTGTTTGTTTGTTTTTAAACATGATACAGTCTTTAGGGGTGGATTCATCTTAAATAGATGACATCACAATAACAGACAAAAGTGTGGACAAAAAAGTATTAAAATGTCCATCATTTTCTATCTGCACTGTTTTTAATTGTTTTTCTATGTATACTTGCAAGACGGTCATTTTTGGCCGTTGCAAAATGTCTCATTCTGCTTTCTTAAAACGCCACATCAACTATAAACTACTTTTAATTTCACTCCATTTGCAGGTTTATTATATCGAAAACTGTAAACACTGTCTCTGTGGCGCTATAAAAATTCCTCCGTTTGTTCTGAGCGACCCTGTCCAGCCCGACACTGCAACGTTGACTCAAACAATGGCGTTAGTTTGGGAAGGGACTATCTGTTTGTTCGATCAACAGCAGACCTGGGTGGGGGAGTGGGGGTTCAGTGGCACTAGTGGTGCAGAAAGTACACTGTCCAGTGTCAAATTAAAACTAGCATCGAACTAGCGTTGTGTCTAGCTGATTTTCAATGCAATAAACCGTCCTGTGTGTACAGACCCCTAGTATGGCTAGCACCCACTTACATGCCTTTCAGCAAATAAATGTTATGTCCCCTGATCAATGAGTCAGGCTGATAAGCTTTATAATGTGTGTCTCACCCCCCCCCCCCCAGATTATCCCTACTCCCCTGCATAATTGTATTCTGCAATAGTGCCACATAAGCAGACGTACTGAATGGGGCAGATTCCAACATGAGCATAAACAAACTCCATAGCCAGGGAGTTTCGAACTCAGCCTACCTTACACCTGCCCTGCAGGGGGGAACTTAGTCAGTGGTAAAGACCGTTGACCTTACAGGGTGGGGTTATATGACCTAAGCCTATATGTACCTGCAGAATGGAGCTAGAGTTCAAGAGCCATGGGGTCATGAGGGGAGAGTTCTCATAAATCAACTTCCTGCCATCTCACTTAACATTTGTTTTCACTGTAAGTTCACAGCCTATCACGGATACATGTGGATACAAGTACTCATGCATTGATGGGTCAGTAACCATGGTTGCCAATTGCACCATTTTCCTGTGGAAAATCTATCAAGGTTTGAAATATGCACCAATTTTAGATTTGAAAGCAAGGATTTTTGACCAAACAAACAGCCAATCTTCAGCAAGAAAAACAGGTAAGATGGATACTATATGTTTTTATGGAAACAGAGAAGCAAACTGTGGTTGTTATAAAAAAATATATATAGTGAATTCACAGGTGAAATGATGTGTCAACAGAAATAAGGCAACTACAGTAAAGTTAATAGGGCTACATAAAAGCAGGACAGTTCTCAATGCATTTATACTGTATCACAAAAGCCAGTGTCAAAAAATGCACTTTACAATTCCGGGACAAGTTTTGCCCTCTGCATTTGATTCTCTGTGGTATTTTTTATTTTTTACCTTTATGAGGGCAATTTTTATTATATTTTATTATATAAGTATTTAATTTTGTTATATAACTATGTAAAAATATAATGCAAGTCATTCTTTTAGGGTAAGTACTTCAATTTAATCAGTTCATAAACATTAACAAAAGGAAAAAGGCATAACTAGGCTTAGAATAGAATATTAAGACCTATATCAGATGCTGCAAATAAAAAAAGAGGAATTTATTATGAGGGAAATTTTTGCCCCAACATTTACATTTTGGGGGGCATTTTTGCCCTGAGCCCCCCTTAATTTCTGACCCTGACATAAGCCTTGAAAAGGATAAGGCAAATACATTGAATTGTACTATATTGTGTGCATAGGCAAATACAATACTGCTTTTAATAATGACGGCAACTTTGTTAGGCTTCATTTTTTTTTTCTCTCTCAATGTAATTTACTCACCCTCATGTCGTTCCAAACATGTATAACTTCCTTACTTCCTTTCATCTGTAGAGCACAAAAGGTGAATTCTTGTGAGTAAAATGGTGAGTGATTCAGCAGATTTTTCCTCATACTCTTGCTGCTGCAGTATATATAATACAAATGAAATTAAACTTGAAAATCCACAATTGGGTCTCTTAATTTTTTAAGCATATTGGGATAGCCTGGATTGATCATTGGGTTGTCTTCAACGCACAGACCTGGCAACCTTTTCAATAACGAAGCTCACTTGTATATCTGGCAACACTTTGCTGTTCAACCATACAATCACCAATATATGTTTACAGAAAAAAAAAAAAAAAGAATGTCTATTTAGAACACAAACCCCCACTATTATTTTAGAAAATGCTGTTTCCTGTCCTCTATGACATGATGGAGTTGCTGAATCTAAAACCCCCAACAAAGACTATCAATTTATTAATATTTGAACAATAAGTTGTGAAACTCTCTGATATATTAATCTGCTTTGCCATTCACATCTCCTTCACATCGAGCACGTTCTTGTGTAACAAATATAAGCACAGGTTTTGCTGACAGTGTTGCATGAGGGACAGAATAGTAAAGTAAACACAGTTCTTTCTGTGAAAGTCATTACAGGTCATTGTAAAGACAGGGTAGAAAGAGAATGATGGATCTCCTGCTTTTATTACAGTTCCATCTGCATTATTTTGGTGTTTAAAGGAAGCTCTACTGAACGCTGAAATCTCACTCTCCTATTCTGAAGTCTTCAGTGAAGCTTTAACTACGTCAGACAGCTATAGATAAGTGTATTAAAGGAAACAAAGACGAGATCTTGTTCATCTAGTTTGTGTTGTGTTTGTATCTGTTTTGATAAACAGCTGTGCTCTCATGAACCTGTCATTCAGAAAGGACCAAAGTACACATACAGGTCACATTAGGTCCCAGAGTCCCAGACTTTGTTTTTCACAAGTTCGAGACTCTGCATTTACATGTTACAGTAATTCTACACATTGTACTGAGGTTCAACTCTTGCTCTGTAAAGTGCATTGCATCTTTTATTCAATAGGTGTTTGGTATCACAGCTTGAGCATGCAGAAGACCACTTCCAAACACAGAAGGAGACAAATCCCTTCACTTCCTGTACCAAAAGGTAAATCTCCACAGCAACCCACAAGGGAATCTTAAAAGAACAGTTCACCCAAAAATGAAAATTTTGTCATACTGTATGTGGGGATATCTTGTTTAATTGCTAATATATGTCTAAAACAAACTTTTAAATACCTTTGAAAGATACAATGCCAATAGTGTCGGAAATTAATGGGGACTCGGGGCAAAAATGCCACCGAAATGAACAAAATATCCCCCGAAATTCTAAATATGGAGGCAAAAACTGCCCACGCAATGAGTTCCCATGTTTTATTAATAATATCTGATATAGTTACAATTATATACATTGCAACTTTCTTTTGACTTTTCACTGAACATAATTTTTTCCCCCGCCGTCCAGTTCCTCGCGCGCACAAACGGGCTCTGCTTCTGTCAGTCCGCATCAGTTCAGTATTGTACTCCCATGTTAAATTCCTTAACCTTTCGCCCCTCTTGTTCAAAATAAACTGTCCTAGCGGGTAACACTCTCGCTCACGGTGTCATACTGTACTTCCCTGCCCTGTGCTGCTGTTTATCTGTCTGAAAAACCTCACCAGCTAGAGGCCAAAAGTGCAAAGTGGATGTTATATAAAGAAGGTATGAGAAATCACAAAACATAATGTAACCAAATGCTACAATTTACTTATTTAACATATTGAGATATTATTATTAACCATAATGTTAATTAAGACTTTATTATTACAACTGTAATGCAATAATACATATACAGAACAACCACTTTTAGTGTTTGAATCAATCATATCTCTCACTAAACACTGTGTGAAATGTTATTTTTGCCTTATTTTATTCAGTTGGCATGTAGGAGTTGATAACAGTTTGTTTAATAATCTCATTCCATATCTGGATAATTGCTGCAATATCACTGAGGATACATTTCCTCCTCTATGATATTGCATTATATTAGTTTTGTACAGTATGTTAACTTAATAGCCAAAATACTTGAACATACGTGAATGAGAATAAACCTGAAATAGGAATGTGTTTCAGTCACAATGCACGTTATGTAGTTTAGAAACGATTTAGACATATTTAGAATGCTACAAATGGCTATTTCTATTTAAATAAATGTTGTATTCTTAAAACTTTTTTTTGTTTGTCCAAGAATCCTCTTGCAGCAATGCAGGTCTTTGGCATTTAGAAGCTGCTAGTTTAGGACCAGTGGGGAGTCTGTTTCTCAAACTAGAGACTGTGATTTACTTGTCTTTTTGTTGTGCATCTGGGCCATCCACTTCCCTCTCTATCCTGGTTCGAGATTCTTTTTTCAAAACAGTAATGCATGGAATAGCCTTCATCTCTCTAAAACAATAGACTTTAGGAGAAAATAGAATTGAGTGCACAACCATTTTCAATTGTTCTAATAATAAGAGAATTGTATTGAGTACCAAATTAGCACTTTAGAATGCTTTTGTAAGGAATAGGTGACTTAGTATATGTTTGCCATCATGAGTAAAGAAAACTGGAATAAATACCACTTAAAACAATTATTTCAAAATAATGTAAAATTCAAAAGTGTAATAATAATTTGCAATTAATAATTTTGGCAGTATTTTTGATAAATTTAAGGCATCCTTGGTGAAAGGAAGCATTCATTTATTTCAAGAACAAAAATGTTTTTGTGTTCTAAAAATGGAAGCGTATATACTACAGTACTGTGCAAAAGTCTTAGGCACATAAGATGTTTCACAAAAACAATTGTCTTAAGATGGTTATTTATATCTTCAGCTGTATTGAGTCAAAATGAAATATACATTTTAGACTCCCAACATTCCTTTTGCAAATAGAATAGAATAGAAGAACAGGGAGCCCTGCAACAGATTGTATGACGCCCACAGAGCCTCCCACTGAACATCGAGTCTGGGATTACATGAAGAGACAGAAGCAACTGAGACAGCCTAAATAGATAGAAGAACTGTGGTGAATTTTCCAAGAAGCTTGGAACATCCTATCTGCCAACAACCAAGAAAAACTGTGTCCAGGTGTACCTAGGAGAATTGGGGCTGTTTTAAAGGCAAAGGTGGTCACACCAAATATTGATTTAGCTTTTTTATGTTTACTGGACTTTGTATGACATTAAGTGATAAATGAAAACTATTTGTCATCATTTTTTGAAGACATCCTCACTATGCAACATTTTTCACAAGTGCCTTAAACCTTTGCACAGTACTGTATATATAATATAATTTTCATAAAGTAACTTGTAACGTAATTACTTGAGTAGTTTTTCGGCAAACTACTTATTTACTCTTAATTGAGTCATAATATTTCTCAGTACTTCTACTTGTACTGATGTAAATTACTTCTTCAGTAGCAGTACTTTTACTTAAGTAAAAAAAATCAGTACTCTTTCCACCACTGCAATGGTGGCTGAGGCTAACATTCTTGCCTTACATGTCCTTCTGTGTTCATGCTCTGTAAAGCTGATGTACTTTTTATGCACAGCTCAAAATAATTAGTGCACCAAGCTCTCATTAGTCAGGTGTCAAAGGATCAGCTATCTAATACTGGTGTAAGTGGATTTGGTCACTAGGCTATAGTTTATGTATATCTGACTACGTTCAATCCTGTACATGCTTGCTTAATCTGGCTTGATTTAGAATATTTGTGTACAGGTTATAGTCGTGATCTGATGGGACAGTAAAGCTTGAGGTGTGATATCAAGTGGCCCGATGTTTAAGAAGAATTTAGCGACAATACTTACACACAATAGTGTGAGGTCAGTGTTGAAGATACAAGGAACAACACTCATTAAATCATCCACAGCTATTTACCTTCACTGGGTTTAGCATAAACGCCTCTCACCAGGGGTATAAACTGAGTGCTAACTGGCTGTTTTTGTTCCAGGAGAGATCTGTAAACAATGAGTTGATTGGAGAGGTAACACATTTTATACCCATCTAAATATGGAGGCTGTTTTCTTGGTGGCCTCTTCAATCTGATCAGTGAAACCATGTTCGTCTTCGTGTTCTTTTTGCGTACAGCTGGCATAAATAATCTGCAATGGTAACCTTGTCCGGCAGAAAGCATTTATTGCATATTTAGTACAAAATATATTAGAACATTAATCATTTTAAATGTTTGAATTTGACAATATATCAATTTGCATGTCCCAGTTCATCACTCTTTTACAGTTTTTTATTTAATTAAAATACAAAACTTCAACTTATTTCTAGATTTTACTTCTATGTTAGTTAAAGATGCAGCACATAATTCTGGGCTCTCTATCGACATCTGTGGTTGAAACATAAAATTGCAAGCTTAATGCGGAGGAACACGCAAGGACAAATCACGGAAGCCTGAAATTACCCACCAGATCTTGAACCCAACAGCTCTGAATGTAAAATCATTGAACACAGATTTTTTTACTTACTTGCTAAATAATGGTATTTTGCTAATTTCTTATGAAAAATTAAATGAGAAATCCTTCATAGTGCACCTTTGAAATATCATACTTTGACTGTATATGTCGTTTTATATATATATATATATATATATATATATATATATATATATATATATATATATATATATGTTTTTTTTTTTTTTTTTTTTTCTTTAATGCTCAAGTAGGTTTGAGGTTTATGAACCCATATATGCAACCCCATCTGGTCGAAGAATATTTATCATAGTCAACTGTCTTATCACAAAGAGGCTTCACCATGTTTGGGTTACTAAGGAAACCTTCTCTCATGTCATACTTTAAGCCTTGTATTTTAGCAGTGATCCTTTGTGCTCTCTTACTAATTAAAGACACCATAATTAAAAACTGTAAGTCCAATTCAAGGCATCAGTTACATTTATCAAAGAATCAATAGTGGGTGAGTTCTTTTTAACGCAATAACCGTTATCAGACAAACTGCACATTCAGTCCTGCTTTATGGAAGAGATAAAGTGATGACTGGTCTAAATGTGTTTCTATGGTTGAGTTTGATTTTGGTCTTTCACTTCTGAAGTAATCAAAAACACTCAACAGACCTATTTAGTACTTCAGCTCTAGGTTGCTCTTAAAGTCAGTAGCTGCATTGTTGCCGTATTGCTTACTTCTGCACTATTCTACACTTCCCCCTTTCTGCCATTTCTCAGGTAGAGTCCCACCCCAAACTTGCACCATTGGTTGAGCTAATGCTGTTATGCGTAGAACACTTTTTTACTAATGCAGCCAAGTGGAGAAATGTCATGTAATTCAACTCTAGTCATAAATTGGATGTGGCCCCTTTAAGAGTTTTTCAACACCCGCTTTCCGATACTTTCTCGTGTAGAGATGTGAAAACGAACATTGTACAAGAGAGTTCCCAGTTTTGATCATCGTTGATAATTCTTTGGGTAAATATCAAATTTTACTCAAAATGTTGTTAAATTGCATTAAATATGTGTTCTTAAGTGTTGTATGTTAAAACTGAGTGTTTGTTATGGACAATTAATCATATCTTATTCAATTATTTATATCCCAGAGTGTTTTCCATTTTAGTGAATAAGTGTAATGTGTGTTATGTACAGTATTTGAAAATAGATGTAATGAGAATGTTATTGTTTAAACTGTTGTACATGTCCTTAAAGCCTGGTTAGAAAAGCATAAAATGCTTTGAGTGATTTAAGCATGTGTTAAATGCATAAAATGCTGTGAATGTTATAAGCATGTATAAAGATGATGTATGCTGAAGCATATGGGTAGACTAATGCCCTGTTTTGTATTTTCTTTTGACATTAGTCTCTACCGTATTTCATTGAACCATATTTCATTTTTGTACTTCATTTTTTGTATTTTCTTTATTCCTTTTTTCCCCTTTTTATATAATATGGCCCAATCGACCGCTGATTTTTTAAAACTTTTTAATAAACAGCCTTCAGAATAAAACCCCAAAAGATATTTTTGTATCCCGTGGTGATTATTTTCAACCCGCCGGCTACTAATATCAACCAACTAATCCATCCTTGGCTGCAGAGTTGATTGGTAAATCACACTCATCCTCCTGCCAGCTTGATCCAGTACTAACTCATCACCTGAAAAACTACTTGTCTGCGATTATTTCCCCCATCACTCAAATGATTTGCAGATCTCTGATTACTGGTCATGTACCTCTAAGGTTAAAAATTACTGCAATCTCTCCAGTACTCAAGAAACCAGATCTTGACCACAGAGTTTTGAGAAACTTCAGGCCTATTTCCAACCTCCCTTTTTTTGGCAAAGGTTTTGAAAAAGGCAGTCGCCTCTCAGTTACAGTCGCACCTGGAAAATAACAAGATACATCTGGTTTCCGCCCCTGCCACAGTACAGAGACGCCCATAGTAAATTACCTTCTTCACTCATCTGACTCAGATGCCATTAGTCTACTAGTCCTCTTAGACCTTAGTGCAGCCTTTGACACTGTTTGCCATTCATTACTTCTTACTTGTTTATCGACCATTGGTATTACTGGTACTGCTCTTCAGTGGCTGACTTCATATCTCTGTGACAGACAACAATTCATTAGTATTAATAAGAACAAATCACACTCTGTGTCAGTCTCACGTGGGGTACCTCAAGGATCAGTTCTTGGTCCTATTCTTTTTCTAATTTACATGCTGCCGCTTGGATGGATCATCCTTCGCCAAGGACTGAGTTTTCACAGTTATGCTGATGATATGCAAATACAACCAAACACACAACCAAAAATCAGCTCACATCACTCTGATCCTTCACCAATTGCACTGGCTCACTTCATCCCTGCAGTTGCATTTATTTGCACTCTATTTTTCAAATAAATGATTCCTGCAATGCTGTTATTGTCTCTGTATTATACTTTGTATTATTATTTTCTTATGCATCCTTATGATTATGATTGTCCTTGCTTATTATCCTTGCCTTTGAATTTGATTGTGCATCCCTGCTTACATGTTTAATTTATTTGTACATTTATTTCGACTTTTGTCCATGGTTTGTGAAGTGTTCTTGGGTCCTTGAAAGGCACTATATAAAATAAAATAATAACAACAATAACAATAATAATAATAATAATAATAATAATAATAATAATAATTATTATTATTATTATTATTATTATTATTTGTCCAGCTCAGTCGGGCTGCTTAAACAGACAGATTGCAGTTCTGTTTGTTGCCACTAGTGGTGCCATTAAGACCAGGTGTAAACGGGGCCTGTGAGTAGTAACAACAACATGTAACTTTGACAATGGGTTCCATACACAAACGATTACTGGACTTTCTGCATTAAAATTAACAAGTCAACAAGCTAGAACAGGACGGGGTTTTCAGTCAAATGAGTAATTATTTGTGGTCTGAGGTTAAGACCCATTCATCCGCTCTTAGAATCAACATTCACAGTCTTGTAAATGGACAGGTTTGAGTGGGATAGTTATGAATAGAGGAGTTTGGGAACATGGGTTATGCTCCACATGTTCTGACTCCCCGGAACAGACGGGCGGAGACAATAGAATTGCCCTATCTGCCTCACTGACTGTGAAAGGTTCATGTGGCACTCTGACATTTCATGTGGCCCTTTTTGTGTCTGAGTGTGAATCGTGTGGATTTGCAATGTTACATAAAATTGTTTTTGATTTCTCATTCATTTCGTCTGAAACCAACAATGCTGTGATGAAAGTCTAATGATGTTTTGACTAGAAGCAAGACACGTAGTCAGCGCTAAGGAATAGTACCAATACTGTTGCACAAGTAAACTAGTAAAGGAAAGTTTGTCAAGACAAATGTTGTTAAACCTTAATTACTTTGAAGAGAGATCTGAGGATGGATGGATGGATAGGAATTTTAACTATCCACAGATATATACTTTAATTTTGTGTAATGATAGATAGATAGATAGATAGATAGATAATTTTAAAATGTAAACATACAGATTCATACTATACACTGCAGAAATAGTATGAATAGTATGGTAGTATGCTGTTTTAAACACAGCCAGTGTCTGACTGAACCTCATGTTTACTGAACCTGTGTCACCTGCTCCAGATCACACCTGAACTAAGGTTAATAGGTTCAACATTCACATTGTCTGAGTAAGGGCAGGAAAGAGAGACAAAGAGAGAGAGAGAGAGAGAGAGAGAGAGAGAGAGAGAGAGAGAGAGAGAGAAATAAAATAAAATAGAATAATTCTGCAGCAGTGTATCTGAATTTCCTTAGATGCTGCTTTGAATAAAAGCATCTGCTTCATGACTAAATGTCAATGTAAATATCCTTATATTCAGGAAAAACTAAGCTTATAGGTAGTTGACACATAACGTGACCATGGATTTATCAACTTTAAAAAGTTAAGTTGAAATTGATATAAATGTATAAGGGAAAGTGTATGTCTTAGGACCTGTAACTGGTCACCATTTTTTTTAGTGGAAAAGGGTATAAACTATTTTTAATCAAATTTTGCCTTCACTATACATCATTTCAAAAGAAATATTCCATGTAGTCTTTCAATTAATATGAGGTCATAACAGCTGCATGCATAATACCAACACAATTTATAAAAATGCTGTTTAAAGTAGTTTTAGATTAAGTGTATCAAGTCACACTGCAGGACGTCAACTTCCTTTAGTATTTCACATCAACAAGATTCTCTCATGCACTGCTATAGTGTCCCATTTGTTCTCATGCATTCCCCATATTGATAAGTATGTACATACTGTAGCTACGGTTCGGTGCAATTGACTGAAGTGATCCGAGACACACTGAGAAAAACAATAACAAGGACTGAAAATACCAAATGGAACAAGAGAAAATGAGTCACAAAAAACATCAACAGAATGACTGCACATGAACACACAGTTAAAGGAGAGAGTTATGTCTGTTGAGCCGGTTTGCTCCGGACAATAACCCTCATCTTTATGGCTTTTTATGATCTGTATGCTCAAGAGATCCTGCTAATCCAGGTTAACATCTTACTGATAACACACAACTCATTCAGTCCTTTTAGTCACACACACACACACACACACACACACACACACACACACACACACACACACACACACACACGTGTTGTGCGGCTATCCTTATGAGGACTCTCCATGGACATAATGATTTATAAACTGTTCGAACTATAGATTCTATCCCCTAAGCCTAAACCCTACCCCTAAACCTACCCCTCACAAAAAACTTTCTGCATTTTTTAAATAAAATAAAAAAACATCATTTTGTATGTTTTTTAAGTGATTTGAATTATGGGGACACTACACTGTATTAACTGTAAAATATACAGTACATTTTTTTATATATTTTAAAAAGACAATACAGTAGTTATTACAATAAAATGTTTTTACATGTAAAAGTATGACTTTCCTGTATAATTCATGGTAAAAATGTACATTATGTTTAACAAGAGAGTACATTATTATAGTACAGCAAATTATTGTTAAATTTACAGTAAAGAAAAAACTATAATCAGGGTTCCCTCAATTCCTTGCATGACCCATCATATTTCATTATATTTTATGGGAATAGTTATGTTTCTTCTTATTTTTAATATCAGTTACGTACATTGGGGTGTTCTGTTTTATATTTGATGTAGTTTAGTTAATGTTTATTGCATTCTTTAAATTTCACGTGTTACCCTGATGGTGTTTAGACACTGAGCGCTGTCTCTACATGTTTATTGGTCATTGCTTCTGGAAGAGCCACTATTGGTGAACTTCATGTCATCATGTGCTCTTCTGTAATTTTTACGGTGATTAACAATACCTTATAAATTAAAAAGCTGATTTTTACAGTTTCAGAAGGTTAATATCAAGTTTGACGTTTATTTTTTTTTTTTTTTTACTGTAAATGTAACAGATTTTTTTTGTTTGTTTTTTTACAGTGCCAGCATAGTCATGCAAATTACAACAGATTTAAACTGAAAAATGTACAGGTTGTTCTGTAAGGATGTTTACATTTTTAATGTATTTTTTACATAATTATTCTGGCAACCACAGCTGCCAGCTTTATTTTGTAAAACAAATAGGATTTTTTTTTTTTTTTTTTTTACAGTGTAGAAATGTCCTCATAAACCACATTTATAGCATAATAACCTTGTAATTACCAGTTTGTAACCTAAAAAAATGTCCTCGTAAACCACCCAAGCCCCCCCCCCCCCCATTATTAGTTAATTACATTATTAGTTTAGATAATTATATTCATTATATATTAAAAGAGAGTCAAACGCACCATGTTACGCCATATCAGACCCAGAATATTATCTAAGTTTGTCGTCTTCAACTTTATACAGCTTTATATGATTTTAGATCTATAAGAAAACAGAAGAGATGAGATATGAGTTATCCTTTCTCCACCTTCAAAAATTTCAAAAGCAAAACAAAATGTGTCTCAAAGGACCTTCAACAAAGATCTTAGGAAATGAACTCTGTTTAAATCCTCAGTCCCTCTTCTTTCTGGATCTCCAAAGATCAAATAAATCATCGGATTGTATATTGATATTGTGCAACCATCATCTTGTGCCATTACATAATATAAGCCTATATGAAAGAAAACTGTGAACAACCTTAGAAAATGTGATGCCAGTTTTGATTCCCTTTAAAGGAATAGTTCACCCCAAAATAATTTACTCACCATAATGTCGTTCCAAACACATATGACTTTCTTCCAGTTTACACAAATGGAGATGTTCTGATGAGTGTGTATGCTGCTTTTCCACAAAATAATCAGGAACTGGGGCTTGCAAGCTTCAAAAATAACCAAAAATGTACCATAAAAGTAGTCCATACAACTTGTGTGCTACATTCCAAGTCTCCTGAAGCCATTCGATATATTTGTGTGAGGAACAGGCCGAGATTTAAGTCATTATTCACTGAAAATCTTCCCCTCTGCCATAATTTTCTAATTCTGAATCATTTGCACACATTCAAATCTTGACAGGTTGACAGGCCCTAGCCACTGTCTGCTTTCGTTGTATGGAAAAGAGCATTGTTAACATTCTGCAAAACATCTACTTTTGTGTTGCACTGAAGAAAACAAATCATCCAGGAACGACATGAGGGTGAGTAAATGTTGTCTGAATTTCTATTTTTGGGTGAACTATTCCTTCTGTCCAGTGTATTTGACCTGCTCTCCTGTGTGTTTTCTGCAATACTGCAGGGGTCAGAGAAGACTAACACTCCTGGAATGGGTAAAACACTCAAGAGATCTATTCAAAGGAACAAGAGTGAGAAAGAGAAGTCTGTTTGCTTAGGGTTATTACATGCCCTGCTGGTTCTGAGCTAGACTAAGACAGCATGAGTTTAATTAAAGACAGGGCTGTTAATAGCCCAACATGTAAAGACACACAGGAGTCACAAAACTGATAACAATCTGGCAATAAACACACACACACACACACACACCATAGTCAATGTACACTGGCAGAAGAGAGAGGATCAGATGACAAATTGGATCAGCCTATCTTTGTGTTTATGATCAAAACTTCACCAGTCAGCCAAAATCATATTATCCTTTGCCTGCTTTTGTCCTACACCATGAAGAAAGTCATTTGCAGGTCATATCTACCTTCTATTAAATAAGAGAAAGGAATAATTTACTGAAAAATGAAAATTTACTCACTTGATGTCGAGCTCCAAAATGCATAAAAATACAGCGCTGTAAAAGAATCCAAACAAATTCTACACTATTCTAAAGCTTCTTCTGAGGAACAGATTAAAAATGTGGGCTGTTATTATTTACTGAAAATCTTCCCCTCCATTCTGCATATTTCAACTGGCCCATCATGTTTGTTTATAACACATGCAAGAACCTAAAACGCTTTTTATTTGAACGTAAGCTCAAATGAGATTTTTAAAAAGATTATCAGTGAATAACGACCAAAACTTGCATCTGTCCATTATATAGGATTTGTGTTAGTAAAATAAATAAAATAAGGTGAGAAAATAGTGGTCACAGTGTGGGTGGTACTGAGGGTGGTATTTTTACTGATTTACTTGAGTGTCTCTCTCGACCTTTAAGGCATTTTTATGAGTTGTGATTTACCATCTCCATTCATGTATTATTGAAGTGTTTTTATTTAACATGGAGGTCAAATGATAGGGACCAAGAGGTCAAGGGCAGCTGTATTGATTTAATCCAAAGAGATACAATCGTTCAATAGTTTTATTACAAAGCTTTATAGGGTACAACGGAGCTAAAGGCTCCCGGGGTAAAATGCACCTTTAATTTTATTTTCTCTTAAAACACTAAATAGCATAAAAAACTACCACGGGACTTTCCTAAACACATGTTTGTCACTATGCACTGCAAAATGTTCCTGTTCCATGAGATCATTGCGTGCAATGTCTAAAAGTTTGATTTTTAGATAATTTTATCTAATATTTAATCACTTTTAAAATGCTGCAAATATACGTAGCTAATGAATATTCTGGAAATTATCACATTTATTTTGAGCCAAAAGACTTATTTTGACTTAACAAAAGGTGATTAAAGTGATTAAATCAAAAGTTTTCAATAACTGTCCAATAAGTGAAAGGATAGTATCTGGTGTAAAAAAAAGCCCCCCATTCAACGCATTGTTTTCTATTACATACTTGAGATGTAACGAAATGTCAAATGTGATTGAAATGAACAAGAAATTCATTTTCAATAAGAATTATCTTAATTTGTTACTCAAAAAAGCATCTTGCTGTCTCAAAAGTTTTTGCATACGTTTACAAATTGTGCTCCATATATATTCAATAACAATAAATGTAATTCCTGAATCTTGATACACTTTGTGACCAGATAAAAAACACATCCTTGGTGTGCCTTTAGCCCCGTTGTACACTATTCGTATGGACACCAGTTCGCCATGACAAGCTCACGATGACACACTGCCCTCTAGTGGAGAACAGCAGTATCTGCTTGTCAGAATGGACTTTTCTTATGCAGTACTTTTTGAACTTTTCAAAAATAATTTAAGGAAGTATCTCTATAAATAGGTACACCACGCTTAGAGATAACTTGCACATTTACACATGGGAAAACTAGTTTCTGTCATGCATAGCCTACTAGAATGGAAATAAAAGTCAATTTGTTAATTTTTGATATTTTCTTCAACTTCTGTAATTTTATCAAACAGCATTGAATGCTTTATATTAAGATAAACTAACTCATACCACTGAAGAACATCACAGAATTAGCAAGCATTGCTAATAATATAGGCTACTTACTGATGTTTTTTTTTTTTTTTTTTTTTCTCCACCAAAAATGTTGCTTCATTAAGTGACCAACTTTTGTTAAAGGGATCAAGACTGTATGGATTTATTGAGTGACATAAGGCTGTACATAGACAACATTAGACTGAATTTAAACAAATTAAATATTTGCGAGATTTATAAAGTAATTATTTGAATTATATACAGTATGTACTCTTTTTTTTTGTAGCTTTATTTTGTTTTATATATTATTACCTACCCCTGACACTTTTTTCTTTTTCTTTTTTTTTTTTTTTTTTTTGTATTTTATAAACAGTTTTATCCATTTATTGCTGTTTTATAGCCTATTTAGTATTTGTAATTATACAAAAAATATACAGTGTAATGCTAATGTAAAAAAAGACCATTCTGACTTTGTTCAGACACCATAATGTGGTTCGCTCTCAGTGGGCTGCATTGTGAGTTGTGTGTGGATGCTGCGGAGAGGCGTGAAGCCTCCACACGCACTAGGTCTCAGCGGTAACGCGCTCAGCAAGCCACGTGATAAGATGCGCAGATTGACAGTCTCGGACGCGGAGGCAACTGAGATTCGTCCTCAACCACCCGGATTGAGATTGAGTCACTACGCCACCACGAGGACTTAGAGCGCATTGGGAATTGGGCATTCCAAACTGGGGAGAAAAAAAAAAAAAGATAAAAAGATTACTTGTATTACCAAATAATTCAATAAATGCACATGTAACATTGATTTGAGTTGAAATTATTTTATTAGCTTTCTTGTAGAGATCGCACAGTGAGTGAGCCGAGAAGCAGGAGAGACAGGTCGCAGAACCCGGATGAGCGGGCTGATGTGTCTTAATTTTCAGATGTGCGGTTGTTACAGAGCAATATCTGACCGCTGGATGGCGCCATTGACCAATCAGAATCAAGTATTCCAGAAAGCCATATAATAGAGACTGTCCAGCGATTTCTTTCTTCTAAAATGACACAAATCAATATTTTATGTCCATGTATTTATTTATTTGGTTAGTAGCCGTTATGTCCTGATCACCCTGTCGGGGTTTATTGTGCGATAACAACCTGCTGATTGTACATTATCCCTTACATAAAAATGTCTCTGTGAATGGTAACACAGGACATTGCAGAATGGCAACATCTGCTCAAACCAAAGTAATACAATTATATATTATTTGTCTTATGTTTACTTGATTTTTTGATATTGTGATAAAATAACACTGATATGATATCAAGCTTTAAAAAAATGTGAGTGAAATATTTTATCCAATATAGCAAGACACATATGATGGGCATATGAAAACGTAGGCTTCACCATAAATGACCCATATAACTTTCCTGGTTCGTTTTTATGTATTTATTTATTTTTGCAATGCTGTTATATGTTCACTGAATTAAAATGAGAGATACAAAGCAAAGGAAGTATTGCATTTGGTCCTACTAAGAATTCCATGTACAACAAGTTCAGTGTTTTGTGCATGAAGAACTCAGTACAATATGACATCTGATTTGATTAGTTAATTAAATTTTTTTTTATAGCATTTACCCAATTTAATGCCTTTGGTTTAACAGAGTTGCACATTGAAACATTTCCCTTTACTTAGAAATACAACTGGCAGTGTGAGCATCAACATTTTCAGAAAATTCAAATGCAGTTTATTGTTTACTTTGAAGTCTATTATTTAAATATACAGTATACTAGGGAAGGGACATCAGCACTGATTTTACAATTAAATTGAAACCAGAAAGCTTAAAGTGTATATTCTAAGCCACTAGTGGCACTAAACTGCAATCTGTTTGTTTGAGGAGCCCAAATGGGCTGGACATTACGATTGCCTGAGTTTGCCAATGGTGTGAGAATTTGGCTGTTTGGGTGAATAATAGAAGTATGGATGTTTAAAGGTCATTACTTATTTTTGCATTTCTGTTTTGTGCTGCTAGTGGCGCAGAAATGTCACATCTTTAACAGATGTTTTGGAGTCTGATACAGCAGTAAAGGGTGAATACATGGATATGTGCTGATATGGATTAAATCTCTTTGAAAGCATTCAGAACTGTTTTAACATGAACAGATACAAAGACACACACACACACACACATATGCATGTTGGTGCAGCTATCCTTATGAGGACTCTCCATAGACATAATGATTTTTATACTGTACGAACTATAGATTCTATCCCCTAACCCTAACCCTACCCCTAAACCTAACCCTCACAAAAAACTTTCTGCATTTTTACATTTTCAAAAAAACATATTTTAGTATGTATTTTAAGTGATTTGAATTATGGGGACACTAGAAATGTCCTCATAAACCACATTTATAGCATAATACCCTTGTAATTACCAGTTATTAACCTAAAAAATTGTCCTCATAAACCACCCAAACCCGCCCACACACACACACACACACACAAACACACACACACACACACACACATACACCTACAATCCCTCCCTGAACAAAAACAACTTACGCAAACAAAGATGTCTTTGCTGGAACACAGTGAATTACATAGATTGTAACCGCAAATTTACAAAGAATCAGATTATCAGACAACATTCTTACCTGCATGAGCAAGATTTACAAAGATAGGCAAGAAGAACATACAGTGGAACAAAAAGAGGAAGACTATTTTCTAGGAGAAGGAAAAACAAAGTGATAGAGATAAAAATAAAGAGATGAGAACTCTAGAGCATGTCGGCAATGTTTGGACCGAACTGACATCATCTGATGATACTGCAGCACAGAACTTTCTTGTGGCTACAGTTTTGCATTTAATTTTGACCTCTGAGCATACAACAAAGGAATGAACAGCAGTAAAAAAGCTTTATGATACATAATGCGAGCGAGTGTAGATGTTTTCTATATCCTGTTTAGAAGAGCTTGGCTTTCTTCTTCAGCTCATTGCGTTTCCAGAGAGGTAACCTGTCGAATTCCTTAATTTCCATCCCAAATATTTCAAAGAATATCCCTGGAGCCAGGTGGCGCTAGAAAAGCATTTGTAACAGTCAAAAAAGCAAATAATACCTAAATATATATTGATTAAGTGATCGTACGTGTTTAGTATATGATTGCTCTGGATTCTTGTGGCACATATTCTGAGTAATTACCTCTAGTCGGGTTCTGTCCACATCTCGGGGCAGTTTAGAGCGACTACGGCTGGTAACCATGAGCATTTCATATGGATATACCTTTAAAGAATGCATATAATTCAAAGGTAAATACACTACAAAGAAACAACTCCTGTAAAAGCTTATTTGATGTCTGAAATATAAGGTTTGTCTTTTTCAGTTCCCCAATATGACACTATGGCAGATAAGGCCACGCTATTTTAGTAATGGAAATGGGATTTCACTCCCTGTTTGTGGCCAAACTTATACTAAGTATAAGGGATAATACCAAGTGTGAGAATAACTTTTGATTCGTAGTGATAGACAGACAGATACTTGCTTTTGGTTCCAACATATTAGGCATAGACACCCCTCTGTCCATTCTGGTGGTTGAACGATGGCCATCATGCAGGGGCTAAAAACAGCATAGATAGCGAGCTGCTTTTCAAAGCGAGGCTAACCGAATATTTCAATTTAATTCACAGCATGCAATTAACAGCAAACTACCATGTCTCTTATCGTAGGTATGATTTTTAGAGAAATGTACAGGACTATTACGTAGTCATTATAAGGATGCATTTAGTCTAGTTAGACACAAATTTAAAATCTCTCTTTAATTAGTTTAATTCAGCATTCACACATGCATGATTTCAGTACTCAGCTTTGTTTGAAAGGCTTGTTCAGATTAATATTAATCTACGTACCTGAAACTCTGTAAAGAAAACAAAAACAGAAAACAGAGCTTTAATATTCTAACATTGAGACAAACTGTATCATTATCCATATGCATCTCCACTATTATTTCCATAACACATAAGCCTATATGTGATTCTTATGCTATTATTACATATTCATGGTACATGTAAATTAAAAGATAAACAGACAGAAAGACAAACTAACCTCTCACCCCACCGCAAACGTCCCCATAACTGTTATACTGAATGAAATCAGACGACTGAGGCTGGAAAAAAGTTGAGTCCAATAGTTTTAACTAATGCATGTGTTCAAAATTATTCCTCTGTCTAATGTCAGAAAGTTGTTGATGTATGGAACAAGCTGTTTTTGCAGCTATAATTCAATTACTCAATTTATTTCAATTACTTTTTACACTGGGAAGGATGTTTTGAATTTTGAACATGTATGTTTCCATAGTACAATAAACTCTTTTATCACAAAACATCAAGGAAATATGTAATCATTATGATTTGACCCCTTTAAAGCAACAGCACCACGTCCCACAGACCCCACAAGAGCATGGGGCTTACCCGATGCAGTCTATTTCGCCCGTATCCAGGAAGCGAGCCTGTTTTAGAGGGTGAACTTTGATCTGTAATTTTTAGAAAATAGCACAAGTTCACTACAAAAGAAAACAAGCACAGAGACAGCCTTTCTAGAATCACAAAAAAAAAAAGGCAAGATGCAGAACATCACAGTGGTATGTGGTCTACTGTACGGAGGTCTGGTTTACCAGCATTACTGCAGCGTTGAGCCGACAGGCTCCGTGCGTGACGCTCTCGAATCTTCTCTTTCTCCATCTCCTCTTTAAGGATCATCTTCCCCAAACCAGACTGGATCTAGAGTCAACATTTTTGACAGGAACACAATTTCATTTTAGCAGGATTGGTCAAAATTCCTCATTTAAGAACTGGCTCCCTTTCATGGAAAGTTGGGCCCCTACCTAACAGGACGTTGACTTGGAATTTGACAGGAAGAGGAATTTACTTGCAATTCAAAGAAACTCCCCACAGTCAACACAACAGAGAAATCTCATTAGTCCATTAGTTTGTTAGTTAAGTTTGACTTATTATGCCTATTTAAGTAAACCAGTCCATAGACATTAAAATACACACTGTTTGAAAAGTATAGCCACAAGACATAAACATTATACTATATGTGTTAACCTGATTTTAGTGTGGAAAGAAAATCGCTTAATTACCTTATTAGTGTAAAGTTATATCCAATATTACAACTCACGATGACACAACGCTGGTAAACCCAATAAGCGATATTTTATTGCACTAAAATCATGTAGACAGAGATTTTATCACACTATAGTCATGTTAACACGAATAATGTTTTCATCTTATGGCTTTACTTTTGAAACAGTGTGTGTTTTTAATGTTTATGGACTGGCCTCACTTACTTCCATTGTAAGTGCCTTACCATAATGGCGAATATACTTTCTGTGGTAATCAAGATTACGCCACAGATGATGTCGATTGAGCTTAAAGGTACAGTTCACCCAAAAATGAAAATTCTCTCATCATTTACTCACCCTCATGCCATTCCAGATGTGCATGACTTTCTTTCATCTGCTGAACACAAAGAATTTTAGAAGAATATTTCTAGGTCCTCACAAAGAAAATAAGTTGGAACCAAAAATTTGAGGCTCCGAATAAAAGTAATCTATAAGACTCTAGTGTTTAAATACATGTCTTCAGAATTGACATGATGGATTTTTGAGAAACAGACCAATATTTAAGTCCTATTTTACTATAAATTCTCCTCCCTGCCCAGTAGGTGGTGATATGCACGAAGAATGTGAATCGCCAAAAACAAAAGAAGATTGTGAAAGTGAAGATTGATAGTAAAAAGGACTTAATTATTGATCTGTTTCTTACCCACACCTATCATATCGCTTCTTAAGATATAGACTTAACATCTGGAGTCTTATGGATTACTTTTATGCTGCCTGTACGGCTGCAACAAATGATTCTTTTGATAATTGACTAATCTAACGATTATTAGAACGATTATTCGACTATTCGGGCGATTATTGCAATGATTAATCATTAGCTCTTAATCGACTATTCAGCTTGTGCCTTGACTTAAAATGTTGTATTAAACATGCTTACAATAAATAGGATCAAATACCTCTAAATGGCATGCACTGAAAACATATTATTAAGTTTAATTCAGTAAATAATTCACTGCAAACAATTCTATTGTTATCAAGTGTTTTGTCTTGTTTTCCATTTAAAATAGCTGCCTTTATGTGCTTTTGAAGCTTCTAAATTTTGGTACCCATTTACTTGCGCAAGTCAAACATCTGGGATGGCATGAGGGCGAGTAAAGGATGATCTAATTTTCACTTTTGGGTGAACTATTCCTTTAACCTGTATTGAAATTCAAAAAGCATTTCCAATTCAATTCTGAATGGTGTGCAACCCTGATAGCTCCTCCTGACCTTGTTGAGATGTTCCTCTTGAAGATGTCTATGTTTCTGTACATCCTCTTCATCCTCCTCTCTTGATATTCTTCTGCCATCTGTCCCTGAGCAGCACAATAACAAAAACACATTAGTCAAACTCATTCAAAAACAAAAAGTCCTAAATTCAGGGATGAAGGGGGAACAAGTGCAAAAGCCAGACAAAAGCCTGTCTATGCTTTGAGACATGCTGCATGTAGCTTTTCATATTGATGAAGCATACTTGAAATGATCATGCATTTGGGTAACTGAGACAAAAAGTTACACAACAGTTACACATGGACAAAAAGACAACACAAAAGTTTGAAGTCAATCTCAGTACTCAGTTTTAAAACATACTAGCATTTTCTACACAATTCTGTCTACACAAATTTTTTGACACAAATCTGTCAGTAAATCTGCTCTAAATTCTCTGGGCAGCGTTAGAGGGGGTATTATTTTCTTTCCTCCATTAAACACAAAAGGAGATCTTTGGCACAATTTCTTAGCTTCTGTTTTCCAAAAAGGACAATAAAGCACCTTAAAAGTATCATAAATATAGTCCATATGAGTTGTGTGCTGTCTTCTGAAACCAAATGATAGCTTTGTATGAGGAGCAGACCAAAACTGAATTCATTCACTGATAATCTTCTCCTCAGTCAAGCTCTCAAATCTCATTTGCGGTCATGCTTTTCAAATTTTCCATGTCACAACTGGTCACACAGGGACCAATGGCACCAATGATGTCAAACCTTTTGCAATGCATCTGAAGTCGCCACTAATGAAATACAAGGGCAAATGGGATTTGAGAGCTATGGCGGTTGTGAACATTATAAGTGAATAATTAATTAATTTCCATCTATTATTTACACAAAGCTATCATATGGCTTCAGAAGACCTTGACTACAGCACACAAGTGATGCTTTTATGGTACTTTTAAATAGCCTGTTAATAGCTATCCATTTTCACTGCATGGAAAAGAGCAGCTCAGACATTTTGCTTAATATCTCATTTTACGTTTCACAGAATAAAGAAAATAATATGGGGCTGAAACAACATGAGGGTGCGTAAACTGGGTGAACTATTGCTTAAAAGCCGAAGCAATGAGGCTGTGGAAACAGATGTATCATGGGTGACCACAGTACCTAGGGCAGCATGGGCGATCGGGAAGGACCAGCACTCTGTCTCTATCTTTGCTGGGTAGTCTGGACCAGGAGCATATGCTGAGGGGAATTTTGCCGATTTGATGATGTCATCAGCAGACTTGCTCTGGGCTGCAAAGGCAGCTGAATCTAGATCAATAAATCAGGGGGAGCTGGACCATCAGAACAGTGTGGCTACTTTAAACCAATATCTAACCAAGAGACAGCAGAATATGCCTACTGCAAGCCATATGTGGCTGGGGTTGGAAATCGATAACCGGTTCATCTGCGGATCCGGTTTCATTTTTGATAAATAATGGTTCTTGAATGTCTGCATTCTTCTGCAAATGTGGATGAAATACTAATGTGTTTTCTGTGCCACTGAATCTACAGGACCATGGAAGGGGTATTGTTTTCTAGTTGTGAGTTTGCAATCTGAATTAAATGTGACTGAACTGAATCTGAATGGAGCTAGTACTGCAAAATACAAAAAAATATATATAAAAATTAGAACACATATCTATCTATTGCATTGACCACACTGGTTACTAACAGTGGAGTCTTTTTTTATTTTTATCCCCTTTTCTCCCAATTTGGAATGCCCAATTCCCACTGCTTAGTAGGTTCTCTTGGTGGTGCAATTACTCACCTCAATCCGGGTGGTGGAGGACAAGTCTCAGTTGCCTCCGCTTCTGAGACTGTCAATCCGCGCATCTTATCACGTGGCTCGTTGTGCGTGACACCACGGAGACTCGCAGCATGTGGAGGCTCATGCTACTCTCCGCAATCCACGCACAACTTACCACGCGCCCCACTGAGAGCAAGAACCACTAATCGCGACCACGAGGAGGTTACCCCATGTGACTCTACCCTCCCTAGCAACCGGGCCAATTTGGTTGCTTAGTAAGAAGAGACTATTGGTTGTTTGCTTGAGATTGTTTATATCCAGGCAGTGGGATTTGAATACCTACAAATTGCTTTAATGACTTGAAATGGGTCGTATCATGAGTAATCCTATCTTCTGAGATAGAAGACCATTTATTGAAATTATCCTGAAAAAATAAAATGATTCATGCCTTACTTTCTGATGTCAAACTGATGTATTCAGCTTTAAAATTAATGCAGTAGCATGTATCTCATTCCACAAGCTACGAGGGTCTATACATAGAAGTCTTAAAGGAACAGAGGCAAAAAAACAAAACAAAAAAAAAACAGCCCTTTTCATTCTAGGGTCAGAGAGAGGGTGGAAAATGACTAAATTATGACTGGTTTTCGGTTAAAAAAAACTTGCTAACATTATAAGTGGACTTAAGTCGGAAAGATTAAATAATACATTTACGATTTGAACCCTTTAAATGTCCATAATTTTATGATGGGGCATAATATTTGATGTTTGTCAGTGCTTGATAAACAATACTAGGGAATCATTTCTATACTGTAATTCCAATTCAACAAGCTTTAAATGTATTTTTTTTTTCATATAGAAAATAACTAAGTATGTTAGCAGAAACTATGCAAATATGCAAACTTCAAAATCTTGCAACAAGTTTTACTTTTTTTTTTTTTTTTTTTTTGCAATGTTATCGATAAATATGGATGAAAGCTCATTGGGTACTTAATAGACAATTAAATGATGACTGATTGGTTGATAAATGTCTATAGTGAAATGAGCTCAGTTGAGAAGACTTCAAACAGTACTTACATGTTTACATTGTGGTAGTGTTAAATAGCACACAAGCAGATATTAATGAGGTGGATGGACTCACATTTTCCATATAAAAACAAACAAACAAAAAACAGAATTATGGCAATTTGACAAACAAACATAGTCATGGGGTGTAAATTCTTTTGAAACATTTAAAAGTTCATGTCAAAGTAATGCTATTAGCCAGTTTACCATTGTAAAAATCTTCACCTTTAAGAATAGAAATGCCCTGCTGTTGTCAACCAGCCTTTATCTTCACAGGCCACATTTAAAATAGCATGCAGCCTTTGCATGGTACACATTGTTTAATCTTGCCTGCACATCCTTTGTGTTGTAGTAAATTTCATGCATATGCTTAATATTGACTGAAAACAAGGAGCAGAACAGCTAGTTCTAGACACGAGTGCTTTAATGCTTGCAATGATAAAACAATAATTGCAGGCAGGGGCAGCGCTAGGGTTGGGCTTACCGGGCTTAAGCCATGAATGTTTCAGGAAAAGCCCTGAATGTTTTTATAACCTTGTACTAATCACCGAGTTTTCATGCACACAGTAAAATAAAACCCTTTTGAACAGCTATTCTGCTCGCTGAGCATCAGTGTCACTCTTTTTACGTTCATTCACTCCTGACAAGAACTGCCCACTTAGACAAGAAGTACTGACCGACATGTAAACTGGCCAATCATCGATAAGACGTTTCATAAGATCCAGCCAATGAGAGTGGAACTTTTGGATGTAATTACCTTGATTGCTTTACAATCAGATGGTTCGTAGGTGTGCACTTGTCTTGGTGAGGAGATTTATTAGAATGTTGAAATAGACATTTGAAAAAAGAAGAAGTAAAACAGCCTCAGCCGGCATCAGCACTTTAACGGCAAGATGCGGCTGTTTCAGGTATGCGTAACTACTATATAACTTACTGACTGCATTTTCAAAAGAGGCCGACTATTTGTCACTTAACAGCCATGTATCTGTTAAGCGACAACTACAGATTTCATCATTATATTATTTACATTTTTGTGCGCAGCCGCAGTCTTCCCAAAACACACACACACACACACACACAGCGACAATATGGACGCTACGTTTCGGTTTCCGTGAAATCTTCACTTGATCTAATCTGGATGCATAATGTTATTTGTGCAAGAATTTTCTCTGTGTTTAATTATAATTGGCTTCAAAAAGTGTGTGCGTGTGTTATTTATCTATGTGTTTGTGTATAATAAGAATAGATTATATAAAATTAAATATGTGCATCTTTACTTATTATATAGAGAATCTTTATTTATGTATTTATTCACTGGATTCTTTGCTGATGTAATTTTAAACATTTTAAAGTGTATCCCGTGTATACTGATGCATACATGGATGTCTCTGGGTTAAGCCCCAGATGTCCACTGACCCTAGAGCCATCCCTGACTGCACGGTCATTTTAAAAGTTGATTACATAATTGTATGTACATAGTTTTTTTTAGAAAATATTGGCAAGAATTTAAGAACTTAAGCACAAGCAATCTTCACATGCAATGCAATGTATTTAGAACATAATAAAGATCAACAGGCAGGTGTCAAAATCTGAACTTTCATTCTTTAATGTAAAACTGATGTGACTGCAAACTGAATGTGATGAATTAAATGATTCTAAACGACTGTACCATGATGTTTGTAGATAGGAGGTTTTCTGTAGATGTTCAGCCCTTGATCTAAAAGAAAGCAAAAGACAATTTTTTAGTTACACTGAAAGAGAAGGTCCTTAATTTAACTCATAAACAGAGAAACAATTAACAACACATACAAAAAAATGCACAGATGAACAATCAATCTGAGGCATTGATGACTGTGGTACATGCGGTTTGGATTTCACAAAAGCATTTCATGAAAACAAGATTATGGTGAATTGTTGTTTTCCCGTGCAAACGTCACCACCACAATGGGTGTTGTGGGTGGTTGCCAGTGTGTTGCTACTGTATGTGGTTTCTAAGGTTTTCTGGGTTCGTTCGCAGGTCATATGGTTGTTAAGCTGCTCTGGGTGGTTGCTAGGTGCTTTATAATGGCAGAAATTTCATATTGGGTGAACTACAATATTTCAGGGCAGAGAGAAAGGGAATTGTATTGTGACAATGTGCTTTGACACAGGAGCATGCTGGGATTGACCCACAGTGGGACAGTGACCGGGCTGCTGTAAGACTCCTACGGTACCTGGCAGGTGAAAATGTTTAGGAGTCAGAGAGAGAGGGGTTGTGCTGGCCCCTGGGGAATTCCGAACACTGGGCTCAGTGCCTCCAATCAAAAACAAGGTTAAAGGTCAATGAAGAGAAGAGTTCAAATTAGGGCTGGGACATACAGCAAATAAATAAATAAATAAAATATACATACTGTATATTTAGAAATGTTCAGCATTCTAATGATATTTAATATCTTGATATTGATCTGAAATGGCTTAAAAGGGTGTGTTTCCTTTTTTTATTTTTTTATTTTTATTTTTTTTAATCAGACAAACCTACTTTTTGACCAAACCATTGTAGCCAAGTACATATAAACTGTTGATATATACAGTATATACTATGGTGCCTACTGTATATATAGTAGTCTTTTATTTAAGGATAGTGATCATATGAAGCCATTTATTATCACATAGTTGTTTGGCTCCTTTTTAAATCATAATGATAACAGAAATCACCCAAATGGCTCTGATCAAAAGTTTACATACCCTTGAATGTTTGGCCTTGTTACAGACACACAAGGTGACACACACAGATTTAAATGGCAATTAAAGGTTAATTTCCCACACCTGTGGCTTTTTAAATTGCAATTAGTGTCTGTGTATAAATGGTCAATGAGTTTGTTAGCTCTCTCGTGGATGCACTGAGCAGGCTAGATACTGAGCCATGGGGAGCAGAAAAGAACCGTCAAAAGACCTGCGTAACAAGGTAATGGAAATTTATAAAGATGGAAAAAGATATCCAAAGCCTTGAAAATGCCAGTCAGTACTGTTCAATCACTTATTAAAAGTGGAAAATTCGGGGATCTCTTGATACCAAGCCAAGGTCAGGTAGACCAAGAAAGATTTCAGCCACAACTGCCAGAAGAATTGTTTGGGATACAAAGAAAAACCCACAGGTAACCTCAGGAGAAATACAGGCTGCTCTGGAAAAAGACGGTGTGGTTGTTTCAAGGAGCATATTGATATTCACTACGTTGCTTAATTTTATATCGGCAGCAAAATGATCAAGAATAAATGTTGATTATTCGATATATGCCCCAAGCCCTAGTTGAAATGCTTTAGGGTAGATTTTAGATAGGAATTCTCTATTCTAAAACAAAAATTGGATTCTAGGGGAGAAGAGTGGTGTCAGATCTGCAAAACTGTAATCTAAAATAAAGAAAAAGAAAAGTTAATATGAAATATTGATTTAAGCCTTTTAAACACACCAGACTGATGGCCAAACACATATGTGCACACACACACCAAAGTTTAGATTTAATTTGATTGTGAGAATAGCTCACCAGGTCTGTGGAAGTGCTGAGGCGAGCGTGAGAGGGTGGGTGTGTAATTGTGGCGGCTGTAAATGGGTGAGCCAATGGAGCCTTGACTCGTAGACCTCTGGATGATTCGTTCCCTCATGTCATAGTAGCTCTGAAGAAACACAGGAAACATCTGGAGTTACAAAAATACCACCATGCAATAGCACAATACAGTGAATTGTTACATTGTCAAGTTATCTCTAACTTTTGACAGTATCATGAATAAATATTCTCCACTTGCAATACAAACTGTTACTTCAGGGTTGGGAGGGTTACTTTTAAAATGTATTCCACTATAGATTACATAATACATGCTGTAAAATGTCATTTGTGACATATTCAGTTAGATTACTCAAGGTCAGTAATGTAATCGAAATATTTTGGATTACTTCTTCAGCACTGGCAGATTTTTTCCACTTGTTTTGACTATAAACAAGTGGATATTAACAAGTGGGAAAAAAATGCCTGTACATTATGACAAAATACACTTACTGTATATTAAGAATATGCTCTCTGAAAAAAGCCTAAATATCTTATGCGGTGTTGCTCCTCCAATGAATGTATTGTTTTAAGAATTTTTAAACATTTTACAGGAAAACAATACAGAAGTTATCACTGAGAATAAGATGGAGTACATATTTGCCCTAATATCAAGTGTCTTACTGGAGAGAAAATAAAAGTGATCTAAAGTGAATTTTCTTAATAGAATTAATTATAAAATATAAACGTTCCTAGCAGGTATGGGCTGCAAATAGCATTTTATCTTAGCATAAAGTAAAATGTTCACATGACAATTTACACAAGGTTAACTATTTCTGCTGCTCCAAACTTACTTCAAAACCCCCCAGAGTGTACACAACGACATCTTTTTCTGATCGTTTGTGGATTCTGTTCATAGAATGAGGCAGAAAATATATATTTGTAGCTTTCTACACGATGCTAAAGGCTACATTGGTTAGCATTTCTCATATAAACATCCTTTATTCTTGTAAAAATTCCCAAACCACATAAAAAAAACATTGATAAACCATATGTTGCTGTAATTCTGTATTTATTGGATTTACTTTTCATCTGTCAAAGCGTTTCTAACTGTTTTCTGTTAAGTTGTAGAAACGTGGTGTAGCTTCTCTATTAAGCTCCCAAGTGAACCATCTGTCTGCTCGTATGAATGTAATCGCAACGTTTTTGCAGACAATAATTACACAAAGTTAAATTCTAAACAATTTAAAAATCAAAGCATCCCGAAGAGGCCATGACAATACTAGGGTTCACTGCATCACGGAACTGTGAACCTGCCTGGGCAGAGCACACATCAGGTTTGGCACTTAAATGACAGGTTTTCCATTGGTTAAGAATACCATGTTGCACGAAGTGACAGTTTGATTATTTTTTTGTTTGACTTTAATTGTGAGTGATTTTATCATTTGAAGATCTACAGTAGATTCTATGTATTGTGCCATTTATGCTCATAGTTCACTGTGTACTTTATTCACTGCTATTTTGATTAACGTTTGACACATATCCTTTTGCAATAAACGTTCTATATTCCCGAGTCTCGACGCCAAACGAGAAACCTTGTGATTATCCAAATATTACAAAGGGTTGCCGTGCACATCCCTACTCTAAATCCGTCTTACCTCAGCAGTCGGTGTGGGAGATCTGGTCTAAAACAACAGGAAAAAAAAATACAAAGACACAAAGAATTTGTGAATTAATTCACATTGTCACTGGGACAATACTGAAAGGATATTTTGGATGCACAAACTAACTATGAGGGTGAATCTCACGAAATCTGTCAAGAACAGTTTGGGTCATATTTCACCCAAAATCAAAAGAAAGAAATATGAATTTATGTTTTGAGCCTATCTTTAGGACCATTGAGATTTGTTTTCACTGTGACAACAATGAAAAAAAAAATGAAAAAAAAAAAAAAAAAAAAATATATATATATATATATATATATATATATATATATATATACTGTAAAGTTTTGAGCCTATCTTTAGGACCATTGAGATTTGTTTTCACTGTGACAACAATAAAAAAAATAAATAAAAAAATAAATATATATATATATATATATATATATATATATATATATATATATATATATATATATATATATATATTTTGTAAAGTAATAGGCCTTTATCATGATTTGTTGTACTGCCTTTATATATCAATATAGTAAACTTTTACAATAACAGGGTAAACTGTTACTGAATAGCGCAATGACATGAGAATAATATACGAATGAACAGCCTATCAATGCACAGGTGAAAGGTCATGTGACTAACTTACTCTGTCATCTGGCATGGGGGAACAGTCTCTCCTGGAGCTCTGCAGCTGTCAACACAACAGTTTTATATTGCGTTAATTAAACGTAGTGAGCTAGGTAGCTAGAGTACCTTCTTTTGACCATATTCTAAGGCAGCATCGCATGTATTGTGCCTCTCAAGTGGAGTGTGTAATATCATAATTACGAGTTCCGAGCACATGAATGACCACGCTAAATCATATTTAAGTGGGAAACTAATAATTCTAGATGATACCCGAGTTGCCGAGTTGTGACGTTGGAGGGGTGCATATACATGAAAGATGATAGAAACCGATGAGTTTGCCAAATGATTTCAAATTCTGTTCCTTATTTCAATAAAAATTAATTTGTTATATATGGCAGTCATCTAATGACTCACCCTTTGTGGTTTCATATAAGCAAATTAATTAATAATTTGTTAGCAACCATGCATTAATGAATCATTTACTGTATGTTGTGTATAAGTGATGCAGGTTTATTCACTTATGTTTATTAACTGGTACAACAGAAAAAGAGATTTGAGTTGTTCATTGTGTATTTGTAAAAGTCTGGCTTATTCCGTATTTTGTTTCCCAATTGAATGCATAACATGTCATAATAACAAATGCCCAACTTGGAGGTAGGAGCTTCCCAGGACTATTTGAAGGCAGCATATCCTTCGTGGAGGAGACACTCCCATAATGCATTGTGACGAGTGAAATAAGTAAGAGAAATGTTGATTACAAATATAATTAAAGCAACACAGAAAAGTATAGATAAAATAATTAAATCAAACTAAAAATGGTCTATTGTACCCACAAAAGACTCTATTGAAAACGATTGTGAGTCGAGTCTCCTGTGTACGATGGCAATTTAGTGCCACGTCAAAACAAAACAAAAATCGACTATTTCGAGAATGAAGTCAAAGCATTACGAGAATAAAGTCAGAATGTTTAGAGAATAAAGTCAAAATTATGAGAATAAAGTCGTATCGTTAAGAAATGAAAGTTTAGTAAATATTTTAAGTTGGAAGGAAAGTAACATAAAAGTTATGTGGTGGACAAAAACAAAGTGGAGCGTCTGGGTCTTTGGATACAGTAAACACCACTAACCAGGGAAATAACATTGGCTATGCAACTTTGTTGTCAAGTTAGCCGAGCTGAATTTTTGGGAAGTTTTTGCAAACTCTCTGTTCATGAATGAGGTGTGCATAATACAGGACTTTTCAACATGTGGGCGCCTGTCAAGGGAGGCGTAACTCGCGTGAGATGCTAGTCTTACACTCAAGTGAAGCGTATATAACTGGAACTGCTGTGATTATAGACCTATTTCAAGACACTGTAAATGGTGCCATGCCCCCAGTTATAATACTGTTTGAGTGCAAAGATCAACAAAAAAGGCAGACCAAGCATCACCCATGCCGAGCGGGACTGCGCGAATGTCTCTCTGGTTCTTTCTCCTGAATAGATTCAATTTCCTACATAACTGCTACAGTGTCCAGATACTAATAATAACTCTGATGTGCCAAAAGACCAAAGATTTCACAAAGATTTTATAGCTAATTCCTATCCTAAAGTATGATTTAACTAAATCCTCAAAATCAATTTCTTGCATTGATGAAGCTGTTGGCTCGCCATCAATTCTATTGTTGTGATAATCACATTCTGTTTAATTTGTGATTTTTTTCCCTCTAAATACTTTATTCACACAATATTCTACTTCATTCTCATAAGCTACAACTTTATTCTCATAATTTTGTACTTTATTCTCAAAATGTTATGACTTTAATCTCATGATGCTAAGACTGTTCTTGAAACTTTATTACTTTATTCTCGTAAAAGCATGTTATGCGATTATTCTCAAAACATTTAGACTTTATTCCCATTTAAATCTTTATTTTAACATGGAACTAATACGCCTTTGTAGCTGTGCATTTCACGTGAGGAACACATTTAGTGTGACACACATATGATTTTCTGCTTTCCAAATTTGTCACTTTTAAGGTTTCATGAGGGTTAGGATGCTGCCTTTGATGGCATAAAATGACAACGTATTTGGATTTCAGAACGGAGCTTATATTTGACTAATTGTTACCTCTCCCACACTCTCTCTCTCGTCTGCCTCATCCAGTGAGGTGGAGTAAAGTGGCTCGTAGTTGATTAAATCTGGACGCTCAATGTCATAAATGGCTTTGACCTTGGGAATGGCTGCTAAATCCTTGTAATCAAGGATTTCATTGTCTACTTTTGCCTAGTGGGAAACAAATATACACACAAACACAGATAAGGAGTTACATAGCTATCTACATGACAGCAGTGCAAATATAAACTTCACCAAATGCATTCTTCCAGGCCAATGCAAGTGTCTGATTGTGGACATTTAAATATGAGTAAACTAACAATTTTCAGAATTGATAGAAATTGAAAAAATGATTGGATGAAATCATTGTAATCTTTTTTATAATTTGATAAAAATTTGATGGAATGCAACACTCAATACTTTATTGGTATGTTTTGTTACATAAGACCATTTATAATCTCTCAAAATACAGCTATGGATAGTTTCCAGAGCATGTAGAGGTTTCACACAGAAAATACGGCAAATGTTTTATTACACCACTGCTGTCAGAATTCACAGAGGTGGACAGGAAATCTATGTGTCAGAACTATCTACTGGGACATCTATCATTTATGCAACAATCTTAAAACAACTACAGGTCTACTGTATGTCAAGTGGGTAATTTCTGCACCACTAGTGTTATCAAATTGAATTATAAATAATAAAGAACGTTTTCAATCAGGTTTCCCGACTCCCCCAATCTTCCATCGGTCTGACAAACAGATAGTCCCGCCCCAAATTAATCTAAACATTTTCCATAAATATATACGGAATTTTAGGTGGTTTTGGTAAAGAATGTTTATTCGACTGTGTGTGTACGTGTGGACATGTATTCACACGGTGGTGCACTTACATATATGGTGTGACCCGGTGACCTAGGTATGCTTGAATCAGGTCTGGAACAAATACTCTCGGACGATGAGTGTGTCAGCTGTGGAACAAACAGAGGTTTAGAATCAACATCATACTGTATATTCACCTGCAGGCAGCATGAAAAGAAATGCTTGTATAGGAAAATGTAAAACACACCATTCATTTGCCTCAGTTGGACACTATATTGTGATTATTCAGTCAAAATGTGATCATTGTTTGTTTGGTTAGCCTTTACCAAATGATTTGCTTGTGGGTTGTGCTAATTATTTTGTTTCATTGCATGTCATTGGAGTCTAATGCAGTTCTTTTTTTTTAAATGGCGTATTAAGTAAAATAAATTGTTACATCTTTTGATTGCTTGCTCAGTCTCTTGAACAAGATTCTTGATATAACAAGATACATTACATTATATGAAGAAATTCATGGTATACTTTCACAGAAGTTAGCCAATCATGGCCCAGAAAGTAGGTCAGTTGATCAATGCAATGCCACAGCAATTGAGTGACCTCTTAAAAAAATACTATAAGAATGGGGGCCTGGGTAGCTCAGCAAGTAAATACGCTGACTACCACCCCTGGAGTCGTGAGCTCGAATCCAGGGTGTACTTCGTGACTCCAGCCAGGTCTCCTAAGCAACCAAATTGGCCCGGTTGCTAGGGAGGGTAGAGTCACATGGGGTAACCTCCTCGTGGTCGCTATAATGTGTGGTTCTTGCTCTCGGTGGGGCACGCTGGTGAGTTGTGCATGGATGCCACGGAGAATAGCGTGAAGCCTCCACATGCTCTCCGCGGTAACGTGCTCAACAAGCCACGTGATAAGATGCGCATATTGGCGGTCTCAGACATGGAGGCAACTGAGATTCGGCCTCCACCACCCGGAGTGAGGCGAGTCACTATACCACCTCGAGGACTTAGAGCGCATTGGGAATTGGGCATTCCAAATTAGGGAGAAAAGGGGAGAAAATAAAATAAATAAATAAAAAAAACTTATAAGAGCAAGAAATCAATGCAATGTTAATACATAAATACATACATATAAATCCTTCTTTGCAGATATATCTACCAATGTTCTAAAACAAAAACATAACTTTGACATAAACAATGACATATATCATGAAGGAGACACAAGACTAATGACAGAATCCTTGAACCAAGCCTAAAAACAAACATTTAATCATGGAATCATTCATTTGCCTCCTACAAAAAATGAATGACACTCAGCAATGGGGATTTCATGTTTCAAACAACAGAAAATGCTTGAGGACCAAAATGAGTGTCTGAAATTTCACAGCACACAAGGCTTGATTACAAAGTGTTGCAAAAAAGGCATTCCTTTAATTACACTAATAACTAACTAACTAATGAACTTACATTTATGTTAGTTATCAACAGTTAACAAACTGTTTCACTAACAGAAATGATAACAATAATAAAATAAGTCATAAATGTCCACTGAAAATTGTAAAAATGGGCAGGGGTCCAGTGTTGGGGAGTCACTAACTACAAGTTGTAATGCAACAATATTAGTATATTAGTCATTAGTTAATAATAGTCTAAATTTATTGCTTATATATATATATATATATATATATATATATATATATACACACTGACTGCCAAAAGTTTGGAATAATGTACAGATTTTGCTGTTTCGGAAGGAAATTGGTACTTTAATTCACCAAAGTGGCATTCAACTGATCACAAAGTATAGTCAGGACATTACTGATGTAAAAAACAGCACCATCACTATTTGAAAAAAGTCATTTTTGATCAAATCTAGACAGGCCCAATTTCCAGCAGCCATCACTCCAACACCTTATCCTTGAGTAATCGTGCTAAATTGCTAATTTGTCACTAGAAAATCACTTGCTATTATATCAAACACAGCTGAAAGATATGTGGTTCATTAAATGAAGCTTAACATTGTCTTTGTGTTTGTTTTTGAGTTGCCACAGTAGACTGGCATGTCATAAGGTCAATATTAGGTCAAAATAGGCAAAAAAGAAACAGCTTTCTCTAGAAACTCTTCAGTCAATCATTGTTTTGAGGAATGAAGGCTATACAATGCTTGAAATTTTCAACAAACTGAAGATTCCTTACAAAGGTGTACACTACAGTCTTCAAAGACAGAGGACAACTGGCTCTAACAAGGACAGAAAGAGATGTGGAAGATGTACAACTAAACAAGAGGATAAGTACATCAGAGTCTCTAGTTTGAGAAATAGATGCCTCACATGTCCTCAGCTGACAGCTTCATTGAATTCTACCAGCTCAACACCAGTTTCATGTACAACAATAAAGAGAAGACTCAGGGGTGCAGGCCTTATGGGAAGAATTGCAAAGAAAAAGCCACTTTTGAAACAGAAAAACTAAAAGAAAAGGTTACAGTGGGCAAAGAAACAAAGACATTGGACAACAGATAATTGGAAAAGAATGTTATGGATCTTAACCCCATTGAGCTTTTTTGGGATCAGCTAGACTGCAAGGTGCATGAGAAGTGCCCGACAAGACAGCCACATCTATGGCAAGTGCTACAGGAAGCGTGGGGTGAAATGTCACCTGAGTATCTGGACAAACTGACAGCTAGAATGCCAAGGATCTGCAAAGCTTTCATTGCTGCACATGGAGGATTTTTTGTAGTTTAAGAAGCTCTGAACATTTTATTCAAATTGTAATAGTAATTTTTCACGTTATTAATGTCCTGACAATACATTGTGATCAGTCGAATGCCACTTTGGTGAATAAAATAAAATGTATTTTCATAAGAGCAAAATCTGTAAATTATTCCAAACTTTTGTCTGCAAGGTATATATATATATATATATATATATATATATATATATATATGAATATGAATCCACACAGTGCATTCAGAAAGTATTTAGACCCCTTCATTCTTTTTTTCACATTTTGTTATGTTGCAGCCTTATGCTAAAATGCTTTAAATAATTTTTTTCCCACATCAGTCTACACTCTGTATCCCATAATGACAAAGCAAAAACCAGATTTTGCAAATTTATTAAATTTATTAAAAAGAAAAAACTAAAATATCACATTGACACAAGAATTCAGACCCTTAACTCAGTACTTAGTTGAAGCACCTTTGACATCGATTAAAGCCTCAAGACTTTTTGGGTATGATACGACAAGCTTTGCACACCTGGATTTGGAGATTTTCTGCCATTCTTCTCTACAGATCCTCTCAAGCTCTGTCAGGTTGGATGGGGACTGTTGGTGGACAGCCATTTTGAGGTCTCTCCAGAGATGTTCGATTGGGTTCAAATTTGGAGATTTTCTGCCATTCTTCTCTGCAGATCCTCTCAAGCTCTGTCAGGTTTGATGGGGACTGTTGGTGGACAGCCATTTTGAGGTCTCTCCAGAGATGTTCGATTGGGCTCAAGTCCGGTCTCTGGCTGGGCCACTCAAGGACATTCTTGGAGTTGTCCCTAAGCCAATCTTGCGTTGTCTTGGCTGTGTGCTTAGGGTCACTGTGCTGTTGGAAGGTGAACCTTCGGCCCAATCTGAGGTCCTGAGCGCTCTGGATCAGGTTTTCATTAAGGATATCTCTGTATTTTACTGCGTTCAGCTTTCCTTCAACCCTGACCAGTCCCCAAGTCCCTGCCGCTGAAAAACACCCCCACAGCATGATGATACTGCCACCATGCTTCACCGTTGGGATGGTATTGTGCAGGTGATGAGTGGTGCCTGGTTTCCTCCAGACATGACACTTGAAATTGAGGTCAAACAGTTCAATCTCCGTTTAATCAGACCAGAGAATCTTGTTTCTCACAGTCTGAGAGTCCTTTCGGTGCTTTATTGTTACATCTTGATGTAATCCTTCCTCGTGATCACATAGCGTGTTTTCATGAGCTGAATGGGAGGCTAAACAAAAAGTTAAAATGAGACGAGACTGCAGTATACCCAACAGACTCGTGCAGCATGTGCAAGCCATTCGCGCATCACAAGCCGGTGTTCTGACAATCTGTGCTATCTGCTCAGGATGTGCTACTACCAGCAGTAAAAACAGTGATATGTAAAGTTAAAACATGGGTAGTACATGTCGGGAGGCACGGGAGAAGCTGTCAGTATGTACTACAACAGCAATGTGTTAAAAACCTAGGTAGCACATCTTGTCAGGCAGATAATACCAGCAGCGCTTCACTTTCGGTTAATCGCGCAAGTAAACGTGCCCGTTTTGCTTCAGTCAGGCTGCGTGGATGACAGCCTACATTCCATGTTTCATTTGTTTCTTTTTGCTATCAGAATAACATGTGATGTAATAAGGAAAACACCACTATTAATCCTTGATATTTCCAAGCCAGCATACAGGTACACCCTCCATAAACCATGGACACACTCAAAATTACATTAAACAATTAAAAGAGAAAACATAGGGGGCATGGGTACCTCAGTGGTAAAATACGCTGGCTACCACCCCTGGAGTTCGCTAGTTCGCTAGTTCGAATCCCAGGGCGTGCTGAGTGACTCCAGCCAGGTCTCCTAAGCAACCAAATTGGCCTGGTTGCTAGGGAGGGTAGAGTCACATGGTGTAACCTCCTCGTGGTCGCTATAATGTGGTTTGTTCTCGGTGGGGCGCATGGTGAATTGAGCGTGATTGCCGCGGTGGATGGCATGAAGCCTCCACACGAGCTATGTCTCCGTGGCAACGCGCTCAACAAGCCACGTGATAAGATGCGCGGGTTGACTGTCTCAGACGCGGAGGCAACTGGGATTCGTCCTCCGCCACCTGGACTGAGGCGAATCACTATGCGACCACGAGGACTTAGAGCGCATTGGGAATTGGGCATTCCAAATTGGGAGAAAAAGGGGAAAAATCCCCCCCAAAAAAAAAAAAAAAAACCCACAACCCAAAAATCTGAGTCTATTCAAAATATAAATTAAATCTGGGACTAAAGTTTTAGGATTTTGCAGGTGCGATTCACCGAAAAGGGCTAAATAGTTGATCGGCTTGTGATGTGCGAATGTCTTGCACGTGCAGCGTGAGTCTCATCACACTTTAATAGTGTTTAGCCACCCATTGAGCTGATGAAAACACGCTGCCATTGACCAGGAAAATAAAAAATGGCACTCCATGTCAAAAAGGTTGCCGACCCCTGGAGTAGAGGCTTCCGTCTGGCCACTCTGCCATAAAGCCCAGATCGGTGGAGTGTTGCAGTGATGGCTGTCCTTCTGCAAGTTTCTTCCATCTCCACACATGATCTCTGGAGCTCAACCAGGGTGACCATCGGGTTCTTGGTCACCTCTCTTACCAAGGCCCTTCTCCCCCGATTGCTCAGGGGACTCTAGGAAGAGTCCTGGTTGTTCCAAACTTCTTCCATTTAAGAATTATGGAGGCCACTGTGCTCTTGTGAACCTTCCCCAGATCTGTGCCTCGACACAATCCTGTCTCTGAGCTCTGCAGGCAGTCCCTTTGACCTCATGGCTTGGTTTTTGCTCTGATATGCATTTTCAACTGTGAGACCTCATATAGACAGGTGTGTGCTTTTCCAAATAATTTACAATCAACTGAATTTGCCACAGGTGGACTCCAATCAAAGTGTAGAAACATCTCAAAGATGATCCAGAGAAATGGGATGTACCTGAGCTAAATTTCAAGTGTCATAGCACAGGGTCTGAATACTTATGTCAATGTGATATTTCAGTTTTTCTTTTTTATAAATTTGCAAAGTTATCAAAAATCTGGTTTTTGCTTTGTCATTATGGGGTATGGAGTGTAGCTCAATGTAAAAAAAAATAATAATAATAATTTAAAGCATTTTAGCATAAGACTGCAACATAAAATGTGAAAAAAAAATTAAGGGGTCTGTATACTCTCTGAATGCACTGAATGCAATATATATAAGCTTCTGTCTCTTTATGTAGTCTCAGACTGACACAATGTTCAGTGGGGGGCTTTGTGGGGGCCATGACATCTGTTGCAGGGCTCCCTGTTCTTCTATTCTAATCTTTTCTATTTGCAAAAGTAATGTTTGGGAGTCTAACGTTTATATTTCCTATTGACACACTAAAGCTGAAGATATAAATAACCATCTTAAGACAAATGCTTTTGTGAAACATCTTATGTGCCTAAGACTTTTTTGGTCTTTTGGTCTTTATTAAAGTTAATTATTTAGTTAAATGCTATGTTTTTGACTCACTCATATAATTTGCAATGCTTTCTAGTTTTTCTAATTGTAGTTTGAGTAAATTTAGATTTTTAAGTAATGGTGTCAACCTAATTGTGATATGTTTTAAATCATTCTACGTAATGTGTAGCTTTGTCAAGCTATTGTTTCAAAGTAGCTTTCCCATGCACTGTGAGTGACAGTACATATTTGGCCTCAAAGACTCAATGACTTTATGATTACACTGCTATCTGTAGCATCACTGTCTATGAGATGGAACAAACCAGATGTTAATGTTTATGGCTAAAACAGGCTGTCTGAGCACTACAGCATGCTTCCAATGAGGAAGTACTGCAGCCTGCCGCCTCCAGGGGGCATCACATGGTCATGTGATGCCATGGTGCAGCTAACAGCGAGTACAGTACCTGCCTTTCTGATTTGCTGAGCAGTGCTAGAGATGCAGGCAATAGCTGTGGATGAAGACACAGGGGTCTGGTTGGACATCAAACATGATTCGGAATCACCTCAAACTTTCTTTGAGTGATAGGACTACAAAAACCAGCATGAAAAACTGCATAGTTCACAATGAGATAATATCTGTTTACATTCATGACAGGGTCAGAATCCAGCAGAGAACAACACAGTGACAGCAACAACATAGGACAAACATTAAAACACTGGACATGTAATGAGTTGGAAAAGAAGATCTTACCCTCTGTCTCTCCTCGCTTCTAGGTGAATGTTTACAGCTTGGATGCCAAACTGTTGATCCTGCATATGCAATGAAACAGATGATAAAGTAAATCATTCAAGCCAACCAAGGTAAGATGCCACTTTTAAGGTGAAGTAAGGTAAATTGGAACACTTTTTGGCAAATCATATTGAGCAGAATTAAAATGTCTATGCATGTAAATCAAATTTCCAGAATTGCTTTTTTGACAAGTCAGGTCTGTTCAGTCTAATTCTCTCTTCAATGTTAAAATTATGTAAGAAAAAAAAAGCTTTTATGGGGTTGGTCACTGAAAAATAAAAATCCCTGGAGTCTTGTGGATTACTTTTATGCTGCCTTTATGTTCTTTTTGGAGCTTCAAAGTTCTGACCACCATTAACTTGTCTATTGCACTGAATGGACAAACAGAGCTTAGATATTCTTTTAAAAATATCCGTTTATGTTCAGCAAAAGAAAGAAAGTCATACACATCTGGGATGGCATGAGGGTGAGTAAATGATGAGAGAATTTTTATTTTTAGGTTAACTGTCCCTTTAAGTACAAAGCCTTTTTCTGTAAATTACAGTAATTCGGTTATTCTGCAAATGAATTTTCTTATAGTGTCCATCAAGATTTAATTCATGATATGTTACTTTTAGTAGTTCAAATGCATGTTTTTCTTCCATTCAGCCCCTGTAGAAGGAATTTATCTATCCATTGTTTGTTTGATTGTTTGTTTTTAATGCCCTGCCAGATTCTATGGCTTTTTATTCTGGGTGAAAATATAATAATAGTTAAATCATCTAAAAAAATAAATAAAAACAATTTATAAAAAAAACTCTAAAAAGGATTCTGGACTGATTTTTATCTATCTGTCATAGCAAAGCAAATTCTGACCAATACCAGGTACCTGTTGTTGCAAAAGTTGGCTATTTGCTATTAAATCTTAAAGAGAATGCAACTGCTAAATTATCTGGCTCGTTTTACTGAATTTACCCTACTATATAAAACTCTGATAATGCTAGTTGGACCAGGCCTGTAATTAAAAAAAAAAAAAAAATTAAAGAAAAAAGGTTGGGTTAAAATTGTTTGTATATTTAATTTTAGCAAAATTACACAAGTTTTATGCACCCTCCTAGAAAATTTGTATAATTTTCTGCTTAATGTACATGTTGTGTATGCTCTCAGTCTTACCTTGTAGGTACATTTCCTCTCCTTCAGTAAACATACAATTACACCTGCTACAGCGAGCACAGCTTGGGTGGTAGTGCTTGTCTCCTGCCTGTAGAATACACAAACACCTTTGTGCATACACTTGTATAAAGTCAGCTGAACAGATAAACATTTGCATGCCACAACCATTTAATGGGTTATTTTAAAAATTGATGGTTCAATGTTTTGCATGTATATCATGTAAGACGACACATATTTTATTCAAATGACCATAACGACTGAGCTTATCAAATATAATACAGAAATGTTCTGTTCATACAGTCTCTTCAGAGAGAAGAAATCATCAGACAACTCCAGAGAGCTACTCTGAATTTATATCAGTCCCACAACATTCTCTGGTGTTTGTCCGCAAGCAGAAAAGTCTCAATGATGTCACTTCCTCACTCCAAAGGCACTAACTAACTAGACTGAATGAGCATAACATAGTATCATGGTTCAGGGTATCATGTCACATTAAAAACTTATATGAAAAAATTTCACTAAACCACCCTTTGGAAATGTATACACAGTTTATAATGAAAAAAACGCTCTGTCACATACATACGCACTGTCCTCAATCTGCATATACAATTTTTCAGTCTTTAGAGATACTGTACTTACTGAACCTCAGGCCTTGTGTAGTATCCCGTGACCTTAATCTACACAAAGTTCCTAGAGTCCATTATACTCCAGAGCAGCTATACACAAACACATCCTATCATAACAAACAGGAAAGTCTTAAGGTGTCAAAAGAAAGAGCAACTCTCTCTCGTACAGCCAATCAGGTTCAATTAGCTGGATGAAACTTCCTGTATTGCGTCCTGTTGCAATACTGCTGCGGGTCTGTTGTGAAACTCTTGTTATCTGTAAGCGCTGTTGTGTTTTTGTCCTCTGTCACAATCAGTGACCCCACTTCCACCTTGTATTAAGATGCATTTTTGGTGATCAAATCACATGTGGATAGCGCTAAATAAAGGTCTAAACCAGGTCTAAAACATTTTGTGATCGGATCACAAAAACCACATACGAATGTGGTCAAAAACGCATGTGACCACATCGCATTTGACGTGCAAATGCTAATCCGTCCTGTTTGCGTCCCGTCAACAGCAAAGTGCCACCCCTAACCTGTCGATCAACTGCTGCGCTAAAACAAGAGTTTAAACATTGCCGGTTACGAGCGGCTTTAAAAGGAAATAACCGTCCGATCGGAAAATATGAAAAATCATATACAAACATGAGAAGTTCAAGATGATCTTCAGTGTGTCTGATATCAACATGTAAGGACACAGATGAGAAGCACGAACATCTGAAGCTCAGGTTAACACAGGTAATTCACTAAAATAATGGATAATTCAGCTCAAAATGTTGCGTTTGTGCTTAGATTAAATTTCAGTTGCATCTGGGAGAAACAGCGTGCCATTTTTTGCGCTTTCTTTGTCTTTACTGATTTTGTTGCACTTTAATGTCGTGCAGTAACACACTGATATAGTGGTTGGAGTACTGTCATCATGAAACAGAGACCCTCCCCTTGAAATCCGAACACAAGTGATCACAGGAGACGCATTTAAGTGACCAGGTGTGAACAGCGATGTCTCATCTGACTACATGTGATTGGATCACCCGAGATGCTACTTAATACAAGGTGTAAACGGGGTCAGTGTCTTTGGTTTGGGACATAGCTTCATAATAAAGTAGGGTGTGCTTGTCAAGTAATAAATACCTAAAACAGTGGCTCTCAGTTGGTGGGTCACAACCCAAAAATGGGTTGCGGGACAGCAGGTAAAACAATGCTAAATGCAAATTACATAATCGTGCAAAGTTAGGATCGCAAACGATATGGGTTTATAAAAGGAATGAGAAAATGCTTCCCATATATTTCGTTGTAGACATCAATGGATGTGCATCCAATCAAATTCAAAAATATTTTGGTGCAAATTCATCTGCTGCTTGGTAGAAGCTAGCCAAATTAGGCAGAGGCCAACATGGACAGGTTGTGTGACTTGTCCTCATTCTCAAAAATCACTAATAAAACGATGCAATATGAATTTAAATTGTTGTACAATTTAAGCAATTTTGGTAGTGTGATGGGTCACAGCTTGATACAATTTTCACAATTTTCCTTCCTCTGTTGACACATTTCCTATTAAAACAGGAAGTCAGATATATCAAATGGCTTGTCTTTCTTTTACAAATAGCCAAAAGCCTTTAGTTTATGTCTCAAAAACGTATTTCCTTTTGTTTATATATATATAATTCATAATTCAGCTCAAAATGTTGCATTTGTGCTTAGATTAAATTTCAGCTGCAGCGCGCCATTTTTTTTTCACTTCCTTTGTCTTTTCTGACTTTGTTGCGCTTTAATGTCATGCAGTAACACACTGAAATAGTGGCTGACGTACTGTATGTCATCCTGAAACAGAGACCCTCCCCTTGAAATCTGAACACAAGCGATCACAGGAGATGTATTTAAGTGACCAGGTGTGAACAGCGATGTGTCTCACCTGACTACATGTGATTGGATCACCTGAGATGCAACTTAATACAAGTCAGTTGTTTTGGAATTTAAATCAGTGTCTTTGGTTTGGGATATAGCTTCATAATAAAGTAGGGTGTGCTAGTCAAGTAATTAATATCTAAAACAGTGGTTCTCAATTGGTGGGTCACAACCCAAAAATGGGTTGCGGGACAGCAGGTAATACAATGCTAAATGCAAATAATAACATAATTGTGCATAGTTAGGATCACAAACGATATGGGTTTATAAAAGGAATGAGAAAATGCTACACATATCTTTTGTTGTAGACATCAAAGGATGTGCATCCAATCAAATTTGTCATTATTTTGGTGCAAATTCATCTGCCGCTTGGTAGAAGCTAGCCAAATCAGGCAGAGGCCAAAAACATTCTGTTCTGTCTTTCTTCTGCTCTAACTTCTGTACTTTTGGTGGCTTTTGTATGACAAATTGCTTTTGTTCCTAATTAAGTTAGTCACTTCAGATAAAAGCATCTGCTAAATGTAAATGTGTCCCACCAGCCCAGAACCTTTAAACTGGGCATCCGTTGCATCAGTGTGTCTGTGTTTGTTCTATACCTCCAGTAATTTCCCAGTGATGAATTGCTGACACGCCTCACACTGCACACCAAACAGGAGCTGATAATCCTTCTCACAGTAGGGGGCGCCATCTCTGTGCACACATCCATAACAAGTGAATAAATGGGTGCATACAAATTGCAGAGAAAGAAGGGATATTGGATAGTAATGAACAATGTTTTTGATTTAAATGCTTCAATTTTTCTAACCAAAATCGTGCCATTTTGTCATTAACCAAATATCTATTTGATTGTGATAGCATAATAGTAAAGTTAATGTCGATGCAATTTGTGTACAAGGTAAAAGAATGTAGAAAAGTTCAAAAGCACAAGTACATGGCTCTGTCTACATAGGCGGCTGTCTTCTAAGGAAGCACCCTAGACGTCAAGGAACCTATTAAGTAAGTGGTTTAGGATGCTCTGCATAGAATGCAGCTACATTCATTATACTGTACATATAGCACTTTGTATGCATACATAGATACAACAGTGTTCCTCATGCAAATTTCACAGTAGACTTTACCAGAGACAGTTCAGCAGAGACGAACCACTGGTATTAAAATTAATTGGGGAAATGGAACGGCCAACGGATGTAGAAAAGGAAGTCCCACCTTACAGGTAAAAGAGCCAATCACCTTTTAGATATAAACATCGCATTAGCTGAACCAGCCTGAAAGCTTTTTTAGCATGATCTGAGCTAAAGAAGCTAAATTTGTGATACAGTTGTCAGATTTTTCTGCTGATTTGAAATACAGTATGTTCTTTGATCGTAATCTTGACCAACCATTTTGAAGATTTTGGTCTTTCCCCATTCGAGTCTATAGGAGCTGTACTTTTATGCTGCTTGTTTACATAGAAAGTAGCTGGCTGGCCTGCCCTGGGAGCATTCTAAAGATGGCCACCGAGTGGACTGACTTGCCTTGAAAGGGACTTTGACTTGACTCAGTTGATTTCAATGGTCATGTTGCTAAGCTAACAACAGAATAAAAAAAGCATAAAAAATAGGCTCTCTCTCTCTCACTGCGTGTGTGTTTGTGTGTGTCTCTTACTTGCTGATGTATTCTCCAGTCAGGACTTTGGCACAGGATTTACATTTAAAACAGCCCAAATGCCACTGACTCTCTAGAGCCAACAGAGCCTGACCATTCTTAATACCTCTGCCACAGCCCGCACAACCTGAAACAAACACACAATGTAAAACTGATTTGTCACTCTGAATTACTCACTTGATTCCTTTATTATAAAAACCATCTTGACATGCAGCACAAAACACAGAAATGAAAGTTTCACATCACAACACTAAGTGGCACCCGTGTTTCTCAAAGCCGTTGTCTGTGTCATTTGTAGAAAATTACGCAATCCATTTCTTAGATAAAGCATGAATAAACGTATTAGTGTAATTTAAAGTCAAAATGAAATTATAATTAATTGACAATGGACTTTTTCCCTATTTACTTTTTTCAGTGCATGTTATATCAAATAACAAATAAAAAACATTTTTGTCTTTGTAAACTTTGTAATAACTTGTTCCACCTCTGAATTGACTTTCAGCTGATGTCTCAAATCCCTCTTACTTTTAACTATACAATCAACTCCTGATGTTTAAAATCTGGTCCTGCCTTACATTTTTCCAATTGAAATTCCAGTTTCATTTCATTATGACTTTAAAAGAAAGAAAAAACCATTCACATTCAATTTCACATTATAATCTGTAGGGTGAATTAAGATTGTACAAGTCTTTACAATCTTTTTTGGCTTAACTAGACAACCTTTAAGGGATAGTTCACCTAAAACTGAAAATTCTCTCATCATTTACTCAGCCTCAGGTGTGTATGGCTCTTTCTTCAGCAGAACACATTTGAAGAAAAATAGAAAAATGTCTCAGCTCAGTAGGTCCTTAAAATGCAAGTGGATGGTGATCAGACCTTTGAAGCTCCGAAAATCACAGACAGTCAGCATAAACGTCATCCATACGACTCCAGCGGTTAAGTTAATGCCTTCTAAAGCGATACGATCGCTTTTGGTGTGAAAAAAAAAAATATTTAATTACTTTTTAACTATAAACCATCGCTGCTGGTCAGCAGCAGTATAGGCATTCATACACATTGCGCTGGCATGTTACGGACGTAATCTCACGTTTTTCTCTCGGGTGAGACATCCAGGATAAGCACACAAAAGCACCAGTGTGAGTAAACAAACAGATACAAATACAGGTCTAAACCAAAACCAACAAAGCTTCTGTACAACGTTCCTCCAATTTGGTTGTAAACAGCGCTGCTCTTTCGGATGTGTCGACGTGTGTCAGTTCTCGCGTGAACATGCCAACGCGATTAAGTCACACGTGCATACCGCTGTTGACCAGAAGCAATGATTTATAGTTAAAAAGTCCTTAAATATTGATCTTTTTCACACCAAAAGCAATCGTATCACTTTAGAAGACATTTATTTAACCGCTGGAGTCGTATGGATGACATTTATGCTGACTGTCTGTGATTTTTGGAGCTCCAAAAGTCGGATCACCATTCACTTGCATTTTAAGGACCTACTGAGCTATTGCGTTTCTGTTTTTCTTCAAATGTGTTCTGCTCAAGAAAGAAAGTCATATACATCTGGGATTGCATAAGGGTGAGTAAATGATGAGAGAATTTTCATTTTTGGGTGAACTAACCCTTTAAAGGCTTAAGGGGAAATAAATATAAATGATTTATCATAGGTCGATCAAGGCCATGTAGCCCCCAATATACAGAAACATGGAACGTGGCCAAGAGAAATGGATGGTCTGAATAATTTAATGTTTCATGCCAGTGGCCTAAAACATCTCTAAGTAGCTCTACAAGATTTTATACAATCATCTTTACTTCCCAACATGAATTTGTACAGTTGTCTGGATGCAATCTCTCTCTACCAAGTACTTCACAGATAAGAAAAACATCCAGTGATTGTTATTTATTTGTGACACTATGTAGTGTAAATGCATTAAATATATGTTGGCAGAACAGAAAAATACGTAACAATTAGAAGTATGGTCTCTTCAGTGGGTTGTACTTTTGTCTAAATTTGTATTGATCCTTCCGCTGACAAAACACTGAAAAAAAAAGTCCCCAAAAAACTGCAGAAAACTCAAAGTAGGACCTTAATATGGCTTTATGCAGTGCATGCCATATAAGAGACTGTAAGTATATCCCTCAAAGCCTCGACATTTTCATCAAAAATTAAATAGATGCTATACTCTGAATAAGGTCAATGCAAAAAATAATAATAATAATAATGGTCGTAGAATTATGCTTCATTTTCTTCAAGCAAATTATTTCCTCTTTTTGGGGAGCTGAAATGTGACTGACATGGTCTTGACAGGCTTCATGATGTATGTTTCTGTGTTAGTGTTTTGCACTCACTGCTGGGTCCTGTGACATCTTTGGTGGGTCCAGGAGTCACTGGCTCAGCACAGTATTGACACAGACAGTCTTTACCATTGAACGTCACTCTGTCTCCTGCAGGAAATGGCCTCCTGTAGGTCATTTAAAAAAAAAAAACAACCCACTTTAAAATCCTCCTAGACTCACCATAAACCACAGTGTCATTAACTGTGCAATGGCCAGTCTGTGCTGGTCTGAGAGTGTCTCTTACTTGCAGATTGTGCACACAAAGCATGCTGGATGGTAGGTCTTTCCAAGTGCGCTCACCACCTCTCCCTCCACAAACTCTCCGCAGATGTTACAGCGGGTGCCATGGATCCGCTGGTAGTCCACAGTGCACAGGTATTCTCCATTCTTCATGAAGAATCCACCCTGAGCCAGATCACAGCCACATACTAAACACACACACACACACACAAACATGTCAATACTTGTTCTCTAAGGTAGATCATAAGTCTTGACATAGGAGTGGGTGATTTGACCATATTCTGATATCACAGTGTGAGTAATTTTATATCAAGGTAATGGTACAGTATATGTGGTAATTTTTTGTTTTAATAAAATGGTTTATATATTAAATAATAACCATGTGGTCATATGATAATAACTATGTGATGTTACATACTCTATAGATGAAAGGTACTTCATCTCATTTCTGTTTTTATTTGGAACTTGAAGGAGACAAACCAAAACACAAGAATATTCAGAACAAATGAATGAGTCTTGCACTTGCATTAAAAACAAAAGACTCAAAACAGTAAAAACGGACTCTCTGATGGGATGAGCCACATTCACAGTCACAAGATAGTTGATATACAAACACCTGTGAGGCTGTGACTGCACTGCACAACAACTAAAGGCAGCTAAACTCTGCTTTGTGTTATGTAAATTAAAGGGATAGTTTACCCAAAAAATAAAATTCTCTCATCATTTACTCACCCTCATGTAATCACAGATGTGTATGACTTTCTTCAGAAGAACACAAACAAAGATTTTTAGAAGAATACTGTATCTCAGCTCTATAGGTCAGTACAATGGAAATGAATGGTGATCAGACTTTTGTTGGTCCAAAAATCACATAAAGGAAACTTAAAATAGTCCATATGACTTCAGTGTTTAAATCTTCAGTAGTGATTTGATTGGTGTGGGTGAGAAACAGAACAATATTAAAGTCATTTTTTTACTGTAAATCTATAAATACTGAATACTTTCAGATGTGAAAGTGAAAGTGGAGATTTAGAGTAAACAATTACTTAAATTTGTATCTGTTTCTCACCCACACCTTTTATATTGCTTCTGAAGATATGGATTTAAACACTGGAGTCATATGGATTACTTTAATGTTTCCTTTTTGGACCTTAAGGATTATGGTCACCATTCACTTACAGTTGCATGCACTTGCATGGACCCACAGAGCTGAGATATTTTTCTAAAAATCTTTGTTTGTGTTCTTCTGAAGAAAGAAAGTCATACACATCTGGGATGGCATGAGGGTGAGTAAATGATGAGAGATTTTTCATTTTTGGGTGAACTATCCCTTTAATAACTTCTTCCTCATCTTGATTTTTTTTTGTGACATGTCCTTCCCTGTATTTTCACATCACTCCATGTTTCTTCAACATCTCTCACATGTAAATGATGTAAAGCTGTCCTGCCCACTGATATTTGCACAAATATCTACAGTAGCATAAATGGTATAGCAAAATCTCAATCAGTTGACACATTTCTACAGCTACATAATATACGTGATCAACTATTGTTTTAAATCGAACATACCATTTCTAACAATAGTTTAAACAGGATACAAATTACAATGGCTCAACAATTATGAACAGCTAATGGCTATAATGGTTTCATTGTCACGTTGCTGTTCTTGTAACAGGATAATGCAACATCGTTGATGCACTAGGAATAGAAACTCTTAAAAATAAACCTCTGTAGAGGACAATGACCACAGCATGATCTTGAGAAAACATAATGGACAGAAACCTTGACATATCTAATCTGAGCTCTCTGAAACAACAGCCAGTGTGAAACACATTTAGAGCTCATTGTGTTTCATTTTAAGCTTTTTACAGTTACTCGAGTCATGTTAGAACATTTGTCTGGATGTTTAAAACCCCAAAATGGGTTGTAGGTCTGTTCTGAGAAACAATGCTATATGCAAATAAATAATAACATGAATAGGGGTTATCAGCTGATGGTTCGTAATGTTATTTGCAGTGGAAACCCTTTGAATGTAATTTTTTCTTCTTCTTTTTTTTCAGCAGGGTTCTACCGAAATTAGGCAGATGCCAACAGGGACAGATTGTGACATGCCCTCATCCTTAAAAATGATGAACAAAACAAGGAAAAAGAAAATAAAAACCAGATTACATTACCGTAAACAGGTTCACTTGCAAGAAGGATAAACATGATTTGATTTGTTATTATGCAGTTACATACTGGCTGTATTTTACTTATTTAATCATTCTTTTTTAATTACTATTAATATTATTTAATTTATTAAGATTACTACATTTGATCAGAGTTTAATTTAAGGACATTTTTGTTTACCTTAAAAACATAGCCTATTTGTAAGATTTACGCTGTTCAATTTCATAACAAAATTCAAAAGTAACTGTAATTTTTAACTAAATTTAGTTTTTTTTATTATTTTGTTAAAGATTACTCATCAATTAAATTTGATGGAATTTTGTTATGAATTTGAAATGCGTAAATCTTAAAACGTTTTTTTGACTATTTTTGCACAGAAAACTATTTTGGTGCTTTTTTGGTACAATTTTGGTACACGAGTTGTGAATCACTGGTATAAAACACATACGCACAAACAATACTGATAGGTAACCCCCTTTCACAGCTTTCTGCACCTCACTGTGGTTGCCCGTTGGACGAACCCTGGTCGTGACTCATGCAGTATGTGAGATTTAGAGAGAGAGAGAGAGTGGCACTATAATAGATGTGTAGAGTGTGTACATATGCAGGCAGCTCTGCAGTGCTGTTATGTAACTCCACATAGCTTCTCTCAGCCACATTTCAATGAGATCTACTCCGATAAAATGAGTTTATGCACTGGGGAACTCCTACAGAGGCCATTTGCGGACAATGAGTGTGTTTACATGCACAAAAGTACACTGATAACCATCATCAATCAGGCCATTCTAAAAATCCAACAACAGAAGAAACGTGTTTACATGACATTTAAGATTATCAGGTTTTTCTCTGGTTTTGACATCGAAATGTAAACAGACATGCACACAACATATGCGCACATTGAAGAAGCTTCCAGAATGCCGGTACACTGAAAAAAATTTATATTTTGAGGTAAGGTATAGATAGCAGAAAAGATGAAGTACTTTCTACATTGAATACATTTGTAGAAGCGTGAACTTGAAAATATTAAGTAAATTCTCAATTTCTACTCAATTCAAACATGAAAAAATTATATTTTAGCTTATAAGTAAATATTATTTATGATTGTTTGTTATCTTTACAATGCATCATCATGCACCAATTCTAAAGTAGAAAACCTTGTCATATTTATTTGCTAATTTCAGTAAATTTCACAGGTAAATTAAATAAGTATATTTCCGAAGCTGGTGTTACCAGCATGCACCAGGCACATTGAATAACTAATGAGCTTGCATGGGATTACATTTTACATTTTATTGTTTATTTTATCATTATGCTTAGGAACTTCTTGTTTTGTCAAGTCTGAAGTAAATTTTGTATTAAAAATTACCCGTTCATGATCAGAAAAATGATCTGTTGATTGTTACCGTCATCATGTTTTGTGCACCAAGTGTTGAGGTACAAAATCGTGTACAACTCTGGATCTTGTTTCTATTGCTGTTTAAGCAAGGTGATGTTGTCTAATAAACTACACAGCATGCATTAAGCTTCTCTGTGGAAGGCTTCCATGAGTTATATGGTACATGACTACGTACATTAAAAACGCATTGAAATTCTAGTAAATTTCTAAAAGCATGGCTTAATTCAGTGCTAAACTATTTAAGTAAAATGCAAAAAACAAAGAGTAAAATTTACTCGAAACAGAGTATTGCAAGTTAAACTTTACTTGAGAATTTCTAATAAAAGCCACCAAGAATTGTGTGTAGCCTTTACTTGAAAATCTAGTCTGATAAATTTACAAGCAATTTCTACAACGAAAATTGTTTATTTTTTAATTGTTAATTTTTTTTAAGTTAACCCCACTCCAATTTTTATATTTATTTTTTTCGGTGTAACAGTGTTTGCATGCAAAGCTAAACTAGCAGGTTAGAGCTGTTCAGGTTGCAGTCTAAAAACATAATTTTAAACACATTTGTCAAAAGTAGTATTCATCTTTTTTACAGGTTAAACTTTTTTACATGGAAAAAGTTACTTAGTGCACATTTAACACACCTTTAACATGTAAAATGTTTGCAAAACATCTTGCAGATTGCAAAGAGAGACACATGTGCTGTTAATATGTACTGTATGTAGCACACAATTTAAAAATATGGTTAACACTTCACAATAAGAGTGAGTAAAACTCAACACTTATTAATCTTGGTTAATGTTAATTTCATCATATACTAAAACATCTTTAAAATGAAAAGCTGTATATGTTAACATTAGTTAATGCATTTCGAACTAACAAGAAGAAAAGTCAAGATTAATAAATGCTGTTAAAATATATTGTTCATAGTTAGTTCATGATAACTAATGCATTAGCTAATAGAACCTTATTGTAAAGTGTTACCAAAATATGTAGCTAGCCCAATATCATGAAGTTTATCAATAAACACATCAATCTCATAGGAATGAACAATAGTTCATAGAGTACCTATGAAAGAGAACACACCAATTCCACAACAATAACCATCATGACATGCACTTGACAGTTTCTTTTTTGAAAATGTAAAATATAGCACTGAATAATTTGATCTGATGCATAAATGAATAAATAATCAACTTGGTAATAACATCCTCTGACACATTTCTTACAAAAAGACTTTCATCTCTGAACGAGTCAGACACAAAAGAATTCATTAGCTCTAAATTGGCCACATTCACTTCCATCGTCCATTCTCACTGTAACCTAAATTTTTGGGACGAGTCGAAATTATTTTTTGTGGAAATCAACATTATGCCATAAATGCTGTCAGCTGAGCTTTACTTGCATTGAACCCGGAATATTCCTTTAACCAGTTTAAGAATTATCAAAATTAACTAAATATATATAAAAAAAATGAAATAAAAAAAATGTTGACTATCCATGACATAACATAATGATCTATTTGGCTGTGTGTTACTCTCGAACAATTATGGTGATTATTATTACACAGACTTACAGTAAGAATGACATAATCCTTGAAGGTGGCCAACACAAAGTGGATTATTCTCAAAGCGCTTTACAGTGATGTTCCTCACACACTCTGGTTAACTGCTCAGAGCACTACAGGTCATGTTCAAATTCAGTTGTAACATTTGTGCAGCATATTTTCAAATAACATTCATTGTCAGCTTGTGTATTTGCAATTCATAAGCTCTGCTCCAAAATCTAGTGAGCTGCCAACCTAGACAGCACGTCTCCTAACGTGACAGTTAGTCCAAAAGCATTTTCTATCTACTAAGGATACCTCGTTCTCATCTAAATCTAATGCAGCATCACACGTGTCCTTCCTAGAATAAAATGTATTAACAGAAATACATTTAATTTAAAAATGTCAAAAATAATAAAAAAATTTAAAATGTTTGTGATTGTTCGGAATATGATGCACAAGTTGCATCGACTACTTTTATGATACTTTTGTGTCTTTTTTAAGCTTTAAAGTGAGGTAGACCAGAACGATTTTCATTTTGTGTTCCACAGAAGAAAGAAAGTCATACTTATGAGGTTCCAGAATTACTGAGGTTAGCATACTGCCTTAAAAGGCACCTGCTTATGTAGGCAGTAGACAGCAAGGCTGATCACTTCATTTTGTAACAGAGCCATTTACTGTTTATACCCTGTTTATAATACTGGTGAGACTTTTTTTCAGGTAAATCCCTGGCCTAACATAGAGCTGCTAAGTTCCTCTATTTCTGTCTCTCTCCCTATGTTTGAGTCTCTGTCTGTGATGTATTAATGGACCAGTGAGGTCAAAGAGAATTGCATCAACTCTGCCCTGTCTGAGGAATAAGGCACTGTTGATGTGTACACCTTTACTGCAGTCCTGACATTTTACAAATAACAGGCATTATATAAAAAGCAAACTAGTCTCATGGCATGAACATACTGTAACTACATTGTAAAAAAAAAAAAAAATCCTGTTAAATTTATGGTAACAAACTGGCAGCTGTGGTAGCCAGAATTTCACCATAAAAAATACGGTAATCACACTTCAGGCTTAATGGTATGTAATTTTGATGCCTGTATATTTTACGGTGCATTACGTTTATATTATTAAATGATATAAACTTAATACTTTAACCTTCTGAAACTGTAAAAATCTGCTTTTCACTTTATAATGTATTGTTAATCACCATATGAAAGGCACATGATAACATGAAATTCATCAATAGTGTCCTTTACAAGGGCAATGCCCAATAAACATGCAGAGACAGAGCTCAGTGTCACTCACAAATACAATTAACACCATCAGGGTAACACATGTGAAGTTAAAATAATTAAATAAACATTAACTAAACTACATCAAATATAACACAGAACAACCCAATGTAGACAACTGATATTAAAAATACGAAGAAACATAACTATTCCCATAAAATATAATGAAATGTGATGGGTCACACAGGGAATTCTGGGAACAGCTGATTATTTTTTATTGTATTTTTTTTACTGTAATTTTAACAATAATTTACCGTAAAAAGTACATGTACTCTCTTGTTAAACATAATATTAATTTTTACCATTCATTATAAGGTAAAATCATAATTTTTTTTTTACAACATTTTACTGTAAAATTTAATGTATTGTATTTTTAAATATATTAGCAATATTAGCATTTTTTACCGTATATTTTAGGTAACTACCCGTTAACCAATTAAAATTTTTTTACTGTAGCATTTTTACAGTCTTTTACCATTAAAATTACAGAAATTTTTTGCAGTGTACATTTTTGCAAACTGAGTCAGTGTTGCCAACTTATCGACGTTGTCGCTAGATTTAGCGACTTTTCAGACCTCTTTAGCGACTTTTATTCAAAAAAGCACCTAGCGATAAATCTAGTGACTTTTTGGACAAACCTTAGCTACCTTCTGTAGAAGAAAGTCGCCAGTACTGCCCCGCGAGCACGAGGTCTTGCTTTCCTGCCCGGACTCCGAGGCACACCTCTCTCTGCGTCTACTCTGTTCAGTGAGACTGACAGAGAGAGAGAGGTGAGCAAGCGAGAAGACGGAACAGCACAATCAGTTGACCGCACAGCAGCTGACATAGATGTGAATGAGCTGCATATGTGCAAACAGCATTGTCAAGGACCAATCACGAATCTGTATTGTTTGCTCCCTTTTGTTTTAAATTTAAAGACTTTAATTTGACCGTTTATTTTTATTCTTTTCATGCACTTAATCACAAGAGATTTTTAGACTGTTGTTCATTCCTGTTTCTGAACTCTCTGAATTCAGACACTTACTTAGACAATAAAATAATGAATTTTTGTAAATATGCACATAGTGGTTTGTTATGGCTGAGTGCTGTGTGAAAGAAAAGATAAGAAAGTTTCTGTCGCTTCTAACTTTCTCTCTGAGTGATTGATAGATATAGGGAATTAATAGGGTATTACAGTATGTACGGTAAGCACAGACAAGCAAACACATGTAAAGGGCGGGCACTATGCAAAATGCAAATGAGACACGATGACGTCACTAATATGCTAATTAGCGTATGACGTCATCTAGCAACATTTAGCGACTTTTCGAGCAGGCTTTAGCTACTTTCCATTGAAGCTAGTTGGCAACACTGAACTGAGTTTTATGTGCCGCATTGTACATTACAACACTAGAGGCGCAACAACAACTGTGCGTTTTATTTACTTTCACACAAATCACGAGTACAACAGCTGATTATGACTTTATAAACACTTATTTCTCGCTCTCTTTCACACTGTTATGTAATAGTGAAACTTTTATTTGAAAAATGACACATTTTAACTTATATTACAGATACCCAGCTACATTTACACACTTATTCCTTCATGATTAGCTTGAGCGGTAGCTCACCTGATAGAGTAGAAGACCTCGGAAGACCAAGGTTCGAGCCTAACCAAACACGCATGCTGACACGTGAGACCAAAGTGTAATAGAAACAACAAAAAATGAAATGGTTGCTTCGGATTATGTCATATTTGCTTTTAGGACACTATCAGGTTTAGGTATATGGTAAGGATGTTTTGTTCGCCTCTCATTTGCTTTTAGGACACTATTGGTTAGGTTTATGTTAAAGTTTTAGGTTAGAGAGGTAAGATTTACTCATTAAAACCTCCATCTTACATTCACCTTAAAAACCTTGTCTGATTATGACAGAATTTTCATTTTTAGGTAAACTATTTAACATAGCCTGCAGCTCTCTTCATCTCTTTATACTTAGCCTATTTAATACACATACTGTCTATTGTAAACTTTATTGTGTGCTTCCAGTTTCCCTGCCACAACTATTTAATATATTAATATAATATAAAAATTATATATATATATATATATATATATATATATATATATATATATATATATATTTATATATATATAAACAGCGACCTTCATCAATCTTGATTCTCGATGCTAAGCTGCTGTTTGTTTTGCAATTCAATGCTTAAAACACATCTTACTTAGGTAACTGTCCAAAAAATGTCTACGTTTCTGGACAATATAAAAGGATGAGGCTTCTTCCATTAGTTCATCTCAGATATCCAGTGCATGAATACGCCATTATATGATTGTCATTAGCCACACTTGTCAGTCAGCTACTGACCAGATCTTACATTGTAATTCTGCTGTCTCCGATTGAAGCGGTACAGCAGGACAGAGAGTGAGAGATTCTGGGTTAACTGGATCGCAGCTCAGGCATGACAGGATTTACTTCTTAACGTACTGAAGAATTCTATTATATCCGGATCCCCATCGCATGAGCCAAGTATTATCGACAAAATAGCCTGTGTAATCTTGAGTGTTTTCTTAACAGAAGATGGATTTGGTGGGCTTACAAAACATCAGGTCACAGTGTCACTTTTTTTTCTCATTATTATTATTAAAGGTATAGTAGTCACCCCCATGTAGTTCAAAAACCCTATGACTTTTTTTCTGCTATGAAAAATAAAAAAAGATGCTAGGCTGTATTTTAGTCTCAGTCACCATTCCCTTCCATTGCGACTTTACATACACTGAAAGTTAATGGTGACTGAGGCTAACATTCTGTCTCACATCTCCTTTTGTGTTCCATTTAAGAAAGAAAGCTGTATGGCTTTGGAACAACATGAGAGTGAGTGAATTATGACATAATTGTCATTTTGGGTGAACTATCACTTCAATAGACAATATTTGCTTCTTGAAACTGATTTTAAGGAGCATATATAACCTTTTGAATGCAAATTGTTTCCTAACCATATAAAACACACACAGCATGCCACCCACGTTAAATATTACAACATAATTTCAATGAAAAGAAATTAATTCTTGATATGAACAATGATGCCTGTTATTTATAAAACCATCAAATACAATTGTAGCAGTAAATAATGTACAAGATCATAACACAAATGCTCTGGCTAGAAAATATTTGATTAACCCTTTACTGTCTAACATGACGGACGGTTGATTTTGATAATCGATTCAATTCTCAAAATAAAAAGGCAAAACAAAAACTTACTGACATGCTTGAATGCCTATGAAACTACAGTTACACTACAGTATAACTTCTATTTTATTCTATAACTGAACAAAACGTTGCTTTGTGGAAGTTGTCAAAATCCAGTCTTCTAACCAGTGTCATTCAAATGGTGACCTGCTATACGTGATCTCGTCTGTCCCTATAGAGTTCATGCTATATAGACAACAAACACATGTGGATGGGGTTGATTCTAAAGACTTATTGATGTAGATTCTGAGAAACACAAGCTAAGTAAGTCAAGATGGAATTTATCTTTAACAACCTTAACAATTACACGGTCAGCCTGAATTCCAGCGGGGGAGATGAGTCATGTGAGACTCAGGGAGGAGATTTAAGTCACTTGTTGTACTGCCTTTAATTATGCTGCTTTTTTTTTTAAATCTGTGAGAATAAAGTAAATGAGAATAATGAAAATTACAACGAAACTTAAAAGTAAAACATGTGCTTAATTGTCATGACAACTAAGTCACAAAATGGTTGAATTTTTGAAAAGATTTAATTATCTTTATAATAAATAAATTCCTTATTTTTTTCTTTTGTTTTGAGGTGAAATGTGTTTTTGTGAGATTCGGTAGTTCGGTAGTCCGGTAGTTTAGTAGGTAGGTAGGTAGTTTGGTAAGTAGTTCTTTTGTTAGTTTTTTCGTTCATTTGTTTGTTCGTTGGGTAGTTTGTTCAGTAGTTTGGTAGGTAGGTAGGTAGTTCGTTCGGTAGGTAGTTTGTTTGGCAGGTAGTTCGTTTAATAGGTAAGTAGTTTGGTAGGTAGGTAGTTTGTTTGGTAGCTAATTCATCCGGTAGGTAGTTCATTCTGTAGGTAGTTTGTTCGTTAGTTAGTTCGTTCTGTAGTTTGTTCATTCGGTCTATAAACAGGTAGGTAGGTGGGAAGGTTACAACAGCTTAATTTACTCTCAGTTCAAAGGCAATAAAACAGACAGATAAGAGGGAAAGCACAGGATATATCTCTCTTTTTTTACAATCTAATAAACTATGTCTCTGAATATTCCATATATATATATATATATATATATATATATATATATATATATATATATATATATATATATATATATATATATATATATATATATATACAGGTGCATCTCAATAAATTAGAATGTCGTGGAAAAGTTCATTTATTTCAGTAATTCAACTCAAATTGTGAAACTCGTGTATTAAATAAATTCAATGCACACAGACTGAAGTAGTTTAAGTCTTTGGTTCTTTTAATTGTGATGATTTTGGCTCACATTTAACAAAAACCCACCAATTCACTATCTCAAAAAATTAGAATATGGTGACATGCCAATCAGCTAATCAACCCAAAACACCTGCAAAGGTTTCCTGAGCCTTCAAAATGGTCTCTCAGTTTGGTTCACTAGGCTACACAATCATGGGGAAGACTGCTGATCTGACAGTTGTCCAGAAGACGAACATTGACACCCTTCACAAGGAGGGTAAGCCACAAACATTCATTGCCAAAGAAGCTGGCTGTTCACAGAGTGCTGTATCCAAGCATGTTAACAGAAAGTCGAGTGGAAGGAAAAAGTGTGGAAGAAAAAGATGCACAACCAACCGAGAGAACCGCAGCCTTATGATTGTCAAGCAAAATTGATTCAAGAATTTGGGTGAACTTCACAAGGAATGGACTGAGGCTGGGGTCAAGGCATCAAGAGCCACCACACACAGACATGTCAAGGAATTTGGCTACAGTTGTCGTATTCCTTTTGTTAAGCCACTCCTGAACCACAGACAACGTCAGAGGCGTCTTACCTGGGCTAAGGAGAAGAAGAACTGGACTGTTGCCCAGTGTTCCAAAGTCCTCTTTTCAGATGAGAGCAAGTTTTGTATTTCATTTGGAAACCAAGGTCCTAGAGTCTGGAGGAAGGGTGGAGAAGCTCATAGCCCAAGTTGCTTGAAGTCCAGTGTTAAGTTTCCACAGTCTGTGATGATCTGGGGTGCAATGTCATCTGCTGGTGTTGGTCCATTGTGTTTTTTGAAAACCAAAGTCACTGCACCCATTTACCAAGAAATTTTGGAGCACTTCATGCTTCCTTCTGCTGACCAGCTTTTTAAAGATGCTGATTTCATTTTCCAGCAGGATTTGGCACCTGCCCACACTGCCAAAAGCACCAAAAGTTGGTTAAATGACCATGGTGTTGGTGTGCTTGACTGGCCAGCAAACTCACCTGACCTGAACCCCATAGAGAATCTTTGGGGTATTGTCAAGAGGAAAATGAGAAACAAGAGACCAAAAAATGCAGATGAGCTGAAGGCCACTGTCAAAGAAACCTGGGCTTCCATACCACCTCAGCAGCGCGACAAACTGATCACCTCCATGCCACGCCGAATTGAGGCAGTAATTAAAGCAAAAGGAGCCCCTACCAAGTATTGAACATACTTTCCAGAAGGCCAACAATTCACTAAAAATGTTTTTTTTTTTATTGGTCTTATGATGTATTCTAATTTTTTGAGATAGTGAATTGGTGGGTTTTTGTTATTTGTGAGCCAAAATCATCACAATTAAAAGAACCAAAGACTTAAACTACTTCAGTCTGTGTGCACTGAATTTATTTAATACACGAGTTTCACAATTTGAGTTGAATTACTGAAATAAATGAACTTTTCCACGACATTCTAATTTATTGAGATGCACCTGTATATATATATATATATATATATATATATATATATTCCATATATAGAGTATTTTATTATTCTAATTTGCAGTAGAGATGCCAGTACAGCAATAAGCATTAGGTTTCATGGCACTGCTAATGAGTCTCTTCTATATGTAACAGGAACACAAGCTCCATATGTGCATATATTCATTCACTCACCTTTGCATGTGAAGCATTTGATGTGGAAGTGTTTGGCCTGCACTCGTAACACCTCTCCCTTGCAAACCTCTCCGCATTTAGCACAGCGTATCAAAGGCTTCTCCGTCTGGTGTTGCGTTTCCTGTGTATGGGCCACTGTATAGACACAAAAAGAGGCTTATATTATATCATGGTACGTTCCAATACCCACATAAGTATGGCGTAATTATGAGATTACAGATTTGAAAGTAAAGAAGCACTGCATGTTTAACACATTATGGCCATTTTTGGCTCGTGCAAGAAAATCAAACTTGTATTTATTGAATGCAGTTCAATTAGTACAAATAACACAGCAGCATTTTGAAGTCAACATGAAATAGCATTAGCAATCCATTTTACTTCCGCAATATAACACGCTTTCAAGTGAAACGGAATATTAAACAAGAACAAAATGTGTGTAGAACAGAACTCAATTTTACCCATTGGGTATTGAATGGATCATGAAAGTGGCCTCCTATATACCAAAATGTAGTCAGGTAGTTGGAGGGGAGGGGTTGAAAAATGTCACAATGTCACATTGTAAAGAAAACAGCTGTGCTAAAAATTTTCTTTTTCAGATCCAATATTAAAAACAGCAACAGACGAGTGTGGAACTCCACATGATGGTGAATAAATAATGACAGAATTGTAATTTTTGTTTGACCTATTCCATTAAAGTGCATTTCTAGCACTAATAAAGCTGCAAATGGAGAAACTTTCTCATATCATATACACAACTTATACACAAATTCTTGTATCATATACACAACAGAGGGGCGCACACTGAGTTAATGAGGCATCTCTAAAGATACACACTCCATCACTCAGCTGTGTCTTCACTAATCCAGGAGTAAGTCCTTCTGTCCCGGAGTGTTGCATATCAAACAAAGCTAATCCCTGCTCTATTGAATCAACATCACAGGGAAGGCTGCATGCGTGTGCTTCCATGCGTATGCGTGTGTTGGATCGAACAGACCTCATGGGGCAGACACAGAACTTTCATGCCGACACCATAAATATTTATGAGCAGTCTCTTTTCCCCTGCCCCCTCTCCATGCCCCCTCCATCCTCTGTCCCAGCCTAAACAAAGCACTGGAAAGACGGAACGGAGCCATATCTCTCACTATCAGAGCTAAAATTAATTATCCTCTGAATATATTCTGTATTTGTGGAACTGTTAACTGTCATAGACGTAGAAGTGCTTAACATTAAAATCATTAAAGGGGTAACAGTTATGGTGAAAATAAACCAACCAAAACTGTTGACGACTCTATATATAGATTCTATATATTTTCTTACATGTGAAAGTGGTGCTTGCCCATGCAAGAGTCAAAGATGCAAAGCCACAAAGGTTATCAGGGCATTACTATGAAGTTGCAAGGGTGTTTTGGGTGGTTGCTTACAAGCAAAAGTCAAAAGGGCCCATCGTCAAGACTATAGATATTGCTCAAGTCCATCTTCCAGTGCAAGCCTATATGATTTTCATATTTGTTCGCAAGGAGAAAACTGTAAGAGTTACAATTGAAAAAAATTATATGACACTTTGTCTCAAACACTTGCATGATTTGGGTTTGATAAACTTGTTTTAAATTATTTCAAACTCCTTTTAAAGATTTGCAGACACTTCCTCCTAACTAGAACATATTTATGTTAAGCACAATGTGTCACAACGAGTTTAAGTGTGCTGGTCAGAACAGTTAACCTCGGGCTCTGGGAGGCCAGCATTACATCAGCATCACTAAGAGCACAAAAACACCATAACAATGGACACATATAAAGTACATGTATGTTAAAGAAGGACCTGATTGACACTGATGGAACTGATACTAATCATTACGTTTGTGAGAATTAAATATTGCTTTCAAAAGCAAAACAAAGTGGGAGATATATCCTTTATATGTGAATATGATAATCAAACAGTACCATGGAATTACCATCTGATATCATCACAGTACCATGGTATCTCTACAGTACTTTGTAGGAGCTTTTCCAGCTCACTTATTTTGATGTTTCTATGGAACAACCAAAAACCATAGTATCATAATATTGCATAGTTTCAAAGTACCTTTAATTTTGTGACTATTTTAATAAACAATTTATATGGTTAAAAAAACCAACTGTTTTAATAGTGTAAAGAGGAAAAAAGCTTATATTATATCATCAAATAAATCAATAGTGAAAGTCTACAAGGATATTACAACAAATTGCAGAATAGTTAAAGTGATGGTTCACCCTAAAATAAATAAATAAATAAATACATTCTGGCATCATTTACTAACCCTCATATAGTTCCAAACCTGCTATGACTTACTTTTTTGAAAGAGGACAACAAAAAGAAGAGAATGTTCATGCACTTTCCCATACAATGTAAGTGAATGGTGACTGGGGCTGTCAGTCTCTAACATACTGCCTAACATGTATTTTTGTGCTCAGCAGAAGAAAGTCAAACAGGGTTGGGACATCATGAGAGTGAATAAATAATGACAGAATTTTCAATTTGGCTGAACTAGGAATAGTTCTCATTTTTTTATTTACTCACCCTAATGCCATCCAAGATGTCTGTGAGTTTCCTTCTTCTGCTGAACAGAAAGGTTTTTTGAAGGATATTGTAGCTCTGTAGGTCCATTCAATTCAAGTGAATGGTGGCCAGAACTTTAAAGGTCCAAAAAGCATATAAAGACTGCATAAAAGTAATCCATATGACTCCAGTGGTTAAATCCATGTCTTCAAAAGTGAAATGATAGATGTGGGTGAGAAACAGATCAATATTAAAGTCTTTTTTTTAATTATACATTTTCCTCCCTGCTCAGTAGGTGGCAACATGCACGCAGAATGCGAATTTCCAACAAAAAAAACTCTTAGAGATAAGAGAGCGCTTAGGAGGTCTGGTGAAATTAGACATTTATTGTAAAAAAACAAAAAAAAACAATACCTAAATACTGATCTGTTTCTCACCCACACCTATTATATTGCTTTTAAAGACATGGATTTAACCACTGGAGTTGCTGTGGTTTTTGCTTTTTCAGCTTTTTGCTGTCTTTATGTGCTTTTTGGAGCTTCAAAGTTCTGGTCACTATTCACTTGCACTGAATGGACCAACAGAGCTGAGATATTCTTCTAAAAATCTTCATTTGTGTTCTGCAGAAGAAAGTCATACACTTCTATGATGGCATGAAGGTGTAATTGATGAGAGAATTTAAATTTTTGGGTGAACTAAATCACAATATACAACAATAACTTTTTTGTTTAACTCTAATTGAATTTTTGCTCAAAAGGCACATGAAAAAAAAGTAATAAATGTTCCATTCACACTCTTTTGAGTGAAAGATGCTTTAATTCTGCATCTCTGCAGATGAACTGCAGTGGGGATGAGACCTCTTTAAAGAGACACCCTAAAACTGATAGAAACCACTGCAAGCAAGGCGAGACACAACAATGGACTGTACCTTCCTGCGAGCGTTGCTATGGTTACGGCTGCAGGCTGCCCGTATCTACCTCACGGGTCTGCGTCCCATTTAAAACTGCAACACTGCCGGAACAAAACCAATGACAGGATAATGGAGAAGACCTTTATTCCAATAACTTGTGCACCTGAGGGGTCAGACTGCAGCACAACATGGCTTAGAAAAGGCTTTCTCTTATTTAACAGATTCTGTGATTCAAATTATCAGATTACGCACAGCAGCTACATCCAATCATGGTGCAACCTGAACTCAAGCAAAGATTGTTATTCCATGTCTGACAGAGGGAGAACAAATTACAGACACATATATCACCTCAAATATCCGATCAAACAAGCAACTCTGGAGGTAAAGTACCACGCTGAAAGAACAGCATATATTAACGAACAAATCTTTCATTTCTCTTGCTCTATGTGAATTGTGGGAAGCAAGATTTGTGTTTAAATTCTTGGATTAGAAACAAAGGATCAGGTTCTGCTAAACTTCTTGAAAGATATGAAAGTGACTGTTCTCCAAGGTCATAATGGACTATTTACTCTGAGAGAAAATTATGGATCAATAACTTTCACCAAAACACCCGACCACACACCCGGTCACAAACACACTTAATTACCTTTCTTCTTAACCATGACCATCAGTGATATTTGAAGGTGACTCAATAATCAGTCCTTGTGGAGTTGTATCCAGTGTGATGAGAAATACAGTATCCAAAAAGCTGAACTACAAATCCAGTAAATGAATATGTATGGATAAGAGAGGTGAAAATGAGTGACATGAATGAGAGAGTAAAAAGACAGATTGTCTCCTAAATAACAGAGGCAGTCCAGTGTGTGCCTGCTCCCCTGTACCCCCTCTGTCTCCTCCTCCTCCTCTTCTACCACCCTCTTGCTCTGTCCCATCCCCCTTTATTGTCTCATTAATCCAAAGACTCACACATCTCTCTCTGCAGTGTGGAAATTACCAGAATTGCCATGTGATATAAGCAGAATCTATTACACGCACGGACGCATACTGTAGAGAGTAACTGGCCAATTTGGCTAGATTTAGCTCGAACAATAATTTAAAAAATGGTTAACATAAATGGTTAAAATATCAAAAGTGAAATATAAAATCTACATCTTAAATCTAAATATTAAAAATAAATCTTAAAAGTGCTTAAAACCTGACAGATATCACTGAAAAATGTCCTGAGAAATAATACCGGTTTATGTGACATCCCTTGACTCGGTCAAAAGCAACAAAAAGAGTCAGACAGAAACGCTCTCTTTCTGTCATCTTCTTTTTCCTGATTGGCATAATTCCTTAAGTGATTTGTGTGCTAAAACAATGCAGACAGTGTGTGCAAATAAACAACGCTATCAGTGGACTCAATTCATTCTTAGTGAATTCCTCCTTAAAGGAATATTCTGGCCGGGTTCAATACAAGTTAAGCTCAAATGACAGCAATTGTGGCATAATGTTGATTTATAACAAACATTTTGTTTCAATTTGTCCTTCCTTTTCTTTTAAAAAGCAAAAATTTTGGTTTCAGTGAGCCACTTTCAATGGAAGTGATTGGGGCCAATCTGTAAATGTTAAAATACTGTTTCAAAAGTACAGCCAAAAGACATATTTAGTGTTAACATGATTATAGTGTTATTAAATCGCTTACTAACCTTTTCTGTGTAAAGTTATATCCAATTTTACAACTTTTTTGCCATGACGACGCAACACTGTAAACCCTAGAACCCTACAACAACCGTAAAACAACAATTTAAACGACTTTAAACCCTCAATTGGCCCCATCCACTTTCATTGTAAGTGTCTTTACTGTAAACTTGATTTCTGCCTTTAAAGAAAAGGAGGGACGAGTCGAAATTCTTTTTTGTGGTAATCAACATTATGCCACAAATGCTGTCGATTCAGCCAGAGATTATTTAGCAGAGATGGGCCACTTCTATTAAAATTAATGGGAGAAATTGGTCAAAGGATGTAGAAAGGAAGTCCCGCCTTACATTTTACAGAGCCAATCACCTTTTAGACACAGACATCACCTGTCAATCAACTCTAGAATGCACATATGCATTAGCTACACAAGCCGGGAAAATGTAGTTTTTTAGCGTAATATGAGGTAAAGAATCACAACTTATGTTACCAATATTGACAGATTTTATTGCTGATTTGAAATATGTTTTTTGATCGTAATCTTGACCAACCGTGTTTGAGATTTTGGTCTTTCTCCATTCAAGTAGATAGGAGCTGCACTGTCGTGACTTGAAATAGCCTCCTGAGTGTGATCCAAAGATGGCGGACAGTGGACTGGCTTGCTAGAAAGACTTTGATTCAGCTTACCTTGTATTGAACTCAGAATATTTCTTTAAAGGAGTATTTAGTCAAATTTGTGTTTATATTGCACTGACACCTAGCAGCGTAGATGCAACATCATGCAAAAACAGACATTCTTAGTCACCGACTGCAATTGTATTGCCATTGTAAAAAATTCACTATTCGCAATCAGCATGATAACAGTTTTTTTAATTGCTTTGGTACTATTTTCACCAGTAAGTGGTACATTTTCAAAAACTCTTAGTACAAAACACCAAACTGATCACACTTGTAGAAGAGCTAGTCATTTATCGAAAACCGAAATCGAAAAGTCAATTGGAAATATCCTGAAATGTTTGAAAAAAAAAAAACAGCATTTTTGATGATTTGTTGTGACAGTATTAAGGGTATGAAAATGTATCACTTACTTGTGAAAATAGTGAATTATTTATTTTTATTATTATTATTATTTTGCGAGGAATTGAAGGAATTTCAAGGAATTGAGATCAAATGAGTAATGGTTGGCTGGTCATATGATCTATGTAAAATAAAGCATTTTATTTCTCTAAGAATTCTTCATATATTTTTTTTTTTATTATTTATTTCGGTTTAAAATGTTTAGAAATCAGCAAAAAATAAAAATACATATTGAGTGCAGCTTTAAGTGTCCCTGGCTCATTTCCTGTCATATTATCAAAGAATCATTTGTATAAAGTCCTCACTGCACAGTATAAAGACAAGAAACCAGCTTTAAAGCTGCAATTTCCAACTTAACAGTTGAACTGAAAAGTTCTTCTACACCACAAAATCATGTGCTTTACATATTTGGCTGGTCACAAAATAACTAAACATGTCGGTCTTCTGTGATGAAACAGACAAGCCGTGACGTCTTCTCCTGAGGTATCCTGACCGATCACACAGGTTTGTCTTGTATGGACAGTTTGTTTGAATCACTGTGAAAAAGCACTTGTACTGTTAAATAATTATGACTCATCATTATTGACACAAGTGCACTCAAGGGTTTGTCATCCCATAATTTTTTCCATTAAAACCACTGCAAGACTCCAGACTTTCTGCATCTCTTTCCTCTACTCAAATATCTCTGTAAAAGCCTTTATATTATTCAAAGTAATGTAAGGAAATGAGCTCATCTGACTTGGCCAAGTGGATCTATAAATTCTGGAACGAAAGGATGGGGATAATGCAATTTGAAAATTAATCTAGCAATATGCTGGTAGGGGCCGTTCGCACAGGAAGCATCCTCGTGTTCCATGCCCGCTAGACAGAGCGCACTGAAATGGAACACATCGCGGGTTCTTAAGAGGTGTTTTCAAGTTAAACTGCCTTTAACTTGACACAGCTTCATATTTATGTTTGCTCATATTATTTTTTTTTACTTTTAAAAATGCATTTGTCACACCACACGATTGTTTAAAGGTAAAGTACAGAGGTTCTCATTTCTTTATTTTTCTAAAAAAGGTGTTCAAAACTACATTCTAGCCTTACCCCGAGTCACTCTGGTAAGCCTACAAAAATGAGGTGAAATCTAAATAATCCTGTAGTGTACCTTTAAAATGAACTAGGCAAGATGGTGAAAAACTGACCAGTTACAGTACCTAATAGACACTTTCATGGGAAATAGACAAGCTGCTTCCAAATGTTCATGTACCCTGAAGTTTACCCCATTTTGCCGAATTAGTAGTATCCCTGTTAGATATTTTTGCATCAATTCACCTTTCCCTGTGGTGATACTGATTGCGAGCAACTGCCGAGACATGGGTTCTGGTCCCATGGAAACCAGGAAGTATGACATTCATGTAAACAATGATTAGCGTTATTAGGTGGTTACAAATTCGCTTTAAAATTACATTTTTACTCCACTGATGGTTAGGTTTAGGTTTGGGGTTTGGGTAAGGGTGTAGATTTAATAAAATATGCATTCCTGTTTACTGTATTACATCATTAACAACTAAAAATACAACTCGCTTTTGGCGCCACTCTGTGAACATTTCACCTCCAGGAAACTGGAGCTCACACATGCCCTTTCGCTCAACAACATTTACAGTTTCAGCCACTAGGGGCAGTGATTCTAATTTTGCTAAGCACAGACCGATTTCAGCAGAACATCCAAAATCACAGTGCGATCATCAGTCTGGTAAACTTTAGCCTAAAATATTGATGTTGATTAAAAAAAAGTGATTGGACTTTTTATGTAAAAAAAATGCCTCCCTTCAACATAAAAAACAAAACATAAAATTATACTCCTTTTCCACAGTCCACAGTGATTTGATTCAACTGAAAATATTTTACCAAACAACAGTTCCAAGCAAATCTCAGGAAATCTGCAAACTTTGTCTTTGGCAGGCTGTGGATGGGAGAAATCAGACAAGCTGGATTTGCTTAATGTTTCCGTATAATACTAGAGTAAAGTTGTTTTTGGTTGCCTCGTTCATCCTTTTAGACATTAAAAATTACATAAAATGATAAGTGAAAATGATGTAACAGCCAATTTGCCATCTGTGTACTGATACATATACAGTATATTGCATAATGCTCTTTCCACTTCAAATTAACACACAAAAAGTTTTATGTGTCAGCATGTTTCTTGACACAGACAAGCAATAGCTCTTGATTAGCATACTTAATTAATAATTCCATCCTACTGACAGCGTGTAATCCCTTTTCACTTTCATAATCTGCTTTAGCCCACTTACACTCAATGGAAACTCAAAGCACCACTCATGAGGGAATAAAAATGGTCATCCCAACATCAAACATCTTTTAAAGCAAGATAAAATCTTCATAGGAGAAAAAAAGGCAACTAAAGAAGAGTGTAAGGGTCCATTTACACAGGACATATTCTTGCATTCAAAACAGCTAGATGGAACGCAACAGAAAGCAGCAAAATATGTTTTCCAACGTTAAATTACTTTTAACTATAACAGATGTTATAACTATGATAGATGTGACTAAGACAATTTGTATTTCTGGTGAACTTTAAAAATATATAATCAAATTTTACAATTTACCATGCTCAATTGATCTTCTGTATAAATTTTGGATCCTAAAATTGGACCTAAATTACACACAAAATAAATGATACTCTAACTGTAGTGTATTAAAGGTATAGTTCACCCAAAAATGAAAATTCTCAGCTCTGTTGGTCCATTCAATGTAAGTGAGTTATGGCCAGAACTTTGAAACTCCAAAAAGCACATAAAGGCTGCATAAAAGTAATCCATACGACTCCAGTGGTTAAACCCATGTCTTCAGAAGAAATATGATAGGTGTTGGTGAGAAACAGATCAATAATTAAGTCCTTTTTTGCTATAAATGTTCACTTTCACTTCAACATTCTTTATTGTGCAAATCACCACCTATTGGGCAGGGAGGAGTATTTATAGAAAAAAGAAAAGGACTGAAACATTGATCTTTTTCTCACCAACACATATAATATAGCTTCTAAAGACACGGATTTAACCACTGGAGTCATATGGATTACTTTTATGCTACCTTTATGTGCTTTTTAGAGCTTCAAAGTTCTGGCAACCATTCACTTGCATTGAATGGACCAAAAGAGCTGAAATCATTTTCTAAAAATCATTGTTTGTGTTCCACAGAAGACAGAAAGGCGCACACATCTAGGATGGTATGAGGGTAAGTGATGAGAGTTTTCATTTTTGGGTGAACTATTCCTTTAACGTGTGATGGTTTGAAGAATAATTCTTATATAAAGTTTAACCCTTCAAAATCATCCAAAACTGTTCATACCGGGTGCCAGGCTCTCACTCAAGTAGTAGTCATTAGGATTAATGTACGGCAGCTGCTGCATCATGGACTGTTTTGGGATGAGGTACAGCACCTCCGCCACATGACCATCCTCTATGATTGACATGCGTTTGACGGAGTTCCTGCGTTTGATCCGGGTGCGGTCCACCTGTTGACTGCGTCCCGAGCCACATATCTTCCCCAGGCTATTCAGAGTGGGAAGAGAAGGCATGGTTGTGGTCCACACTTAGTCCACACAAACTTGCCGATTTAGAAAGTAGTCTTAATACCCTCAATAGATAGAACATCCAAGTTAAACGATGACCGATGATCTCCCAGAAACACCTTTGACCAATGGTTAGGGCCACATCTGCAAAAAGAGCCAAACTGCTGAGAAACCTTCTGATCTTTGGATTAACAAATCCTCAATCTTCAACCATATGCTCACTTGTCCTGTGAGCTGATTTTATGGTTGCCAGACCAGAAGCAATATTTCTTACCACTTAGTCTACACAAACAAACTTGGTGTTTTAGGAAGTAGTCTTACTCGCCTCAATAGACTGAATATCCAAGATAGATGATGAGTGATGATCTCCCTTTGACCCAGTAGTCAGGGCCACATCTGTAGAAAGAACTAAACTGGTGAGTCCCCCAACTCAATTCAGATAAATAAATCTTTATTCTTCAACCAAATGCTCATCTGTCCTGAGAGCTTGTTGTTGTGGTTCTTCTTTCTTTGAAAATTATACTTCCAACCTCAGGAGCTTGAACACAACAGTGGCCCTGCTTCAGGTGAAGACCACAGGTTAACCCCATGCCAGAGTGTACAGCAAGGAAGCAGCTCGATGAGCTCCTTGGCTTCTCCTAAGAGGCTTAACCCTGATGTCTACGTCATGATTATCTCTGGACAGGGTCAGATGATGCCACCATAGCTGCTGCACAAGCTCCTTGGTGGGAGCATTTTAACGACACAACTAAAATACACTGTTCTTAATCCACAACGAGGATGGTGTCTTTGAGATAATTACCATGCCCTAATTCATACAGTTTAATTCTTTTTTTAGAAGTTGCTGTCCGTTTCTATTAATAACATGTAAATGTAATGCACTTACAATGAGTTGTCTTGCAGAGATCAGCTGAGAATGCATCTGTGCTTACAAAATACAAGCAGGTATTATTGTGACATACACTTTTAAATGTTTAATCATGGGATTTTCTACTTCATCCGAGGAAAGAAATCAGAAAAAAAGATCTGATGGTACAAAGATGAAAAGATTATGATGTTACATTGTGGCAACAACAATAAGCTTTATGAGCTCACATATGCATGCAGCTAAGCAAGTATATATATATAGTCAGAATGGAGGGGTTTTGAGACATGTTTTGAAAAATGTTTTTTTTTGGTATTTTGATGTCATAAAAAAGGAAAACAAATTAACTTAAAGAGATAACTAAAATTTGTATACAATATTATAAAATACGATATTATATAAATATAATAAAAATACCTAAAGATGACAAATTTACTGGTCACTCCCTCATTTATTTCAGTAATTCGCAGTTAATGTAATCCTGTATTAAGTATAGTGTAAATGTGTGGCTCGCTGTCTGGGGCGAAAGGCACGAGGCTCGAGACTTGACCCAAGCTCGAATACCCCCCCGGACTGAATTAGTATTGATGGTATAGTAAGGAGATGGGTAGGTGGTGGGATGCCGGAAACTCTCAGTGCTACGTAGAGGTAAGCAGCTGTTTATATACTCTTACTCTGGCTGTGTGATTGGTCGGATTAAATGAACTTGCTTTTCCCGAACTTTGTTAATAAAACTACATTTCAGTAGTTCACAGTTAATGAAATCCTGTATTAAGGATAGTGTAAACATGTGTGGCACGCTGTCCGGGGCGAAGGGCTTGAGGCTCGGATCTTGACGCGAGCTCGAATACCCCCCAAAAGAAGCTTATAAGAAGGACAGTGAGTCTTTGGCTACGGAGCCTTGGATTTAAAAGGAGATGATGTGATTTATACGGAATCTCTTATCCCCCAAAAGATGAACTGGAAACGAACAAGTAGGGGGGGTAGGGGTCGCTTATCTATCATGTGAGTGATGGGCAGGTGTGCCGAAGAATACAGAATTAAGCTGGGCTACTAGCGGAGGCAGCCTCGCGCTAGGGTCCGTGTCGGGGGATAGGAAACTGGGAGATGTAGGATAGAAGGGCAGGGTCACCCTGGACGGAGGCGAGAAACCTGACCGCCCAGGCCGACCTTAAGTCTCCCTCCTGGCTTGGTTCGATGGACGGGCTCATGCGACGAACAGTGCGATCCCCGTGGGAAATTTGGCGACTGCTCGAGCAAGCAAGCCCTACCAGAGTTCGAACCGGAAGGGCGCTCACAGCAGATAGGGAGAGATTGGAGAGGGAATGCAGTTGAAACACTGAAGGGACAGTGGCGGTATCGACCGCAGAGAAATGAGCTCACAGAGAGCTGTTGTGCGCAGGAGGGATCGTTACGCCATAACATGGGGGGCACCCCCATTGAAGGGCAGGGTCACCCTGGATGGAGGCGAGAATGCTGATCTTAAGTCTCCCTCCTGGCTTGGTTCGACGGATGGGCCTGTCTGGCGGTGCGAGCAGCCGGTGCAAGCAGCCGCTCGAGCAAGCAAGCCCAACCAGCATTTGAACGGGAAGGGTGCTCACAGCATTCGATGGGGGAGTCAACCAGGCTGCGAACGGGCGAGCCCACGATACAAATAAACATGGATAGCTTACGCTATGTTCAGGTGGGATATCCCGCTACTGACTGAATGGGAGAGCCCTAGAATAGACTGTGTTGGAGGGGTCTGCCATGGATCGGTCTGAGCGGAGGTGTGAATCCGAGCCACTCGAGACTGACCTGGCTCCCCCTTGAGACACAATGGAGGGGCCCTCCTAGCATTTCAAATGGGGGAGTCCTCCGAGCATTTTGAATGGGGAGCCCACAGTACAAATAAACGTAAGTTAGCTTGTGCGCTTTCGAACGGGAAAACCCCCTGCTGCGATTTGAATGGGAGGGCCCTTGAGCGTAGTGGAGTGGAATTTGTACCTGAGAGTTGGATTTAATAGATACTATAAGAGCATCATTTGCAGTAGTGTGGTGAATAAAACGACTTGTTTTTATTGATGACTTGTAATTCAATTCTACAGAAAAACTTAAATATTGAAGTATAAAGCAAGGTGCCAAGCTGAATTGTTCGGCATTGATTTAAACCGTTTACTTTAAACTTGGGTGGAGCATAAAATTATGACAGATTGTTGAACGCTTTTAAAATCATGCAGCAATTAAGTTGCATGGTCAAGCTTGTAAATAAAAATTTGTAATCCAATGGTTCAGGCAAAAGTAGAGAAGACTGTCTGTAAAATAAAACGATAGACTGATTTTACCTGCGTGAAGCGTTTGTCCTGACGGGAGGAGGGAAAATGATGTTATAGTCTTACTTCTACTTACTTATAGGATTACCTTTGAAATATATTCCACTACAGATTACAGAATACATGCTGTTTTACAAATTACCTCATGATGGTGCCGTGGATGGCCGCCTCGGTGTGGAGCGCTTCTATTGTTTTGTTATTTTTGTTTGTTTGTCCTGTGTTTAGTAATCTTTTTTCAGTCAGTTTTACCAGAGACGAACTGCTGAACATTCAACAGCATACACCAGTCAATATTTTCCCAGATTTTGAATATTCGGACGTTTTGTTTGATATTCTAGTCGGAGGTGTGGCTGTGTTGTTTAAACGCGCTAGGAGACGCAGGCGAGTGAGACGAGCAGGCGCACTGGTCAGGCTCCGTCAGCGCGGCTTTCGAACAACGCTGCTGAGCATTCATCTAGCAAATCTCCGCTCTCTCCCTAACAAAACGGACGAACTACACCTCCTCACCTGCACAAACAAGGACTTTTCAAACTCTGCTGCCTTGTGCTTCACAGAAACCTGGCCGAGTGAAGCCATTCCGAACAGCGCGTTACATCTGCCGGGCTTTCAGCTGTTCAGAGCAGATCACATCGCGGAGTTAACGGGGAAAACGAGAGGCAGTGGAACATGCTTTTACATCAATGAAAGTTGTAACAACGTTAAAGAGGATGTGATGTCCTAATTTGGAAGTGCTCTTTATTAACTGTAAGCCTTTCTACTCACCACGGGAGTTTTCCTCGTTTATTCTGGTGAGTGTGTATATCGCGCCAAACGCGTGTTTGAACACAGCGCTGCAACAGCTGACTGATCAAATCACAGACACAGAACAACAATACCCGGACTCAGTTATTATTATTCTTGGGGATTTTAACAAAGCAAACCTAACACGTGAACTGCCCAAATACAAACAGCACATTACATGCCCAACCAGAGACAGAAATATACTGGATCATTGCTACACAACAATAAAGGATGCATATCGTTCTGTCCCTAGAGCAGCTTTGGGACTATCTGATCATTGTCTGGTTCATCTTCTTCCAAGCTACAGATAGAAATTAAAATCTGCTAAGCCTGTATTAAGGACTGTAAAGTTATGGACCAATGAAGCAGAGCTGGAACTACAAGCCCGCTTTGACTGTACTGATTGGAGTGTTTTTGAGGCTGCAGACACCAATCTGGATGAGTTCACAGATACTGTTACATCATATATCAGTTTTTGTGAGGATATGTGCATTCCTACTAGGACTTATTTAACATTTAACAACGACAAACCATGGTTTACAGCAGAACTCAGGCAGCTTCTTCAGGCCAACGAGGATGCTTAGATGCAGAGTTGGGGATAAAGTCTTGTACAATCAGGCCAGGAACACACTGAATAAGGGAATCAGAGTGGCTAAAAGAAGATACTCTGAGAAGCTGGAAAACAAGTTTTCAGCTAATGACCCTGCATCAGTGTGGAGTGGCATGAAACAACTTACGAATTACAGGACTCCTGCCCCCAACCCTGTGGTGGACCAACAACTGGCTGACGACCTGAATGTGTTCTACTGTAGATTTGAAAGGCCCAATCTCACACCCCACACCCACTCTGACCTTCACTTCACACAAACACCAACATGTCCTGCAACCCCCCTCCTCCCCCCTCCTGCTACTCAACCTGCACTTAAGATCTGTGAAGATGATGTGAGCCACGTCTTTCGACTACAAAGGATAAGGAAAGCAAAGGGCCCAGATGGCATTTCACCTGCATGTCTTAGATCCTGTGCTAATCCCCATCTTCACACAGATCTTCAATAGATCACTGGAGCAGTATGATGTCCCATGCTGCTTCAAACGTTCCACTATCATCCCCATCCCAAAGAAACCAAAAATCACAGGACTTAATGACTACAGGTTCGGCTTTCAACATCATCATCCCAACTATACTCCAGAATAAATTACACCAACTCTCTGTTCCCTTGTCTATCTGTCAGTGGATTACCAGCTTTCTGACGGACAGGCAGCAGCTTGTGAGACAGGGGAAACTCACTTTCAGCACCTGTACAATCAGCACTGGTGCCCCCCAGGGATGTGTGCTCTCCCCACTACTCTTCTCCCTCTACACCAATGACTGCATCGCCAAGGACCCCTCTGTCAAGCTCCTGAAGTTTGCAGATGACACCACTGTCATCGGCCTCATCCGAGATAATGATGAGTCTGCATACAGAAGGGAGGTTGAACAGCTGGCTGTCTGGTGCAGTCAAAACAACCTTGAGCTGAACACACTCAAAACGGTGGAGATGATTGTGGACTTTAAGAGGAACACCCCAACACTGACCCCCCTCACCATTCTAAACAGCACTGTGGCAGCAGTGGAGTCATTCAGGTTCCTGGGCACTACCATCTCACAGGATCTAAAGTGGGAGACACACATTGACTCCACTGTGAAAAAGGCCCAGCAGAGGTTGTACTTCCTTCACCAGCTGAGGAAATTCAACCTGCCACAGGCGCTGCTGATACAGTTCTACTCAGCAGTCATTGAGTCTGTCCTCTGCACTTCAATAACTGTCTGGTTTGGTTCAGCTACGAAATCAGATATCAGAAGACTACAAAGGACAGTTCGGACTGCTGAGAGGATTATTGGTTGCCCCCTGCCCCCCATTCAAGAACTATACACTTCCAGAGTGAGGAAAAAGGCTGGAAAAATCACTCTGGACCCCACTCACCCTGCCCATTACCTTTTTGAACTGTTGCCTTCTGGCCGACGCTTCAGAGCTCTGAGCACCAGAACCGTCAGGCACAGAAACAGTTTTTTCCCTCAGGCTATCCATCTCATGAACAGTTAAATTGCCCCATTGAGCAATAACTATGTGCAATACACAGTTGAATCTTTCTTATATTTATCCAACACATCCAACCTCTTCTGCCATTTCATTCCTTTGAAAAAAAAAACAAAAAAAACATTTGCACTGTATATAACAGATTTGTATTTACACTGTACATAACAGATTGTATTAGATTTGCACTACTCATGTGTATGTGTGTATGTATGTATGTGTGTGTCTGTACGTATGTGTATAATTACTTTTTTATTTTTATTATTATCTATGTCTTGCTGCTGTTTTTGTATTGTTTTTGTATGGTTGTACACTGGAAGCTCCTGTCACAAAGACAAATTCCTTGTATGTGTAAGCATACTTGGCAATAAAGCTCATTCTGATTCTGATTCTGTAAAATTAATTTTGTAATGTATTCCATTAGATTACTCAAGGTCAGTAACGTATTCTAAATACTTTGGATTACTTCTTCAGCACTGGTAGATTTTTTCACTTGTTTTGACTATAAAAACTCTGCCAGTACAGTAAGACAAAATACACATGTTAAAAATACACTCTCTGAAAAACCTAAATATCTTATGCAGTGTTGTTTCTAAAACAAACTGATCTTGTTTTAAGGATTTTTAGATATTTTTACAGGAAAACAATACAAAAATTATTATCAAGAATATTATTTTTGCCCTAATATCAAAGGTCTTACTAGAAAAAAATTATGATGATCTAACTTGAATTTTCTTGATAAAAAAATATGATCGTGCCCGGTAACGTGCATGTAAAATTACTAGAAATAGCATTTTAGCTTAGCGTAAAGTTGACAATTTACACAAGGTTTATTTCTATTTCTTCTACTCCAAATTTACTTCAAACGTACTTCTCTGTCTTCTCGTATGAATGTAACACATCATAAGAAAGTGTTTCACCGCTGTTCAGATGCACTTTGGATCGCATCATTTATATGTATAAATGTTTTCCATCTGAAAGGACGAAATCTTAAATGAAACAAATGACAATAAAATGCAAAGTAATCTCTTCAATAATCAAAATACTTTTTGAATGTAACTGTATTCTAATTACCAATTATTTAAATTGTAACTGTAGTGGAATACAGTTACTTATTTTTTGTATTTTAAATACGTAATCCCGTAACATGTATTCCGTTACTCCCCAACCCTGGTTATAGTGTAGAGATGATTGGAAGTTTGTAGAAGCGCTTGCTTGTGTTATCGGGGCTGCGCGGCAAGCTCGAATGCTGAGAGGAGGCAAGTTTGCGAAATGATTATGAATGAGTAGGGACGTGGCGCGTGATCCACCTCTTGCGGATAGAGGCTGTGTATAACTGCAGTGTGCTGTGGAATGGTCAGAGCGAGTGCTGCGTGCTCGCATTAGAATGTCTGCATTGGTTTGAAAAGAAGTTGTAATTAGAGTATCGGTCGATTGGAAGGAGTTCGCTGTTGCATGATTGCCCCTGTGTTCCGAATGGAATAAACTGCGCTCCGAAGGGCACTTTGAAGGGAGAATGATCGTGATATTCATGTTAGAAGTTGACAAACAGAGTTGCTGAATGGATCGCGCCCTAAATGAGCTGCATGGCAATAAAGCTGACTGGAATCACCTGTGTGGGAGAACCAGATTGAAACGTGTTGGAATGATGATTGAATTAAATAGTTAATCTTTTGTTTCCCTCGCGTTCAAATGAAGCTGTAATAGAACTTGAGAGGCATGAGCCGGAGCAGCACCCGTTCACAGAGGCAGGCTTATGCGATGAACCGCTCCGGGTGGGAATTTAGAGTCACAGCCTGATTGTGGGTGTGAAAACAGATCAATATTTAAGTACTTTATTACTATAAATCTCTACCTTTGACCAGCCACAACCAGTAGATGGCTAAATGTGAAAGTGAAAGTCACTTACACACCAGAATGTGAAAGTGAAAGTATAGATTTACAGTAGGAAAGGACTTACATATTGAACTGTTTCTCACCTACACCTATCACATCACTTCTGAAGATATAGATTATACCACTGAAGTCGAATGGATTACTTTTATGCTGCTTGTATGTCCTTTTTTGGACCTTCTGAGTTCTGGTCACCATTCACTTGCACTTAATGGACCAACAGAGCTGAGATTTTCTTCTAAAAAATCTACATGTTCTGCAGAAGAGAGAAAGTCATACACATCTGGGATGGCAAATGATGAGAGAATTTCCATTTATGGGTGAACTATCCCTTTAAACAGACAATATGGTGTTTTTTTCTGTGCTCAGAGGCATTAGAGAGGCTGTGACTCAGCAGTTTATACCTATTAAACACACTCAGGCTCTGTTCCACAACCTAGTGAGATGCCTATGTAGAGAGCGTTCCGAGGCATCATAGGCACGCTCCCTACATGAAGGCTTTTTCAAAGGAAAAGATCATTTATTTTAGCTAAATTATACGGCAGCATCTATCTTTCACAGAGAAGGCAATACCACAATTCACAGCGACAAGCTCAAGGCGGATGAAGTGAAAGAAATGCTGATTATAAAAATACATATTTCATTCAGCTTCAATAAAAATAGCTCAGTTTAATTGCAAAAGGTTGTTTTATTCAATATTTGTGTATACTATGCATTTTTATGCTCATAAGAGTATCACGGCATTAGCAAAGCAACATGCTAACGCTAAACTTTATTGAAATCAATTGCAAGTTTAGTTTTCTGTGCACATTGTTGTTTCCATGATGCACAGAGTGAGCTAGGGCTGCACAATTAATCAAATAAATAATTGAGATTACAATTACAGCTGCAACAATTAGCCTTATCATGAAACTTAAATACTGGAGCATTTAATGAAAATTCTGTGAATCAAATTTAATCACAATTACAATTTAAAGAGAAATAGTGGACATTCTTTTCATCACCGTGCAGCCCTATGCAAGCATTCCAATTCGGTTACTTACACTATGAGGTTCCATTCAGCTGGGATGCTGCTTTAGAAGGCTGCCTATGTAGGCAGTAAACAGCAAAGGCAGCTCACTAGTTTTTGTAATAGAGCCAAACTGTGTTTTTTTCAAATGCTGAAAGAGAATTTCACAGGCATATTTTGAAACAGACTGAGGAGGATTAGAGGGAATATTAACTATGTCGTGGGTCTTAAGTATAATTTACATGTAGACTGAAAATTTGATTTTAAAGGGAGGGGTGCAGGGAGATGTAAAGAGATTTAGAGTGATGGAGAAGTAAGAAGGTTCAAGAGAGAGAGAAAGAGGGATGGACTTGCATTTCTCATGGCGCTTCGCTGGTTCTGAATGATATAGTGCTTCAGGAATAAAAGAGCTCTGCTGTCTCTGTTATGAAGCTGTTCTGCACTCTCTCTCTCTCTCTCTCTCTCTTGGAAATAGTTGGAAATAGTGTCACATAAGGATAGTTAAACAAGGTTGCTAGGTAGCAAGAAAGCAGGATGTGTTCACAATAAATGTAATAAATATAGTTGAGCTAAGAAGTGAAAAAAGTTCTGGTGATTGCTTTGCTAAAACACAGAAAAGAAAAAAAAAAAGACATGTCAAACAGAGGTTCACAAAACTTGATCATGACCATGATCCGGCCCTGAATGAGACCCTGCAATATTGTCTTCAAAGGGGCAAAATTGATCACGAAATAACCACACAAAAAATATTATCCGGTATTAAAATTCTAAAAAAAAAAAACAATTCTGCTGCCAAGTAATTTCCATCTTTTTTTGTGTATGTGGTTTCATAAGCAATCAAAGCAAATACCAACTAAAGTCCCAACTGCTATCATAAGCTCTGAAAACATCTTATATATGGCATGACATAACCAAAAAAAAACAAAAAAAAGATAAAAGACTGAAGAGTTTATCATGCTCTTGAGTACTGAAATCATTCATCCATTGATATGAGCTCAGCATCTGCTGTGATTGAAAATGATTACAAGCAAAACCACAACACTGGTTGAAGAACAATTAATCGTGGAAAGCCCCAAACCACCACAGTTGACCACAGTAAATGAATGAGCCAGGTTTCCTCTTCATGCAACAATTAGCATACTACATTAATATTTTATCTTTCTCATTTATTTCCTTATTCTCATTCCCATTGAAATCCATGTTCTTACACACATTATGGTCAACTTTGCAGTTTCTCTAGTGATGTGAAGCATTCATTATAGTAGTTTAAAAGTCATACCAGAGAAAAGGCAGGATTAGAGTGAGAATAAGGCTTTCTGGCAGGCTTGGACAAAAATCTGAATTTAGAAACTGGCTCCCTATCAGTTTATGAGTTGGGATTTGAATCGAATTGGCCACGCTCCAGAGGATGTTGATTTTGAATTTGAATATGAATTACAGGAATATGAATTTACTGAACTGCACACAACAGAGGAATTTAATTAGTCTTTTTATTTTTTTTTTTGACAAAACATAAATATCTACATTATTAAAGGAATAGTTCACCCAAAAATGAAAATTCTCTCATCATTTACTCACCCTCATGCCATCCCAGATGTGTATGACTTTATTTCTTCTGCAGAACACAAAACTAAGATTTTTAGAATAGTATCTCAGCTCTGTAGGTCCATAAAATGCAAATGAATGGTGGCCAGAAAAGGCAGCATAAAAGTAATTCACATGACTCCAGTGGTTTAATCCATGTCTTCTGAAGCGATATGACTGGTGTAGGAGAGAAACAGATAAATATTTAAGTACATTTTTCCTTTAGCTAACTCTCCACTTTAACTTTATCTTCCAAATTCGAAGTGCATATCACCACCTACTGGTTGGGGATGGTCAAAGGTGGAGATTTATAGTAAAAAATGTTCTACATATTGATCTGTTTCTCACCCACACCAATCATATCACTTCTGAAGACATGGATTTAACTGCTGGAGTCATGTGGATTACTTTTATGCTGCTTTATGTGCTTTTTGGAGCTCCAAAGTTTAGGTCACCATTAACTTGCATTGTACGGACCTACAGAGCTGAAATATTCTAAAAATCTTCATTTATGTTCTGCAGAAGAAAGAAAATCAGACACATCTGGGATTGCATGAGGGTGAGTACATGATGAGAGAATTTTCAATTTTGCGTGACCCTTTCCTTTAACTTTGACTAATTATGGCAATTATTCCATGCATTATATATGGTAATATTTCATTTGTTTAGCTCCATTTTGACTTTGGGGTAAATTTTAAGAACATTCAAGGAAATAAAGTGTTTGTCCAACACGATCATTAATAGGTATATATGTAGTTTGCATGTTAACATTTATCAGTAATTGAAAACTACTGAAAATTGAAATGGATTATGAAATATTACAGTGTTACACCTAAGCGATTGTATGAATTCCTTTGAATTTCATTCCATTTTAATTCTACTTCCTTAAATTCAAATTCAATTCATAGTTCCTACACCCTGTTTGCTACCTCAGTTCAAACTCAGGAATCTCTCTGTTGCAGAGCAATCATCAAATTTCACCTCACATTACAGATCTAGCATCAGCCCCAGTGTAAAATTAAGTGGCAACTCCCTTATCTACCAAAGCAATGACACATGTACACATATGCCAAAATCAGACACATATGGATTAAGCCTCCAGCAAATACAAATGCATAAATCATATGCAAAAAAGACAACTTGGCAGCTCTCTCACGGTCCGAGACCTCGCTTACCGTCAAGTCCGAAACAGGATGTAATTTTTTGGGCGTAGTTGCACAGTCCATCGTACGGAGGCTGTTTTAGCTGCTGCACTGCACTTCTATCCCCCATGTCTACTGACACACACTCGCACACACCCTTCCAAGCTTACACACTCTCGTTCCTGCTCATACTCTCACAGGACGGCCCAGGCAGAACATTCTGAGGATCTGTCCTCATCAATATTTTACATTCACATGCGGTCATGGGCACACACACACATACGTACCAGACTCACACACTCTCGCACACACATACACACTCACAAAAGTGCTGAGGCAGTGTGCCCTAGCTGTGTGTGTTCTGGTGTCCGGACTGAGAGAAAGTAGAGGAGGAGACTCGGGTTACCTTGGTACCCGTTGCCAAGGACAGGCCGGTGATACTGCAGTCTAAACAGGTAGAAGTGAGCTGGTGCAGCGCAAGGGCGGGGCATCTACGGGATGAGCAGTGCTATCGGTTCTCTAATGGATCTGACGAACACAAAGATACAAGCACACACACAAACAAAGATCTAACAAATACATACAGATATTTGAAACACTTACACATTCTTTATTTTATATATATATATAAAAAATTTCTTTTCTTTTTTCACATTTTAGAATAATAGTAAAGTCATCAAAACTATGGAATAACATAAATAGAACTATGGGAATTATGTTGTGACTAAACAAAATCCCAAATAAATCAGAACTGTGTTATATTTTAGCATCTTCAAAGTAGTCACCCTTTGCAGAGATGTTCGATTGGGTTCAAGTCCAGGCTCCGGCTGGGCCACTCAAGGACATTCTCGGAGTTGTCCCTAAGCCACTCTTGCGTTGTCTTGGCTGTGTGCTTAGGGTCATTGTCCTGTTGGAAGGGGAACCTTCGGGCCAGTCTGAGGTCCTGAGCGCTCTGGATCAGGTTTTCATTGAGGATATCTCTGTATTTTGCTGCGTTCAGCTTTCCTTCAACCCTGACCAGTCCCCCAGCCCCTGCCGCTGAAAAACACCCCCACAGCATGATGCTACCACCATGCTTCACCGTTGGGATCTTATTGCGCAGGTGATGAGCGGTGCCTGGTTTCCTCCAGACATGACACTTTGAACTGAGGTCAAACAGTTCAATCTTCATTTCATCAGACTAGAGAATCTTGTTTCTCACAGTCTGAGAGTCCTTTAGTTGCTTTTTGGTGTCTTGCACTGAGTAGAGGCTTTCGTCTGGCCACTCTGCCATAAAGCCCAGATCGGTGGAGTGTTGCAGTGATGGTTGTCCTTCTGCAAGTTTCACCCATCTCAACACATGATCTCTGGAGCTCAACCAGAGTGACCATCGGGTTCTTGGTCACCTCTCTTACCAAGGCCCTTCTCCCCCGATTGCTCAGTTTGGCTGGTCGGTCAGCTCTAGGAAGAGCCTTGTTGTTCCAGACTTAAATTATGGAGGCCACTGTGCTCTTGTGAAACTTCCCTAGATCTGTGCCTCGACATAATCCTGTCTCTGAGCTCTGCAGGCAGTTCCTTTGACCTCATGGCTTGGTATTTGCTCTGATATGCATTTTCAGCTGTGAGACCTTATATAGACAGGTGTGTGCCTTTCCAAATCATGTCCAATCAATTGAATTTGCCACAGTGGACTTCAATCAAAGTGTAGAAACATCTCAAAGATGATCCAGAGAAATGGGATGCACCTAAGCTAAATTTCAAGTGTCATAGCAAAGGGTCTGAGTACTTATGTCAGTGTGATATTTCAGTTTTGTTCTTTTTAATAAGTTTGCAAAGTTATCATAAATCTGGTTTTTGCTTTGTCATTATGAGGTATGGAGTGTAGATTGATGTGATTTTTTTTTTTTTTTTTAAAGCATTTTAGCTTAAGGCTGCAACATATAATGTGAAAAAATTAAGGTGTCTGAATACTTAATGCACTGTATATATACACACAGTATAAAATACATACAGTTCACACAAAAGTGAAAATTCTGGCATCATTTACTCATTCTTATGTTCTTCCAAACCTGTAAGATTTTCTTTTTCATGTGGAACACAAGAAGAATATTGATGCTGACCTTTGTTGTCAACTTTCTGCTTAACATGTGCTTTTGTGCTCCAGAGAAGAAAGAAAGTCATACTAGCGTGCAAAAGTCACACAATGTTCACCTCAAAGCAAAATGTGCTTAAATAAATATTTCAGGTTTAATACAAGTTAAACTCAGTCGACAGCATTTGTGGCATAATGTTAATTAACACAAACATTAATTTGTACTTGTCCCTCCTTTTCTTGAAAAAAAAAAGGAGGACAAATCTGGGTTTCAGTGAGATGCTTACAGTGGAATTGAATGGGATCAATCTGTAAATGATAAAATACCCAAGTTTCAAAATATAGCCACAAGACGTAAATAATATGCATGTTAACATGATTTTAATGTGATAAAACGCTTTAAACCCAGCAACAGTAGAAACTGCAATTTAAACAACTTTATAGCTCAAATTATACATAAGTTTTAACAGAAGAATTAATCTAAGTGCTTTTATAAAATGATAAGCTTCACATTTCTGCCTTTAAACCCTCCAAAATAGTCCCCTCTTACTTCCATTGTAAGTGCCTCACTGATAACCTTGAGAAAAGGAGGGGTAACAAAGTTGTTATATTTGATACAAATTTACACAGATACAGTTAGTAAGTGATTTTGTGACACTACAGTCATGTTAACATGTTTAAAGTTAACATAGTGTGGCTATACTTTTGGAACGATTCGTTTTTATTTATTTTTTAATCCCCATTTCTCCCAATTTGGAATGCCCAATTCCCACTACTTAGTAGGTCCTCATGGTGGCGTGGTTACTCACATCAATCCGGGTGGCGGAGGACAAGTCTCAGTTGCCTTCGCTTCGAAGACCGTCAATCCGCACATCTTATCACATGGCTCGTTGTGCATGACACCGCGGAGATTCACAGCATGTGGAGGCTCATTCTTCTCTCCGTGATCCATGCACAACTTACCACGTACACCATTGAGAGCGAGAACCACTAATCGCGACCACGAGGAGGTCACCCCATGTGACTCTACTCTCCCTAGCAACTGGGCCAATTTGGTTGCTTAGGAGACCTGGCTGGAGTTTTTTTTTTTTTTTTTTTTTTTAAATAAACATGGGACGAGTTAAAATAATTTTTTATGGAAATCAACATTATGCCACAAATGCTGTCAATTGAGCTTAACATGTATTGAACCCGGAGCTTTCCTTTAAACATATCACCTTTAGTTTTAACTTAGTACTAGCAAAATGTAAAGCAACTTTGCTTTACTGTAACTTAGTAAAGCTAAATAGAATTTATTAAACCCTTTGGCTATAACTGATACTGTATGTTTGTATTTTTCAGATGTCTCTTAAAAATCTAAGCCACATACTTTATTATGGTCTCTCATAAGAGGGGGTGCTAAAAGAGAACTAAGGAAAAGTGCAGCATCATTCAAACTCTGTCATCATTTATCAATAAGTGTACAGTATCTGTCTGCGTCCTTCAAGGCAACAAGAAGCTCCACGCCCACTCCAACGACCCCCTTGGGTCATAAAGCAACAGTTTATTGGCTAAATAAATGATTAAAATCCTATGCAATCACTGAATGATAAATTATATTTACCAAATAATATTTTTGAAATTACAGTGCATCCGGAAAGTATTCACAGCGCTTCACTTTTTCCACATTTTGTTATGTTACAGCCTTATTCCAAAATGGATTAAATTTATTATTTTCCTCAAAATTCTACAAACAATAAACCATAATGACAACGTGAAAGAAGTTTGTAAAAATAAAAAAATAAAAAATAAAAGAAACACATGTACATAAGTATTCACAGCCTTTGCTCAATACTTTGTTGAAGCACCTTTGGCACCAATTACAGCCTCAAGTCTTTTTGAGTATGATGCTACAAGCTTGGCACACCTATTTTTGGGCAGTTTCTCCCATTCTTCTTTGCAGGACCTCTCAAGCTCCATCAGGTTGGATGGGGAGCGTCGGTGCACAGCCATTTTCAGATCTCTCCAGAGATGTTCAATCGGGTTCAAGTCTGGGCTCTGGCTGGGCCACTCAAGGACATTCACAGAGTTGTCATGGAGCCACTCCTTTGTTATCTTGGCTGTGTGCTTAGGGTCGTTGTCCTGTTGGAAGATGAACCTTCGCCCCAGTCTGAGGTCCAGAGCGCTCTGGAGCAGATTTTCATCAAGGATGTCTCTGTACATTGCTGCATTCATCTTTCCCTCGATCCTGACTAGTCTCCCAGTTCCTGCCGCTGAAAAACATCCCCACAGCATGATGCTGCCACCACCATGCTTCACTGTAGGGATGGTATTGGCCAGGTGATGAGCGGTGCCTGGTTTCCTCCAGACATGACGCTTGCCATTCAGGCCAAAGAGTTCAATCTTTGTTTCATCAGAACAGAGAATTTTGTTTCTCATGGTCTGAGAGTCCTTCAGGTGCCTTTTGGCAAACTCCAGGCGGGCTGTCATGTGCCTTTTACTGAGGAGTGGCTTCCGTCTGACCACTCTACCATACAGGCCTGATTGGTGGAGTGCTGCAGAGATGGTTGTTCTTCTGGAAGGTTCTCCTCTCTCCACAGAGAAACGCTGGAGCTCTGTCAGAGTGACCATCGGGTTCTTGGTCACCTCCCTGACTAAGGCCCTTCTCCCCCGATCGCTCAGTTTGGCCGGGCGGCCAGCTCTAGGAAGAGTCCGGGTGGTTCCAAACTTCTTCCATTTACGGATGATGGAGGCCACTGTGCTCATTGGGAACTTCAATGCTGAAGACATTTTTCTGCACCCTTCCCCAGATCTGTGCCTCGATACAATCCTGTCTCGGAGGTCTACAGACAATTCCTTGGACTTCATGGCTTGGTTTGTGCTCTGACATGCACTGTTAACTGTGGGACCTTATATAGACAGGTGTGTGCCTTTCCAAATCATGTCCAATCAACTGAATTTACCACAGGTGGACTCCAGTCAAGTTGTAGAAACATCTCAAGGATGATCAGTGGAAACAGACTTCTTTCATGTTGTCATTATGGGGTATTGTTTGTAGAATTTTGAGGAAAATAATTAATTTAATCCATTTTGGAATGAGGCTGTAACATTACAAAATGTGGAAAAAGTGAAGCGCTGTGAATACTTTCCGGATGCACTGTACATGTCACATATATTATTAAACCGGAGATATAAATGGTGAAATTAAACATTTCTCTGTTCCACTTTCTCCAGTTAGCTCACAAGCTAACTGGTTAGCCTATTAGCTGAACATACTGCTAGCTTCTTTTCCTCTTCATTTTCATCACATTTTACCTCACTGTTGTGTACCACTGTTTGTATGATTGTCTTCAACAGAATTTTTAAGTTATGGTATATTTAGTAATTTTGTATCTTTGTGGTTAAATTTATGTTTAGGGGTAGGGATAGGTGTTGGTGTAGGTTTGCTGCAGGACTCCAAATAAACAGTGTATGAATGTGAAATAACTGTTGGAAGACTGAAGCATTTTGCTGGTTATTTCAGTTAGGGGACATAAATTGTAGTGGGCATCAGTGGTGTGTCCAGACTTGTTTTACTGGGGTGGTCCAACTGGGGCACGATTCATTCAAGGGTAACATGAAGCGTAACATAAATAATATAAATATTATTATTAATATTAATAATAAGATATGTATCAAATTATTCAGTGTTCATTGTAGCAAATTCTTTTTTTAATATTATTTAAACATATTTAATACAATTATTTAGTATTTTTATTATTCAAACATAATATTGCAATGCACCTTTATAGTGTGATTTTTTTTTATTTATTTTTTTTTTACTTTCAATCTTAACTGTCCTCAAGAGGCAATGCAGACATCAGCCAATAACACAAAAACAATTAACATTGAAAAATATAAAAAATTATGTGCATTTATAAAAATAGGCCCAATAACCTACTGCTGGAATAAAATCAATAAAATTGGCTACCATGCAAATATCTTACCGTTACACCCCTAATACAGAAAAAATGCAAAATAAAGATAACAACTGACCCTTTGCTAAGCTTTAAAGGTGATGTAGGTTATCAGAAAACTCAAAACCCTGTACTTCTGTCTTTCTGGGATGTGTCTTAATGCAAGCACATATTCCGGGAAAGCTGGTGGAATGTGAAAAACAAAATCTGGCAGTGCCAGAACAGTTACCGGAATGACTTTTCCAGGATTCTTTCCAGAACCTCTGTGTGAAAGGGCCTCTGGTTTCTTCAAGTCCGCTTCACGGGTGCGCTTCAGTGTCATAGACTCGCAGATGTGACCTGAAGCGCGTTCTACAGTGCGCGTTCAAGCCATTCTACATTTTGAAGACAAAACTTCATTTTTGTACGCAGTGTTTCCCCCGAGTCCACTCGATTAACTGTAATTTCTTGACACTGTGTACCACTCCTATTTAAACCAACAAGGTTTTACCTGGATTTACTGAAGCTCCGTCTCTGACTTGGGAAATTACCAGTAATAGTTTAGAATTTAAAGTGACCAATCAAATTCTAGGGGGTGGCCTGGGCCACACCAAGCCACCCATTTGGACACGCCCCTGGTGGGTGTGCCTTGTAGTGGGTGAGTCTGGCAATAGTCTGACAGACCCTTCTCTTTACATATGCCATTGTAGAAGTTTACTAGACACAGTCAGCCATGTTATTTAATTTATAAGTTAAAGTGTCCAAAAACAAGGCGATAACTAGATTAACCAAGCAGTATCCGGCTGGTCATGTGATCCAAACATGGCAGCCACCATTAAGTGGACCCTCTCCATGCAGAATAAAACAGCTTTAATAAGGTTACTTCTGTGACTGGAGTCTTCATCATTTGTGAGTGGTTATGATTTTATACATAAGTTTCAAAATTACGATTCATTTCTTTAGGAGTAAAATGTTTTAGTGAGGCAAAAATTAGTGAGTGCACATTTAAAATTTGTGTAAATTCAATAATTTTTCCGATACACATTTTCATTAAGGTGAAATGATTGAATGATCAGTCTCATTCTATGTCATTAAATTATCACAGACCTTTTATGGAGTTGTCAGTCAGTTGATATGTTTCATAATGGATGAGAATTCTTGAAAATCTGAAAGGAACATTCTCGTACCACTTATATACAAAAACCTGTGGGTACGCTGTAAATCACAGTTTATGCAGCATGAACAGGTAAGATTGCAATGACAGCAGTTACTATCAATTACAGGTGCTACAGTGGCTTCGTGTGCTGTGCATGAACGTGTCCCACTCACCCCGCACAGACATCCCCGAGAACACCGTGTCCAGTCTGATTGATCTGCAGAAAACTCCAGGTCCAGCGTGTCATGATGAAAAATGCTTCAGAATACGTCCTGCTTTTACTCCTCTGTAAGAGGGTACACTTCATATCAACATTTAATAAAATAATATTTAATATTACATACTATTACTATTACTACTACTAATGACTAAATACATTAAAAATACTTAAATAAAAATAGCATATTCTTATAAAATATTTAGCTATTATAAAGTGCCCTGCATATGCACAATCATTTGTATAAGAACAAAAGCAATATTATGAAATGCTAAAAAACCTTTAGTTATAAGGATTTTAAAGCATTTATTATTGAAGTGTTTATAATAATTTATAATTTTATTTATCACACATATATATATAGTGAAACTCTTTTTTTCACATATCCCAGCTAAGCAGGGGTCAGAGTGCAGGGTCAGCTATGATATGGTGCCCCAGGAGCAGATAGGGTCAAGGGCCTTGTTCAAGGGCCCAACAGTGGCATATTGGTGGGGCTGGGGCTTGAACCCCCAACCTTCTGATCAGTAACCCAAAGCCTTAACTGCTGAGCCACCACTGCCCCAACCAAAGATAAGCATATTTTAATTGTTGTGTAATAAATAGTTGTCAAATGATGTTTGAACAGTTGGAACAAATGCTTTAAAGTCAACATGAAATCAAAATTGACCCAACTTATTTTATTAATGCACATTCTTGGTCTTTCAAAAGAATAATAATTAAAAAAAAGTCTTACTCCAGCTTTATAACAACTTTGTACTGTTTCATGTTGACTTCAACTTGTTCATTTGATGTGAACTGGGTGTCATCTCTTAGCAAGATAGGGATTTCTGGTGAAAACTTTTTTACTGGTCACGTACACGGCAACGTTTTGGGAGTGATGACCACACAAATCATGGGTGTTAAATCAGGGCCTCTGTTTGAACATTGTTCCATGTTTTTCCACTTGAAAGATGCCAGTTGCACGCAGAGAATGTGGTCTGAAAAGCGAAAATTGCAATACCAATCTAAACCAAATTTGAAGAAGCAAATGTTTTAATTGGGATGGACTGAAGTGAATAAAGGAAAGCCACAGGAGAAAGCAATTCTCACTGCAGAGTTTTACAGCCCCAAAATTAAGCAATTGGGATCAAATGTCATTTAAACCCAAAAAGCAAACCATTTAACAACCTTGTTCTTTTAAAAAGTGTCATATTGTGACACCATGGCAGTGACGCTCAAATTCAATTTGTCTGAAAAATAACTGTAATCTGTACAAGTAATGGGAACAAATCTGTCATGCAAAACACTTGCAGGTCTATGCAGATGAATTACATGGAGAAAACAAAACTTTATCTGTTCACAGAAGAAAGTTCAGATTCTTTTTTAAACCAATTGGAATACATGTTTTTACAACTTTAAAAAAATATTTTTTTTTTCTTAGGCATATAACTCAAATCAAGGGCTGCAGAGGTCATATTCAATAACCATTCACTGCATTTAAAATAAGGCAACACAAATATCCACATAAATAGGCAACTGAAGACAAAAAGACTATTGATCAAGTCAGGAAGAGAAAGTGAATATGCATGCATTTCACACCAGACATGTCTACGGTTATGACTGTACATTTGTATATACACAGTTCCAAAATGATTCAGAACTTGGTATAAAATGTGCATGATTAACAATGAAAAAGATGCTATATTGTTCTTTTTCTCTGAGACAGACAAAATGATCCTACGATGATCCTTTGGTTTTTTAAAGAAAATAAAAGACAGACATAATATTTATGCATATGTAAAACTGACAAATATACACTAGTGTGCAACTCTTGTGGCTATATATGCGAACCTTGATGCAACACATTGAAGCAGCTTTAAATATACACTTTTATGGTGGATGGAAGTAATGTTTGAAAGTTTAAGAAAAACACATTTTACCACAAACATTTGTCTAAACCCTGTAAAGAACATTACATAAAAGCCGCAATGTCAATTCATTTTGAGAAGGCCCTGGAAGCTACCTCTTCCCAAAAAAATCTTTCAAGCTGTGCCCCTTCTTTGCCAAATGTACACAGTGTGGTATTAGAACAGTGTGTCCCTTTTCAAAGAGGAGCTTAGGAAGAGAGCAGCCTGATAAATAACACTTGCTGGTATAATTCCATACTGCCAGATAATGCAAATGTAAGGTTGTTCCAAACTTGTATTTGTTTTCTTTTGTCTGTGAAACACAAAAGAATATCTTATAGGTAGAATGTCTGAGCAGCTCATTTCCATACAAAGAAAATGGATGGTGATATTTACTGCCGAGCTCTAAAAAGACAAAAAAGCAGGGGCCTGGGTAGCTCAGCCAGTATTGACGCTGACTACCACACCTGGAGTCGTGAGTTCGAATCCCAGGGTGTGCTGATTGACTCCAGCCAGGTCTCCTAAGCAACCAAATTGGCCCGGTTGCTAGGGAGGGTAGAGTCACATGGGGTAACCTCCTCGTGGTCGCTATAATGTGGTTCTTGCTCTCGGTGGGGCATGTGGTGAGTTGTGCGTGGATGCCGCGGAGAATAGTGTGAAGCCTCCACATGCACTATGTCTCTGCGGTAATGTGCTCAACAAGCCATGTGACAAGATGCGTGGATTGACAGTCTCAGACACGGAGGCAACTGAGATTCATCCTCCGCCACCTGGATTGAGGCGAGTCACCACGCCACCACGAGGACTTAGAGTGCATTGGGAATTGGGCATTCCAAAATGGAGAAATAAAATAAAAGACAAAAAAGCACCATGGAAGTATCATAAAAGTAGCCAATATGACTCATGCATTTACAAGTTATATGATTGCAATTTCAGTAATTATTCACTGAAAATCTTCCCCTTGGCTGTAGCTCTCAAACCTGGCACGATGCATCCAAAGATGCTACTGTCGAATTGAACACAAGCACGAAAAAGATTTGTGAGCTCTGGCGGAGGGGAAGATTATCACTCACTCACGACTTCAGTTTTGGTCTGTTCCTAACACAAAAGTTATCATATGTTTTCAGAAGACTTTGAATACAGCACACAAGTCGTATGGACTACTTTTATGGTGCTTTCTGGAGCTTGACAGTATAAATGACAAACCACTTTCGTTATACAGTAAAAAGAGCTCCCCGGACAATCTACCTAGCATCTCCTTTTGTGTTTCATGGATGTAAGAAAATAATACAGGGTTGAAACAACATTTGGGGAAGTATGATGGGTGAACTATTCCTTTAAAAGTAATTTTAAACCTGTAAATAAATACACGACGATACAAGATGATGGAAATAGCTATTGTCTAGCTGAGACCAAGGCACACACATAACATAATTAAGTTACACAACTATGTTGTGTATATGAAAAAATATTTTAGGAACACTGTCAAGAAAATAAAGGATGAACCACTCTCCGGGGACCCATGTCAGCGGAACTGAATCAGGTTTGTTTTAAGAGTGCAAATGTGCCTAGTCTGATTCAGATCGTTCCAATTCAGAGTCCACACTGCTTTTAATACGATTTAAAACAGCGGCAAATAACATCACAAAGAAAAAGAGAGGACTAGCTTAAAAACTTTTTCAAATTCTCCAATTGTTTAAAAACAGACTTTGAATCCTGAGTTACTGCGATTTTACATCACAAATAATTGTGTGTTGCATCTGACATTCGTATTTATCTACTAGTGATTTTTTTTTTCTCAGAATAAAGCAAAATAGCAGTATCTTTGATACTGTAACTAAAAAACAATAATGAACACTTAAATATTCAATTTAGTGTGTTCTGTCATTTTTGAACTTCAGATTTAAGTAGATTCTGTTTTTACTTACAGACTTACTTACATTTTTTTCTTAAGATATGAATTAATACAGTTTTTTACTTTAAATATGAACGCTATAAAATTCTCTCTCTCCTCTCCAGCAGGACTGTTCTGCGAGAGTGAAAAGTCATTCCAAAATTCAGTTTGTCTATCCAATGTCTTTATCAGAACAGTTTGCTCAGCCAGTTATGGAAACATCCCCTGATACCGTGCAAGAAACATCCCTGAATGCGCGTCCTGCCGCAGGCTGCAGTCTGCGCTGAGGGATGAGTGCAGTTTGGTTTGCCATTCCTGTGTCATCCTCCCCCTTTCGTCTATTTATTCATCTGTTTGTGTCCTGCGTACGGCGGCGAAACATTCAGGGAGAAGTGGAGGCGGATGCATGGAACTTGACAAATGCTATAGCGGCGAGCTCTTTGCAGAACTCCTCCAGAACAATGACCCCCTCGAGCAATGTCACGTGATCAATGCTGGAATACAAAGATGAACCTTATTATCAGATGTAAACTGATTCATAGTAAAGGAATGAATCTCTATTCAACAGGTAAGGGATGTCAACTGGTAAGGGAATGTACAGTCAAATGGTCATTATTATGAAATTCTCCCACAATGGGGTCCTGATCACCCTGTAAGGGGTTGTTTTACGATAGTATCAGTATCAACTGACTGTGCATGATACTGCTTATTACATGGCTACTTAGCAAATGAATAAATAAATAAATGGACATGCAATATTGATTTGAGTTGAGATTATTTTACTATGCAAGAAGAGGCTGCGTAGTGATATAAGAGACATGAAACTAGCACAGCTATGTTGTCCGACAAACCCAAAATGCAGTAATTATGACAACAGTGAAACAATGTTTCAAAGGCAAAAAACGTTCTTGATCGTCCAGTCAAATGTGGATTATAAAACAGTCTCACTCTGTTTATTTTCTGAATTTTCTGAAAATAAAAATACCTCATCCCCTCAGGCTCGAGCCCCAGGAGTCTCTTCCTCACCAGCAGAAGTTTAGGGGTGAAATCAGGAATGCGGTGAATTCTCAACATCAGATCTCCAACCACCTGATCAAGCATCCAGACAAACACCAGTGCAATGGGTTAAACAGTCTGCATGGGTATGAATTAATCCAATTCAGCCTTATTTAGGCCAAGCTGAAGTATCTGAACAAATATATTTTGTCAGAACTAAAATCTTTTCTTTCAAGAATAAGACGTAGTGGGGCAGGGCCAGTTTTCAGCAACACATTTTGAATCCATAAATTAAAATGCCTAGGTTCATGCCTGTAAAACTGAAAACTGCAGTGCTAGTATTATTAATAATATCACTTATAGTGTTTAAAGTAGTGATTCAGTGTGGAGAAGAGCAGTCGTACCCTGACAATGACTGAGAAGAGAGACCTGCAGCCCGGTGCAAGGTTAATGTACGGGTCGAGCAGATACTCATGAAGATGAGCGTGAGGCAATAGAGAGAGTTTAGACAGCACAGACGTCACCTGCAGGTTAACGTCATATGGCTGGATGGAAAGAGACAGACAAACAGAGATAAACATCAAGAGACTTTCCAACAATGAAAAGGCTTTAAAGCAGCAGCTGTTACGTCACAAATTCTAGACACCAGGGGCCGGATTCATGAAATGTTCTTAAGAAGGAAATTCTTCTTAACTACCATTTTCTTCTTATTTTCTAAATTAAGAGTATTTTGTATTCCTGAAAAAAAACAAAACAAAACAAAAACAAAAAATCTTTAGAAAGCTCATCGATTTTCTTAAAGGTGCAGTATGTAAGATTCAGAAACCCTTGTTATTAATGACACCTGTGGCCGTTAAGTGAACTGCAGCCAGCTACCTGTTGCTCGTGCTCATGCACACACTACATAGGGACGCACGCATCAGTCAAAACAATGACGTAACGTACAAAGAGACAACGTGATTCACCGGCATCATGCTGACAGATGAGGTAGCATAATTACACAGTTATGATTTTTTTACTACAATCTTTGAGACTGGCATATTATATTTGACTCTCCAGTGCTGAAACAGGGCTAAAACAAAGTGTGGATATAGGTCTGACTATGCGAGACTGTAGATTGAAGTAATCACTTTTCTTTGCATGATACATTGACTGCATTTATATGATAGCCTAAGTCGGCGTTAGCTAGCTAGCCAGCTTTACCAGTAGCTTAATTTGGTGGATGATGACAGTGGCTGTTTATAAAATAGACTGTACATTATAAATATGTTGACACAATTCAGTATTGATGTGATTCCATCACAACTGTCATTTTGATATATCGATGCGCTATTGTTTTATAATAATAGAATGTATATATTTTCTGTATAACCAAGTTACGTTACACTAATGAATGGAGCTTTTTGCATTATCTTGAACATTGTCTAGCATTCATTTCATGTGTTATTGTAGTTTACCTTGCTGAATAATTACAGATTAACATTGTTTATGAGTTACTGTGCAGGCAAGATCAAGTTAGCTAAAATTACACAGATCAATCCTTATGGCACTATATTTCACATGCTTTGCAGTTATGTTAGCTTACCTGTCCAATAAGAAGAATGCCAATTCAGGGTCAGTTTTGATCCCCAAAACCGAATGAAGGTCCCTCCAAGAATCAAATGCCCTGCCGATGTTCACTCTAGTTTTCGCTCGATCAAGATCACGTTCCCGCTTAGCCAGACGGGATTCCGTAGATACATTTGTTTTTTTGCTTTTTGTTTTTTGGCTTACTCAGAGCTTGTGTAGGAGTCAGTGTTGTGCTGGACGTTTGCTGGATTCCATCTCTAAGATAACGTTACCTAGTGTTGCAGTTTGTTGTTGAATAGCAGAAGAGAAGCTATTACTGTCTGAGGCAAGGCGCTCGGGAGCGTGCATAAACGTCACATCCTTTGGATTTTCCTGGCAAAAGCGACCCGCTCCCTTCGCATGAAAATCTGTCTACAGGCTTTAATAGGCAACCTAGGAAGTCAGGGAAGGGCTCATTTTTTAAGTTACGTTACAAGCCGTTCACACATTGGCAAAAAAAAAAAAAAAAAAAAAAAAAAAAAAAAGCCAATATTACATGAAAATTGTTACATATTGCACCTTTAAGAAAAACATAAGAATTTATTATATTTTTTAAATTGTCATAATAACATCTTAAAGTTACGATTATCTCACAGTTGATTTTTTATTAATTTACTAGGTTGTTTCAAATGTGACGCGTTCTATCATGATAAGTCGGAAGTCGCAATGGGCTGTTTATGTAGACATTTTATTATAGACCAAAACACTTTTTGACTGTTTTTTGTTTTATGTTATTTTTATTTTCAACATTCAAATAACCACATACTTCAAACAATAAATGTTGTTTTGAAGCTTCTTATTGTGGTGACCAATCATGCAAGTCAATTCAAATGGATGCACAGCATAGCGCACTCTCTCTGTGATCTATACAGTCCATAGAAACATAATAATTATATCATTAGAAAGCTGAGACTGTCCTCCGCCACCCTTTCCCATGCCCACTTCTTACTTTCCGACATGATATAATCATCAAGCTTCTGAAGGAGAACTTTTTTCCTTGCAGTAATTTCCTCAGTGAGAACCTCCAGCTCTTCTAAACTCAAGATGTTTCCTTTCTTTTCCTCTATGTCAAATTCAATGTTGTCAAATAGTTACCAGCAAGTAAATTATCCAATGACGATTAACGTCGTTGAAGTAACTCATCTCACGCACTTTACGTTTAAAAAAATTATCTTGAGGTGCTTGCAACTTAAAAAAAGGTTTGTTGTTTAAGACGAGGCCAAATCATGAGCAGGCTAGTATAATCAGAATATGTCAATGCCTGTCATTTTATGCTTAAGAAAAAAAATTAACATGCTCTTCAGAAAATAACTGAGAACGTCTTGAATTTTTCAAGAATTGCACTTAAGAACATTCGTATGAAATGCTTATAATTTATCCTAAGAACTTTACAATTTTTGTGGTAATCAACATTATGCCACAAATGCTGTCGATTGAGCTTAACTTGTCTTGAACCCGGAATATTCCTTTAAATCAGCATAAAGACAATACATCAGCTACCACCATGCTGTATAAACACTGCACAATTCAAATTATATTTTACAGTTATAAGAATGAGATTTCAATCTGAATGCCCTTTTATTTTTTCTTGATTTTTCTCTTGATTTTTGGTGAAATGTGATCTGAACATATTTTTGTCAGGTTTGGTGAGATTCACCCTTATGTCCTGTACTGTAAATACTACTGCATGCTATTGAATCACATTAACTATCAGCACATCAACATGTCAGTACACACATTTATAGTTCACACACCTGGTCAAGTATTCGTCCCATTCTGTCAAACAGCATTTTAAGGAAGTGTCCCTCGAAGAAAGGACTGTCCAGATTACACTTCTCGAAGGGTTTAGGACAGCTACGCCAGTCCCACCTCTGACAAACCCCACAGAAGTCCCGAAACTGTCAACATACAACCAAATATTACGACAATGGCAGTAAATCTGTCATTTGTAATTATTTTCATGGGGAAATATCAAAAAGCAACAGTCGACATCACAACGCAGCAACAAATGGATCTTAATAATAATAATAATAGTTCACTAGTTTTGCAATTCTTCCTTGTCGCGCAACTTGCAAGTAAAAGTGTGTTAAAACAGATGCTATGAAAATGCCTCTGATCTAAACTTCGATAGCAAAGAAAAGGCGTAAGAAATGGCAAGTTCGATTCATTTCCATAAGTCAGTTTAAACTGTCCTGTAAATGAACCATTGGTATCAGCAGTTTAATTCCTCACCTGTCTGTGTGCATCTCTCAAGTAGGTGTCATAGCCTGTGCCCTCAACCTGATAGGACGATTTTGCCTCATCTGGCACCAAACACAAGAAACTATGGGGAGACAACATTAAATGATTACCAGCAAAGATAACATTTTTCATAAAATGATGAAAGAAAGAATCTGGCATATCACAGCTGGTCAGATGTGCTGGGGTACCTGTTAACTATCTTGTGAACCTCAGTCTTCCCATCAGGTTTGGTGTGTTCTGTGCTCTGTGGCGGAGAGCACCTTAACCAATCAGGACTGGAGAGTCTGTTATCAGGGGAAAGGTCTGAGAACAGTGGGTCTTCCTCCAGATCTCTGAAGAAACAATGCAAATCACTCATTAGACTATAAAATGAGAACATGCATACTACACCTCATAGCAGTATGTGCTTATATCTCTGAAAATACATACTTCACACAACCCAAGAAAAACAACAGTATAAAGCATCCCAACAAGAAATTACTAAAGAAAAAGTGGTAGAATTGTTATGGTTCAATACCACCATAATATATATATATATATATTTGAAAACGCATCATTATAAAACATATAGTTCCGAACTAAACTCTGATTTTAAGAGTCACGCTCAAAGCCATTCTAAAAGGCCAGTAAACGCACACCTGTGACTGCACTTTCTATGTTAATGTGTCAAGTGCTTGGCCACAACAAATAGCCTATATTATGCTAATGAACTATATCACTTAGCAAAAGTGTTGATTATTGTTATAATAGTTAACTATTTTTAAAGCATTGGTGTCTTATCCTAACACTCTTACCAGCATTTTATAAAACAACAGGTCACTCAAGGTCATGTGTGACACCTTTAACCCACTGTTAAATTACTCTTGTGGTTAAGTGCAAAGAAAAATTTTCCGCAACAGTTAAATAAGCATAAACTCATTATTGTGTGCTCAAACCACTATAAATAGTTATTTTAAGTGGGTGGAGCTTAAAATTGAGTTTGTATGTCAAAAAGGCATAAAATGACTTCATATAGGTTAGAAGCCTGCTCTGTCCTTGTTAACTTTTACAGAAATTGTTTTAATGGGGCTTGCTGCATTAAGCATTCAACAAATTTTGCCTTCAAACTAGGGCTGAACGATCTAGGCAAAAAAATCAAATTGCATTTTTTTGAAAATGATTGCGACTGCCATGCGTTTATTAACATAAAAAAATTAACATAGTAAGTGTTTCCCTTTGACCAAAATTAAGTCATGGGCAAACATGCTCAACTGCCAATAGTTTTTGTCTACTTTGTGATAGGTTCTCAGTCCTTTTTTCATTATTATTGGATTTGAAAAAAATAATGAAGTTATTATTAAGAAATTATGAAAATAGATTGTGTATATATATATATATTATTATTTAAACAACAGCATATTTATGTACTAATTTCATTTACTAATTTACACTTGCATGTGGCATAGCTATGCTATCTGGTTAAACCCTTAAAATAATATTTTGGGTTCAATACATGTTAAGCTCAATCGACAGCATTTGTGACATAATATTGATTACCACAAAAAAAAAAAAAAAAAAAAAAGTTTGACTTGCCCCTCCTCTTCTTAAAAAAATAAATTAAAAAAAGCAAAAATCTGGGTTACAGTGAGGCACTTACAATGGAAATGAATGAGGCCAGTTTTTGAACGTTAAAATAGTCACTTTTTCAAAAGTAAAGCCACAAGACAAACAATATGCATGTAAACATGATTTTAGTGTGATAAAATCACTTACTAACCTTTTCTGAGTAAAGTTATAGCCAATGTTATGGGGTGACTTTAGATTTGGATAGTAACTTTTAGCAGCCAAGCATATTTGGATCTACCAAATTGTGCAATTAGTGAATCCAGAGCGCTGCAAATACAACGCACTAAGCTCACTAGCCTCGGGTGTGCTTTGAGTAGCCTACGTGTAATACAATACAGAGAACAGAGTTGCGCACATACAGTAAGCACAGCTAGCAGCGTTGGCAGCCTATTTATTTATTTAATTAAATAGCAGCCCTTGCGGTTTGATAATCGCATTACGTCATATCGCAATTTAGATTTTATTTCGATTAGTCGCACAGCCCTACTTAAAACAATGATTACTCAATACCTGTAAAAAATAAAAATAAAAAAAATTCACGAACAGTCTGATTACACTGCATCCAACCCAACATTTAAAAAATATAACTTTAGTTGTCATGCATTTAAGTTTTATTCATTCAAAATTGTGGTGAATTCAGGATCTTGAAAATAGCAGGCTTTGGCAGTGCAGATGGGTCGATCAGAATGATGGAGACAGCAGCTCTTACACAGCATCATGCGGTTGGCCGTTCTCCATGTGTTCCCGCTCCTCTCGTTCCTCTGGCTGTTTGTTTTCCATGTAGTTGCGTTCCTCTAAGCAGCGCAGCACCAGGTTCTGTAGAATGTGCTGACAAGGTTTCTGCAGCAGATGCTCAAACAGCCTTAGAGTCATTATGCTGATCTAGAACCACAAACAAAACCACACCTTCATCAAGTCCTTCAGAAGAACCTTAATACTGCAGAGGTATATCTGTAACGAGCTGATGAAGATTTGTGTAGAACATTTTATGTGATATATCCAGATCCACTGCCACCTGTTTTTAATTCCAAAATGTAGATCACAGTACAGTTGAAGAATTAGGGATAGTTCACCCAAAAATGAAAATTCTGTCACAATTTACTCACCCTCCTGGCATCCCAGATGTGTCTGATTTTATTTCTTCTGCTGAACACAAATAAAGATTCTTCTAAACATATCTCAGCTTTGTAGGTCCATACAATACAAGTGAATGGGTGCCAAAATTTTTAAGCTCCAAAATCCACATCAAGGCTTCATAAATGTAATCCATAAGTCCAGTGGTTACATCCGTGTGTTCAGACACTATATAATAGGTGTGGGTCAGAAACATCAATATTTAAGTCATTTTTATCATAAATTCTCCTCCCTGCCCAGTAGGGGGCAATATGCACGAAGAATGTGAATAACCAAAAACAGAAGGTGAAAGTGAAGGAAAAAGGACTTAAACATTGATCTGTTTCTCACCCACACCTATCATATCACTGCAGAACACATGCATTTATCCACCAGAGTTGTCTGGAGTACTTTTATGTTGCCCTTAAGTGAATTTTGGAGCTTCAAAATTTTGGCACCCATCCACTTGCATTATATGGACCAACAGAGCTGAGATATTCTTTTAAAAATTTTCATTTGTGTTCAGCAGATGAAAAAGTCATACACATCTGGGATGGCGAGAGGGTAAATGACAAGAGAATTTTAATTTTTGGGTGAATCCTTTAAGGCCATTTTTTAAGGCTAGTACATGTGCAAAGATCTCAGTACATGTGCGTAGAGTTTCAGATCTACACTAGAGAATGAAAGCATGTTTCTCTGAACGAAACGAACGAAACAAACGAAACCCAGACTTTTGGTCCACACCAAAAAAAAAACATGTGAAAGTGCCCTATAGTCGACTATAGAAGCACAGCTAAAGTTGATTTAATCTAGATCATCCAGTCAAAGCAGGATGAGTTGATTTGTTGAATGCAGTCAGGGTTACCTCATCTGACAGGTGGTCACAGTGTTCTATGAGTCTGTGCCTCAAGGGATGCTGGGTAATGCCAGCAAGTGTCTCTGGTCCTGTTTCCTCTCCCAACAGGAAGTAAACTGTCTCTTGCAGCAGGGCCTTTGATGTCACCTGTCTTATGATCCTGTTTAACAGCGCTGTGGACGTCAGAATACCGACCTCTGACCTGGAATGAGACATCAATGTGAAAAGTTAAGAGCGAGTGTGTGTAAAAGAGAAAGATAACACTTTTTTTTTAAAGCAGAGTATTGGGGTTCTAGTGCATAAATATTACATACTAATACTTCAATACATTAGCAGGGGAAGTGAGAATAGCTGGAGACAGCTTAGAAGTCAACATGAAATCTAAATGAACCCCATTTACACAATATCAAATAAAATAAGTAAATAAAAAATGGTACGTCTTCATAATCGTTTATCATATTGTAATAAATTGCTCCACCTCTTAAACGACTTTCCTTTTTGGCTGATGTCACCAAGCCCTTATACTTTTTAACCCCTCCCCTTTCTGGTATGTAACACCCACTTTTCACAGTCCAATCAATTCCAAATGGGTAAAATCAGGTCCCAACCCTATTTTTTTTAATTTTTTATTTACAAATACGTTAGCAATTGCAAACTGCGTTTCATGTTGACTTTCAATACTTGTTTTACTATCTACCTGTCTACCCTTTCTCTTGCCAACACACTCAATGAACTACAAAATATATACAGTTTCTAAAGGTAACTTACGTTTGCATTAGCTGAGGCTCCATTACAGCAATGAAGAACCGCTCTCTCATGGCACGGGCCAGAACTGCAGCAGCTGTCTACAGTACAAAACAAACACCTAAACTCATAAATGCTACAAAACAAACACCTCATCCTCTTTTTATGAAATTGTCCATCTGGCCCAAAAATGTCTCCATATATTCTAGTCATATTTAGTTTGATAATGGTTAGTGAGCAATGGCTATTTGCTCTCTAATCTTCAGCCAGGTTTTTGATTGAATTGTTTTTACCTTCTGAGCCTCTTTGATGAGCTGATCGCAGTAGTCCAACCATGACAGGAAGGAAATGAGCGCACGTTTGCCAGCAAAAGCCACAGCATCCTCCTTTAGATTATACACATCCAGCCTATACACATACATACACTCTAAATTAGGGCTGGGTATTGATACAGATTTCCCGATTCAATTCGATTTCCGATTCACAAGCTTTCGGTTCGATTTTGATTCAATATCACTAACTAATGCTGTTAATTATACTGGGGCCCTAATTATATTTTATTACTTTTTCATCATTTTAGCTTTTTAAAAATGAACAAATAAATGCATTCAATCAATAAATAAGATCTTATATTTCATATATTATTTTTGTTGCATATTTATTGTTAAATTGCATAATTTGTACTATTTACATTGATTTGTTGAACACGTGCTAAAACCGTTACTGTCTCTTTAACAAACAAAAACCATAATTTCTGTAAACAGCGCCTTTAAATGAGGGCATGTTAACTAGAGAGGACTCGAATGGCTTTACCTCATCTGTGCGATGCATGAATAGAATTAAATGTTTTTTTTTTTTTGTTTTTTTTATCAACAACTGACTGTAAAGAACAGAAAGGGCATTAAAAGAGACATTATTCAAATGACAAATGGGTTGCGTAGATCTCCTCTTTGGACACACATTCCACAAAACAACTTTTACTCAACACGCTGTGAAAGGATCTCGCTGCTGAACATTTCACAACTAAACTACACAATTACTGGCGAGTGAAATGTAAACATTTACCAGCCAATTGCCAAATATGGTTGCAAATGCAAGTGATTTGTAGTGGAGGGTTGCGTAGTGGAGTGAAAGATCGATCGATTGGGATTTAAGAACTGATAGAGATCATTCAAATGAAGATTGCGATGCATTCTCTAAATAAATAATTCAAAACAGTTCCAGGTAATTTTTATTATTCCATTAATTTTAGGATTGCTCTAAAAAAATTATTTTTATTTTTTTTTTTTACAGTGGATTATTAAAGGCCCAGGTATGCTTCTTTTCGACCACGTTGAGCGTGGTGAGATGAACGCGTCTGACGCATGCCCACTACAACTTCTTTGTGATACTCTTTTAGTAGAGTCAATGACCAGCGCAAGCACCGACGATGCGCACATACGATGACTGCATCCGTGAGTCGAGAAAATCCGGCCGGCCTAGATTATGATGAAATTTACGTCACGCATACTGTGCGTGGAGCAATCCATGTTTTAGAGCATGGCGTAACTTGTAAAAATGTATATTCATCCAAGAAATTTCTTTGACTTTCCAATACTTTTTAAAATGCACTTCATTTCCACGACTTTTCCAGCCTGGAAATCACCATTTAAAAAATTCCTGATGTTTTCCAGTTTTTTTCATGACCGTGGGAACCCTGTATTTAGGTTAAGCTTTATCAACAGCATTTGTGGCCTAATGTCAATTTCCACAGAAAATATTTTCTACTCAAACCTCAGAACTTGCAAAATTCCTTTAAAATGTAAACGGTGTTATGTTTGATTAATATAATGTAGGTTTTGGACTAAATAGGGTTATTCCTGTACCCCCAGTTTACAGACTCCGCAGTTTCAATGTCAAGGGGGTCCATGGACTGTGGCAGAGCCCGGTAGAACTGTGCCAGCCGGTCTGTGAGCAGGTGACTCAGCTCGGTGTTCTCAGTGAGGCATTTGGCTGCAGCCGGTTCAGGCAAACTGACTATCAGCATCAGCCCCTCACATGCTTTCACCACAATACGCCCATCCTGAGAGAGAGAGAGAGAGAGAGAGACAACATCAGTCAACACACATAAACAACACATCTGTCCTCAAATGATCCCAACAATCCCATTCAAGTATTTAATAGCTGGACGAGTCAAAAAGTTAGAAGAACTGGCTCACATGCACAATGCATAATGATCTAGGCTACTATCACACTTACACCCAGGTTACTTCACATGTGCAGCCCCTGTAGGCTATTTAGTACATTTCAAGTTGCCTTGGCTAGGATTAGAAATAGTGCAAAAACAGTAAGTGACATTATAGGGGTCATGTATCCTACATTTTTAATAACAAAATGCATTTTCTGAGGTTAACTTAATGTTAGTAAATGTTTTTGCTCCAAAAACATCTTTTATGTAAATTTTTCCATCCTTTCTCTCTCCCTAAACAGACCGTTCACCCATATAACTTCTATGTAGACTGACTTTAAAAAAAAAAAAAAACACTCTATCCTAACATTGGGATCCTTCAAATGGATATGCAGAGCGGCATGTGCTGCACACTGATAGGAACAGCACAAGGTCTTGTCATCAGATTTGGTGTTCGTATTAATATATATCCCAATTTTTTGAAGCTTAGTTGTAATCTTTTTAGGGAGAATGTTGAGTTTTTACAACAGTGTTTCCCAATCCTGTTCCTGGAGGCACACCATCAATACACATTTTGACTCCCTAATCTGGTGCATCCATTTCAGGTCTTGGAGTCTACTCACGAGTTGAATCTGGTGTGTTAAGCCCACAGTATACTTCGGTTTATTTCTCTTCAGGAGTTTAGAACTATAAAGATATCTTTATATTCCTCGAGACTTGAGTTATACAAATGCAGGCATCTCCTCACACACGTGCTCTTGAAATGCATATCCACTGTTGTTGTTTTCACCTTCTTCTCCTGTTGTTTATCGGTGATTACATCATCTTCTAGCGCTTAGTGACAGCAACGGTTCAACTGTGCTTGATGCCACCTTGTGGAACCACTAATAAGTGCAAATAATTCCAGGTGCACACTGCGCGTTCAGAGTATGCACGGTTAGAAAAATCGGGCCGCAATGCGTTCAGTGCTGGAGCACTCTGCTGATGAAGAAATTTGCATCAAGCATCTTATATGCAGACACCTAGCGTTCACGTCAAACCGAAGTATACTCTAGGCTTTAGATTAAGGAGATATGAAAAATATATACTGTTGGAGTACCACCAGGAACAGGGTTGAGAAACGCTGCATTATAGTATGTTTTCACAGTTCAGTGAAGTCTAATCCAATTTGATTCCTCATGAATCATGATATGACCCCTTTTAGAATCCCAACATCTCAAAAAAGGATGACTGGTCATGTTTCAGCCAGCAGGGGGCGAGTATAGTGGTGGAGAAATGTACTCACCGGACTCTTAGTGAGGTTGAGCAAGGAGCTGACTAGGTTGCAGTTGTCATTGTTTGACAGTGTAGAATGGACGGAGGGACTAGCTTCTCCCGGGTTGGTGGATTTATACACTGCATCTTCCTGGGCGGATTTGACTGGACTGATATTTTGATTCCGATTCTGTCCCGTGTCTGGAGAGGATGGATCCTCTTTCACCAAATCAGCTCCATCATCTTTAGCAGCTTCCAATCTTTTAGTCTTATTCTGCAGAAACAAGCATAACTGGAGAGTGGAGAACTACCAGAATGCCAATGGTAGTTCTGTTCCAAAACCTTTTAAGGCATCATGGGTGCACTCATGGCACAAAGTCTGTTCAAAAGCAATAAGATTATTTGTTTTGTCAAAACTCTAGGATGGACAGACAGACAGACAGACGAGAGAGAGAGAGAAAATACAGACACATTTCCAAAAACTCACTTCCAGGAAGAAGTTGACGAGGTAAGGGTCCTGCTTAAGTTTGGCACAGACGGTACACAGAAACTGGATCTCTTCATTCTCTGTAGGAGCAGCCAGAACCTCCCCACACAGATGGATCAGTTTCTGAGGAAACACCACACAACATCTTGCATGGTCAGATAAACATCTGAGGGATTTATTCTATGTCTTTATCAATTACATTACAGCTGTATTAGTGACAGATTTTTACAGTCTGGCAATAATCAAATTTACTGTATGCATAGAATATCCAGAGCAACTACATTTGGCAAAATGTGCAGTATACAAAAGAGCACACTGCGTTATGTAATGTATCTCACAATGCAATACTGTAGATGCATAGTATTTTCTAAAATTGTTAACAGTATACAGTGTGTACTGTGCAGTATTCTTATATTCCATTCCAAACATAGGCAGTGTGTAAAGTGCGAACACAGTGCAAGACTTTGCTTATCACCTGTACAGGTCTGTGCACATTGATGTGAGGCAGAAGCGGCTGGCGAATTCGACCCAGCAACTTAGTGTAGAAACTCAGAACCTGCTGTTTCATTCCAGGAGGGCACTAAGGGAAAAAAAATCCAGGCAAGGGTTTAAGCTACATAGGCTAAAGAATCACAGGTACACTTACTGAGGGTACACCTGTACACCTACTTATTCATATGATTATCTAATCAGCCAATTGAGTGGCAGCAGTGCAATACATAAAATCATACAGATACGAGTCAGAAGCTTCAGTTTCAGTTTTTCACCATCAGAATGGGGAAGAAAATTGATCTCAGTGATTTGGAGCATGGCATGATTGCTGGTGCCAGACGGGCTGGTTTGAGTATTTCTGTAACTGCTGATCTCCTGGGATTTTCACATACAACAGTCTCTAGAGTTTACTCAGAATGGTGCAAAAAACAAAAAACATTCAGTGAGCGACAGTTCTGTGGACGGAAATGCCTTGTTGATGAGAGAGGTCAACAGAGAATGGCCAGACTGGTTCGAGCTGACGGAAAGGCTACGGTGACTCAGATAACCACTCTGTACAACTGCAGTGAGCAGAATAGCATCTCAGAATGCACAACTCGTCGAACCTTGAGGTGGATGGGCTACAACAACAGAAGACCACGTTGGGCACTTTATTAGGACCATAGTGTTCTTCGGAACAGTGGCTTTCTAATCTACCCACTAGCTCTTTTCTGGGGTGTCAACACCAAACATTTGTTTAAAACAGTAATCATCATCATTCATACTCACATCTGCCTTGCCCAGGGTGTAGAGTGTCTCCAGGATCTTGTGGTGGAGAAGATATTCCATACAAGGTCCCGTCTCTCCTGACTCTCTTTCCCTCTCCTCCTGGGTCAGAATATCCAGCATCTGCTCCAGGTGGGAGGGGATGTTGGTATCTGTCACCGGGGCTTTGTCATCTACATAAACAAAAAAAGCAGACATGACAGCATAGAGTTCTTTGGCAATGTGCAAAAGCATGTAATACACATTTAAGTCAGGTTATTAAATGCTTCCATTCTGCTGCTCCTATTTATCGTTGCCAACAAAAGGCATGGTCAATCACATTTTTAGTAAACATTCACAAGGTAAGTCAGTATGCAGAGCCATTGCAGGTAAGCTCTCACCTGAGGTCTCTATGTAGTAATGTGTGATGGCCTTCCAATGATAGACAAAGTCCTCTTGCAAGGGCAGTGATGGCGCAAGCTGAAAAATCAAATAATCGATCATAAACATCTGTCGATTCTCATACCAAAATTAAATGCATACTAAATGATGAGCAAAATCAAACTGCTTCAAGAATTAATGTGTGTTTGGTACACTAAGCTAATACAGGTGTAGTTCATCAAATTAACTCTGAACATGTTCCATTAAGTTTGACAACCAGATGTTAAACCAAACTTATTTTTTGCAATTTTTGCAAAATTCAATCTTTCTTTAAAATAAATGCCAATTGGTTTGACATTCTGCTATTTAATGCAATAAAACTCTTGTTCTTGGGGCAAATGTACTCAAACATTTTTAACACAGTGTTGGTATTTAGAAGAGAGAGAGAAAAAAATTTGATGTTAAGAATAACAACAGAACAGTTATTAGTTTTGATTACCAAGTGTGTGACACAGAAACAGCTGTTTGTTTACATCCTGCAAATGTCTTGCTAGCATGCTAACCGGCTAATCCCTATACATGCTATGCATATTTCACATCATACTGGCAATATCTTCATAACACGTGTGATAAATATGAATTTATATTCATTATAAACTCCAAAGATCCAAATACATGGACACATTCAGCCAAATAAACCACAAATTGCGCAAGACTTAGCACAGCTGCTACATACAAATACAAAGGCTGAATGTGACCAGACTGATCATAAAAAACACAATATACTACAATGCCAACGACACACACCTTCAAACACCCGCCAATAAACAGATAGGGACTTTTAAAAGGTGTTTTTCCATCTGTTGTTTATAGCATCAGCTAGTGTGTTTAGTAGCTAGTGTCTAGCAGGCCTTTAGCACATCCAAACAAACTGACTCTCACTTTCTGAATTCACATTTAATTAGTCAAACAGCCATTAAATGTGCTCTTATAGTATTGTTAAAGGTCTTACCGCCTCGACAGCGTGCTGTAGGATGGAGGTGAATTTGGAGAACATGTTGTTTTTGGACAGGAGGAGTCTGGTTTTGGAGATCTCCCCTCTCTTGCCTCTGCTTCCCTTGCTGCGGTGATCCAGATTGAAAATTTACACTAAAACACACGTACATGTACATATATTTCCAATACGCTTCGATTGTGTGTATTTACATTTCACCACGTGCACACTGTAATGTAGGTAAGGCAAAACATGGACAGTTACACTGTGAGAATAATGTGGGTTTGTCTTTTTAAGGACACGGTGGCACTTTCCTTGCGCTCCAGACATGCAGAAAAACGAGATCAGTGACCACTGCAGCCAATGTTCTCCAGATTCCTGCAAAATAATATACTGAAAATAGACGAACCAATATTCTTTTTCACGTTGTACTAATTTTATTTTAAACGAGGCTTTAAAAAATAAAAAAATAAAAATAAAAATAATAAAAAAATAAATATATATATATATATAAAAACTCAGCAAAGAAAGAAACGTCCCTTTTTCAGGACACTGTATTTCAAAGATAATTTTGTAAAAATTCAAATAACATTCCAGATCTTTATTGTAAACTGTTTAAAAAATGTTTTCCATGCTTGTTCAATGAACCATAAACAATTAATGAACATGCACCTGTGGAACAGTCGTTAAGACACTAACAGTTTACAGACCATAGGCAATTAAGGTCACAGTTATAAAAACGTAGGACACATTATTTCATTTCTGTTAGTCACATGTCTGTGAAGCTTCTTCAGTTTATGTCTTGGTTGTTGAATCTTTGTTCATACAAATATTTACACATGTTAAGTTTGCTGAAAATAAAAGCAGTTGAAAGTGAGAGGATGTTTAGTTGTGTATGTGTGTGTGTGTGTGTGTGTGTGTTTGTTTGTTGTTTTTTTTTTTTTTTTTTGCTGAGTTTATATGTTGAAACTGACTAGACTAATGAAAGTTGGGATCATTTTTTTTTATTTATTTTTTATTTTTTGCAGATAGCACAATTTTGTACAGATTTTTATTATTACTGTTATATATATATATATATATATATATATATATATATATATATATATATATATATATATATATATATATATAAACATTTGTAATTTTTTTTTAAAGACTGCTATTGTGAAATTCAGAATCCAGCACAGGGGCTTGGGGCAAAAATGCCCACGAAATTCAAAAAGTGGGGGCAAATGAATTGTTTTTATTTTTATTTTTTTATTTGTAACATCTGATGTAGTTTTTAATATTCTAGTATAGCTCTGCTTATACTTAATGGCATATACATCAACTCACATTTCTAAGTAAGAAATGTTCAGTCTAAAGAATTTGTATTAATGGATTGATAAAATGTACGCATTTGACACAAGGTTGGAAAAAGTATGCCCTCATATGGGTAAATAAAATAAAAATGCCCCTGAAAATCAAATCCAGTGAGCAAATATTGCCCCTTAATGTAAAAGTTGCTTTCTGACACTGGTGTCTGGTAATGTGGTAAGAATATCTATTCAATAATCATAAAATTGGCATACTGTAAATAGACCAGCCAATATCAAATCACACTGTGCTAACATTTTATTTTAAATTAGGCTTTTGTTTAAAAACTGAATCTCATTCAGTTTGAATGACATGAAATCTGGAGTCATTGCTAAATGCAAATATCAAACACCTTTTCTTTTTTTACAATGATGTACTTAAAAAAAAAAAAAAAAAAAAAAAATGTAGTAATAATATTAATAACAATGGACCCGGGCTTTACCTACAAACCGGATGTACAGTATATATCCTGTTATTTTGGAAGTGATTTATTTACTTTGATTTTTTTTTTTTTTTAAGCCATTTTTTTAAAGCCTCGTTTAAAAAAATGTTTAGTACATTATTATTATTAGAGGACCCTTATAGTGAAGTACAGGACTTTTATAATGAAGTTTTATGGCTGATAGTTCTGCTGATGTCGGCACTATTTTTTTCTACAGCAGCAGCTGCGCACTCAAAAATACAAACATGTCTGTGGTGCCTGATGGCAAGAAGCTGGTCCGGAGCCCGAGTGGGCTCCGCATGGTTCCGGAGAACGGAGCTTTCAACAGTCCGTTTTCCTTGGATGAGCCGCAGTGGGTTCCGGATAAAGAAGTAATGAATATTTATCATACATAATGATGACAATGATGCTGTGGTGGGTCTCTCTCTCTCTCTGGCTGGCTTTGGGCGTTGTTTGCTCAGCAAGAGCCAGCAGAAAATCTCTATAACTTTCTCGCGATCGCAGGTTTAATCTCAGATACATGCAAACAAATCCATTTGTTTAATTGTATAGAGTGTATATGTGAGTTAATGTCACATTGAGACTACTGTAAACCGCGATATAGAAACCTGTTCATGTTAATAAATAGTTGCATTGTAGGGGTTTTATTCTATAGTATGAAGGGTTACACACCCCTGAAACCTACTTTTAAGCACTATGCAAATACACATTTGCGTCCGAATGCTTTTGGATGGCGAAAAAAGAGACTTTCAAAGGATTAGGCCACGCCCTCTCATGAATTATGTGGGGCTGAATCGACAACCCGTTGATTTACTGACGCACAAGTCTGTGGTGTGTACAGTAATGCACTAATGTTTTGCAATCCGACCGGACTGGGGGGCACAAGGAAACTAGGAGGGCAAAACATTCTCCTGTGTATCTTTTCCCCTTAATGTACAATTTTGGCCTTGACACATATGAGACCTAATTTAAGATCAAGTGCCTCTAGGGTGTTTTGCCACACCAGTGGATCTTCATTAACATAGATTGAGCATATTGAGTTGCCCTTGTTTCTTCTTTTATATGTGTGTCAGTTAATTTTTCATCCTGTTCCTCTCTTAGTGCTCCAGGTGCATGCAGTGTGACACTAAGTTTGACTTCATCACCAGGAAGGTAAGCAGACATCTTCAGTAGAGGTGTCAGGACTGGAGTAACTGGTTCTATCAGTGTGGAACAGAGTTTTGGGGCGTTCACACTTACAACAATTTTATCACCGGAACTCACAGAATGGCTGTATTGTTGGTTGTAGCAGGCATTCCTACTGCTGGATGCACTAATGTTACTGTTGGGCAGCATAATTGCCATGGCTTTTTAAAAATGATCCAAAATGGAATTTATTGCAGCTAAAAATGAACAATGTAGTGGGACAGTGTTTTAATTGTATAAATTGTAGCAGTGCATGCATCAAATCATGAACAAGAAGAATGATAATAAATGCATGAATCAAATCAATGAAATTGCTGCATAGTAATATTAAATACACCTTGTTTACATTAAACTATAGTATCTTACAGGAAATGGATCATGTGAGCTCCAGTGTCTTCACTCTTATGGACCCTTTTTATATTTCTGGCTTTGGAATGTGATAGTAAACTATAACAGGGTAAACTTCTATAGCGGTGAATGGGTGACCACAGCAAATATTATTTTTGCATTCTCCCAAGCTCAAACAGCAAAAGAAAAACTCCACTACTACTTATCCACATCTTTCCAAAAGGGGGGAAAAAAATAAAAAAGTTGAAATACGGAAGTCACAACAGAGAAAGGTGCACAGTTTAGAAACCCCATCGCAGCAGTGGTAACTAGTTGTTGTTGTTTTTCAGTAATGCTAGGGTAATATAATGCAAAGTATAACATTTTAAAAATGTACACAAAAATAATAAAAAAAATAAAATGGATACATTTGCTAGATTTATGCTGCTAAATTGGCTGGAAACACGTCATCACAGTCTCTGAAAATGGTCCATTGGTAGTCACGGCATCATTGCACCTCATTTGCATAAAGAAAAATATTTTCAACTTTGTTGCGTCGCTGGACACACCCACATTACGTTGCTAAAGGTCGCCGGAAAACGCGATCACTGTCGCTTTGTTGCCACAATTAGATTTTTGTGTGAACGCCCCTTAAGGAGAGCATTTTTTTTTTTTGTCTTTTTAGCAGTTTTATTTTGTTCCTATTCAGTAATTTATTTATTTTTTTCATTTTTGCACTTCCTGTTTTAATTTTTCCTCTTGCTTCCTTTTTTTTTTTTTAAATTGTGCTTCCTTCTTGCTGACTTTTTAGAATTTGTGATTGTGTACTTCTGTTATATTTATTGAATATATTCGAAGTTAGGCTATTTGGTAACTATGTTTTTGTGTTTTTCTATTTTGTTGTTGTTGTTGTTGTTGTGTGTTTGCTGAAATTGTTGTCATGGATTTAAGTTATTAATAAGTATTTTTTCTGTTTATGTTCAGCATCACTGCCGGCGCTGTGGCCGGTGTTTCTGCGATAAATGTTGCAGTAAGAAAGTGGCTCTGCCCAGGATGTGTTTTGTGGATCCGGTGAGGCAGTGTGCAGAGTGCAGTCTCATCTCACAGAAAGAGGTGGAGTTTTACGACAAACAGCTTAAAGTGCTCACTGCCGGTGGGTTAAACAAACACACGCAAAATGCTTTTAACTCTAGTTCACTGACACACATACACTCACTGTTAGTGTTTGTACTAACCTTTTTATTGATGATGATGCTACTAAGTAAAGGCCATGGAGAGTGCATATATATGTTATGTAACCTATTCTGTAGCTTGCAGCTCAGTCCCTCTCCAGCGTACCCTGACTTAATAAGTAATCCTTTACCTGAAGCTCTACTTTACTGCTGCTGGAAATAGACGTTAGTGTGTGTTTGGCAAGGGTGTTCTGATGGTATTGAGAAAAAACTGTCTACACTTATGCTAATGAATTGTATTACTTGGTGCAAGTATTTGTTTGTTGCAATAATTATTGATAATAAATTTAACTGTATTGAATATACAGTGGCAGTTAGCTATTCTAACTCACATTAATATGAAAAGACAGAGGCCGCCGGTATGTCGCTAAGGGTAATGGTAAAATATACAGTTTAGTGGTCATTATGCAAAAAATAATTTACCTTTAAATGCTGCGATTGACCAGTCAAAATCAAGTATTCCAGAGACCCATGTAATAGAGCGCAACAGTCTGGTTTCGGAAGTAAAATTCCTATTCATTTTTCCATAGGCGAATTGGTTATCAACGATAACTTATAAACTTATAAACTTAATGGCATCAGCTTCTGCTGATGCCATTAATCAACATTATTTTAACCTAATTTTTTACCCGCCATTTCCATGATGCACTGCGAATGTGCAACCAAGTCGGACTCAAACTACTTATATATTTGTTTTAGGGCCGTCGATTTAACGCGTTAATTCAGTGCAATTAATTCTATAAAAAATAACGCGTTAAAAAAAATAACGCAATTAATCATGTGCCCAGATCGTAGTAAGGAATATTCCTACCATCGGAGCAAATTAAGCTTGAAGTACCACCTGTTTTCTCCAGGGGCAGTAAGCCAAAGTCCAGTTGTATAGGTAACGTGCAGCTGTACAGAAAACAAACCGCACTCAGGCTTGCTTGACATCAGCGACAGCAAAAGATGAGAAGAACCCGTTCTTGCATTCAAACACAGCTTGATGGGGAACAAATCTGATTCTGAACGCAGGGATCTCAAGACGTGTTTTTCTAAGTTTCAAATTACGTTTAACTACTACGATTGACGAATTCAATCGCAAAATGGATTGCTGTAAACTGTAGGCCAATGAAAGGCTTATGTTCAGTAATATGGAAATAAACAATATATTGGATTCTAAAGCCACTTTGTTGTCTTATCAATGCTTTACTCGTCTGCTACAATGCATGCATCATGCATTTTAATTATCTGAATTATTCATTTTTATAATATATATATACCTTTGTCTTTTTGTACATTTATTGCTTTGAAGTTTGAATCAAAGTTTGTAATGTTGTGATTCACCTCAGAGCTGGTTGGTTTGGTTCATAGTTTAGAACTCTTTTATGAAGTATTTTATGAAAAAATAAATTCGAAAAAATACTTCCAGAACCAAGACTGCTAAAAAAGTGGGCATGTAGTGTTGCGCTCTATAAAAATGATAAATAGCAACTCCTAACATGACGTACAGTATGTCTAAACATTCTGTGGTGAATCTGAAAACGGAGCTGTTTGGTGAAGATTTCATTTTCTTGTCACAGTGCAACTAATATCAAATACTGTTATCATATTCACCCATAATAATTACAGCCTTTTTGTTTTTCCTGCATTGTAGGTGGAAATTTCCTGGTCAAAGTAGGTTCCTCAGAGAAAACAGAGATCATGGTGTGCCGCTTGTCCAATAATCAGAGGTATGCATGTAAACACACACAAATTGACATTTTTAAAATGTGATCTATTTGAAATGCAATGCCCCTCTCCTCTTTCCTCAGATATCTCTTCCTAGATGGGGACAGTCATTTTGAGGTGGAGCTGTCTCGCATTTCCAGTACGCAGGTGTTGACTGAGGGATCAACCCCAGGAGGTGAGCCTTTATGTGGACGGACGCACATGCATGATGAAAAAAAAGTGAGACGTGACACAATGGCTAATGATTACCATCTGCATATATACATGGACCAACAATTAAAAAAAATACTTGGCATCCTACAATAATTGTCTTAATTTATTGTTGAAAGTAGTGGACTTGTTAAAAATGTGGCACTTTGATGGCTGTTTCGGCAGTGCTTTAAAGGAGTAGTTCACCCAAAAATAATAATGTACTTGCAATTATGCCGTCTCAGACTCATATGACTTTCTTTCTTCTGCGGAACACAAGCGAACAATGCAAGTTCATGGGGTCCAGCACTTTCAAGCTCCAAAAAAGACATAAAGGCAGCATTAAGGTAATCCATGCGACTCAAGTGGTTTAATTCATGTCTTCTGAAGTGATCCGACACTTGACGCATATGCAGAGCGCGTTTTAATCGTGTATAAAGCACGTTGACCCCCGTTGCCTTGCATTGAACGAACAAAATCACATCATATTTCCATTAAAATATCTTCGTTTATGATCCGCAGAAGAAAGAAAGACATAGGAGTTGGAGATGGCAAAAGGATGAGTAAATGATGAGAGGATAATCATTTTTGGGTGAACCATTCCTTTAAAGTGAATGAAAATCAACTTCAGGGTTAAGGGTCCTGAAAGTCTCTTTTATTGTAAGCATGCTAAAGCACAGCATGCTGCCTGTTAGCGTACTAAAAACCCTGTCTGAGAAAACCGCATCTCTTAATTCGTCCCCTTTATGGCACTGCCGCTACAAAATATTACATTTTAAACAAAGAAGAAAATGTAGATCAACTCACAAGTCAAACTTACTAATTGATTAGTCAGTTGTTGGTCTAGTCCACCCATCCTAGCCCGCTTTTATGAAGTATCATTATCAAAGGCCATAAATAACTTCTAATGGCCTTCTTGTCCTGATGGATCCTAGACGCCCATTCCTGTAATTCTAATCGATACAGATTTTTACTGACCTCATACTGTTTCAGGGCAATGTGAGGTAAGCAATTTTGTTGAAATTGAAGCCAATGAAATAGATTAAAAATGTTTGATATATATATATATATATATATATATAAGTGTGAGCATGTTCTCACACTGTTTTTCAATAAATGAACAAGGAAGAATGTTATTTAATAATAAGACCTGATAATGTGATTATCAAATACCAAATTTATTTGAAAGCTTCTTGATTTGATGATGCGTGAAGCTTTGAATAATAACTTGACTACATTTTTGAATGCTGAATGGGTTTCCACTTTAACAGAAAGCTGATGCCAGTTAAGTTGCATTCCACTTTAATATTGAGAAAACAGCTTCTTGATAGCACTGTATCATGTGACATGTACACATGACATAGTATACATATACAGAGTGGCTCCAAAAAGTATTTGGACACTTATTGCATACTTAAAGTGTATTAAAGTCATTGCATTAGATTTTAAAATATCCAACCAAGTGGCATCTACAATCAAATGATGCTACTGCTTTCCTCAGGACTATGTTTACTTCTAATGGTGCACCAATCAGGAAATTTGTAGCCTATATTGCTGGTAGCCTATATTTTAACACTGAATGTCCGATACCAATCCGATCACCTATATTTATTTTTAAATTACCCCTTGCCACAATTTAACAAGTTACATGCTGCAGTTATATGGTAATTCTAAACACTGTAAAATTACATTCATTGTGAAATGCTAGCATTTATTTGAATTGAAAACAGGTATGAATAGTTCTGTTGTCACTATGAAGGTTCATTGTGAAATCCTGGCAACCTGTAAACACCATACGCATCACACACAGCAGAAATGCATTCAAAAAAATAAGAGAGAGATATACCTATTACAAGCTCCAAAACCGTTTTAGCAAGAAATCATTAGTATCTATGATTTGTTTACCGTCTTTGCCATTTAACCATAAGTGGAATTGTGATAAATATGTATCTCTGATTTAAATTGAGGTTCTTGGGGGGGCCTGGGTAGCTCAGCGAGCATTGACGCTGACTACCACCTCTGGAGTTGCGAGTTCGAATCCAGGGCATGCTGAGTGACTCCAGCCAGGTCTCCTAAGCAACCAAATTGGCCTGGTTGCTAGGGAGGGTAGAGTCACATGGGGTAACCTCCTCATGGTCACTATAATGTGTAGCTCTCGGTGGGGCACGTGTGAGTTGTGCATGGATGCCGCGGATAACAGCGGTGGCCTCCATACGCGCTACGTCTCTGCGGTAATGCACTCAACAAGCCACGTGATAAGATGCGCAGATTGACGGTCTCAGACGCGGAGGCAACTGAAATTCGTCCTCCGCCAACCGAATTGAGGCGAGTCACTACGCCACCATGAGGACTTAGAGTGCATTGGGAATTGGGCATTCCAAAAAAAAATTGGGGTTCTTACAAAATAGGACATGGACATGTTCCTTGACGCGTGGAAAGTGTAATACACTTTGAAATCATGATCGCCAAGGAGATTGCTGATGTCAAGATTTATAGTGGATAAGGAGTTAAGTTTCGGTCACCATTAACATGCATTGTGTGGACCTGCAGAGCTGAAATATTCTTTTAAAATCATTGTGTTCTGCAGAAGTCATACACTCGTGATATGGCATGAAGGTGATTAAATGATGAGAGAATGTACATTTTTGGGTGAACTCTTCCTTAAGCATCCAAATATTTTTTGGGGGGCCACTCTATATACACACCTGATTTAAACACACACTAATCTTTCTTTATTGTTTGTATTTCTTTCCATTAATTTTCTCTTCATTTCTTTAATTTCCTCTCTCTTCTGACTTAAGAGAAAGAAATATGCTCTTACACCAGTTTGCTGGACAGTGAAATTTCTGAAGGTCAGCGCATGCTATACCTCTCTCTCCTTTTTCCCCAGTGTGTGTGCCGTGATGAGTTTTCTTTGTTGTTCTTCCCTTTATATAAGTAACTTAGCATGCACTCATTTCCTCAATTTAAATAATACTGCAAAAGCAAGGACATCTCATTAAAGGCTGCATGAGCATGCTCTCTTGTGCCAAGAGTGTTTATTGTGCTGTTGTGATTATCCCTGTCCTCTGGGGTTTAGGACATTGTTTCCCATGGATTTCCTATCACGCATTTTATGCTTGCCGCAGATGTTACCATCTCACTCTTTTGGAACCATGTTAATATTGTATTATCAGTTAAACCCAAATCATGTACGAAGTACAAAGAGTAACTAGACATGGAAAGTTGGAACTTTTGAAAGTTTAAAATGGTTTCGAAAGGAAAGAAACTGTAAGACATTTCATTTTAACGTAGCTCTGTTTCACTTCCCTGGATGTGCTAAATTAATTAGCAGAGTTTGACATTTCAAAGTCATGTTGAATGTTACTCATATCCATAATTACACTTATCTTGAGCATCAGTGTCTAAATATCCTCCATGTAGAATTGTGTAACTGATTGGATGCAGAGCAATGCATGGGTGCTTTTTACCAGAAACACTGTTGCTTCATTGGGTATTGTAACTCTGCCTTGAACTATGACTTGTTTATAGGTGGTTCCCCCCGTGCCAGTGGCATGATGCTTCAGTACAAGCCACCAGGATCTCAGAACCTTCAGCAGCTCCACATGGAGACTGCAGAAGACAAGCGCACCGCGTCTGCCTGGCTCGCAGCCATGCACAAAGTAGGTGTGAGTGCTGTTGAGCATTGTAACTAGGGCTGGGTGATATATAAGAAATATATATATATTTGATATATATATTTTAAGCCTTTTGATGATATTAGATAAATATCTAATATTTAGCCTGTGGGTTTTCTCTGAATTTCTCTAAAATCTTATCAAAATGTTTTTTTTTTTTTTCTCTAATAAAGAAACCACCATTTTTTGCCAAACAGCCATTTTAACCAAAAAATGTTTACAGTATTATTCCGGATTCAATACGTGTTAAGCTCAATTGATAGCATTTGCGGCATAAACGCACAACAGTCAAAAATGTTGTATGACAAATTGGGAAATGACATCTGCTAAATGACTAAATTTAAATGTACCACAAACATTTTCAACTTGTCCCTCGTTTATTAAAAACGTAAAAGCAACGGTTACATTGAGTCACTGACAATGGAAGTGAATGGGGCCAGTCCATAAATATACACGTTTTCAAAAGTATAGCCACAGGACATGGACGTTATATGTGCTAACACTATTTTAGGGTCATAAAATCTTACATTTACTGGTTTTAGGGTGTTTACCAGATTATTGGTGTTAATTCGTCATGACAACAAAGGTGTAACATTGGCTATAACTTTACACAGACAACTTTAGTAAGCGATTTTGTCACACTAACATCATGCCATCAAACAGCCATTGTAACCAAAAGCCCATGTACAGCACAATGTTTATGTCTTGTGGCTATTCTTTTGTAACAGCGTGTATTTTAATGTTTACGGACTGGCCCCATTAATTTCCATTGTAAGTGCCTTCCTGTAATCGTCGTTTTTTATTAATTTTTTTATAAACTAGGGACTTGTCAAAATAATTTTAAGGTAATCAACATTATGCAACAAATGCTGTCGATTGAGCTTGACTTGTCTTTAAGCCGGCAACATTCCTTGGATGGAAATTAAAGGTAAATTAAAGTACAAATCTAGCTGAAAATAATCAAGCAATGTTTTTAGAATTACATGTAATTTTTTGCTCGCATATTTTAGTACATTTTCCAGTGAACAACTTCTGTGAACAGTTTTCAGTGACATCGTTGAATCTGTTTTGAATCAATCAAAATGGACAGTTTGAACTGATTCATGAAAATAAATGGAATTTACAAGCTCTATTGTTTTGCTGCTGAAGTTTAAATCAGAGTTGCTATTAAAATGTATTACAGCGCTCATACTCACATGGGGGCAACACATAATTAGCCTAACGACCCGCTTTAGAAAATGTAAAGACCAAATAAACTGCATTAAAATCATTGTGATTTTCTCATTGTTGCTCATGTTTATATTGCCAAGAAAATCATCATGGATATATTGTGAAAAAAATATCACCTTGCCCTAAACTGTTATACTGTGCTTTCTTCATTGTTGTTATTTATCTGTTCCATGTTTTTCTACAGGCTGCCAAACTGTTGTATGAGTCAAGGGACCAGTGAAATGAGGAAACCAGTGAAAAGGAAAAAGCACAGTGCGAAAGACAGAGGGATGGACAGAATAAGAAGAGGCAGAACAAAACCAAGTATTATGTGTTATTCAGTCTTACATGTACTCTAAGATGCTTGTATGATTTCTATCAAATCCTTTGCTTCTACTTTGTCGAGACAGACCTGATGTACTTACAAACTGTCTGTCTGTGCCAAGGGGAGGACCAATTTTTCAGACGACTCTTGTGCAATATGAACATGTATGATAATATATAAACACCATTTAACAGATGCTTTCAATGTAGTCTCACGTATCAAACTTTTGTAAACAAAATATATTTTGTCAGATATTCTTATTTTAACACAAAAAGCTGTGTATCTAATTTTTACTGCCCAAGTATTTACGATATTTAGTGCTTTTCTTTTCTTAACATGTTTAAAACACTTTTGAAGAACACTTGTTTTTCCTACACTACAGAATGACGTTTCATGTGTTGGTTATGTGTTTTATGTCTACAGAGGAAGATTTCTCATTTTTTTTTTTTTTTTTTTTTTTTTTTTTTTCCTTGAAAACTGAAATTAGAGCAGCCAGGTTGCCTGGACACATTTTAAACCTTGTTCTAGGTCATCTTGTTGTGTTTTCTAATTTTCATTTTTCAATGTACACCAAATAAACATGTCGACTCCATAACTTTCCTGTTTATGTCTGTACTAATTTACTTTCAGAAATACAAACACAAGATGGGAATTGTTTTCCTCAACAAGTAAACGACTTCTTGATAGCAAGGCACAAAAGTATTTATACTTCTAAGTCAGAAGTTTACATACACTTAGGTTGAAGTCATTAAAACTCATTTTTTAACCACTCCACAGATTTCATATTAGCAAACAATAGTTTTGGCAAGTCATTTAGGACATCTACTTTGTGCATCACACGAGTAATTTTTCCAACAATTGTTTACAGACAGATTGTTTCACTTTTAATTGACTATATCACAATTCCAGTGGGTCAGAAGTTTACATACACTAAGATGACCGTGCCTTTAAGGAGCTTGGAAAATTCCAGAAAATGATGTCAAGACTTTAAACAATTAGCCCATTAGATTCTGATAGGAGGTGTACTGAATTGGAGGTGTACCTGTGGATATATTTTAAGGCCTACCTTCAAACTCAGTGCCTCTTTGCTTGACTTCAGAAAAAAAAAAATTTGTGGACCTCCACATGTCTGGTTCATCCTTGGGAGCAATTTCCAAACGCCTGAAGGTACCACGTTCATCTGTACAAACAACAGTACGCAAGTAGAAACACCATAGGGTGACGCAGCCATCATACCACTCAGGAAGGAGACGCATTCTGTCTCCTAGAGATGAACGTAGTTTGGTGTGAAAAGTGCAAATCAATCCCAGAACAACAGCAAAGGACCTTGTTAAGATGCTGGAGGAAACAGATAGACAAGTATCTATATCCACAGTAAAACGAGTCCTATATCGACATAACCTGAAAGGCTGCTCAGCAAGGAAGAATCCACTGCTCCAAAACCGCCATAAAAAAGCCAGAATACAGTTTGCAAGTGCACATGGGGACAAAGATCTTACTGTTTGAAGAAATTTCCTAAGGTCTGATGAAACAAAAATGGAACTTTTTGGCCATAATGACCATCTTAATATTTGGAGGAAAAAGGGTGAGGCTTGCAAGTCGAAGAACACCATCCCAACCTTGAAGCATGGGGGTGGCCAGGAAGTTAAAGCTCGGTCGCAAATGGGTCTTCTAAATGGACAATGACCCCAAGCATACCTACAAAGCTGTGGCAAAATGGCTTAATGACAACAAAGTCAAAGTATTGGAGTGGCCATCTCAAAGCCCTGACCCAATTTGAAAAAGCCTGTGTGAGCAAGGAGGCCTACAAACCTGACTCAGTTACACCAGTTCTGTCTGGAGGAATCGGCCAAAATTCCAGCAACTTCTTGTGAGAAGCTTGTGGAAGGCTACCTAAAATGTTTGACCCAAGTTAAACAATTTAAAGGCAATGCTACCAAATACTAACAAATTGTATGTAAACTTCTGACCCACTGGGAATGTGATGAAAGAAATAAAAGCTGAAATAAATCATTCTCTCTAGTATTATTCTGACATTTCACATTCTTAAAATAAAGTAGTGATCCTTACTGACCTAAGACAGGGAATGTTTTCTATGATTAAATGTCAGTAATTGTGAAAAACTGAGTTTAAAATGTATTTGGCTAAGGTGTATGTAAACTTCTGACTTCAACTGTACATATAGATCTAACACATATGAATATACCTGATTTACAGTATACAGTGACGTACAAAGACTACATTCAAAATCAGAGATTTTTTTCTAAGAAGTTTTAGGATTTTGCAAAATTGAAAACAAAACAAGTTATGATGTGAAATGAAAATAAATGAATATTTAAAAATTCGAAACTATTTCTAGGTCACTAAGCAATATGTGACATTGACCATAATCTCCTTTGTAAAAATGTTTTCCAACTATCCAAAATAAATTATATGTTAACATTTAATTATGCTAATATAATATGTAATGATAGTTTTAATATGAAATAAGAAAAATGCATAAAAGAAGCATTACTAATGGTCTCAGACTTTTGAACTCCTCTGTGCATATTTATTAACCTGACATGTACTTTTGGGATTTATATACATGGAATTTTAGACTTCTATTCTTGACATTTTTATTTATTTGTTTTGCATTACATATGATCTCAACATGGCAACTACAATAAGGGGCAGACCACCCTTGTGTACAATAAAAAGTCTTTTTCTAGAGCACTGACATGACTGGAGTCTTCATTTGGGAGTGTCATTTTTTACATAATTGCCAAAAGTACTATTTATTTAATTCTAAAGTGGTAAAAAGAACTTGTTTTCTATGCAGATGGTTTTTCTTCCCTGTGGATGTCCTTCTGCTTGCAGATGGATTTCATTCTTCCTCATTCTGTTGCTGTTCAGTGCCGGCCTGAAGAGAGATAATCTTGATAATGGACTGCTGCTGCCCTCTTGTGTTCTCTGTACAACAGATCAGAAGACTGACTAGACCTTTAGGACCTTAAAAATACATACCGTATACCCTGTATTCCACAAAGAACCTTTTTCAAGTTTTTTACAAAAACTTTGATACAATAATAGGATTCATGTTGTAATAAAAGTTTAAATATTACATTTGTAAACTGCAATTTATATACAGTAGTGACCCTTTTATTCCTATGAGAGATACAGGGAGAAATATCCAATATATTTAGCTTTTTTAACAAGGAAAACCATGCTGAAAAGCTGTTGTAAAATTTTTAAACAGATTTTTTATTTTATCACCAGCCAACCGAGATAAAAAGAAGCCTGAGTCAGAGTTTATTTTTTTTTTTACAGATAAAATAAAAAGATTGAAACAGATGGACCCACAACTATGTACTTAATCATTTGATACAATGTACTTATTTATTATACATACAGTATGTGGAAGATTATGGAATAATCTCAAATCCACCTGTCTCCTTCAGTTGAGACTTTTAATTCAAGCTTGAAATCTAATCTTTTTACATTGGCCTTTCGAGTCTGAGAAATGAAATGTAGGACACGGTTTTTGGAGTGTTTGTATTTTGTGTTTTTAGATTACTAGTGTTTGTGTCAGGCCTGGTCCTACGGGGGTGCTAAGCACCCTCAAACGGACGTTAAATCACCCTCAATTAAATAATGTTGGTGCATTATTGCATCTTCACTTTAACTGCTAGGGCACCCCCAAAATATTCAGAAGCACCCTCAGAGATTTTGATCTGGAACCGGGCCTGGTTTGTGTATGTGGTACTGTTGTTTTAAATGTGCTGTATAAATAAAGTTGAGTTGATATGTGTTGTTGCATTGTACTTACTTTGAAAATACCTGCATTTATTACATTTGTAGTTACACTGTTGACCTTACCTCTAACCCCTAACCCTACCCCAAACCTTACCCTAAACCTTAACCCCAAACCTTTATCCTACCCTTATCCTAAACCCAAACCCTACTCCCATAGGCACAGATTTAGGTAGGGATGAAAAATAAAAAAAGTCAAAAAATGTCCTGAGTTTTGCATGCAGACCAATGGAAGATTCATGCTTTTCGGCCGGTTAGCTCCCTCTTGAGGAAGACACCTTAAAATTTTAACGATTGCGTCAGAGGTGCAGGATTTTAAGATGCTGGTATAACTCCCAATAAATGTTTTATTTTGCATAGTGGAGAAGAACATCGGGATAGACTGGAAAATAAAATTTTGTCAATAAAATAATATGTGATCAAAAAGTCATTAGTTGTATGCTAAGCTTAAAGCTAATTGAATTTAAGAAATCAGACTTGCTATATGAGGTAATAATGTTATTTTGTCTATATTACCAGACTGACTTTCTCTTTCAAACCAAACTTACACCCTTGCCTAAACACCTACTTCTGCAGAACAACACGTAGTTACACAATAAATACATTGTATTATATGTATTTTAATGTTGGTACATAGTAGTTAAAAACACCTAACACAAAGTGGGACCAAAAATATTAATAAATGTTACGAAGTCATGCTGAAATGTGGCACAATTCAGAGCATCCTCCTTTGAACCTGATGGTGGGGAGAAAGTCTTGAGTGTTTCGTTGTTAAAATAGCAAAATCTATCAGATATTTCTCCTCGTTTTCCTCATAGAATGGGTAACTAGAACCTTATTCAGAATCAGAGTAGCGCCATCTTTAATTTTGTTTACATGAAGGACAAGGAGGCTGTGAAAGGTAGACTTGCAGTCTCTTCAATGGCTTGCACTGTTGTTTAAAGTGTTTTGGATCGCTCTGCTGACAAAACATTGAAAAAAAAAAAAAAATCTAGAAGCTTTATATAGCTTTACATAGCGCATCACATTAAAAAGACTGCGTTCCAATCCCCAGGGTCCCTACACAGTGTTTACTCCACCCTACTCACTGAGCACAGGATCTCTGTTGAAGTTCACTTCACTTGATAAAATTTGTGCTTTACGCTTGAATTGCACAGATTATGGGGTTCAAGTAAGATGACGCATATACTTGTGTAAATGCATATAAATGTACTGTACAACAAATAACCTAACATTCTGAGGCAGGGCGGAGGGCGGAGGGCGGGGCCGAGTCGTGATTCCACACACCTGGCCCCCAATTAGGCTGATGAAGCCCGAGAGGGATAAAGGCGACCGGAGACGGCAGTGAGAGAGAGAGAGAGAGAGAGAGAGAGAGAGAGAGAGAGAGAGAGAGAGAGAGAGAGAGAGAGAGAGAATGTGTTACGGGCAGCTGCCCGACACCTGTGTGTGTTTGTGTCTCTTGGTTCAGTTTATAATAAACTATTATTTATATTACCAAGCCGGTTCCGCCTCCTCCTTTCCATTGAGCTGTGTTACACTGGTGCCGAAATCCGGGAAGGAGGAGGGAGGCGGCGTAGTAGATTCCTCGCCACTACCATCCTATGGCGAGTGGATAGTGCCACTTTAAAGGCTTCCCGGGAGAAGGAGAAGGAGCAGTCTACCCTTCCGTCGCCGTCAGACCGTGTTGAGTTTTTAATGGGATTGATTGGGACTGCTGACGTAAGATCGGAGGCGACGTCACGGCGAGTGCACGTAAGGAACATCTACCGGTGGCAACGTGACGGCGGCGTATATCAGAAATTTATAAAAAAATTATACGTGTACTAAGTACATCGTCTCCAGGTACGTCGCCTTAAATCATGTCTGACACACACACACGTTGTCTCAGGTACGTCGCCTTAAAACACGTCTGACATACACACACGTCGTTTCTGGTACGTCGCCTTAAAACATGTCTGACACACACGTCGTCTCAGGTATGTCGCCTTAAAACACATCTGACACACATGTCCTCTCCAGGTAAAAGAAAAAAAAAATAGTTGTCTCCAGGTAGCTACGTCAGTGTGTTTTGTGTGTGTGAAGTTTGCATTAGTAGATTTATTTGTTGTAGGCTATTGCTTTTATTTAGTTATTTCCCAACAAGTGGCAATAGCGCATACTAATAATGGCGTAGAGCCTTTTTATTTAATATCAAATGTTAACTCCAACTTTGGCATCTCTAACTACACATATCGCAATAAATACACTGAACTCTTGAATAAGATGGCATCTTGCTTACTAAACTTGTAGGTTAGATCATTCATAATTTTACTAGTCTGCATTTGCACACAGGAGGCGTGAGGTCTGCCTTTCCTCGTGGAATTTAAGAACAGATGACCAGCACTCTTTACCGAGCAAAAGTGAAGTCTTTGTGATGTAATGTCAGCTGTGATGGTTGTTGTATGTAAATCCAAATTCTGAATTGAAGTCCTTTGGATGTAATTCAGGTTTGTTCACCTGTAACAATTTTGTATTTCATCTGTGTGTAAGTGCTGGTAAAGAAATACTGTGGTATATGATAATCCTCTAACAAATTTATCAGCAACAATCTGATTTGTCATTTTAAAATTGTATTAGGTATCTGTGGAATTCAGTACAATTACAACAATCCCTTTGGTGTCCAAATATATGGGTCAGCTTGATCATTTCTCAACCCAGTTCCTCAGAATTTCCAAAAACAAAGGAGGAACAGGGGCACAGAAGAGTGTTCTGTTTGTTTCTCACCAAACCCAATCATATGACTTCAGATTATGCAGAAGGAGTCACATGGAATTATTTGATGATGCTTTTGAAGCTTCAGAAGATACGGGCACCACTGAATGTCATTGTATGGACAGAAACCAGCAGGACAAACTGGCCAAAATTAACCCTTTGAGTTCAGAAATAAAATAATCCTAAGGGGTTTGAACAACATGAGGTTGAGTAAATAATGACTGAACTTTTCATTTTTGGGTGAACTATCCCTTTAACCCTTGGTGTATATGCTCTGTAATGTTAATATGCACATGATTCATACTGTTTTAATTTCAGGGCTTGTTCGTAACTTTACCACATTTCTCAGAAGCATCAGAGCTGTCATTTATGCAGTAGGCACAACTGTGACATCCAAGATTATTTTGTAGCTTTCCTGCTGGTTTAGGACCATTTGTTTGTTTTCTTGTACTGGTTCCTGGTATTTTGGGGCCCTCACAGATGCTGTTGTAGAATTAATTTCAGCCAATGAATAGATTGACAAACTTGACTCTTGTAGAAATAACGCAGTGGGATATTCTGTGTGATGCTATTTAAAGAAAGTATAAGAGGTACAGGAACAATTCTGAAAATCAAAATGCTAATTTGTGTGTTAATTCTGCTGAACACTGCTCATTTGTCACATTTCCAGAATGCCACCATCGAAAAGAAAATGTGAATGCGTCTAGAGAACACATGCTTCTTACCTGAATGAAGACTCCTCAAAACTCGTGAAGGAGTACATGGTAAGTTATTTAAATTAAAATTGTATGTTTCCCTAAAACAAACTCCCCTTTCACCCCTGGTCTGTTGTTAATTTTCTTTTTGTATTTGACCTTTTTTTAGGATGTTTCCCATGATGAAGCCCTAACCTCTATGCTCAAGACCACCCTTGGAATCTATGTGGTCTCTTTGTGGAATTTTGAAGTGTATTCTCATTGACTTCTGGCTTTCTCTAAGTGCAACTTGAAATAATTGAAGAAAGAAACTCAGCAGTCCCTTTCTTTTGCAATCTGCCTGCTTTAAATTGGAAAAAAGCAGCTAACAATGCATCATTTGTTCAAAAAAAGACCAATATTTAAAGGACATGTAACATGGTCATACTTGAAACAAATATACTGTAACACAGCCAACAAGTATTTCAAGTTGCACTTAGAGAAAGCCTTTATGAGTATTTTAAAATCCTTTCACTTAAAGGCAAGATGCTTTTATTTTTATTTTTTTTCTTGTAATAAGGAGAATTACTTTTGGACTTTGAAATGTCTGTCTTTTACAGAGTAATGAGTAAAGATTTTGTAAAACTATTTTCCCTAAATGCATGCTAAACCTACTCATACATGTTCACTGAATGCATTATTCATTGAATAAACCCTCATCAAAGGATCCAGAATGTGGAAGTACAGCAGCAGCAGTTTATATACCACTTTTTACAGTTAAAATAGCAAAAAGAATCACTCATCATTTTCATTCTTAACTTTATTCCTGAAATTGAGCAAGAAGAGTACAAACAGTGCCTTAAAGTGATGACATTTAAAAACAGCAAAATACTGAGTCAACAAGAATAAATTAGAATTGGGGGAAAAAAGACACAATAAAATAGATAAACGAATAAATTTGACATGGTAGAGGTTGAAAATTCTAGAAATGTCTATTGAGGCGACATACTTATCCACGACGTTGGAGTCACACGTCTATTGAGGCGACGTACTTATCCACGACGTTGGAGTCACACGTCTATTGAGGCGACATACTTATCCACGACGTTGGAGTCACACATCTATTGAGGTGACGTACTTATCCACGACGTTGAAGTCACACGTCTATTGAGATGACGTACTTATCCACAACGATGAAGTCACACATCTATTGAGGCGACGTACTTATCCATGACGTTGGAGTCACACGTCTATTAAGGCAACGTACTTATCCACGACGTTGGAGTCATACATCTATTGAGGCGACGTACTTATCCACGATGTTGGAGTCACACGTCTATTGAGGCGACGTACTTATCCACGACGTTGGAGTCACACGTCTATTAAGGCGACGTACTTATCCACGATGTTGGAGTCACACGTCTATTGAGGCGATGTACTTATCCACGACGTTGGAGTCACACGTCTATTAAGGCGACGTACTTATTCACGACGTTGGAGTCACACGTCTATTGAGGTGACGTACTTATCCAAGACGTTGAAGTCACACGTCTATTGAGACGACGTACTTATCCACGACGTTGGAGTCACACGTCTATTAAGGCGACGTACTTATCCACGACGTTGGATTCACACGTCTATTGAGGCGACGTACTTATCCACGACGTTGGAGTCACACGTCTATTAAGGCGACGTACTTATCCAAGACGTTGGAGTCACACGTCTATTGAGGTGACGTACTTATCCAAGACGTTGAAGTCACACGTCTATTGAGACGACGTACTTATCCACGACGTTGGAGTCACACGTCTATTGAGGCGATGTACTTATCCACGACGTTGGATATATATATATATATATATATATATATTATAATAATATTATATAAATTATGATTAGAGATACCGACCCAGTTAGTTCTGGTCCTCTAATCTGATTTCACTGTTTGTTAAATCTGTGAAGATTCACAAAAAAGCTTCTTAAAAACATATGAAAGTTCTTCTTAGGATAAATTATAAGAAGTTTGTAAGATTGGTCCTAAGTAAGGATGTTATAAACATATTTCTGAAGAAGTCTTTTCAGGATATAAATATTCTTAATTTTTTCTTATGTTATAAAATACGAAGAAAATAGTAGTTAAGAAGAATTGTATTCTTATGAATGCTGATGGAATAGTTCACCCAAAAATATTTAAAGGAATAGTTCACCCACTTGCCATCCCAGAACTCAAAGATTTTTAGAAGGATATCTCCACTCTGTAGGTCCAAGGTTTGGTTACCTTTCGGCTCTGCAAGTGAAAGGTAACAAAAATTTTGAAGCTCCAAAAACACATAAAAGAAGCAGAAAAGGCAGCATAAAAGTAATCCATAAGGCTCCAGTGATTTAATCCATGTCTTCTGAAGAAATCCAATCGGTTTTGAATATGAAGTGACCAAAATGTAACTCCTTTTTGATTATCATACTTGACAACAGCAGTCTCCTTGGCGATCATGATTTCAAGCTCAATTGAAATGGTAAAAGGACAGCGAGACACAGCACAACAGTCCAAGGTGATAGATAATAGTTTTGCATGAATACATCACATCCGGTCGAGCGGTTGCATACAGTCTAGTTGCATGTTGAAAAATGTAAACGCTTCCAAAGCTCAAATCGGATCTGAAAATTTTGCACCTGGAGATTGTCGGACCTCCATGCAGCACCTGTGTAACTCTCCATTGAAATGAATGAATTCTGGTCTGTCGTTTGTTGGATGCAATGTAAAGATGACTGTATTCTGACCCGACGTGAACTCAGCAAGCGACGCAGCACAGCGGTTAAAGATGTCCTTCTAGCGCATGTTTACATAGGAAAGGAATTTGAATTTGGTGTGGACGGAAGCAAAAATGCATTCGGTGTGAATGGTACCCAACTCTAGAATCCTATCTTATCTTGACACTTGAACTCACTTCTGTAATACGGCCTCATTAAAATAAACAAGCAAAACATTGCCATTTTTTTATCAACTCAGATAGGCTTTTAATTACATAACTAACAAAATATTTAATCTTGTAAAACAAAAAAACAAAAAACTAGGACAGAGAAATATGTTTTTTTTTTTTATTATTATTATTATTAAAATGACTTTGTTTTTTAATAATTAGTGGGTCCATTTAGTCTATAATGTGTTAATGGCTTTTCTTTTTTTTTGGCAACACCTTGTATATTTATATATTTGTTTTATAAAAATGTCCCTTATTATTTCTAGTGTTTGCACCTTTATATCTTTATAAGTTCTTTATAATTTTGGCCTTGGTGCAGATATGTCCTGTTCATAGTGAAGAGAGACAAGAGGCTTTCTGAAACTTGAATCAACTGCTTTGCAAAATTATTTGGTTTTGATGCACTCTAAACACCAGATTTGTCCTTTTATATATGCTGTCTTGACATCTTGATTTTGTGTTTTAAAAGATGATTTGATGTTGTATTTAATGTTGTAAAGGTGTCTTTCACTGTACACATACAAACACTCTGGCTGAATGTGCATTTTAACTTAATTTTTGTTTTATTGTATTAGTATTAGTTGTATTAGTTTCACATGCATTATTTTCACAAGCAAACCAAACCTTCATAAAGACACAAACTACTTTAGTGTGTTAAGTTTAGTGTGCTTGTTATTGCAGTTGAGAGGGCGGCAAAGACTGAACTTGTGATTTATTAGAGGTTTGTGTTGATGCTGAATTGAGCTGTTAATCATTCTTTACAGTACACCATTTGAGCTTATTGAGTTTGTCCTCATGAAAACAGCAGTAAATAGCTGATAATGAGGCATACGCCAGCAGGTTGCCATAATCTTTTTAACACGGATGTGATTTTGGAGGCTTGTAATAGCATGTTTAGTTTTGCTGTGGGTGTGGAAATGTTTTCAACTGATGAAGAGTCATCCACTTGATGTACATTCTTTCATTTTACACACATTTCAGACAGGCTCTGTGGGAGAGGAGAATTACAGTTAAGTTTTAACATGTTTGAAATGGAAGGGGTTAGATGATAATAACTTCATAGCAGCTAAATGAGAAATGCTGAACGATTAAACAAAAGTAGTTTTTAGAATGAACAGCAGAGGAGAGTCAAGCTCCATGAAAACAAGCAGTATGTAGTGAGCACTTTTTATCTCTTTGCATGAGGAATAAAGCTGATTAAAACAAGGCAAGCTTCATACAAGATCATAAATACATATATGCCATCATATAAACCTTTAAAATTACCTTAATTGTTAACTGAAACATTAATAATAGATATCATAAGATAACCAGATTCAATTCTTATTTTTCATTTATACACTTTTATGTGCACGTATTTGTTTTCACACACTCTCACTAGCTTATTTAATTTACCTAATAACAATGTCCAACAATGCATATACATGCATCAGAGGAGAATTCTGTCTTTTTTTTCTGAAAATCATGAACATTTCCATCACATCTCAAATTATGTGTTTTTAATAGTTTTAAATAAAAAAGTTTAACTTATTTTATCATTATACACATTATTGCGGGTGGATGAGGGTAATGACTTATAAGGATCTGCAGAATCATCAAGGAAGTATGAAATGTGGCGGGAACAGCCAGACACTACCTTGCACTGCAGCAGCAGTTCAAACAAGAAGATCCAGAGCCTGGTTGAGCACCACAGCACAACTGAAAAAAGGCACCGTCCTCCGGATGAGATGTTAAACAGAGGTCCTAACTCTCTGTGGTCATTAAAAATCCCAGGACACTTCTCAAAAAGAGTAGGGGTGTCCTCTTAATAATCCCAATCCATTAACTGGCTCTATAACTCTACTCTCTACTCTCCACCAATAGCTTGTGTGGTGAGCGTACTGGCGCACTATGGCTGCCGTCGCATCATCAAGGTGGATGATGCACGCTGGTGGTGGTTGAGGAGAGTCCCCTGTTCACTGTGTAAAGCGCTTTGAGTGTAGTATCAGAAAAGTGCTTTATAAATATATCGTTCATTCATTCATTCATGTTCCTGGTTTTTGAATTCTTGTGTTTGTTTTGTTTAGTTTCATTAAAGCAGCTCTTATAACCACTCCCTTGTGTCGTGTCTCTGAACACATCAAAGAAGAACCGACCCAGAATATGGATCTAGCAGCTCAAATTATTGCTCTCAGTAAAGAAGGGCTTTCTATAATGACCTATTCTACTTGTTTGTAGGGAGATTGCATGCCAGACTGATTGGACGATAAGAGCCTTAAATCTATTTATTGGACTGGACTATTATTAACTACTATGGGAATGTGGATTTACCTGACATCGGGGATCTCACATGGAAGAATTATGTTAGCCTTGGAGTTATGAGTTTTTACCCTCCAAACAATAGAGTTCCTTCATGCTTAACTCTGAACTCGAGCCCTCCCCAGCTGCCTTGACCTCTGAGCCCTCTGAGTCCCCAGCTGCCTTAACCACTGAGCCCTCTGTGTCCCCAGTTGCCTTGACCTCAGAGCCCTCTGAGTCCCCAGCTGTCTTAACCTCTCAACCCTCTGCATCCCCAGCTGCCTTGACCGCTGAGCCCTCTGAGTCTCCAGCTGCCTTGACCTCAGAGCCCTCTGAGTACCCGGGTGCATTGACCTCTGAGCCCTCTGCGTCCCCAGCTGTCTTGACCTCTGCATCCACAGCTGCCTTGACCACTGAGCCCTATGTGTACCCAGCTACCTCGACCTCTGCGTCCCCAGCTGCTTCAACCTCTGCATCAACAGCTGCCTTGACCACTGAGCCCTCTGCACCCCCAGCTGCCTTGACCTCTGCGTCCCCAACTGCCTTGACCTCTGCGTCCCCTGCTGCCTTGACCTCTGAGTCCCTGGTCGCCTTGACCTCACTGTCTGAGTCCCTGGCCACCTTGACCTCTGAGACCTCTGAGTTCCTGCCCTCTGAGTCTTCACCCTCTGAGTCTCTGCCTCAAGTTGCTCCGCCCTTTGAGTCTCTGCCTTCAGCTGCTCCATCCTGGTCGCCTGGAATGCCCTGGCCTCCGGATCCTCCGACAGCTCCGCCCTGGTCTCTTGGTCCGGCGGCTCTGCCCTGATATACTGGTCCGTCCTGGTCTCCTGGCCATCTGCCGGCTCTGCCCTGGTTCCCGCCCACTCCTGATTCCCCAAAATCATTATTTTTCTTGATTAGGGCCTCAGATGCCGCCCTTAAAGTGGGGGATCTGTAACATGTTCTGTAGTGTATCTGTCTTTGGACTTTTGTTTTGAAGTGTAGTTTTGCTCTCTTAGTTTTCTATACATGGTTCCTTCCCTGATTGTCTTTACCTGTGTCTTGTTATCCTTGTATGCTCCTGTGTATATATTGCCCTCAGGTACTATGATGGGTAATCAAACCCTGGCTGCATGCATCCGGTGTCCAGCTGCGGAGAGTGGCAGGGAGACCGCCGGAATTAACTGGGTGAAACATCCGTGTTGGGAGGCTCCAGTCTGATGAACCTGTAGCTGGACAACCGAATTTAAAATCAAATTTTAAACATTTGAAAAACTTTTTTTGGCCAAGTTGTTCTTTGTAGTATCACTGATGCCACAACTGTGGGACAGTCAGAATTTCTGACAAATTTAAATAATTTTCACAAAATAAATATTGAAGTGGTTTTGGCCCTATGTTTATTTCACTTTTTGTTTATATTACCATAGTTTTAAACATAATAATTTGTATATTTTTCATTATAAAAGTTTAAAATATTTAAAATATTAAAAGTGTGGGTCTGTGACAAGGGTAAAAAAATACTATCTACAGGTGCATCTCAATAAATTAGAATGTCGTGGAAAAGTTCATTTATTTCAGTAATTCAACTCAAATTGTGAAACTCGTGTATTAAATAAATTCAATGCACACAGACTGAAGTAGTTTAAGTCTTTGGTTCTTTTAATTGTGATGGTTTTGGCTCACATTTAACAAAAACCCACCCATTCACTATCTCAAAAAATTAGAATACATCATAAGACCAATAAAAAAAACATTTTTAGTGAATTGTTGGCCTTCTGGAAAGTATGTTCATTTACTGTATATGTACTCAATACTTGGTAGGGGCTCCTTTTGCTTCATTTACTGCCTCAATTTGGCGTGGCATGGAGGTGATCAGTTTGTGGCACTGCTGAGGTGGTATGGAAGCCCAGGTTTCTTTGACAGTGGCCTTCAGCTCATCTGCATTTTTTGGTCTCTTGTTTCTCATTTTCCTCTTGACAATACCCCATAGATTCTCTATGGGATTCAGGTCAGGTGAGTTTGCTGGCCAGTCAAGCACACCAACACCATGGTCATTTAACCAACTTTTGGTGCTTTTGGCAGTGTGGGCAGGTGCCAAATCCTGCTGGAAAATGAAATCAGCATCTTTAAAAAGCTGGTCAGCAGAAGGAAGCATGAAGTGCTCCAAAATTTCTTGGTAAATGGGTGCAGTGACTTTGGTTTTCAAAAAACACAATGGACCAACACCAGCAGATGACATTGCACCCCAAATCATCACAGACTGTGGAAACTTAACACTGGACTTCAAGCAACTTGGGCTATGAGCTTCTCCACCCTTCCTCCAGACTCTAGGACCTTGGTTTCCAAATGAAATACAAAACTTGCTCTCATCTGAAAAGAGGACTTTGGACCACTGGGCAACAGTCCAGTTCTTCTTCTCCTTAGCCCAGGTAAGACGCCTCTGACGTTGTCTGTGGTTCAGGAGTGGCTTAACAAGAGGAATACGACAACTGTAGCCAAATTCCTTGACATGTCTGTGTGTGGTGGCTCTTGATGCCTTGACCCCAGCCTCAGTCCATTCCTTGTGAAGTTCACCCAAATTCTTGAATTGATTTTGCTTGACAATCATAAGGCTGCGGTTCTCTTGGTTGGTTGTGCATCTTTTTCTTCCACACTTTTTCCTTCCACTCAACTTTCTGTTTACATGCTTGGATACAGCACTCTGTGAACAGCCAGCTTCTTTGGCAATGAATGTTTGTGGCTTACCCTCCTTGTGAAGGGTGTCAATGATCGTCTTCTGGACAACTGTCAGATCAGCAGTCTTCCCCATGATTGTGTAGCCTAGTGAACCAAACTGAGAGACCATTTTGAAGGCTCAGGAAACCTTTGCAGGTGTTTTGAGTTGATTAGCTGATTGGCATGTCAACATATTCTAATTTTTTGAGATAGTGAATTGGTGGGTTTTTGTTAAATGTGAGCCAAAATCATCACAATTAAAAGAACCAAAGACTTAAACTACTTCAGTCTGTGTGCATTGAATTTATTTAATACACGAGTTTCACAATATTGAGTTTAATTACTGAAATAAATGAACTTTTCCACGACATTCTAATTTATTGAGATGCACCTGTACATATGCATACAGTAAAAAGCAATTGAAAGTACCAAGTATAAATGATTAAAGCATGTTTTAAATGTGAGCTTCATATAACCAGTGTCACAGTTAGCACATACTCTGGCTGTTCGGAATGACATACTACCATATTACTTGTACTGTTTCTGCTTTAAGTAGATATGGCAGAAATAGTAAGCATGGTAGTATGCCATTCCCAATATGTCCTCTTTTTTCCTTTGGAAGCCATGTTTGTCTGTGTCTGCTTTTTTCTATGGCTAGGCTGTGCTCATTCTCTCTGGCCTGGATTCTTCCTGTCTTTGTGGCCACTTGGTCCTCTAGGGATCTTATTAGCTAACACTCATGCTTTATAACACCTCTTAAACCCCTTACTGTGATCTCTCATTACCCCCACACTCCTGGCCTCTACTTTCATCAGCTCAATGTTAAACATAAAAGGGCAAGGAGTTAAACAAACAGTCTTCACACATACACAGACATGAACTCAAAACTATTGAGGCTTTTGAGGTCTCTGGTTGCTCCACAACCCAGCCCAGAATCTACAAAATACCCTTCTCTCTCATTACTTTAAACAATGAGTCCCTTTCCCCACCCCCTAATCTGGCTCTCTGCAGGTTCTGCTCTATTATTTATGTATAGAATTCCTTGTCTACTCAAAAGAAATAAATGAAATTGATGGCAAAAAGCCACCAAGGCCTGCCATCTCCGCTCAGTGAGGAAGATCAGCTATTCCGCACCTCTCATTCTGATGTATATTGCCCCAGCTTAAAACAACTGCCTGGGTGATGTTTTATCTCCTGGAAATGTTCCATAATTCATCATTATCAGATCCAATTATGGGCAGCAAAGCACAATGCAATATTCCTTTACCTGAGCTAAAACAAATAACCACCCCACCAACTTGTATTCTCTTCCTATCTCCATTTTCTTCCTCTCTCGTTTGCTCTCTAGCACTGATTAATAAATGTAATTAAATTAAGGCATGAAACACATTTATAATGGGAGTCTATTTGTAATTACTGCAAGCAGTATTCAGTCTTTGTGCAATAAAGTAGAACCAATGAAGACTTAATTAGGCACAAGTGTGTATTTACAAGCAGGAATTTAAGGGATGAGAGGGCCGCCCACCCTGTCACATGAGAATTTCCTGATTGTGGTAATATGAGAAACAAGATAAACATGAGATGCAAGGGACAGTGCTGAAAATATTACTGTTAGGCCTTTATGATGGTGTGCTTTGACCCTGAATAGATTTCTGAACTTAAAGTAGAACTGGTATTAAGCCCATTTGTTCAGATCTGGTACTACCAAGAAGATGCCACGGTTTGCAGGTAATGAGAAGTAGACAAAAACAAAACTCTGGCATTTGTTCTATAAAGTTAATGTCAGTATATCTGCAAGCAAGATTTATAAGATGTATATATATATATATATATATATATATATATATATATATATATATATATATATATATATATATATATATATACAGTGTACTCTGTAAATTCATGTGCTTTTATTAGGGCTGTGAATCGATAAATAAAATTTCAACTAATTAATCGCACAGTTTTCTGTGATTAATTGCAATTAAATTATGGTACATGATACATTACAACAAACATTAAAAAATCATTATAAATAAATGTACTTTTTGCTTTGTCTCAAAGAACTTGGTTATCATTTTATTTTGGTTATTTAAATTTTTTGTTTTTTTTGTTTTTTTGTTTTGTTGTTGTTGCAGATAGAGTTAATTAGATGCATTTTTAAAGGTATTAATCTTTGATAAAAGTATATGCATACATGCCATAAAATCAATGGACATGCTGTAATTACAATTTGGGCAAAATCTTCCACTGGACTCTTTTTAATAATAGGACCAAATGGGCAGATTCAATTCATATCACATTTTCTAGGCAAGAGAAACTTAAGTGCACATTGCCACTGCATTATTAGACACTATACATACAGATATAAAATACTGTATATTGAATGCTGAAGTTTAATTAGCTGAAGTTTAAAATCTCAAAACTATTGTTTTTTCTGGCTGCCATTCAGACTCTACAAGTATACCTGGCTGCAGCTCGCTGAATGTCCGGGTCCTTCTCTATCATGCACATACTGGGTCACCGCTTGCGGGTGAAATCTCCATTATCTGTATAGTGAATCCGCTCCCCTTTTTATTATGTCTGGGACATGCGTTGCGTGTAATGAATATTCATGCGCTGCTCCACATTACCAGTTTCTGTGCTATGATGTGCAGTTGAGTTGAGCATGCACCTCCTGAAAATTTATATATGCCAATTTTAGCCACAGAAAGTGGGGGAAAACATTAGTGAAGTTTTGCCATTTGTACAAAGGTGCCTGGGTTTGTTCCTGGCAGGCAGCAGATGCCCTAACCCTGCCCGGCCGCCCTCACCCTAATCTGTAGGGGAGCCAGCCAGGAACAACTTGGGACACCTTTCTGCGTGAAGTTCCAGGAAGTAAAAAAAATAAAATAATGGATACTGCAATAAAGGGTTATGCTGCATTCCATTCAAGCTGGATGTGGGATATTCCTACTTGATATCTCCGATCTCCATCCATAAATGCATTCCATTGCCAGATGCTCGGAAGATGACGTTTAAGGAAACAAAACTGTAACGCTGAACTGTAACGCTCCCGTTAGCTCAGCAGGTGTTTGACTGTCACCAGAGATTCAACCCAGTTCATAAACAGCCTGCAACATTTGTGCTACAGGTGTACGATTACCAAAAGATTGTATCATTTACCATGTTTTGAACACCTGCTACTCTGTTAATATCATGCAATGTAGGAACTTTGACTCATTTATCGATATGAATTAATAAAAGTGAATGTTTATCACTTTTTTTGTATATCTTCCTGGGTGCCTTCCTGGTTTGTGTGACGTCACGCACCTGCATCTCGGAGAAGTCCAATTTGAACATTTCCGCACGAGTTTCCCAGTTGGAATTCCAACTTCAAGTGGCGTTTCATTGCACTTTTCCTACTTGGAAGTTGGAAAATCCAACTTTCCGTGTTGAATGGAATGCAGCATTAGTTCACCCAAAAATGAAAATTCTCTCATCATTTACCCTCATGCCATCCCAGACGTGTATGACTTTCTTTCTTCTGCAGAACGCAAAATTCTGCTGATATAAAAAGATTTGTAGAAGAATATCTCAGCTCTGTAGGTCCATAAAATGCAAATGAATGGTGGCCAGAACTTTGAAGCTCCAAAAAGAACATAAAAGCAACATAGAAGAACTACACACGACTCTGGTGGTAAAATCCATATATTCTGAAGTGATATGATAGGTGTGGGTGAGAAACAGATCAATATTTATGTTTTCCTTCACTTTCACTTTCTCCTTCTGTTTTTGGTGATTCACAGTATTCATGCATATCACTGCTTACTGGGCAGGGAGGAGAATTTATGGTAAACACTGACTTAAATATTGATCTGTTTCTCACCCACACTTATCATATGTCTGGACACACAGATTTAGTCACTGGAATCGTATGGATTACTTTCCTTTATATGGATTTTGGAGCTTCAAAATGTTGGCACCCATTCACTTGCATTGTGAGGACCTAGAGAAATGAAATATTCTTCTAAAAATCATAATTTGAGTTCTGCAGAAGGAAGAAAGTCATACACATCTGGGATGCCAGTGGGGTGAGTATATCATGAGATAATTTTCATTTTTGGGTGAACTATCCCTTTAATTGTGTGATTTTTTAACACGTTAAACAAAAATTATTAATCGCAGAAATTAAAGTGTTAAATTCACCAGCCCTAGTTTTTTATATCTGATCATGAAAAGACCAAGGGATATTTTCTTGATTATGCTAGGCGCAGCTCTACACACAATGTCCTTGCACTGTCTTATCCAATTTTCATGAGAACGTTAATTTTAAGTGCAATTTTCGTACCAGCGCAAATCATAAGTGGCCATGGGTGGGAGTGTATCTGTGGGTGTATGCACGCAAACTGTGGGTGTATTGTATATTAATGAAGTGGTGCAAAGCTCAATTTGTTATTTTCCTAAAAAAATGTCTGAGAAGCATGTCTATTCTCAGCACAAAGTCTAAAATCTAAATCTAAAATAAACATGATATTGAAGAGCCGTCAATCACTTTTAAAACTAGCCATGATTTGTCTGTCATTAGATAATTAATAATCATAATAATAATAATAATAATAATAATACATTTATTTTGTATGGTGCCTTTCCAAAGCTCAAGGACGCTGTATAGAAATTAAACATAAAACATTAAACAGAGAAACATATAACAAATATACATTAAAAAGCATGATTCAAGCATCCCGTAACACCCCCAAGACCGCAGGTGAGACAGTCTGATAGAAAACACATAAATCGCAGTCCGGAGGCAGGAGGAAACACAAACATCCTTTGTAGTATTTCACCACTAAACACCATAGCACTGTGAACGATGGCAGACAAAACTCGAGAGAGATCCAGCAAGGACGTACTGCACAAAAGAACGTAAGACACAAATGGTCCATATTTCTGTTCTTCTAATGCATTACATACAGCCCAATTACAGTACCAAATTCTTATGAATGGGCTTTCTTCGTTTATATCGACATCACTTGTTTGATGCCACACCCACTGACTTTGCACATATGACGTATCCGATAGCACTTCGCTTAAGGTATAGTGCTCTTAAAACAGGGCCTGAGTTTAAATACCCTCCAAGACACATTAGAGATGGACAGCAATCTTACGTTGGTTTGAGACTGATATAGGACGCGACTCGGCCAAGTGTAAATGTGTATGGTTGTTCAGGCCACACACATAACGTCTGCCAAATGGAACTATAGTGCGTCAGCATTAAATTGTCACAGCAAACCAACCTTCCTTCTTGGCTTATTTATAAAATCCCTCTAATATATCTTGAACAGTAAGAGGGATTTGTGAAAATAAAATAGCCTATTTAACTCTGGAATACGTCAGATTATGGATGTAAACGGGTTGTGAACTTAATTTCACATTTACTTTAAGATTTTTTTTTTAAGTTGCATCCCAATCCTAGATCACAAATATTAAAAACAATGTAAAAATGACCATTAAATGGCCTCATGCATTATTAAAACACCAGAAGTTTTTATTAACAAAGAGTCATTTCGAGCTAGAGGACAGTTAGGAGATTGCTCTAAAAGGAACTTCATTGCATCACACTGGCAACCCTAACTCTTGCCAACCCTTACCCCAACACTAGAAAGATCATAAGATGCAGCTTTCTACTTAGCCTCTCTCTATCTTCTCATTAGTCTATGGTTTATGCTTTGTTGTGAGCCCTTTTAAAAATCTTTTTATACATCACAGGAAATTTTAAAATGAACAAGAGAAGGCAAAAGGGTGAATAAAAATGGTGAGAAACTTAAAAGAAATGGTGACAATTTACAAGAATAGTAAGATTGTTCACCACTTGTATTAAAATGAATGTGAGAAATTGGAACATCCAATATGGCGGATGTAGAAATGGAAGTCCTGCCTTACAGGTAAAAGAGCCAATCACCTTATAGATACAGCCCTTGCCTGTCAGTTAACTCGAAAACCTGCATGTGCATTAGATGGACCAGCTTGAAAAACGATTTTATTTATTTTTTTCCATGACCTGAGTTAAAGAAGCACAATATATGATACAGTTGTTTTTATATTTTACATGTAAAACATGTAAAGCTTAATTTACCCTTGAACAAACAAAGTTTTCTTATGAATGAGATTTGTGTAACATTTTAGTCTGGATAATTTCATTTCCCCAGGAAAGTTTAATAGTATAATATTAAAGCTCTGTACTTTTACATTACTCCACTTTGGCAGTGAAGTGTTTGAAGTCAAACTAATGAGTGCTCTTATTTCATTATCTTTTAAATGTACTGTGCAACACCTGTCTTTTTAACTAAGCAACATTATCTCTGCAGTAAGGATGGTGATAAAAGATGTTTATCATTTATTACATGCGTCTGCTGATTATAATGATCGGCATGGCAGGGATTGTTGCTACTTTAATGACTCTTCCCTGTTGTTTTTCATCTTACCCTGTCTATGCGTTCATTATGAATTCCTTACTACAGCTGTACCAAACCACAAATCACCTCCTATTTGTGTCTGGGTCTGTGTTTACTCTGCATGTTGCAAGGAGGGAAAGATAGATTCATATTGTGGTTATATGGATCTGCAGCATTTATCCCCTTACCATAATGCTAAATCAGAGCTGTAGGCAGTTGTGCAATGTATATTCAATGCTTCCTTTTTACACAGGGTTATATCAGCCAAGCAACCACTCAGAAAACCTTAGCAATAGCCTAGCAAACACTTAGAATAACCCTAGCAACCACCTAGCAAATGCCTTAACCACATAAAACACCTTAGTAACTGTCTAGCAACTGTTTGCAACTTTCTAGCAACTACCTACTGGTAATGCCTTAGCAACAACATAAAATACCTAAGTAACCACCGAGCAACTGCTTTGTAACTTCTTAGCAATCAAGCAGAACCCATTAACAACTGTTTAGCATGTGCCATAGCAACAACCTAAGTTGAATCATTATGGTTGTCAGGTGTTTGGTTTATAAGTGTCATTAGTTTCACAGGTTTAAAATGGCCATTTGTCATTTCCTTAGGACATACAACAAAATGTGGACGTGGTTCATTATTTAGCATGATTTACGTGAATCCGTATATTACTTAGCGTTTGTCATAATTCCGCCATTTTGTACAATCTTTTTTGCTTCACTTGAGTCTATGCCTTAAATTCTAGTAGTATCATTTGAATCAATGGATCATTCGAATCAGTTGAATCAATGAATCAATGACTCACTCAGAACTCACAATAATGTGTTAAAGACATTTTTCTTCCCAATTTGGAATGCCCAATTCCCAAGGCACTCTAAGTCCTCGTGGTGGCGTAGTGACTCGCCTCAATTCGGGCGGTGGAGGACGAACCTCAGTTGCCTCTGCGTCTGAGACAGTCAATCCACGCATCTTATCACGTGGCTTGTTGATCACGTTACTGCGGAGACATAGTGCGTTTAGAGGCTTCACGCTATTCTCCGTGGCATCCACGCACAACTCACCACACACCCCTCTGAGAGCAAACCACATTATAGCGACCACGAGGAGGTTACCCCATGTGACTCTACCCTCCCTAGCAACCGGGCCAATTTGATTGCTTAGAGACCTGGCTGGAGTCACTCAGCATGCCCTGGATTCGAACTCCCGACTCCAGGGGTGGTGGTCAGCGTAGAAATGTTCTAATAAACCTATGTTAAATAAAGGTTAAGCTCAATCGACAGCATTTGTGGCATAATGTTGATTACCAAAGAAAATGATTTCGACTTGTCCCTTGTTTATTTAAAACAAGAAAAAATGTGGTTACAGTAAGGAAATTACATAGAAGTGAATGTGGCCAGTCCATAAACATTAAAATACACACAGATTTAAAAGTATAGCCACAAGATTTAAACGATATAAATATTAATGTGATTTGAGTGCAATAAAACATATGTTCTACATGATTTTAGTGTGATTAAATCGCTTACAAGACTTACTGGCGTTGTCGTCATGGTAACGAAGTTGTAATATTGCAGCTTTACACAGATAAGGTTAGTAAATGATTTTATCACACTAAAGTCATGTTCACATAAGTAATGAAAAAGTAGTATTAACATCTTGTGGCTATATAATTTTAAAACAATGTGTATTTTAACGTTTATGGACTTGCTCCATTCACTTCCATTGTAAACGGCTCACTGTAACTGCCATCTTTGCTTTTTTTAAAAAATTTGTATAAATGTGTGGCAAGTCTAAATTTATTTAAATGGTAATCAGTATTGTTCCACAAACGCTGTTAATTGAGCTTAACTTGTATTGAACCTAAATCATTTCTTTTCAAATAGCAAACGTATTGTACATCTCCGAGCATTTCATCTTGAAAGCATCGCAATCTTATTTTTACAAACATTCTAAATCATAAATGTTTTAAAGACATCTACTAAATGTCTTTTTGACACTCGAGAGCAAACATCTTATAAAAGTGATGAGCAAACAACCTAAAAAACATGTCTTCCAGATGTAAACACACACATCATATAGACATCTGGGTGATGTACATGTGTTATCAGGGATTTAATTGTCACGAAAATAATGTCACAATGCAAAGAATGGCCTTACAAATAGTCTTCATTTTATTTATGCATTTTTTTTCTTTTGATTTTGGAGTAAAAATCGACCTGGGCATGTTTTTGTGAGATTCACTCAATATCAAAACAATTAGACATACTTTTATTATATCCTTTAAATGTTCACTGGGAACACAGTGATCAATATAAAATTATAAACAGTACAAGGTTCTTTGCAAATCTCTCCCAATTCACCACAGTTGTTCTGTGATACTTCTGAGAGTGAAATATTACCTGCCAGCATGCTCGGGAATGCTGCACAAGGCCACAACCAGGTTTACATGAAATAACTGCATAGTCCGTGTTGTTCACAGCTCTTTGAATTTCAGCTATTTCTAAAGCTGTTTCATGGATCTGTCACTTGTGTTATATTTAAAAGGGAGAGGAACGTGCCTTTGACAGGAAAAGAAACCAAACACTATCTTGTGGCATACCAACCTCTGGAGATGTGTGGCTTTCACTCTGTTTTCCAGCCTCATGTCTCCAGTCTATTTCACAGCCTCAATTTAGAGTGACAGTAGAACGGTGAAATGACGGCGCCTGATCAATTGCCTAGGCGACCTGCATTGAGACTCTCATGGTAAATAACAGCGTCTCAAAGCAGCACTGACAGGAACCGGTTTAAAAAGCTATTAGACTTGTTTCCAACTCTTTCTGAAATAATACAATAAAGAGCAGAATGTATAATGAAATAAGAGCTCTGTGATCCAGTTGCGCTACTGATCCAATCACATTTATAAAGTCAACAGAGGTTCTGTAGATTCACATTGCCCACACACTCTCTCTCTGAACTCTCCATTTAATCTCCCTGAGTGATTCAAGAACGTTCTACCACAGAATCTTCAGCACGGGGCAACATGGCTCTCTCTGACCCCTCCATCCCCTGCTCTATCTCCAGGGCTCAATATATCCTAATATATGTTGTGCTTGTGCCGAATTACAGGCGATATCACTGCAACTTTTCTTCATTTTGAGTGCCATTACCTCAGTTCTAACTGCGACTTAGGTTTCCCTGATCAAATCAGATGCCTCGTCGGCTCCCGGCAACGGAGAGCCGACTCCGACACACTTCAAGTAAACACTGCATGTTGTGAGAAACACCTTATGGCTATGTCCTGTGTAACTCCTTAAAATTTATTGCAATGGGTGCAAACATTACATCAGAAATTTGACTGAAAACACAAAGGTAAATAAGGCTCTGAAAATCTCAGGCTTAAAGCTTTTGTGACACTTTTAAACATATATTTATTTAGTTGCCTCATTTACAATGACTGTGAAAGTAATAACTGCAGTACTTTGTGAATGATACTTTAAAGCTGATGTGTGTGATTTTTACTGAAGAGCTCTAAATAATGAGTGTGGTGATGGGGGCGTGGTCGTGTGCCTCTTTGCGGGAGAGAGGGCGTGGTGTGGCTCCTCAAGCTGGTTGACATGATTTCTAACAGCTGTTTTTCATTACAGTGATAGCGGAGAGAGCCCTTAAAAACTGCTGAACACACCAGAGAAGGGAGAGAGAGAACGAGTGTGCAGTGTTGCCATCTGTTTACACTGAGTGTTGAATCTATTGAGTATTTGTGAAGAAGTTTATGTTTATTTTGAGAATGTGGATTATTGAACTGAGTGAAAACACTGAAAAGAGTGCATACGCTGCACACGAAGGCAAAGAAAATAAAAGCCTTACCTGAAGCGTGTCACTGCTTCCCGTCTCCTCATTTCCCCACACGAACCCTGACGTGGTGTCACACTGGTTCCGAGACCCTGGGAAGAAATTTGAGGAGATAAGTCGTCATGGAGACCTAACCACTGGGCGAGGTGATGAAGACCCTTGTCGGCATCCAGCAGAACCAGCATCAGGCCCTCGTCGAGCTGCAGCTGGAGCAGCATTTTCAACTCCTGCTCCAGACCCAAGCGGAGGACCGACAGGCGTTCCGGAGCCTGATCAGGCATCTGTATATAACTGCAGATTCTGAATAATAATAATAATAATAACAATAAAATAAATTTGAATAGATTTGAATATGTTTATCTTCAGATTTAAACATCTAATGGTAATAGAACAAGAGACACTGGCAACTTAATAAAAAGTAAATATTTTCCATTTAAAATTTATAATTATAATAATTATTATTAATAAAAATCATAATTGTTTTCTTTAGTACAGTTACTGTCACGGATCCTTCTGATCCACCTACCAATTTCACTCAACCCTCTCACTCTCCTGAGTACTGATCACCCAAACCTGCCTCCAATCATTGCATCAATCAACCCCTCTATATAAACCTCACTCCCCTTCCATTCTGTGTCTGGTCTCAACTTTGTGTACAGACTCACCTGTATCTCCAGCATTAAACACCGTCACGATTCCTCTACTCCAAACGTTTCCTCTCCAGTGTCCATCTCCTCAACGCAAGCTTCGTTGTTGCACACCCACCACCTCAAGGAAAGTCACCATCTCTATCAGCATTAGTCTTTATCACGTAAACTATCACCACTGCAACCCAGTACTGTCACGTCATCACTTACCTGCTGTCTTTGTTTGTGTTTCAGTAAATACCTGCTTGGGTTCAAACAACCATCCTCGAGTCTGACTATACGTTACAGTTACATTATAAAAGCTAATTTAATTTTGCAAACAACATGCCTTTATAATATTATGTTTCCTATTTGTCAAACAGAGGGTCCAATGCAATGGAGGGCCAAATTACTCAAAATTAAAGCATTAAATAAGTATTTAAATACATTAAATAATAAAAAAAGGAAATCATTTAAAACTGCAAAATCATTAATCATTGAATCACTAAATGGGAAAAATACAAACTGAAAATTAAAATAAAAAGACATGGAGCTCATGCCTGGATGAAAAGTCAACCCAAAGATAATGCTAAAATAAAAATGGACGCAAACTAGTGCTAATATAAAATACATTCATATTTTTAAGATATTTATTAATATATTAAGTGATTTCATTAATTTAATGATTATATATATATATATATATATATATATATATATATATATATATATATATATATATATATATATATACACTACCGGTCAAAAGTTTTGAAACACTTGCCTGAAATGTTTCTCATGATCTTAAATCATTTGATCTGAAGGTGTATGATTAAATGTTTGAAATTAGTTTTGTAGACAAAAATATAATTGTGCCAACATATATTTAATTACAAAACTAAAATTTTATTTAAAATGTTTTTGAAATTGATGACTTGGACCAAATAACATCCAACATAGATGGGAACTAAGGTTAGGGTTAGGGTTAGCATTATCTGCTTCCTAACCCTCCATACCTCCCAAGAGGATCAGAATTTTTGGGTGCTTGGTATCACAAAGTTTGAAAACCCTTAAAATATCCCTGATAGCAAATGCACATCTCCCAGATGTCTGTAAAGGCCATGTCCAGATTAATTCATTGGTTTTCAGTTTCCTAAGGCAATTGTTTCAAAAGTAATGGCAAGTAATAGAGAGCGCTTTCAAATGTCTCCGTTTTCTCTGGAGGAAAAAGCCATCCCAGTGTAGATGAGAGGCATAAACAAAGCAAAATCAATATTTAAAAAAAAAACTAAAACATACAGTATTGGTATGGACGGATCTGTTTACAATTTTCTAACGTCATTGTTTTCAAAGTATGCAGTAATGCTAAAGGTTTTCGAAATGCTCCGTTTTTGGTGGAGAAAAATGCTGTTCCAGAGTGGATGAGAGAGGTGTAAACGTAGTGAAATTGATGCATTTTCTATTAGTGTGGTTGTGGCCTTAGAGATTTTTGTCTGGAAAGCATTGCACTTTTTTTTTTTTTAAACATCTCGTAAACATCTTAAAAAGAGTCAATTTACATACATTCTAAATTATAAAATGTCTCAAAGACGTCTGCTGAATGTCATTTTGACATCCAGAAATGTTTTCTAGATGTATTGGAGATAAGCAAACACTTAATAAAATATGTCTTCCAGATGAAAACACACCATGTAGATGTTTGGCAAATATTTGTGTTAATTCCTGTAACAGTTAAGGGACGGGCAAGGAGGAGGCGGGAACCAGCTGAACAGTAAACAAAGTTTAATGATAAAACTCAACATAAAACAAACATAAACAAACCCAGACACACATGCAGCGCGGCCGCGTGCATCTCTCTCGCTCTCAAACTGGTGCCTCCGACTAGTCTTTATCCCCCTCCCAGCAGATTAGCCGGATTCCCTGCCCTCCTCGTCACAATTCCAAAGTGATCCTCAAGACAATAAAAAGTCTTTGACCACAAACCAAAAATCACCTTGAATGAATTCATACTGTGCTCTGAAATTTTTTTGCTGCTGTTCCCGAATAGATTGTCTTGGATTTACAGCATCACTGTAATATACCATTGAGACTAAACATAAAACCATCATTGTGATAGCCAATCTTCACCTATTGCTTTGTCTCCATGCTGGCTGAGAACTCTCCAGATGTAATCTGCCAACTCTTGGAGATCTCCGGTTGTGAAAATTGCCCCAGTTGGGTCTCTGTAGGCCTTGTGCGACACAGAATGCTGGAAATTGGTTTCTGTCCATTGGTAACAGAGCAATTTACGTGTTTTGGTTCTCTGCCCCTCTGAGAAATTGTCCTAATTTCGCGCCTTTTCCTGAATGAGTCGGCGTCTTTCTTCAACATGCATCAATGTAACTGTTCCCCATTACACAGGTACTTAAAGAGAATGTAAGGGAGTAAATTAGAGGTGAGAAAGAAATAATAAGACTCTTTGCCGCCGAGTCCCACAGCATTTCTCGACACTCATGCTGGGCTCATGGAGGACACAATGATTATTTTAATGTAATTTACACTGGTTGTCTGATGTGTTTAATTAAATGAGGTTTTCAATTGTGTTTAAAATGGGCTTCTGGGTTATTTGCATTAGTATGCTCTGCTGCAAAGGGCTCTTGAACTTTTCAGGTCTGAACCACCTTGTCAACACCGATGTTCCTTCTAAATTATTTTTAGCATCGAACAAATGAGATCTTTAGAATCTTAAAGTAATAATTTACCACAAAAAAATACAACTCTGTCATTATGAACTCATTCTTGTGTTATTACCAACTCATATGCTGTTTATTTATTTTTTTATTGCATGGAACACAAACGTAGAAATTTCAAGGAATCTTTTTCTTTTCCAGCACCAAGTCATAGTAGCAGCATTTGGTTGCAACACAAGTACCAATGCTGAAGTGCCATCAATGACATCAAACTTATTTCTATGCATCAACATGCCATTTTTTTAAATATATATAAACATAAACGCACATGAGATGTCAATGCTTTGATGCAAGGGAAGAATAAGATAACTTAAATTTTAGTCAGTTTCTTACACAAAGTTATTGTATGACTTCAAAAGACTTAAGGAATATAGTTTTGATTGATGACACAAACGAATTGTTGAATCAAAGTTTTGAAGTGAAACAAACTTGTAAATGACTCGAACTTACCAACTCAATGACCATTTTTGCTATTAATGTTTAATTCAGATATGCAATGAAAACATCTGAATGGTTTCATACAAGTCAAGGATTGTGAAACATGTTTAATGACACGCTCAAAGGAAACTTAATTGCTAATAAAAACATGCATTGAAATCACAAAAATAACAATGTAGCATAATTTTTAGATTGCCAGCAAAATCAATGCAAATACTGTATATCTTAAATATTATATATATCGTCCAGCATTAGTCCTCTGACAAAAGTATCTACTTTTTGGAAGGCGACAAGTAGCAAGAGTAGGTGACTAATGTACGAAACTAAATACTACAAAAAAATAAAAAAAATAAAAAATAAATAATAATAAATTTAATCCCATACTAAGTATTATCAAGGCCAACATTACTGATTCCAATACCGACACATCTATTAATTTTTTTTTTTTTTTTTTTTTGCAAATTCTTCAGACAAACTGGGTAATTATAACCAGGGTTGGGAGGGTTACTTTTGAAATGTATTCCACTACAGATTACAGAATACATGCTGTAAAATGTAATTTGTAACATATTCTGTTACATTACTCAAGGTCAGTAACATATTCTGAATACTTTGGATTACTTCTTCAGCACTGGTAGATTTTTTCACTTGTTTTGACTATAAAAACTCTGCCAGTACAGTAAGACAAAATACACATGTTAAAAATACATTCTCTGAAAAACCTAAATATCTTATGCAGTGTTGTTTCTAAAACAAGATAAATCAAATTGATCTTGTTTTAAGGATTTTTAGATATTTTTACAGGAAAACAATACAAAAATTATTATCAAGAATAAGATTTTTGCCCTAATATCAAAGGTTTTACTAGAAAAAAGAAATTATGATCCAACGTGAATTTTCTTGATAAAAAAAAATATGATTGTGCCTGGTAACATGTGCATGTAAAATGGCTAGAAATACACACACAAGGTTTATTTCTATTTCTTCTGCTCCAAACTTACTTCAAACTTACTTCTCTGTCTGCTCGTATGAATGTAACACTTCATAAGAAAGTGTTTCACCGCTGTTCAAATGCACTTTGGATCGCATCATTTATATGTATAAAGGTTTTCCATCTGAAAGGACTAAATATTAAATTAAACAAATGACAATAAAATGCAAAGTAATCTCTTCAGTAATCAAAATACTTTTTGAATATAACTGTATTCTAATTACCAATGATTTAAATTGTAACTGTAGTAGAATACAGTTACTTATATTTTGTATTTTAAATACGTAATCCCGTTACATGTATTTCGTTACTCCCCAACACTGATTATAACTATAATATTTTTTTAAAGCCATAATTATTTTCATTTATAGGCTTAAACAGAAAATTATTATACTTCTGTTTTGTTTCTCACTGATAACAATTACAGAATTATATTTGCCATCAAGACTCAAGATGGCGCCTGGCTGCTGCGTTGCGAGCTCCGACACAACATTGTAGTTTTTTGTTTGTTTTGTTTACAATTCTTATGTTTTTTTGTCTTGGATGTTGTCTGCCTTATTGTCTACGACAGACAAACACTTTTGTACATTGGTTCTGCAATTACACACCGTAAACCGGACTTCAAATTCCTCAATGCCAACCCGCTGTTTACAAACACACCAGCGGAGCCCTTTGTCTGGGCAGTCCGGCCGTGAAAATGCAAAAGGAAAAGGGGAAACGGAGCCGGTGTTCTCATCAGAGTAAGACGTCGTGCAAATCGACCCCCGCTACCCAGTATTCTACTGGCAAATGTTCAGTCTCTGGACAACAAGCTCTGTGAGCTGAGAGCGTGGATCTGTTTCCAATGAGAGACAAGAGTCTGCTGCATTATCTGCCTTACAGAAACTTGGCTGTCTGCTGAGATTCCAGATTCAGCCATTGAACCCGCGGGGTTCTCCATGCACCGAGCGGACAGAGCGAAAGACCTCTCAGGTAAAAGCAGAGGTGGTGGTGTATGTTTTATGATCAACAAATCCTGGTGTGATCAGAGGAACGTACATTCTATCAAGTCTTTCTGCTCTCCTGATCTGGAATTTCTCATGCTTCTGTGTCAATCATTCTGGCTACTGAGGGAATTCACAGCGGACATTATCACAGCTGTGTACATCCCGCAACAAGCCGACACAGACTGGGCACTCAAGGAACTGTATGAGATTATAAGCAAGCAGGAAACCGCGCACCCTGAGGCCGCGTTCATTGTGACCGGGGACTTTAATAAAGCCAGTTTCAAATCATTCGCACCAAAATACCACCAACACATTAGTTTTAACACACGAGGGGACCGGGTTTTGGACCATTGCTACTCTCCCTTCCGGGACGGCTACAAATCCCTCCCCCACCCACCATTTGGCAAATCGGACCACTCTTTCATTCTGCTTCTGCCCGCTTACAGGCAGAAATTGAAACAGGAAATACCCACCCTCAGAACGATCCAGTGCTGGTTGGACCAATCAGACTCTATGCTACAAGACTGTTTTGATCACGTGGACTGGGAGATGTTCTGGTCCGCCTCTGATGACGACATCGAGCTTTACACTGATAGCGTAACTTGTTTCATCAGAAAGTGCGTAGAGGACGTCGTTCTGACCAGAACAATATGGATCTACCCGAACCAGAAACCTTGGATTAATAGCGACCTCCGCTTTTAATTCCGGGAACGCGGAGGAGCATAAACAAGCCAGTTATGCCCTCAGAACAGCAAAACGTCAGTACAGGAACAAGATTGAAGGACAGTTTAACACCACCAACTCTAGAAACATGTGGCAGGGAATTAATACCATCACAGACTTTAAAGGGAATAAAAACTCCGCCGTGAACACCGCTGCCTCTCTCCCGGATGAGCTAAATACATTTTATGCTCTTTTTGAGGGAAATAACACCGCCCTCACGGAGAAAGCGCTCGCGGCCGAAGCTACAGAGGTTAGTTCACTCTCCGTCTCTGTAGCGGGTGTAACCCGATCCTTCGGACGGGTGAATAATCGCAAAGCCACGGGTCCAGACGGCATTCCGGGCCGTGTCATCAGAACGTGTGCGAACCGACTGGCTGGTATTTTTACGGACATTTTCAACCTTTCCCTCTCTTAGTCTGTAGTCCCCACATGCTTTAAAATGTCCACCATTGTGCCTGTTCCAAAGCAATCCAAAATCACTTGCTTAAATGACTGGCGTCCTGTTGCTCTGACCCCCATCATCAGCAAATGCTTTGAGACACTAATCAGAGATTACATCTGCTCTGTGCTGCCTCCATCACTAGACCCATTGCAGTTTGCTTACCGCAACAACCGCTCCACTGATGATGCCATTGCATTTACAATACACACTGCTCTCTCCCACCTGGAAAAAAAGAACACTTATGTGAGAATGTTGTTTGTAGACTACAGCTCAGCATTCAACACCATAGTGCCCTCCAAGCTTGATGAGAAACTCCGGGCTCTGGGCTTAAACAGCTCGCTGTGCAGCTGGATCCTGGACTTCCTGTCAAGCAGACGCCAGGTGGTTAGAATGGGCGGTAACATCTCCTCATCACTGACCCTCAACACTGGAGCCCCACAGGGCTGTGTTTTCAGTCCACTCCTGTATTCCCTGTACACACATGACTGTGTGGCAACACACAGCTCCAATTACATTATTAAGTTTGCTGATGATACGACGGTGGCAGGTCTGATCACTGACAATGATGAAACAGCCTACAGAGAGGAGGTGCACACTCTGACAATGGTGTCAGGAGCACAACCTCTCCCTCAATGTCAGAAAGACAAAGGAGCTTGTGATGGACTTTAGGAGAAGAGATAGAGAACACAGTCCCATCACCATCAATGGAGCACCAGTGGAGAGAGTCAGCAGCTTCAAGTTCCTGGGTGTCCACATAACAGAGGAACTCACATGATCCATCCACACTGAAGCCGTTGTGAAGAAGGCTCATCAGCGTCTCTTCTTCCTGAGACGGCTGAGGAAGTTTGGAATGAACCGCCACATCCTCACACGGTTCTACACCTGCACTGTAGAGAGCATCCTGACTGGCTGCATCTCCGCCTGGTACGGCAATAGCACCGCCCACAACCACAAAGCACTGCAAAGGGTGGTGCGAACTGCCAGACACATCATCGGAGGTGAGCTTCCCTCTCCAGGACATATATACCAGGTAGTGTGTGAAAAAAACCTCGGAGGATCATCAGAGACTCCAGCCACCCGGGCCATGGGCTGTTCTCACTGCTACCATCAGGCAGGCGGTATCGCAGCATCAGGACCCGCACCAGCCGACTTCATGATAGCTTCTTCCCCCAAGCAATCAGACTTTTGAACTCTTGATCTCCCACGATCAAAATACATTAGCACCGCACTTTATTACTCTTACTCTTATATCTCACACCGGACTGTCATAAATTATATTATTATTATATTATATTCTCTCTTAACAACATACTGGCTACTTACTATCAACCGACAGCCTGAATGTCAATACAGTACAATACAACCTACTGTACATTTTATATATACTCTATATACTTTTTTATTGTATAATGTGTATTCTATATTGTGTGTATTGTATAATGTACATTGTATGTTATTATTTGTATATTGTGTTATGTTTAATTTTGTGTACATTAGATTTTAAATTGTGTTGTATATCTGATGTTTATTGTAAATTGGTATATGTCCCATCACTGTCAGGTCTACTATGTTGCTCGGAACTGCACCCAAGATTTTCACACACTGTTGCATTTGTGTATATGGTTGTGTGACAATAAAAGTGATTTGATTTGATTTGATTTGATTTGAGAACATAAGCAATGTTTTAACGAATATACAACAGATGCAATTTGAAGCTTACTATTATTTTTTTATTTTTATTTTATTTTATGGGAACTAAATATAATATAATATAATAAAATAAAATAAAAAAATTTAAACTTTAGATTAAATATTTTTATGTGAGGATCGACATTCTCAATAAAACATCAATATCAGTACTTTAGGATTGTTCCGCCCATCCCTTACACTAATCATTGAGACAGCACTCATCTGCCAACACAACTGAACAAAAGAGGATTCAGAATATTGAAGATCACATTTTGGCAGAAGAGCACCAGCAAATTACAAATACAAGTACAAATATTTAAAGTTAACATTACCCCCCAGTCAATGCCACTTTATAATTGTGCACACTACTTTGTATGGTTGACAACCAAAATTAGATATGAGCCAACTCAGCTAATCTCTCTGGACTTAGGAAAAGTTTTCCAAAGCTTTGGGAGACAGCAAGTATGTCTCAGAGAAATATCATGATGGATAACCATCCTTTGCAATCAAAATGTAAATATTCATTACTCACCTGGCACAGAAGAACGTTACCATGACAGCACAGGGATGTGGGATCTGCAAAAGCTAATCTTAACAGCCTTTAAAGCCCACAAGTACTAATGTTAAATGAGAAATGTCAAGTGTCTACAGAATATCATACAAAGCCATCAGGTTGGCAGTGCAAATATCTGTGAAAATATTTTATAATCTGAATTTACTTGTTGTTTTTTAATGTTACACTACCATATCCGATTCCAAAATCACATTTCTCTGGGTCATATTCACTCTCTGTAACCTCTGCTATAGCCAGACATTTCTCTGAGGCCTTCTCTGCTTCTCCTGTGCAATATGAAGCTACTTCATCCAAGTCTAGGCACAGAGGAGATGGTCATGCTTTTTAACAATACTTGTATTAGCATTGTAGAATCCTTTTATAGGAATGGAATGGAAAGCAGAGTGTAATTGGAAAAAATAGACAAACTGCATTCCAGCACTCTGTAAAAGATGCAAAAGACAAATATCTTTCTGATATTATCTCTAAAAATCATCATAATCCAAAAATTCAATTTAACATGATAAATACAGTGCTCACTCCTGCTGCCACCTCTTGTCTTGATGCTACACCTGAGACTTGTGTAGCGTTTTTAGATTTCTTTATTGGTAAGGTTGATGCTTTACGCTCTTACATTACCACTAGTAGTCATGACCCCTCTGAACCAGTCACTTGTTCTGTTTTGTTTGATCGGTTTGAACCTATATCTCTCACTGAGTTGATAGATATAGTCCAACAGATAAAGCCTACCACCTCTTCTGTTGATGTTATTCCATCTCAGAGGGGTGCTGGACACTGTTGGTTCTAGTCTGATGTCTATTATGAATAGCTCCATATATAATGGCATTGTTCCATCCTGCTTCAAGCAAGCATTGATCCAGCTACTTCTTAAAAAGCCAAATTTGAATCCTACCAACCTTAATAATTTCCAGCCCATTTCTAAATGGCCATTTTTATAAAAAATCCTTGAGAAATTTTTTAGGTAACATTTTAGATCAGTTTCAGTCTGGCTTTAGAGCACATTACAGCACAAAGTCTGCACTACTCAAGGTGACTTATGATTTACTGCTTTCTTTGGATTCTGGTAGACCTGCAATTTTAATGTTGCTCGATCTCAGTGCTGCTTTCGATACAGTTGATCATACTATACTCCTAGACCTTACCTTTCAGACAGAACTCTGAGTGTTAGGATTGGGAATTATTCCTCTCCCTCTGCACCTTTCACTTGTGGGGTACCTCAAAGTTCCATATTGGGCCCTATTTTCTTTTCTTTATATATGCTTCTGTAGGGCTTTACTGGTTGTTTAGATCAGTGTTACTATCAGAAATAATTGGTAATTATTTCTTTAGTTATTCATTAATATTTAAATTAATTAATTGAATCTAACTCATTAAAACCTCATATGGGGCTCCAGTAAATATTAAATGCTGTACAGCAAGAAACTTTCTCCAGCTAAATGAGAGCAAGACTGAAATTGTTGTGTTTGGCCTCCCTACCGCTGTGTCTGATATCACTAGCAATCTAGTGACCCTGTCATTAAATGTTCACCCCTTTGCTAAAAACTTGGGTGTGATCTTTGACTCGGCTCTAAATTTTGAAAAACAAATAAGTGCAGTGGTGAAGGTCAGTTTTTTCCAACTCAGGTTGATTGCTAAATTAAAACCATTGCTCTCATTTATGGATTTTGAGATAGTTATTCATGCCTTTATCTCATCTCGAGTTGACTATTGTAATGCACTGTGCATGGGTCTTGATCATTCATCTCTGTATCACTTGCAGTTAGTCCAAAATGCAGCTGCTAGGTTGCTGACTGGAACATGAAAGAGGCAAAGTATTTCACCTGTTCTAGCATCTCTTCACTGGTTACCAGTCCATTACAGGATTCATTTTATTTGTTTTTAAGCTATAAATGGTTTAGCCCTATCTTATCTTTCTGAACTCCTTAGTCATCAACAATCCTCCAGGACTCTCAGATCCTCTGATAAAATTCTCCTGCATACACGACGCTTACGCTTGAAGTTTAAAGGGGATCGTGCCTTCTCTGTAGTCGGCCCTAGACTATGGAATAACATACCTCTGGACATTAGATCTGCTCCTACTCTTCAAATTTTTAAATCATGTCTGAAGACTTATCTATATTCTTTGGCTTTTGTATGAATGTATATTGTGTTGTTCATTGTATTTAATGTCAATCTTTTTTATTTCCACTTAATTCATTGTTTTATTTGCCCATGTTGGTATACACTTGTTGTTTTAAATGTGCTCTATAAATAAATTGACCTTGACCTTGCCTTGATCAATGAGTGCCTTTACATGCAGACCAATACACTGATAAGTAACTAGCAAAAACCAGCTTATTAAAAAAATCCAACAACACAAGAAAACTGCATATATATGAGATTATGGATTAAAGGTACTGTAAGCGATTTCCACATTCTAAAACTTTCATATGACTGAGCCATTGAATTATCTACACACCCTCATTCCAAATGCCACCCTCCAAAGATAATTTTGAGACCAAAACAAAGCAAAAGAGCAGCATTGTTTGTTCCTGTGGCTGTCAAATTCAACAGTCTTACAATAGCACCCTCAACTGACAAACATTATGAATCATAACCTCAATGATCCGAGAGGGTCCTCGTTGCAGACTGTAGTGCGATGATGCAGTGGATCTAATCCTCTGCGTAGTGGATTTTGGTGATGTAGTGGATGTTTTGGTTACATGGAGTACATTATTACTTAGTATTAAAGTATTACATTGAGACATTTGTATAATATAGCTTAGCTTTTATAAATGGTCATAACTGTGGATTTCATAAATTGCTTTTCTTTGTTTTTCCTCTTCACCCACAGAAAACAAATATATAAATTAAGCAATATACTCCATCTGACTGTCTTAATCCACCGCTCTCTATTTTTTTCCTCTTCTGGAAAGTCATTCAAATGTAATAGTGGATTTTTTAAATTTGTTCTTAGAGAAACTGGGCAAGTGAAAATAATATTTGCTGTGGTCTCCCATTCACCGCTGTCGAAGTTTACCCTGCAATTGTTTACTTCCGCGTTCCAAAACACGGAGTGTGAAAAAGGTTTATTGCCTTTTCTGTGTCGAAATAAAAGCTCCTTGTGAAGTTGAGGTAAATACTGCAGCACTTTCAGTGTCAAAATAAAAGCCCCCAAGTGAAGCTGAAGTAAACAGGACAGAAATATATTACTTTTGTATAACGCAAATCTAATAATCAGAATAATAATGATAATTCAGCATTATATTATAATAATCAAACAGATGTGCCCCACAGTAGTAATTTAGTATTATGCAATGTTCAACTGGGGTTTCAAAAATAAGTCAGTGAAGTAGCTTTGCACAATAAAAACATTTGAAGGTAAATAATGCTTTTTATAAAGCTACTATTTATCATTGTGTATTAAATATAAATATAAAGTGAATATCAACGAAAATGATTGAATATCATTCTTTCTTGTGTCTATTTAATGAAAAACTAATTATTAGATTTTTATTTAACGTCTTTAAAATATGAAATTAAATTAATGAAATTAAAATACTTGGCTACAATGGCTGTTTTGGATGAAATGATGGTTCTTCTGATAAATAAAAAATAAATAAATAAATAAATAAAAACACACTTTTGAGCCATTTTAGAGCAAATACATAATTATTGAGATATATATCAAATATCGTCAATAAGCTGAAAAATATCAAATTTAAGACAAATCGCCCAGCTCTACCGGCTATTAAAGCACCATGACTACCGTCCGTAACCATAGCAACAGCTCCACAAAATCTTACAAAATCTTACGAAAAACTCTTATATATGTATAATATTTTTGCCATGTGTAAATAAAGCATTTTACGTTTTTTAACCGTGGATTCTAAATTCTTGTTAAATTAACCGTGATTTGTTTTATCACGGTTAATAGTAAAACCGTAAAATCACGGCATCCCTAATTCAATGCATACCTTTAAATATTTATACACTGTATCATATCATAACATTCAGAAAAAGCATTAGGGTTGATGTTTCAGAAAACATTTACCCTTTCAGAAAATTACAATTCTGACCTGCTCATCTGAAATGCCTATTTGCTTTCCTCACCATGAAAAACAACTGATCATTTCTGAGGACGCCTTTAACATCTTCAATGACTCCACATACGACTCATGTGATATATTTCATGTTTTCTACAAGCCCCATTCCAAAAAAGTTGGGACAGTATGAAAAATGCAAATAAAACAAAAAGGAGTGATTTGTAAATTATATTCACCCTTTGCTATATTGAAAGCACAACAACTACACATTATATGATGTTTTACCTTGTGAAATTATTATTTATTATTATTATTATTTTTTTTTTTAATGTACAGTAATTTCAAATCAGATGATTGCAACACACTCCAAAAAAGCTGAGACGGGGCAATTTAAGACTAATAACAATTTGACGAGTTGAAATAACAAGGCGATGTGAAACAGGAGATGTTAAACAGGTGAGGCAATCGTGCCATAGTATATAAGGAGCCTCCAAAAACAGCCTAGTCCTTCAAGAGCAAGGATCATTCCAGACTTGTCAATTTACCCTACAGATGCTTCAGCAAATAATCCAGCACTTTGAGAGCAATGTTCCCCAAAGACAAATTGGAATTGGCATTTCACCCTCTACAGTGCACAATATAGTTAAAAGATTCAAGGAATCTGGTCAAATCTCGGTGCGTAAAGGGCAGGACAAAAAACAAGGAAAAACTTGTGCACAAAAGGTGTAGTTGTAGTGCTTTCAATATAGCAAAGATTGAATATCATTTACAAATCACTCCTTTTTATTTTTATTAGCATTTTTCATACTGTCCCAAATTTTTCAGAATTGGGGTTGTAAATTCATACAAAAGTTTTGTGTGGGTAACAGTCTTACAGAACGAAAGTGCACGTTGTCAGTCACTGACTGTCTTGGGTGTTTTATTCCTGCAGGGGGTGCTTGACGCTCTGAACACCGAATCCTCAAAGCATCTGCATTTAAATCTAAGAACACTTTATATCCATTTAGAGACATTATACACTGGATTATTATTTTTAATAAAAACTGATAATTGCAAGGATTCAGAGTTAGGACTGCCCACTTGATGGCGAGACACTCCTTTTCAACGGTGCTGTACTTAGTCTCCCTCAGCGAGAGCTTGTGGCTAATGTACAGCACCGGGCGCTCCTCCCCCTCCACCACCTGCGAGAGCACGGCCCCCAGCCCTCTGTCTGAAGCGTCCGTCTGCAAGACAAAAGGGAGAGAGAAATCTGGTGAATGTAAAAGCGGCCCCCCACAAAGTGTGGCTTTAACCTGCATGAACGCCTGTTGACACTGCTCCGTCCACTGGACCTGATCTGGAGCTCCCTTTTTAATGAGATCAGTCAGCAGGCTGGTGACATCCGAATAATTAGACATGAATCTCCTATACTAGCCAGCCAGCCCCAGGAACTGTCTCACCCCCTTTTTGGTCTTGGGCCTCGGGCAGGTCGCAATCACGGGCAGTCTTGTCAATTTGGGGACGCACCTGCCCGTGGCTCAAGTGGAACCCCAGATACCTTACCTCCACCCGCCCAATCACGCACTTCTTGGGGTTTGCTGTGAGTTCCGCTCGTCTCAGCGATCTCAGAACCACCCTCAGATGCTGCATGTGCCACTGCCAATCATTGCTGTAAATGATGATGTCATCTAAGTAGGTAGTGGCGTAAGCCGAATGCGGTCTGAGGATTCTGTCCATGAGATGCTGAAACGTAGCTGGGGCTCCAAACAAACCGAATGGAAGCTTCTCAAACTGGTGTAATCCAAATGGCGTGGAGAAGGCTGTTTTACCACAAGAAATTGGTGTCAAGGGGATCTGCCAATAACCCTTTGTCAAATCCAGTGTCGAATAAAATCGAGCAGTGCCCAACCGATCGAGCAACTCATAAATAATCTACAATCCACACAGAACCGTACAGACCCGTCATTCTTAGGAACTAGGACAACTGGGCTGGACCAATCGCTGTGGGATTCCTCTATTACCCCCATATCGAGCATTGCATCCAATTCTTCCCAGACAATTTTCTATTTGTGCTCGGGCAATCGATAGGGACGGCTACGTACCACCACCCCTGGCTCGGTCTCGATGTGGTGCTGGATGAGGTTTGTATGACCCAGTAGAGGTGAAAACACATCTGCAAACTCCTTTTGCAACTTGGCAACCTCTGCGAGTTGATTCGGTGAGAGGTGGTCTCCGCAAGTGACCGGGGTGAAATTGTTGTGTTTTGTATTCACCTCTGGCCCAAGCTCCACACTCTCCGGAACTACCTTAGCCAATGTCACAGGGACTGCCTCCCTCCACAATTTCAGGAGGTTGAGGTGATATATTTGACATGCGCCCCCTCTATTGGTTCGCTCTACCTCATAATCGAGATCTCCCACTTGTTGTGTGAACTCAAAGGGTCCTTGCCACTTGGCGAGTAATTTGGAGCTCGATGTGGGAAGTAATACGAGTACCTTATCTGGCGGTGCAAATTGCCGCAGCCGAGTTCCCCTGCCATACAGTCGGCTCTGTCGTTCTTGAGCTTGGAGAAAATTCTCCTGTGTTAGTTGCCCCAAAGTGTGGAGTTTTACTGTAAGATCAAGAACATATTGAATTTCATTCTTACTTTTTGAAGGTCCCTCCTCCCAAGCATTGTGCATAACATCAAGCACGCAGGGATCAAGCCATTTGTCCTAATTTCTAGCATCCTCATGCACGAACTTACGAATCATATTTTTAAGGGTTTTATTAAATCGCTCCTCCAGGCCATCTGTTTGCAGATGGTAAACGCTGATAAGTGCGGATTGATTTAATGCCCAATAATTAATAAAGCTTGCATAGTGTCCATGACATAAAGGTTGTGCCCTGATTGGTGAGGATTTCTTTCGGAATCCCCACCCAGGAGATTATTTTGAAGAGTGCCTCCACAACACTGCATGCTGAGATGTTGCGCAGAGGCACTGCTTCCAGATATCGCGTTGCATAGTCCACTAGGACCAATACAAAGTGATGTCTGTGTGCTGACCGCTCTAATGGTCCGACAAGGTACATTCCAATTCTCACGAAGGGGACCTTGATCAGTGAAAGAGGGTGCAATGGCGCTTTTGGGGTGGCCGGTGGATTCACCAGCTGGCATTCGCGGCATGCCGCACACCACCTGCGGACATCGCCGCCAATGCCCGGCCAATAAAAACAGGCTATTAGGCGGTTCAGTATTTTTCTTTCCCCTAGATGACCCGCCATGGGATTATAATGAGCCGCCTGGAACACCATTTCCCGACGGCTCCGTGGTATTAAGAGCTGGGTTGTATCTTCCTTTGTTTGAGCGTCCTGCGTCACTCTATACAACCACTCATTTATAACTGCGAAATAAGGATAGGAAAGGGTGACATCCAGCTGGAGTTGTTGACCATCGATCACTCTCACTTGGTCAAAGGCGTGCTTGAGGGTTTCGTCTCGCGACTGCTCCAAAGGAAAATCCCCTTTGGGAAATCTCCTGAGGATGGGAGGGGCTGCAGCCTGTCCCCCCTCACGTCATCCTGACGTGGAGCAGATGAAGACAGCCCTGGCTCCGCCTCCCCTGCCAGAGCATCGCACATCTCACATCTCATTGCTTTTGTGCAGGACCCATCCGCGCATATTCCCTTTAAGAAGTTTCTAAATTCAGGCCAATTAGTCCCCAAAATCAGCGGATGGGTGAGGTGGGAACTAACTGCGGCCTCCACTCTATCTTTTGTTCCCTGGAATTTGATCACAAGGGTCACCACAGGGTAGTTGTGAATATCCCCATGCACACACTTCACCCTCACCATTTTAGCTGTGCCCAAAGCCTCGTGTTGAACAAAGCGTTGGTGGATAGTGGTTTGATTACAACCCGTGTCCACCAATGCTTGGTGAGTAACCCCCTTGACTCTTACCGGTATCCGGTACGCTCCGGCCCGATCAGGGGCAGCCTGCGGAGTGTCGGGGATCCGGACCACCGTCCCCAGCTCCATCACAGGGCATTGATCCCGGAAGTATCCTGGATCCCCGCAACTCCAGCAGACCAGCCCAGGTGCCATGCCTGCACCTGTATCGGTGGACACTTCCACCTGAGGGGGAGAGCGGCGGGGTACTGTTGATGCTGTGGGCGACGGGAAACCCCGCGTGTGGGGAACTGGCTTCGGTGGCGGGACTCCTTGCCTCCGTGGGGCAGGAATGGGCTCTTGAGAGAGAGAGCAGAGTGAGAGAGAAGAGCGGAGGGGGAAGAGATCGGGGAAAACATAGGGGAGGGGGAGAGAGAGTGGGAGGGCTCTTCCGCCCTCTGAAACGCCGCCAAATGGTCCGCTGCCAGTCGGATAGCTTCCTCCAGCGACACCGGGCGGTGGCACTGGACCCACTCCACCGTTCCTCTTGGCAGTCGATAGGATTAGCTGCTCCAGCACCAACGGGTCGACAACTCCCGCGACGTCACGATCCCCCGCCAGCAGCCATTTCTGGCAGGAAATCGGAGCCGTTGGGTGACAGCAAATGGGCGGCTGGTCTTCTCCAGCTTCATGGACCGGAAGAGCTGCCGGTACTGCTCTGGACTACGGCCAACCCGCTGCAGGATGGACTTCCTCATGTCTTCGTAGGCCAGGAGGTTAGCTGCCGGCAGTTGTTGTGCAGCACGCTGGGCTTCCCCGGACAGCAACGAGAGGAGCCGGGCAGCCCACTGATCTCACAGCCAGCTCCACTAAACAACACTAAAGTGTTGTTGCTCTGTGTCTGTGATCAGATCAGCCAGCTGTTGCAGTGCTGCATTCATGCATGCGTGTTGAGGAATATAAACACTCACCAGAATAAATGAGGAAAACTCCTGCGGTGAGTAGAAAGGCTTACAGTAGATAAAGAGCACTTCCAAATTAGGACAGCACATCTTCTTTCACATTGTTACATCTGTACACCAACTTTCATTGATGTAAAAGCATGTTCCACCGCCTCTCGTTTCCCCCGTTAACTCAGCAATGCCACCTATTTACATTAGTTTATATCCAGCTGGTCACGTTTATGCATTCGTTAGCCAGCTAAGTTGCGTATTTAAAGCTAGTGACGTGAGAAATCAAATTAATGTCTTCATGCAGCCGAGAGAAACGTATAAACAAATCAGAAACACATCTGATTTAAATTCAGTTTTTTATCCTCATTGTAAGACAATGACTTCAGATCGATCACATTCTAGCACTAAAAAAGGCTAGACACAGTGCTACAAATACAGTTTAACAGAAAGCAGGTGTCTCAATATGCTTTTAAAGTTCTTTTTAATTAGACACATCATCTAAAAAAACAGCGCTCTTGCACGAGACACTGATAAAACAAAAACAAAGGGAAACAAAGACGTTCGTCTAGTGCGCGTTTACATAGAAAACAGATGGATGGTTGCAAAAGCGTTCGGTGTGAACAGCCCCTTACAGTAGGTGGAGGTCTTTGGCCATTGCGTCTTGCTCTCTTATAAGCGTTTCTCAGATTAAGCAATGAGTTATTTAAATGCTTTATCAGGAAAGATGTTCAAGTTGTAAATGTGTGCCTCGAGATCCCTGTGTTCGTTCCAATCTGTTGTGTTCCATCTGTTTGAACAGACCCTGGCCTGAGCTCATAGTCTGAGCTGCTTCACCACCGAGTCCAGCCGAATACCACTGCTATCTGTGAATATTGCTACTCTACATACAACTGTACTGAATGAAAAACAATGTGGTATTTCACTGTTATTATGAAGCTTGAGTCTGGAGAAGTAGGAATCAGTGCAAGTGTAACACCATGTGAACTGTCTATTGAAGCGTTCCCCCACCTCATTTTACTTTTGACATAACTTTTGAGAATATGGACAGACTAAAACGTTTTATTTATTTATTTTATGCACATTAGTTGAAAATGAAATGCTCTTTTTTAACAGCCAGTATAGGAATGTTCTATGCAACAATATAACGGCACTGAATGGTTTATATATTTATTGCACCCTCTTGTGGACTAAGGAAACAATGTCAATTTAAAAATCAGCTGACTTTAAAATTTGAATATTAGTTCATATATATTAATATTTATATATTTATTTCATTTAAAAAAGTACAATACATTTTCATTGTTCAGTCAGTACTGTTTATTTTTGTAATAAAGTTCAGCACTAATTTACTGTGAGTGTTATTTTTTCATTCAGTATCAATTTTAAAAACTATTGGTTGATTAATCGGCTAATGGCAGGTACTGCCCAACTTAGTTACCAGGTAAAATACATTATTGGTCAACCTTTAAAACACACACACACACACACACACACACACACACACACACACACACACACACACACACACACACAGAATGAAGATGTACTCCATTTTATAAGAATAACAAGTATTATAATTGTTGTTATTATGATTATTATAATCCTACATGTAAGATAAATGTTCATATGAGACGAAGTTGTTTCTGCTTCATCTCCAGCAATCTCTCTGACATTCCATGTATACGTCAGCATCCGAATTCACTCACTCATTTCATTTACTCCTTGCCTGATATAGGGCACTCACAGACATTTATATAGGAAATTGTGAAAAAGTGAACAAGTGAGCGATTTCGAACACAGCATCGGTTTTTCATGCACCGTTCGCTTCACTTTTGTCAAATTCCACGCCTCATAGTCATGCGCTATATCACAGATTATTAAGCAGAGATGGGCCACTTCTATTAAACAGTCCCACCAGGATTTCGTGGCACCTTTTCCTGAAAATTACTGAATTTCCTGTGGCTTTTCTCAAATTTTGCGATGCAATTTGCAGCATTTTTTGGGGGTTGTTTTGCAGTGAAAACTCACAAATCATTATTATATACCTTTTTAATTGTGTTAATTACATTGCAAATGCAATTACATGTAATATTTTAGTGCACAATAACTGAATATGCAGTTAGCAAGAAAAAAATAAAAAGATTACACACAAAAATAGGCTACCATACATTTAAGTGAAACCTGTGGATAATGGAAGACCCTTAATTATTTTTGTTTTAAACTTTTCTGCCACAGACAATGCAATAAAACTTAGTTTCTTAGACTTAGTCTAAGTTTAAAATAGACGTGCAATAAATCTGTAAACTAAAAACATCAATGAGGATTCATTAGGCCTGTTGCAATTATTATATTCATCATTAGAATGTTTATTAATGACAGATAATGTTGAAAAAACATTCTACTAATGTTACTGCAAGTACGTTTATTTCATAACTTTGAGAGAAATTTTAGAGAATGTTAGTCAAAGTTCTGAGAACCTTCCCTGTTAGCTGGGTGATTTCACTGTTCATCCATTGACTGCTCACACTCATGAACTTCTCCGAACTCTCTTGTTCTTCACAAATCAAAATAAGATCCAGGCAATAAGTTCCGCTTGGATTCTTTCATTTGGAGAGGATTTAAACGTTCCTGGAGACACCATACCTGTGGAGTTTAATGAAGCACAGGTGAATGTTTACAGACGACTATGAAGAAAGTAAACTCAGCCTAAATGGTGGTACTTCAGAGCTGGTTTATGAGAGTAAGCATTCTGGAATTACCATTCTGTGTCTTTCAGAACATTTCCTACATTTTAAAATTATTCTAAAGAATGATGTAATGTGATTACATATACTGTAGCACTTCGTAAAAAGTTGTAGGCTAATGAGTAAGTGACTTCTTAAAATCAGGAACAGTTTTGGAAATCACTGTCTGAATAATAACATAATATATACAATTGAATAAATATAATTTAGTCTTTACCAGTTTTTCTTAAAGTGATTTGACAATTTTTTTTTTTTTATATTACCTTCCAAGAGGAGCTTTTAATAAAGAGATAATGAAAGAGATATTGCTGTGCTGCTAACAAGCCACACAACTTTATCTAACAAGTTAATTAAAACTGTTTTTACAGAAGGAATGATTACCTCATTTAAACATTATTACATTACACAATAATGATACGAAGAGGATCGGAAGTGAATTAACTTGCTCTTAAATTCAGAGTGCACTGCCAACATAGGTGTTTATTGATTGCAATGTTTTAAAGCTGTCCTTTTTTAACAAAACCACTATGCATAAGCAGTGTACACCCGCACGCGCGCGCACACACACACACACACACACTCACACATTGGTGTGGCTATCCTTATGAGGACTCTCCATAAACATAAAGATTTTCATACTGTACGAACTATAGATTCTATCCCCTAACCCTACCCCTCATAAACCACATTTATAGCATAATACCCTTGTTATTACCAGTTTGTAATCTAAAAAGATGTCCTCGTAAACCACCCAAACCCGCCCACACACGCGCACACGCACACACACACACACACACACACACACACACACACACACTTAAAGGGATAGTTCACTGAACATTTAAATTTCTATCATATACTCACCCTCATGTTGTTCCAAACCTTGTATGACTTTATTTTGTGGAACAAAGTGGATGATGACACAGTGTTCATCTTTTGGGAGGACTATCCCTTTAAGAACCCTGCTGTGATCATACTCATATGAAGTCATAATTAAATGCCTTTTTTTAGATTTCAAAGACCACACTTCTAATGACATATTTTAAGGCGTATTCGGAAATGTGTTCAGACAGACGCAGAGGATATTTAATCCCGACAAAGTTTTTACAGAGCACCTTTTCATCCTGGATCATTAGTGTCTAATTGTATTGTAAAAAATTACAACGTGCTGTAATCTTTAAAAAAGAGAAGCACAGACAGCCCACTCATCTGCTCCTCTGACTGTAGGGATTGCACTAATGCATTAAAGCTATGTTTGGTATTGCTGTTGGTTGGGAATTAAAACTCTTCCTCGACTCTTGCCTCCTGAGCCAGGATGAAAGAAACCAGCGATGGGATGAGGCTCATTAATATTCTGTTTTCTTGGAGACTAAGGGCTTGTTCAAACAGACTGCAAAAATCATTTAGTCCTTTGTAACAAAAAAACACATGAAATCTGATGATTCCAAACCCGATCCACACCACACACACGTACTGTAGTTTGAAATTAAAATGTGATTTTTTTTTTCATAAGCATCTTACAGGTCTGTATAAATTGAAACCCGAACCTGGCCCATACCTGAGACCTTGTGACCCAACCTGATCGGTACCATCAAATTTAATATAACTTTGGGGTTAAGTTTAGGTTAATTTTTATTATATTAAAAAAATCTGAATATTTATAATAATTGCTATATAATATATGATTTTTTCCCCCTTAATTAGAAACCCAACCCAAACCAGAGACAATTGAAAACTGACCCAAACCTTGCCCAAAACCCGGCAGTTTGTTGGGACCTGTCGGAATCGGGTCGGGTAGCAGACCTTTTCATCGTTCAGGACACAACATGGAGTTTCCAAACAAAGTTTGGGTGGAGCATGTTGATTTAATATGACCAATCACAATGACTAGAGTAAGCATATATTAACTGCTGCTTGCCTCCTGTGACAGTTCTTCCAGCATCCCTCCTCCACCCCAAAGCAGTCGTAGTGTGCATGCATCAAATTCATTTGTATTCATTTGAAGTCAGAAGAATATACTTTGAATGGCAACGCGGTTGATTGGGTGCTGTCTGATCTGAAACGCACAGAAATGAAGTATACCTGGGCCTTTAGACTTTGTTAAAAAGTTTTTCAAGGCTGTAACATCATTAAAAATGCACAATAGTGTATGGAGCTGTGTCAGAATACACTAATTTTCACTCACTCTTTGCTCATATACTGCTTTAAACCATGCACCATTCATTATATGTAGTGAATAGAGTGAAGGAGTCAAGGACACAGCCATTTTTGACACAGGATATGCATGAATACATAACATTTCTCTGCCACTAAATGTTCGCTCATGCTGTCGCTCGTTCTGTTGCCATCTACTCACTGGCTACTAGTACTGACTTTCATTCATCTGGGGAGAATTCAGGCATAATCACCTAAGTCACCATTCACTTTTGTTGTATGGAAACAAGATGCAATGAAAGTGAATATTTTCTAAGAAGAAAGAAAGTCATACAGGTTTTGGACCACCACAAGGGTAAGTAATCAATGACAGAATTTTAATTTTTTGAGTGAACGATCCCTTAAGTCATTAGAATGGTAACTGATGTATATGCAGTGGATTATTAATGACACGGTCTGAAATGGATCGGATTTCATCACTCACAAAATAATAGTGGATACATTCAGTCCTAAAGATAGGCTTTGAAAACTAAATCAGATTTGTGTGTGGTGTGAACAAAGCCTAAGACGCGCAGAGAAACACAATCTCTCTTCCCTTGATTAATTAAATTGTGGGGAAAATGTGGGCCTGACTAACCTGTGGTGCTGTTTCTGCAGCTGTTTAATTCCGTAGAGTGGAATTGAACAGTAAATACTACTATATGCTCAGCAAATTGGCCTGGGAGAAAAGAGATGAGGTTTGGGTTTGATTTAAAGTGATTGTGTCTGAGAAAGACCGCATATGCTCGCTCTTAGGGCTTGGTGTTCATTAGTATGTTTTCAAAGGGAGCGAGCTAATTGTCGTCTGCCCTGAAAGAAAAGCCGAGCTCCCCCTTCTGTAGTTCCCCCACTCCCATAACGAGTTTCTGTTTGTAATGAGACACTTGCTGTGTTTGGAAACAGATTTTCCACAGTCCACAGATCAATAACACACCCAACGAAAACTTTATCTCACCCCATTCTTTTATGTCCTTGCTCTCTGGCTTTCTCTTGTGTCCTCATAAAAGCATCTTAAACTCCAAACCCAAGGGATCTTTCCAGCTCAGGCCATTAAGCGAGTTTATGTATCTGTGTAAGTTTAAAAAACAAATATTTTGTCAATGGTCACTTTAATTGTCTGCTTCAGACTAGCCATAGCAAAACAATGAGATTGTTGGGGTGTTGAGGGCAACAGTTATTGAGACAAAATTGAACTGCGCTGTAGAACAAATTTTTATTTTTTATTTTATTTGTTATTTTTTTGTGGCTGGTATAGATCACTTCAAGCATGTAAACAATAACAAAGGAATTAGAACGCAACTTTTCCTGAAGCACTTCTGGTATCATTACCAGATACTTTAAAGAGGGCTCTGAGTTAACATTTTCCTAAAATAACGTCAAACGTTTACCTGAAGTGACTAATCCAGACGTGTTATTGATCCTGAGCATCTGTGCGAGAGAGGCAATGAAACTCTATCGTAGTTATATTCTCGCAACTATTTCCTCAGTGGAGAGATCAGGAAAATTGGATCGCTCTTCGCTCCTCCTATTATAATCAATGAAGACATTAAATGAAGCTGTCTACGTGACCTTCGGACAAGGTTAGGATTTTTTTTTTTTTTTGTGTTTCTAATTTGTAAGTAATTTAGGATGAAAGCATCTGCTAAATTACTAAATGTAATAGTAAATAACTTTATACTTTTTAACTTATAAATGTTTTAAGTCATTTTCAGTAGTTCGCAAGTTAATGGAACCCTGCAAAGAGGATAGTGTAATCGTGTTTGGCTCGCTGTCCCTGGAGGAGGTTTAAATAGTAATACTGATGATATGTTATGTTATTATTTACTTTTTTTTGCACCTAGAAAACATGGGAAAAAAACTAAACAAGTTTCCAGGAACACATTAGAACCAAACATTGAATAAAACACTGACACACAGTCTTTAGCAAATCAGTCCACAGGTCCCCCACACTCTTCAAAAATTAGATTTTTGTCCCCCGCACTTTTCCAAGCTAAACCCATACCGAGTCCAAATAGTGGATTTGTTTACAGTATTCTTTGCATTTTGTTACTTTGGGCTGATTGAGCGACCATCCAGACAATCACAGGTGAGTTTCATGAGCCGAAACAACCCTTATGTAGTAGGCAGTCAGTCAGACAGTCTAATCAACGCGGCTCCGTTCATTTTTACAAAGTTGCTTTCAACAATGCTCATTTATCCATGTTTTTTATCGGCATTGATGTTGATCTAAATTAATAATCTAGAGATGAGGAGCACACAAATGAGAGATATTTTTCAGCATATCGTTCTTGATTAGCAGCATTACGTGAAATGCACTGCAGATAAAACCCCCCAAAAGGACAATCCTTCTTTTAAGCACACATTGTAAGTGGAGTTTATATTAGCGCATGAGTCTTCATTAAGTTATGCTTTTTACATTATGTTTGTGAGGTAACAGTTTTTTTTTTTTTTTGCCAATTTTTTTACTAGATCTGTGTTAAATATATAAAGCTATTTTAAAGATCAGCTCCTGTTTTTACCTCTATGTTGGTGTGCAGTCGACAAACCGTAGGAAAAAAGATAGATCTGTGTTCTTAGAACATTTAGGCATTTTACTGAAGTGAACAGATATGTACACATGATTTTTTTATACATGAAAATGTACAGACGCTATTGAAACTTAATAAGACTATTATTGTTGTCTTTTGATAAAAGTCATGCTCAGCAGCTCACAAACTGTAGGGAAATTATATAATTGCTTTATTCTTATAATGCTTAAAACCTCTACTGAAGTCTCTTTGTAGATCTGTAGACATACAAATTTTAAAGGATTAACATTGTCTTTTGATCGTTGATTCCATGACTAATTTCACACAAGACCTTCTGGCATCACCAGAAATGGTCACTGAATCATTAAATGGATCTGAACGAATTTTGGTGAACATAGTCAAAACGCTTGAGCCACTTGGATACATTTAAATCCCACAGTGCACAAGCACAGAGTAAAAAATAAAATTGTGCACATGCACAATTGTCATTATTGTAATTGATTAAATAATTTATTCAGGACCAGTTTGTGCTCAGTCTTTTATTGTCATGTGTGAAACAGAAGTGCTCCACAAGAAGCCCTCTATTTTTGCAGCTAATTTTGCAAAATTTTGCAATTAATTTGCAATACTTGAAGCTTTAAAATACTACAAATAATAAACGTAATAATACATATATATTAATATAATACATATATCATATTTATATATGAACATATACTGTAATAAATTATTTGTAATATACTGTAATAAACACTGGCGGACAGAAGTTTGGAATTATGTACAGATTTTGCTCTTATGGAAAGAAATTGGTACTTTTTGTCACCAAAGTGGCATTCAACTGATCACAATGTATAGTCAGGACATTAATAACGAGAAATATTTCTATTACAATTTGAAAAAAATAAAATAAAATCAGAACTTCTTAAAATACTTCAAAGAGTTCTCATCAAAAAATCCTCCATGTGCAGCAATGACAGCTTTGCAGATTCTTGGCATTCGAGCTGTCAGATTGTCCAGATACTCAGGTGACATTTCACCCCACGCTTCCTGTAGCATTTTCCATAGATGTGGCTGTCTTGTTGGGCACTTCTCACGCACCTTTCAGTCTAGCTGATCCCACAAAATCTCAATGGGGTTAAGATCCATAACACTCTTTTCCAATTATCTGTTGTCCAATGTCTGTGTTTCTTTGCCCACTCTAACCTTTTCTTTTTCTTTTTCTGTTTCAAAAGTGGCTTTTTCTTTGCAATTCTTCCCATAAGGCCTGCACCCCTGAGTCTTCTCTTTACTGTTGTACATGAAACTGGTGTTGAGCGGGTAGAATTCAATGAAGCTGTCAGCTGAGGACATGTGAGGCATCTATTTCTCAAACTAGAGACTCTGATGTACTTATCCTCTTGTTTAGTTGTACATCTGGCCTTCCACATCTCTTTCTGTCCTTGTTAGAGCCAGCTGTCCTTTGTCTTTGAAGACTGTAGTGAACACCTTTGTATGAAATCTTCAGTTTTTTGGCAATTTCAAGCATTGTATAGACTTCATTCCTCAAAACAACGATTGATTGATGAGTTTATTTTTTTTGTTGCCATTTTTTGACCTAATATTGACCTTAAGACACGCCAGTCTATTGCATATTGTGTACTCAAAAACAAACACAAAGACAATGTTAAGCTTCATTTAATGAACTAAATAGCTTTCAACTGTGTTTGATATAATGGCAAGTGATTTTCTAGTGACAAATTAGCAATTTAGCATGGTCACTCAAGGATAAGGGGTTGGAATGATGGCTGCTGGAAATGGGGCCTGTCTAGATTTGATCAAAAATGACTTTTTTCAAATAGTGATGGTGCTGTTTTTTTATATCAGTAATGATATATACATGACTATACTTTGTGATCAGTTGAATGCCACTTTGGTGAATTAAAGTACCAATTTCCTTCTGAAACAGCAAAATCTGTACATTATTCCAAACTTTTGGCCACCAGTGTAAATTAATACTGCACTGTATGTGTTGGGTCTGTGCGAGCCACCTACTGACAGCTGTGCCACGATATGTAAAAAAATTATTAAACATTTTCCAAAGTCTAAGTTATTTGACTTTGACAAAGTCTAATATTTGAACTTTTACATTTGTTCCCATACCAACTCCCTCTGTGTTATTATTTTCCCAAATACTAAGATGATGATGAGGGTAATAATGATAATGATAACAACCTCTATATAAACAATCTATATCTAAATTGAGAATAATTCATTAACAAATAATCCATTTGTTTATTTATTTTACCTTCTCTCTTCATTTTCTCTTTCAACCCCTTTCTGTGTATATCAGATCATTCAACCAAATATTAACTTTGCATATACAATGAGACTTTAACTACTTAACCCGCCCCCCCAACCCCATTCTCCATTTTATTTTATTTTATTTAGATTTTTGTTTGATTTTTTTCTTCTTGTTTGTCTCTTCTGTCATGTCTGTTACAAAATACTATTGTATATGATTCTTATTATATGTTGCAATAAAAAAGGGATAGTTCACCCAAAACTTAAAATTCTCTCATCATTTCTTCACCCTCATGCCTTTCCAGATGAGTATGACTTTCTTTCTTCTGCAAACCCAAATTGACATGTTGCTTCCGAAAGTTCATGTAACCTCAAATCAACCCAATACTGCGCCATCCCCCATCAGAAATTTTTGCACCACTTCAAGTGTGAACATATTTCCCTCTAGGGCTACTGTTAGCACATTGTGTAAGGCTAAGCAAACTCTTAGACACGGGTCTGGTCTTGTGGGAACCAGGAGGTAATTGCATTCACATAAAAAAAGATAAGCATGATGTAAGGTTGCATGTTCGCTCTAAAATTACATTTTAACAAAATATGCATACCTTATACAGTATACGCATACCTTTAAAGCAAATCTTAAGACACACCTTTTGCTGGAGGCTTATCTAATCCTTTGTACTCATCTGGTTAACTTGTTAATTAAATTCTTAATTATTTAGCCAATTTTTAATATCTAAGGTTTTGATCTTTTGCATTATTTGTTTGACTTCTTAAATTAATTCCGATTTACTTATCTGTGCTTTTGATCATTCCTATTTGTCATGCTGCTCATGTGTAGCACTTTGTATTGCATTGTTTGCTGGAAAGGTGCTGAATAAATAAAGTGCGAGTTAAATTAGATTTTAGAGGCGTGTAGGTGTGGGAGAGGAATAGACTGTTGAAAGAGTAAACCCAATCACTTCTTCACAAGCCCCAAACCCCCCCCCCCCCCCCCCCACACACACACACACTTTTGTTGCTCACCAACAAAATCAGTGAAGCAAGTAAAGAAGAGACAGAAAGAGCAGTACAGAGCATCTCTCTCTCTCTACTTCTCTCTCTCTCTCTCTCTCAACTATATTTAAAAAAAAAAAAAAAAAAAAAAAAACACTACAGCAGCAGCATCAGAAGAATATTGAGTCAGTGGACAGAACTGCCGATATAATAAAATCTGCCAATATGATCACACATGCCCTTGGCCAAAACAAGCAACAGCGGCTCACACACGGCATATTTTACAGGATTAGACACGCAAGACTGCTACTGACACAGCAGTACAACTGAACCAAACAACATCCAAATACTCGGAAAGAATAGAGAACTGAAGACTTTCTGGGTCATCCTAGACAGGGATATTCCAAAAGAAAGACAAAAACATCACAAATAAGATCTCTTTAATTCCTCAGTTGTTTCTCCAATGGATAATAAAGGGATTAAAATTCTGAATTTCAGAAGAGATCTCAACAGTGTCTCAAACTGTGCTCAGATTTGCCAAGATACCCCCTTCCCGGCAAAAAAAAAAAAAAAAAAACCCTCATGACATAAGATATTAAGTCTTGTTTTCAGAGAAATCTAACAAAATTTAATGGGATTTATGCTTAAAACAAGAGAAAATTATTTTCCAATGGGGTAAGAGAAACAAACGTGTTTTCCCTATTAATAATTTTTTTAACCCTAGTTTTGCTTCTTGTTATAAGCATACTATTACATAAACTTTGTTAGATTTCTCTTGAAAACAAGACAAACATTTTTCTCCAAGTAATTTATCTAGTTTTAAAAATGTTTAGATATTTTTACAGAAAAAAAATAAATAAATTACAAAGTGATTGTTTGCAGTTTTGGAAAATTATCATTATTCTCTAAAGATTATTCATACTTTAATAGAGTAATCACAATACAATGCAATACAATTATTTTATGTAAATTAGCATAAATTAGAGGCAGTTCAACTATTCAACAGTTCAAATATTACTATGATGTATGAATATTATACAGTTTAAAAAAATGTTTCATTATTTTTAAGCATTACATTAAATAACTACAGTATTTTCTGTTTCATTTTGTCTTCCATAGGAGAAAAATTCATAACTGGTTTGGAACAACACGAGGCAAGTATGAAAGAATTTTCCTTTTTGGGTTGAGTATTTCTTTAATGACAAACATTACCTGAAAAATAAATAAATAAATGGTAATTATCATGAAAATAATCTCACAATGCAAAAACATCATTAATGGTCCTTCTTTTATATTATCAGCAAAATATTACTTTGTATTTATTTCTTTTGATTTTGGGCTGAAATATGACAGGGACATGGAGATCCACTCTGTACAAACAGTCTCTTGCTCTCTTTACAAAAGAGGCTTAATATACAGGATGAGTCCACACACACAGAATTGTAAAGGGATCAAATGTCACAAAACAGATACATTTCTTAAAGGCTGAGTGTGTTCTGAAAAGAGAAAGGGAGAGAGATGCGTCCCATGTGAGATGCTGTGTAGAGCAGCTGTCTGTGAAAAGAGGGACAAAAAGAAAAGGCAGAAAAGAAAGGTCAGAGATATACAGAACGCCAGAGAAAGAGAGAGATGTGACTAATGGATAGACACCACCATATTCTCTTTGTCCTAAAAAGATACACACAACACTGATACAGATCTTTGTATTTGATTTTGTATTTGGTGTATGTCACATCTGTTATAATTCATTAACATAAAGACAAAGATGTCTTACATTGCCAGAAAGAAAGAAACTTCTGTCATTTGCTTACTCTCATGTCGTTCCAAGCCCACATGACTTTCTTTCTGACATGATTTAAAACTGAAATTGAAGGTGATGTGTGTAATTTTTCTGTTCAACAACTTTCTTCTATCCCAGTGTAGTATGCAGAGACAACTATAAGGCATAAGTAAGCCTTATAAACAGCTTAATAACATGCAAGTTCTTGCATGAATGAGCTTCTCTCATGTGCAAATGTCCACCACACTCTCATGAACGCAGAACAGTCGTCGAGATTTTCACTGAAAAATGACTTACGTTTTGGGTTTTTTCTCACCTAAACCTATCATATGTCTACAGAATACTTGGAATATGCATTAGACAACTTTTATGATATACTGTATTTGGGTTATTTTTTAAGCTTTAAAGTGAGTTATTATTGATCACCACTGAATTGACAAGATGGGACAACATATGCATTATAACATCTCTTTTTGTGTTCCACATAAAATGGAAATTCATACAGGTTTAGTATGACATAAGGGAAAGTAAATGATGACAGAATTTTCACATTCAGAGCTATGGCAGTAGCTTTCGAGCAAGTATTGATGTATACAAGTATGTCCAGTAAATATAAGTGTTCTGGAAGTTTGTGAATTCACCCTTTCTCCATCATGTTTTTCTTTTTTTAGTGATAGCACTCTACCCTATATTTCTCATCCTGACAGCACATACTTTACGTACACGTATACAGCTAAAATAAATGTACCACAGCCTCACAGTCATCATAGATACACAGCTCAGACAGAATACACATTACAGATTTCTTCAGGCAGTGAAATATCAGCTTTACCTGTCACACATCAAATCAATAAGCCAGTAAGATAGCAGACGCTGCTGCCCAAAATATCTTGTGAGTCATACCAGCAAAATTTTGACTACACACATACATACCCATGTGACTGGCCAGACTATCCTGAATGAATCATCATTTCACCGTGTCGGCTGTAAAATCCCAAGCTATAAGTCATCTACATGTCTGTGTGTGTATATATATATATATATATATATATATATATATATATAGTGTAGAAATTATGGAGAAGTATAGCAGATTAAAACCCTCTTGGAAGAGTTGCATCTTTAAAAGGGTCATGACATGTCTTTTTTTTTATTTTAATATGTTCCTTGAGGTTCACTTCTAATATTTGTGAAAGGTTTTGCACAAAAAAAAAAAAAAAAATAAAAAACAGTCATACTGTATATTCGTAAATCATGCTAATTTTTCATCCTCATTCTGACCCTTTGTCAGACACGCTCAGTTTTGGTGCTGCTTCTCCTTTAAAGCTTGACAGTAATCGCCCACTGTTATGATTGGTTCTCTACTCTTGACTGACCTGCTCTCTTTGCCATCTCATTGCTCACATTTACTGGGTGGGCTATGGAAGTGATATGGTAAATTAGGCCTTGATGTGTTGTTGTGGAGGTGGTCAAATGCAAATTTCTACCACAGTGTGACATCATAATGTGGAGGATGTAGAGAACAAGTCGTTTTGGCAGCTTTGTTTCAGCTTTATTTCATGCTATTTTTGCAGTGAGGAACATTTGAGTTCTGAAACTTACAGTATGTTTTTACAGTACAATGACCTCTAATATTTCAAAAGATCAAGGAATATTTGATTCCTCATTTCATGACGCCTTTAAATTCATCTGCTTTAAAGCACAACAGCTACAGCAAAACACATTAAGACTGATGTCTTTGACCATTGTGCCACATTATGCGCTGTTTTCTGAGCATCCCGCCATGCGTGTTAAAGACAGCATGTCTAGTTTACAAGTTTACAAAATATCTAGACCGCTACATTTATCCATTTGCACTATCTTTAAATTGTTTATCTATGTACAAATATGCTAAATCAACAAATTTTACTATTGCGACATACCTGACTGTTTTTTCAGAGTCTTGCGCCATGAGCACAGAATTTTTAAGATGGCATGCTAAGTTAAAGAGCACCTATTATGGTTATTAAACGTGCCTAATTTTGTTTTAAATGTCTCATACAATAGATTTACATGCATCCAAGGTCAAAAAACACTTTAATTTTTACCTCTGCATCCCTCAAGCCTTGAAAGACCTATAAAGACACTCAGATTCTCAGTATAGACAACTTACCTCTTACTCAGAGCTATTCTTGCTGTGCCATTGCAGAGACAATACTGACAACCCGGTAGGAGAGAGACAGAGCAAGAAAAAGAGAGAGAGAGAGAGAGAGAGAGAGAGCAAAAAAAGATAGAAATGGCAATGTTGTGTTTAAAGGTAGAGGCTTGACCTCCCAATTAAACTGCTTTTGAGACCTCAGTGCTGTGTCAGAAATAGTAAAAAGATTTTACCTTGCAATAATATCTGGATTGCTTTATAAAGCCAGCAATGAAGTGAATGCCCAGAGGAAAATGTTATTGCTCAGAGGTTGCTCTTTCATATCTCATAACTAGTGGAGTTTTCAGATATGTTATAGTTAAAGATGATTTGTTTCATTTTCGATGTTGATATACTTTCTTCTATCTCAGCTTAACATGCAGAGACAACCATGAGTATGCCATCTGAATGCTGAGTCCCACAAAAAGTGTAACCATTGTGGCTCTGTTGCACTTTCAACATTGCTCTGTTTGTTTGAGCATCCCAACCAGCCCGAAATATTAACTTTGACTCAACCAATGGTGTGAGATTGGGGCGACACTCTTTATTTGTCTGACTACTGGAAGACGCAGGTTTTCAGAAAACTTATTTGAGAAGTATTATCTTTGCAATTCCGTTTAGTGACGCTAGTGGTGCAGAAATTACACACTTCGACTTTAAAGGGTATTCCGGGTTTAATACGAATAAAGCTCATTGGGCAGCACATGTGGCATAATGTTGATTACCACAACAATTTTTTTGACTTGTCCCTTTAAAAAAAAATCTAGGTTACAGTGAGACAGTAAATTTCAAGAGAAAAACAAATTTTCCTGGCCGGATAACATTACATATTATAAGCAATCTCAAACCCAGCATTTATACATATAAAGTATATGGCTAATTTTAATATTCAGCCCTTCTTCTCAGTCAAATTCCGATGTCAGAGAATCCCTACTAATATAATCTATATATCTCATGATCATTTAGTGAAGACTTGGAAGCTTTGAATTGTTTTTTTACCCATTGTCCCTTGTACCTGCCGTTATTGTCGTGCGCTGCTTGCGCAATCGTCAAAGTGGACAAATGAACCATGCTCTGGCACAGTTGTGTCACCCACCGTGATACAGTGTTGGATGAAAAGCGCAAATAAATTTGCGTGTAGGCGCAAGTTCTGATTGCGCGCATAATTAAAAGAAAGCTTCTTCCACTTTCTGATTCTAGCTATCATACCATAATAATATCATAGATCATCATCAAAACATGAACAGATGCCAAATGACAACTTACATTGCTTTACGTCACAGTAAAAACATGAGTGGAAAGTATTTTGCCACATTGAGTTTGTGACCAATGACCGGTGGCTGCAGATCTAGCCCGGATGACTGACGTGGTTGCCATGGAAATGACGCTACATGATGAGCTCATTCAGTGCGTGGTTGAGAAGCTGTCTTGTCTCTTAAGAGATTGACCAGTAAATTTGAACATTTACATTTACATATTTACACATTTGTGGTGTAATACAGACAACGTAAACATATTTGCCCTGTGAAAAAGTGCAGGGGACAAAATAAGGGGGACACGTCCTCTGCGTATTCTACGCCCATGCCTCACGGTGACCTTGATTTTTGCTTTTTTCAACAAAAAAATAGAAAGACAAGTCGAAATAATTTTGACACAAATGCTGTCGATTGAGCTTAATTTGTACTGAACCCAGGATATTCCTTAAAAAAAAAAAAAAAAAAAAAAAAAAAAAAAACTAATTTACTCTCATGTTGTTCCAAACCTGTATGATGTTTTTATTTTTATAAAACTTAATGGAAAAATTAGGCTGTACAACAGCCTTAGTCCCCTTCACTTTCATTGTATGGAAAAATAAAAAATAAAAAACTTGAATGAAAAAGTATATGCAATGAAAGTGAATGGTGACTGAGACTATATATCTGGTATAAATCTCTGACTTTTGATTGCAGACTTTATATGTTGGCAAATCTGAACACAGTTTGAGACATAACCGAGATCTCAAACTCTAAAGGAGACGTGGAGTCTCAGAGGAAAAATCAGAGAAGCATTTTGCTTTTTATTTAATCTCATTCGCTGTCTATCAGAAACAATTTAGATATAAAAAGGTATCATTCATGAATTTTCTTTAGGCTATGGGTTCTCTGTCAGCATCATAGGCGTAATGTAGGTCTGAACTATTAGTTTACAAATCCCATGATGCCACATTCCTGTGAGGATAAATTATCCAAAGTCATTAAAAGGTGATAAGCAAACCTGACCCGGGACAAGCATTTGGGACAACGCAGAGCTCTCGATGGCTGCATAAATTACATTGCAGTGCTATCAGCGAAAGCAATCAACTAATGATGAATGAACCACAACGTTTATCCTCAAAAATATAAAGAAGAAATGTGATTAGGGAGAGCGGGAGTTTTTTTTCACTCCCACTCCCACTCCCACGAGCACTCCCAAATCCCTCCTCTCTCTTTCTCCGCAGCTTTCGTAATTACTTTTGAGCTGCGGTGAACTTGGCTGTGGAGACATATAACTCTCCCCTAAAATGTCAGCAGCTGCTCTAATTGGGCTGGTGTAAACGTGAGGTGGCTTTTTCTACTCCTTCATCGATTTCTTCTTCTTTCCCTCAACTCTGTCACTTCACACTGTCTGTGTGTGACAGCCACTGCCAGTCTCAAGTGTGTGTTAAAGCTGTTGGGACTCAGAGGCCTGTGACTGATCTGAGATCAGCTGTGTGCTGTTGTCAGCAGTGTTATCATTATCAAAAACGAAAACAAAAACTAAATGAAAACAGAAATAAAAATAAAAACATAACTGGACATTTGTTTTTGTTTTTTTGGGACATTTTAGCTTTTTAAAAATGTACAAATCCATGTATTCCATTAATAAATATGATATTACATTGCATATATTATAGTTTGTTAAATGTTTATTGTTTAAATGCATAATTTGTACTTTTTACAAGTATTTACTTTGATTTGTTAAACACATACTAAAAACCTGTACTGTCTCTTTAAGAAAAAACGGCAGTTCTGTTAAGAGCATCTGTAAATGAGTGCATATTAGCAATATTAGCTGAACTTCTTCACCACTATACTATTCAGTCACTGGTGAGTAAAATCTGAACATTAACAGCCAGTGGCTAATCACAGACATTTTTAGTCACATAGCATGATATTTGGTCTTATATGTAAGTGATTTTATTGTATTCTAGAGATTTGCGCATATAGCATATAGAATTGAAATTGTTCAAATAAAGATTGCGCTGCATCAGAAAATCAATGTTTTAAACCCTTAAACTCTGATGCATTTTTGGGCTGCCGCATGAAATTTTTCACACTCAAATTTAAAAGCTCACCATAGACCTTTTTATGCTAGCGCCATCTTTGATTTTGCATGGAAATGACAACATGGCTGTGAGGGATAGACTTACAGTCTTTTCAATGGCACGATCGGTATAAAGCTGTATATCAGTGCAATCTTGGGGCGAGATAAATGGTAAATTAGCAGGGCACACCTAAGTCAGGATAAAATAATAGTCGGTTAGTCTGTTTAAAAGGTTATATAGCTTCCAGTTTTTGCTACAGCCCTAAAAGTATGAGAACACGCAGTGTACACGCAATCTCTGTTGCAAAACCTAGTTGCCTTGCTGTCTGCGCCTACAGAAGCAGCTGCTTTCTAAGGGCCTGTTCACACAGAGTCTGTTTTTGCGTTCATCTGCTCGTTTTTAAAATTGCTTTTCTATGCAAACATGCACTAGACAGACATCTTTGACCATTATGCCACTTCTCGTCATTTTTTTATTATGCAATGTCAGTTAAAAAGAACTTCAGCTTTTAAAATCTCTTCTCGAGACACATGAATTCTGTTGAGTTTTTCAGTTGCATTCGCTCCTAGTTTTTTATTTATTCGGTCTGAATGGTCCCTAAAGGTCAAAAATCTATTTCTTAACCTCTTCAACTCTGCGGAGGGCCAGGAGCGTGTAATAAGTTTATGATTACAATGAAAAAGTTCCTGGATACACAAGTCAGTCATGTGTGGTACCATATGAAAGCAGAGACTATTCAGCAGAGATGGGCCACTTCTATTTAAATGAATGGGAGAAATTTGAACGCCCAACTAAGAAGCTCTAGCGCCCAATGGTCAATGGATGTAGAAAGCACTGGCATGACTGGAAATAGCCTCTCGAGAGCATTCCAAAGATGGCCAACAGTGGACTGACTTGCTAGAAAGACTTTGATGAAAGCTTACAATATGAAATTTTCATATAATAACATCACATTGCATTTATGTTACATAATATAACAAGATAAGACCTGAAAACTTCTGTGTAGCAAATGAGCTCCACCTTTTGGTAATGATCTTGAAATGTAAATAGGAAGCAAGAATAAAAATAAAATATAGAGATGACTCATAATTTTAATCATGAACCTGTTAGACCCTCAATTATTGATTGCATGCCCGAGGATGAATCATTCTCATTGGTTGACGTCAAACGTTCGTAATTAAAATTTTCCACAATTTTTGGTCCAGGCTCTGAGTCATGCATGATGAAAAAAAAGAAAAAGAAAAAAAGAAATGAAGAAAACTTTGCTTAGAACTTTATTTTTATTTTATTTTTTTTGTCCAACAGACATCAATTAAATCTACGGTTTGATGTCCTTGTAGTGCAAAACTCAACAGCGGGAGTTTTTCTTTTATTCTTGGGAAGACCAATGACAGTGTGTCATTTTTTGACAGAGGCACAGCGAGGGGTCTGTTTTCATGGCAACAGTCGACACTGATATGGACCAGGATGTGACTTTAGAGAAAACTCCACTCTGACTTTAGAGAAAAACAGTATATATTCATTTAAATGGCACAACAAGGATGTGAACCGTGTCCTAACCAGGCATGATGCAACAAGTTTCCAGCTAGGTTATTTTGTTTGTCCACACTCTGAATGTGAAACTACTGCACAATGCAGCACAATCACAGCCAATTAAGAATGTATTTCATGTTTAACATGCAGTTATGAAGAGCAGGATTTTGGACCAATGATAGTTCACAGTGGGCGGGGCTACCTAGCATGCATTTAATCTCAAATGAACAAAACGAGACAAACACATAAAAGAAAGAATTTTATATAGAATGTAAATAGAGGCCTATTATATCACTTACACAACAAAGTTTCTCTAAATGTCTGGTAAGAATGTATTTGGGGTATGTCTTCATTTTTCTGGATGTTTCCGTTGACAATTTACTAAAAGTGCTTACTTGGCAGACTGGTGCTGTTGTTTTGAAGGAGAGCATCATTTTCTCCTTTATTGCTCATACACCCTGGCTTTATTTGTCCTATTAGCCTAATGCAATTCTCCAGAGTACATTTGACGAATAAATAGACAAAAAACAATTAGGAACAAACTGTTGTGATTTAAGTTCTATCTCTCCTGAAAGGACAATACTCCTTTTTTTTTTTTTTTTTTTTTTTTTGGCAGTGTCAGGACAGACTGATGTTCTTTTCTTTGTCAGAAATTTAATTATAGTCTTTTTCATATCAGAGTAAAGTCTGTATTTTTGCTGTATTTTTATTCTTACCTTCAGTGTCAAAAGGGAAATGCATACCAGCATTTTTCAGTTGTGGCTTCAGTCATGCTAACTTCTGGATTTATGCTAAAATTACTTGTCTAGGGGCTTTTCTCAGCAAATACTGATGTACAGTATGCGATTAATTGACTGATTAAAATATTAATGGATGTTTGTATGGGTTGGATGTTTATACTTCTTGTCATACCTGAGTGATAAATCTTCGGTTTGCTCACGTGTCTTCTCGCAAATCTGTACCTACATGTTGAGATGGTGATTGGGGAACATTCCCTATTTAAAATGAGCACAAGTGGGGAGCAAGAATAAAAATAAAATACAGAGATGACTCATAATTTTAATCATGAATTTGTTAGACCCTTAATTCATGAACAGTTAAAACTGCCCCATTGAGCAATAATTATTGTGCAATACACAGCTTAGTCTATTTATATTTATCCTACATACCATACCTCTTCTGCCATTACATTCCCTTGCTTCTGTATATAACAGATTTGTATTTGTATATTGTACAAATACATACATATATATATATATATATATATATTGTCCTATTGTGTATTTCTATATATACTTTATTTTCTATTCACTTTTTACTTGTATTCTATTTTTTTGTTTTTTTATTATTATCTCTGTCTTGTTGTTGTATTGTTTGTGAACTGGAAGCTTCTGTCACCAAGACAAATTCCTTGTATGTGTAAGCGTACTTGGTAATAAAACTCATTCTGATTCTGATTACATGCCTGAGGATGAATCATTCTCATTGGCTGATGTCAAACGTTCATAATTACAATTTTCCACAATTTGTGGTCCAGGCTCTGAGGTCATGCATTAAAACCTTAATGACACTTAAAAACCTGAATGGCCAGGTCTATCAGCTTAATCAACAGCATCTGAGGCTGAATGTTGATTACCACAAAAAATAATTTTGACTAACTTTAGCTACAAGATTTAAAAATTATACTGTACTTGTTAACATTATTTCAGTGTGATAAAATTTCTTACTAAACTAATCGATGTAAAGTTATATCCAATTTCAAGATTTTTTCTTTGTCATGGCAACAAAGGTATCATATTGGATATAACTTTATACAGATAAGTTTAGTTAGCGATTTTATCACACTAAAATCATTTTAACGTATAATGTTTACAATTTGTGGCTATACTGAAAATACTAAAATACTGAAACCGTTTGTATTTTTATGTTTATTTACTGGTCACATTCATGGACATTGTACATGCTGTACTGTAACTGCGTTTGTTGTTTTTTTTAATAAATGAGGGACAAATCAAATTATTATTATTATTATTATTATTTTTAAATCCACATTATGCCACAAATGCTGTTAATTGAGCTTAACTTGTATTGAACCCGAAATATTGGTTTAAAGACCTTTTGAAAAAAATTCTTCTTTTGTGTTCCAGTCTTCTATTTTTTTTCATTCCCTTTTCTCTCTCTGTGTGCCAGGCAAGAGCCCCTTGGCATGTGAAATAAAGAGTTTTATGAGTGTTCTGCCATTCTCTGTGCATCATTCAAAATTCAGAAGTTCTGTCTGAGTTTTATTAGCCGGGTAGCAGGAATGTGCTCATAACGTGACAGCATTATAACAGCACGCTAGTGAGCAATGCTCCAATAGAATTATGCCAAATGCACTTTGCATTGGAGGTGTTAGAATGTCATTTTTATTACACTAGGATGACACTGAAAATTAATTACATGGAAATACCAATATTATATTTTTTATGTTATAGGGGAAGAACAGCATGCTAAGCAGACATTTATATGGTAGATTGATGGTCTCTTACTGTAATACTTTTACAGAAGAAAAGCCAAAGCCTGCTTGAAACAAACAGCTTAAAGCAGCCTGAGGTGGACTCTCCAAAATCAACAAACAGACCAGATTGAATAAACAAGAAAACCAGCTTAGTTTGGTTTCAGCAAGTTTTTCACCCAGGGTTTGCTGGTCTTAACTAGTTTAAGCTGGTCTAGTTGGTATCCCAGCCTGGCCAAGCTGGTGTTTAACTGGTTTAGCTGGTTGGCCAGAGGCCAGCTGGTCTCCCAGCCTGACCAGCTGACAAAAGCCCAAAGCCACTCTGAAACCAGCAAACTAGACCAGTCTGGGAGACCAGCTAAGACCAGCAAACCAACTTAGGTTGGTTTAAGCTGCTTTTCCAGCAGGATTTAACTGGTTTAAGCTGGTTTATCTGATATGCCAAGCCTGGCCATGCTGGTGTTTAACTGGTTTAGTGGATTTGTCAGCTGCTCTCAAAGCCTAATCAGCTGAAAGTGCAAAACACCCCTCTAAAACCAACAAACAGACCAGCCTGACCAAACTTGGAGACCAGAAAACCAGCTTGGTTTAAAAGTTTTTTATTTTTTATTTTTTTAGAATGGTTTGCTGGTCTTAGCTGGTATAGCTGGTCTCTTAGCTTGACCAGCTGACAAGTGCCCAAAGCCCGTCTGAAATCACCAAACTAGACCAGTCTGGGAGACCAGCTAAGACCAGCAAACTAAATTAGGTTGGTTTAAGCTGCTTTTCCAGCAGGGTTTGCAGATGTAAGCTGGTTTAAGCTAGTCTAGCTGATATACTAAGCCTGGCCAAGCTGGTGTTTAACTGGTTTGGTTGGTTGGCCAGCTGGTCTCTCAGCCTGACCAGCGGACAAGTGCCCATAATTCCTTTAAAAGCAGCAAACAGGCCAGCCTGACCAAACTTGGATACCAGCAAAGCAGCTTAGACTGGTTTACATTTTTTTCTTTTCTTTTCTTAGTATGGTTTGCTGGTCTTAGCTGGTATAGCTGGTCTCCTAGGCTGGCCAAGTTTTTCTCAGCTGATGTAGCTGGTCAATCAGCTGGTCTCCTAGCCTGACCAGCTGACAATTGCCAAAAGTCCCTCTGAAACCGGCAAACTACCAGCTAAGACCAGCAAACTAACTTAGGTTGGTTTTAGCTGCTTTTCCAGCAGGGTTTGCTGGTGTTAGCTGGTTTAAGCTAGTCTAGATATACTAAGCCTGGCCAAGCTGGTGTTTAACTTTTTTAGTTAGTTGGCCCGCTGCTCTCTCAGCCTGACATGGGGCCGGTTGCATAAAACTGTTTTAGACTAGTCTTACAAGTTAGTTGTGGGGGCATCAGTTGAGGGCAGAGAGGGGCTCTGAATTCACTAAATTTGCTCATTAGAATAAATTTTGAAGCATTGTTTTCTACTAATAAGCAAATATTTTCAACGAGGGAAAACTGTGTTGAGTACCCACTTTTTTTTAGTCATTCAGTGTCTTTCTTTTACCACAATGCAATGCGAATAAAGGCAGTTTTACACGGGACATGGTGGGTGGCAGGCTTTGCTTGCAGTCTTACAGCTTCTCATTTGTACAGGCATTTTCAATTCACACACGGTGCGACATGCGCCAGTAGAAGTGCAATAATGCCACCCACTGCTTTGGCTCAGATACTGCGTCTATGAAGCGATTACTGTAAAAGATTGCACTTAATTTTTTCATAAAATGTTTTATAGCTATAAATATTGTAATAAGCTATTTTTTATATTAATGTAAAATTATAATATCAAGGCTAAATAAAAACAAGGAATGATGAGTTCTGCATTTTCTTTATTGACCAAAGAAACAGACAGCATATTACTTTATATTTTTAATAGCAAATTGGTATAGTATAAATAACATCACATCAATAATTAAAATGGGAGGGCTACAAATGAACATTAAAAATCCACAAAACACTCTGCCAATAACCCGTCTGTGCAATTGTATTTTCTGTTTATTTTAGTTAATGTTTCCGACACCTGTTGCAGAAGAGAAAATTAAAATAGACGGTCCATGGGCAGTTTGTATACATCTCACATCGTCTATCTTCTAAACATAAGCTACAGTATTCATGTTTCCATAGTCAGGGTTGGGGAGTAACGGAATACATGTAATGGGATTACGTATTTAAAATACAAAATATAAGTAACTGTATTCCACTACAGTTACAATTTAAATCATTGGTAATTAGAATACAGTTACATTCAAGAAGTATTTTGATTACTGAAGAGATTACTTTGCATTTTATTATCATTTGTTTCATTTAATATTTAGTCCTTTCAGATGGAAAACATTTATACATATAAATGATGTGATCCAAAGTGCATTTGAACAGCGGTGAAACACTTTCTTATGATGTGTTACATTAAGTTGAAGTAAGTTTGGAGCAGAAGAAATAGAAATAAACCTTGTGTAAATTGTCAGCTTTACGCTAAGCTAAAATGCTATTCCTAGCCATTTTACATGCAGGTTACCAGGCACGATCATATTTTTTTAATCAAGAAAATTTGGTAACGCTTTAGATTACAGCCCACAATTTACAGCGTAAATACACCGAATTTACAGCGTACCTTTTTGTAATAATAGTGTACCTATAAATTTACTTACTTGTAGGTATAAGGGGACAATATGCAAAGTTTGGGGAATAAAGGGGTAACAACCTGGAAAATTACAAATAATTTATACTGTAAGTATTTTATAACTAATGGGTAACTATTCTAATATTACATGGTATGTATGACCTTATACTATGCTAAACAACAATCTTATATTTGCGAGCGATTTAGCATGAACATGTACTGCGTACCTTTGTGTAATAATACATATGTTTTATATTATAATCTCTCTCTCTCTCTATATATATAGGCCTAGGTATTTTTTTTTTCTTTTACTACGGGGTACATATTCTATCATTACAGGATACATGATGGAGATTACTGAACAACAAAACTTGAAATCTAGGGAAATGAGTTAGAGTTTCTACTATGATTTTATTTTGAATTTTCAATGTAGGCTACTTACCTTATACAGTCCATCTCAGCTGCGAGTCACACTTTTTTTTATATATAACAAAAGAGTAGAGGATTTAGTTGGGTCATCAAGCAAAATTAAAACTAGGCAAGGCAACTAGAGAAAACAATGCAAGCAAAATTAGAACTATTGCAAAAAAAAAAAAAAAAAAAAAAAAAAAAATCTGTAGTTACTGTGTAAATATACCATTGTGCCATGTAGTTACAGGTAACTCATGTATCCTGTAATAATAGAGTATGTACCCCATAGTTAAAAAAATACCTACAGTAGCCTTTATGTGTAGGTACACTAATATTACAAAAAGGTACGCTGTGTATGTTCTTGCTTAATTGCTCTCAAAGTAAGATTGTTATATAGTATACGGTCATATACCATAATATTAGAATAGTTACCCCTTAGTTATATAAGACTTACAATATAAATTATTTGTAATTTTCCAGGTTGTTACCCCTTTATTCCCCAAACTTTGCATATTGTTCCCTTATACCTACAAGTACGTACTGTGTAGTTACACTATTAATACAAAAAAGGTACACTGTAAATTCGGTGTATTTACACTGTAAATTGTGGGCTGTAATCTAAAGCGTTACCAAAAATTCACACTGGATCATAATTTCTTTTTGTCTAGTAAGACCTGTAACACTAGGGCAAAAATCGTATTCTTGATAATAATTTTTGTATTGTTTTCCTGTAAAAATATCAAAAAATCCTTAAAACAAGATCAATTTGATTAATCTTGTTTTAGAAACAACACTGCATAAGATATTTAGGTTTTTCAGAGAATGTATTTTTAACATGTGTATTTTGTCTTACTGTACTGGCAGAGTTTTTATAGTCAAAACAAGTGAAAAAATCTTCCAGTGCTGAAGAAGTAATCCAAAGTATTTAGAATACATTACTGACCTTGAGTAATCTAATGGAATACGTTACAAAGGACATTTTACAGCATTTCTGTAATCTGTAGTGGAATACATTTCAAAAGTAACCCTCCCAACCCTGTCCATAGTCTATTTTCACCTGGTACACGACTCGTCCACTCACAGCTTTCCATGAGGCTGTTTTCCCATTTATGTCTACAAACATTTCAAGAAACGCTTTATGTCAGGAAATTCAGCAACAGCGAATATATTAGTCCCATGATGTTTTTGACTACGCAAAAGCTAGATGCCATTTGATTGGTTGTGAATAAATGCAACTCTGATTGGTCAATGAAAATTGGCAGCCGCCGGAAGCTAAAATAATAGGTGTGTTCGATTTCATGCAGTGCTGCGCAGACCGATCGGTGCTGGACTTGAATCAGTGCATGTCGATTAGAAATTTTGTCCGACTTGAACCCGCGCCATTGCTACGTCACCGTTATGTATGCCATCAAGTACCCCAAGAGCGATTCGAGAGCAGCCGGCTGGCGCAGCCGCTGCACAAGCACCGATGACGACAGACCTTATTCATGATTGGCCAGATCTGAATTCCACGTCTGCAATAAAGAAAGCAAACATCGCGTGATCTTTCGTGACTTGCAGGGGTTCAGCATGTGACTGGAAGCACAAAGTGTCCGGCTTGACGGCTCTCTTTTCAACTCCTCCCCCAACTGCAACAGGCAAATCTCACCGATTGGCGAGGCAAGGTGCAGTCAAACTCGAACACACCTATTTTTATCTTGCATGGTGTGCAGCGCAAGTAGTCGTGCACGACAAAGCGGCAGGATTCTTGTGAACGAGCTCGGAAAGCGGCGCAGCTTCTACTGCTACCTCCGTATTGCTGCCTCTCTCTCATTGAAAATTAATAGGGAACCCGCAATAACCGTGTCCCGTGTAAACGGTGGGTGGCCCCCTACTGTTTCAGTTCAAACAATGCTAGCGGGTGCTAAGATGCTGTGTCTCTGAGGCAATTACTGTAAATATTGTATTCCGTATCAGGTGAGTTGTGCATTTACTTTAACAAATGGTTAAAAAAATAGACTTTGATATTTATATTTTTATTGGCAAATTCGGATACATTCTATAAATACCTTAAATAACATATAAATAACTATAATCACATCTATAATGCTACATTTAAGGTTGTGTCATAAAGTTAAGGAAAATCTGCCACAGTGAGTACTACGTTCTCCTCCATGATGTTTTTGACTATGTAAAATCTCCATGCCATGATTGGTTGTGAAAAAAATCCCTTCTGATTGGTCAATGACAAGCGGCAGCCGTGGAGAGATAAAATATTTGTATCTTGCGCTGTGTGCACCACAAGCAGTCTTGCACATCAAAGTGGCAGGATTCTCATGAGCGAGCTTGGAAAGTGGCGCCGCTTTGACTGCTGCGTCCTTTTTACCGCCTGCCACCTCTCTGCCACTGAAGTCTTACTAAAGACAGCTGTGAGCTTGTTTTATGCAACAGTCTTTCTATAGCGTCTTTAGCCATTCAGATTAATTGTTAGATGCAGTCTTAAGTTAACGGCTATGTTTATGCAACTGGCCCCAGCTGACAAGTGCCCAAAACTCCTCTAAAACCAGCAAATAGACTGGGAGACAAGCAAACCTGCTTAGACTGGTTTAAAATAAAAAAAAATTTAATATGGTTTGCTGGTCATAGCTAGTGTAACTGGTCTCCCAGGCTGGCCAAGCTTTGCTCAGTTGGTTCATTTGGTTAACCAGCTGGTCTCCCAGCCTGACCAGCTGACAAGTGCCCAAAGCCCCTCTGAAACCAGCAAACAAGACCAGCCTGACCAAGATGGTATTTAATTGGTTTAGCTGGTTGGACAGCTGGTCTCCCAATCTGACCAAGCTGACAAGTGCTTAAAACCCATGTAAATCCAGCAAAACAGACCAGTCTTTAAGCTGGTTTGGGTTTCAAGTCTCTCTGGATCGCAGATCTTGAAAATATAGCCACATTTCAGAGAATTTTACATGCAATGAGTCGGCTCAGTAGAATATGTATGAGTGTGTGACTGTTTGAAGCAAAGCCAGAGCCATTTGTGTCTGCATATATATAACGTGCAAGTGAGAAATCTATTGGCACTTATTTGGATTTCTCCATTATACATTGAGAGAGGTAATTAGAAATGATTAAATAGCTCGAGATAATTGTCTGGAAAGGGCTTGTGCAATTAGAATCACAATCAGAATCAGAATGAGCTTTATTGCCAAGTGTTCTCACGTACACAAGGAATTTTTTATGGTGATAAGAGAAACAATTAAGAGGTTTCGGATCGGTGGGCTCAAGGACCCACTGTGTTGTCTTATGTCAGGTAATTGTCTAGCATTCTAGCAGGCTAATCATGTGTTATAATTCCATGTGAAGTATCTGTGATGAAAAGCATACAGTTTTAATGTAAATTACATTTACATTAAAACACATTACATCTACAGCAGCTGTTGAAGATCACATATATGTGAGTATATTTACATATCTACATATGTAGATATTTACATATCTACATACATTTCCCTAAATTGGAAATACAGTTCATACAGTACATGAAACAATGTTTTTTTTTTTTAATTTTTTTTTTTATAAAAGGTTCGGGTTAGTCTGTAGAATGTATAATTGGCTTTATATTAAAACAGCTGAAGTCTATGGTGTGTCCCCATTTTGCAGAATACACATATGTCTGTGTGTTTGGATTTGTGAAAGTCTTCTGCATTTCTCTATTTACAATAGTTGTTGATGGTGGAACACTCTGCTGTGGGCAAACAACAAAAGAATTACACACACACACACACACACACACACACACACACACACACACACACACACACACACAGTTTTGCTTTCATGGGGCCCTTGTAGGACATGTCAGCTGTAAGCACTATTTAAATTCACACTCATATGGAATGTGGGGTGTCAGAAAGAGAAAGAGAGCAAGAAAGCTTTCTCGACACCTCATAATTCAGACCCACCTGGATGCCCACATGTTTGAAATTATATTTGGCCTGGAGGTAAAAAAGTGAAAGGTGACCGCACTCATTCGCACTCTACTCTAAGACAATTAACCACCACAGGGTGTCACATCCCCTGACGCTGTGCCATAGCGCTGAAAAAGCATAAAACCCAATGAGTGACAGTTAATATCTGTGCGCTGTTTAGCATCACTGAAAACTATGACAGAAGTCGAAAGTATCTGCCAGTCTTTCCGATTCAACTCTCTATCCACAACTGCCAACACCTTTAAAGCAGCTTCTCCTGTCAGCATGTCCCATCTTATCGTATTTCTCAGTGTCAGCCACACGTGGATGCAGGTCACCTTACGATGTACTTTCTTGCTCTCTTTCGTACTTCCTGGGATGGATTGGCTATAAAGAGCACTGGGACTTTACTGGTTGACTGGCTGTTGAAACCTAATTTAAATAATAAATAAATATATAAAGTTTTTAACAACATTGTCTGGCCAGTCCATTTAAGCTACTTGGGCCATTCTGGCAGAAGTGCCATCAAGGAGGTCTACAATACCTTCAGAGAACTATCCATTGGCAGATCTGCAGAAAACAAAAACAAAAAAATAAAACATTGTAACAAAGCTGATTGGCTGGTAGCACCTGTGAACGTTCACAGTCCCTAGCCCTACTCTAGCAATTATCAAATAGTAAAATAAAAGATACAGGGCCCTATTTTAAGAGCACTAAGCACAGCGCTATGCCATATGCACAAAGTCAGTGGGCATGGCCATTAAGTTTTGGTATTTTTGTGCAACCATGCGCTAAATCTATGCACAAGTGGGTTTGCCGAAATTGCACATGCAAAGTGCTAATGGACTGGGTTGAGTGCAATTTAATTCTAAGGTTCTTCACCAGTTATTGCACCATCAGCATATATAATCCATTCCCTGTTAAGCACCAGTGATATAAACAACGACAGCACATTCATAAGAATTTGGTAGTGTAAATGGGATCATACTCCCATGCCCACATGTGCTTTGCGCTGGAACAAAAATTGCACATAGAATTAGCACTCTCACGTTGCGCTGTGCCTTGTGAGGTCACGAAAATAAAGACCATATTGTTAAAAAAAAAAAAAAAAAAAAAAAAAAAAAAAAAAATATATATATATATATATATGTATATATATTCATTCATACACTGCTGGTTGTTAAACTGGATTTTTTGGTATTGTCCATAATTAATGTGCTGAACTACAACTCTGCTTACTCTGCTAGGACACCTGTGTGAACTTGAGGGAAACTGCATCCACTAAAAATCACCTTGACTAAAATTGGTTAAAAGAGAGCGCAACCGTCTTCATTTTGGAAATGTTTTTTATATTCATTTTTTCCATAAGGATTTCATAAAATTCTTCATTAAAGCGATCTAAGCCAACAGTTTGTTTCAACAAAATCATTTACCATCGATTGATGACCTTGGAGCTCACAGTAGGTCTGTCTTTAAAGGTTTAGAAGTTATTGTTAAAAATAAATTTCCCTATGGAGAATTTGGCATTTTTAATTCTGGAACCAGACCATTAGACTGTTAGAAAAGTTAAGATTGTTCTAAGAAAAGTTCTGGTGGCATTTCTTTACGGATGCAAACCACTTGATTGGATATTTTGTTAAAATATAATATATTAAAATAACATAATATATAATCATATTTTGTTATATTTTGGTTCTGTTTTCCATTATTATAAAGTTGTTTTAAGTGTGACTTAAGTGTCCAGAAGTGTCCAACTACTTTTCGGGGCCACTGCATATCAACTAGACAGTACAGCAGGCAATTTTATTGACCCAGGCCATCTCTGCCTATATCTCACTGTCTTGTCTTGATCAAGTCATGATTCTAAACAGACATCCATTACGCCAGCCCTGTCCAGGATGCACTGACAGCTATGGTCACTCACTCTCTGCAAATGCCTTACACAATAGGACAAACCACCAACCAGTGGTGTCCTCTGAGCCTCTGTTGAGGAGTGTATCTGTCAGAGAGACGGCTATCTCCTCAGACCAATTATTTGATTAGGCCGCAATCTCGCTCCAGTGGTTTAGCCGCCTAATGAGCAGCCTGGACTAGAGCAGACTAAGCCTCCCAATAAAAGAGGAATTACATCGAAAAAAGATCTCCACACCCTCTCATCTTATGGTTTTATTTGTCATTTTAATGAAGAAGGGGGTAGATTAGAGTCTGAGAGTATAACCCTCTCCTCACCAGAAGAACCTGTGATACATTTTAGTTTTTGTTCAGAATTTGATTTTTAAATTTTCTAAAGAAAATGAGAGAAAATGGTGGTGGCTTTCCATGACTGAGTTCCCACGGTCGTGAAAAACCTGGAAAAGTCATGGAAATTAATAACATTTATAAGAGGGCTTTTCACACTTAAACTTAGGTAAATGAGAATCCTGGGCTATCTTGTTTCATGTTTCACAGTATTCACACTTTACCCTGGGTATCTATATTCCGAGGTTCATATTCCCTGGGTTAATGTTATTATTTGCATATTTGCAGTGTCAAGTACAATGATTGGATGACTACAGCTCACAATGGAAAAGCAACCTGTCAATGGAGCTGCTCTTCTGTGGAAATATTGCCAAGCAAATCAACTCTGTTTGTCTTTCGTCTTCTGAAATAAGCCACAAAACCATACTAGTCTCAAAAAATGAACATTACTATAAACAACATTTTTGCAAACTGACTTTTTTTCTTTACATTTTGATAAAGATCAGTTTTGCATCTACCTCTTATTTGATTTTAGATTTTTTAGGTTTAGATTAAGGGAGGTATGTTTTACCACCCTTCATCTAATACTTGTATTATTTATCTAATAATAAAAACCATGTCTGATTATGCCACCATTTCACTCGCTTTTGGCGCCCCCTGCTTGACAATTCAGTGGGAATCTGCAGCCAAACGTGTAATAAGGCACGCTATTTAGTTTTACAAAAATTTTGCCATGGTCACGTAATGTTCTTGAGACTAGGCTTCACGAAACTCGGAAAACGGTCTCTTAATTAAGCCACTTATCGTGTTTGCTATCACTGTTCGACATTTGACCAATTTCCCTCAGATGGAGAATGTATCAGTGCATGAAAGTTCTTTTGAGACTAGACAAAGCTCATGAATATTAAATGAAGCAAGCACTAAGGCATTATATGATTGGTTTTGTGCTACTAAAAATCTTTCTGTAACATTCTAACACCGTAGCTTTCCCGAATACTTACCCGGCCTGCCGTTGTCTCACGCCATTGGGTGAGTCAAAGTTGCTGTGTCGGATTGTGACTGTGACTTTTTTAAAGGATATGGGATTGGAGAAAATGTTTTCACATAAAAAAGTTAAACACTTTATCTCTAAACAATCTTATTTATGATATTTCTTCCCCATGGCACACTAGTAGGAAATTTAGTATGGTAGCACTACTTGTATTGAACTCTCTCTTAGATTAATTACTTCTGCTTGTATTATTCTCATTTGTAAGTCACTTTGAATAAAAGTGTCTGCTAAATGAATAAATGTAAATGAGTCATTTTAACATACCTTGCTTCATGCATCAAAAGCAACTTGCAATCTGCACAAATAAACCAATTATTAACAGTACACTGGAAATTAAATCCTGAAAACAGAATTTAGCAATTAAACAGAACATTATTTCACTTGCATCCATAAAAAACTCTTCGAAGTAGGACTCATACCAGCAGTTGCACAATACACTCATCCTACAGAAGCCTCTCTCTGAGCTGCATGTATTGTCAGTTTTTGCTGTCCTGCTTGTTTTAACCTTATTTCTAAATGTCAGAGGGTGAAATTCAGCCTCTTAATGACATCTTGCCCTTTGCAGACTGTGTGAGGGGTGTGAACAGTTGGACATGTCAACATCCACAACAGAGGAGATAGATGCACAGTGTCTAAGACTCTCATTATTCTGGGGTATTTCATCATGCTTGGGTTGACTTCAATGTCTATTTCACTGACTGCATGACTGTCTCGCTGTTTGCAAATTTGACCCATAATGATTTATTTGTGTTCCTATATTTAAAAGACTTAATGGATAAAGCCAGGTTGATAATGTGACAGTGACTGTAACATGGAAGTCGATGTTTTGTGTGTTGCTGATATTATTTGCTGTTGCATTGTTAACTATTATAAATAATTCAATGTTAAATTTCAAAATAATGTATTTTCATGATTATTTTACATACATAAAACATTTACATACATGGACATGTGACAGTATCAGTTAGGTTTAGGTACAAGGTTTAGGGTAGAGAGGTAGGTTTTGTTGATTTAAATCTTGATAGAGCATTAACCTTAAAAACCTCATCTGTTTGGGAGAACATTTAACTCGCTTTTAGCGCCACACAGTTGACATTTCACCTCAGAACTGCTGCTATGTGTATAAACCACGTAATCATTTAGCCAAAAATGTCACAACAGTCAAACAATTTTCATGAGATCAAGCTGTCTCTTTGATATTGCTCTATTAGTCCCTTAGACTTACACTGAAATATCTCCTATTTCAGTGTAAGTCTATGGGACTTTTTTTTGCCTATTTATCATTCGCCTGGCAAAAACAGAAATCTGATCACTTAGAAAAGTAGTAGCACATATATCGCCAACAAACCACACGATTTGAGTTGCTTAAACATTGTGGGACAAGTTATGCACAGAAATTTAGGCTAATACTATGTATTAGTATTAAGAGAAATAGTTAATAAAATAAATAAAATGCTTTGAAAAGTCAGTCTAAACTGGTCAGAGCCGATGTTGTCATACACACGTTAGCAGTGTTCACTGTTAGTCAGTTTTGACAAAATTATTACAAGCATTTGGTCCCTACCTTTAAAAAAGAGAGAGCAACACCAGTGTGTGTGTGTGTGTGTGTGCGCGCATCATTCATTGCCATCTCCTAACCTCAACATCTCGATCTCTCAGGGTAGGAAAATAAGTGCTGTTGGGAATCTCTCTATTATTTAGAGCTAGAAAAGATTAGATCACAATTCACCCTGATGGAGACGTGGGCACTTACTGACTGACAACTGCAGAGCAGTTTCCTGAGTGAAGTAAACAGGAAGTGTCCTGCCAGTGGCATTAAACCTGTCATTTACAGTATATGTCAGTGGGTTTAGAGTGACACTATAATCTGGTAGCCATGGAAAGACAGATCCAGCATATGCTCAATAGATGAATAGATGTTCACTGTATATTTAAACTAAGAATGACACAATTAGTGACTTAATCACAATTAATGTAATTTTTATTGGAATAGTCCACCCCCCAATTTTTTTTTTTTTTAATAAAATAATTATATCATTAACTACTCACCCTCATGTCATTCCAAACCAATATGCCCTGGTACAGTAGCTTGATTTGCCAGTCAAAAGTTTGCCTAAATATATGTTTCTTGCAACCTAGTCTCATAGAATGAACGTTACTATAACTACATTTTTGCAGCTTACTTTTTCGTGCCAAATTCTTCGTTTCATCACAGTTTCCTGATGAAATTAACACTAGAGGTGCTACAACAACTGTGCATTTATTTACTTTTACACTTAATTATGAATTTATAAACACTTATTTTTCATACTATTACTCACACACTGCTATGTTATGATATCGAAACACTTTTACTACAATGCATCATTTGAAAAATGATACATTTGAATGCTTGTATTACAGACTCACCTACATTTACACATTTATTCCAATGTGATTAGTTTCCGCGGTAGCTGACCTCATAAAGTGTTGTACTTTGAACTCTGAAGCATGCGGTTTGAGACCTGTCAAGCATGCAAGTTGACACAAAGATGCGAGATGACGTGGTTGTTTCAGAAAATGTGTTTTTTTTTTTTTCATTTCTCTACCTCTCATTTGATTTTCAGAACACTATCGATAAGGTTTATGTTAAAGTTTTATGTTAGGGAGGTATGTTTTATATGTTTATGCCACTGATGCAGTTTTTCATTGCATTAATTTAGCAGATTGCAGAGTAATGTTATATATATATATATATATATATATATATATATTATGAAATAATAAAAGGAGGGGAACCAGGGCAACTTTAATGTATGTAATGCAACATTAACTTTCGGCTCACAGCCTTCAATCAAGTTTGATATTTTGCTCCTCGTAGGAAAAATTTGGGCTCGTCTGACCTAGACAAAGTGTGACTACTTTGAAGAAGCTAAAATGTAAGTATTTTGGGTCATAATTTCCATACTTCCATTTTTTGCTATTTCATAGCTTTAAAGGCTTCATTATCATTCCAACATTTTGAAAATAATTATAATGTAAAAGGAGGAGTAGTTGTATCCAAACTTTTGACTTATGAAACAGTAGGAGGACAATATTGATCTTAATAAAGTATCTTCTAAGATTCACACTGAAGACAGTTAATATTGAAGAGGGGTGGACACTCACAGAGGTGTCAATAAGAATGGAGATGAATAAAACTACTCAGCAGTGAATATGGAAAGAAATACACAATCAACTAACAATAAACAGCTTCAAGGTGTGGATGAGAGACATTCACATATTAAAGATTCTTATCTTATATTTGGTTTTTATTCATCACAGTGCAGAATGCCAATTTGAGGACTGAAAAATTCATTAATCTATATTGCAATCAAAGCTGTAGCTCTGAATGCTGTCTTTGACCTGTACTGTGAATCTACATTGTGACAGAATATTGAAATGAATAAAATTATGAAAAATAGATTGTAGCACCATTTCTCCTCTTCTAAAGGAAATCACAAAACTGAAATATTTTTTGTTTTTTTTTTAGACAAGAATAACAACTATTTACATGAAAGATAAAAGTAGATTATAATTTTGTAAAGCACATTTTTTAAAACATTTGTTTAAACAAAGAATATGTGCTCATGTGCCAAATGAAGTTTACAGCAAGTACATGGGTCATTATTCCTATGCAATACATATTAATTTGCCCATTGTATCTTATGCCTTAACATATTGGATAAATCAAAAGCAATATGATAGGTGTGGGTGAGAAACAGAGCAATATTTAAGTCCTTTTTTACTATCAATCTCCACATTTTACCAGCCCCAACCAGTAGGTGGCTGAATGTGAAAATCACTTCCACACCAGAATGTGGAAGTGAAAGTGAAGATTTACAGTTAAGAAAAGTACTTAAATATTGATCTGTTTCTCATCAACACCTATAATATTGCTTCAGAAAATATGGATTTAACCACTGGAGTCTTATGGATTATTTTTGCTTTTTGGGCCTTCAAAGTTTTGGTCACCATTCACTTGCACTGTATGGACCTACAGAGCTGAAATATCCTTTAAAAATGTTTGTTTGTGTTCTGCAGAAGAAGGAAAGTCATACACATCTGGGATGGCATGAGGGTGAGCAAATTATTTGAGAATTTTCATTTTTGGGTGAACTTTCCCTTTAAGTGGAGAGATATACAGGCGGAGACCATGGTGTAAGAAAGTTCTGGATCATTTATGTTTGAAATAGTTTTTCCCCCCATCTCTTGCAAACAAAGAACTAATGGAATAATTATCAAAACAGCTGATACACAGTGCTATCACAAGCCGACACACCTGAGATGCTCTTGTTTAATTTGAAGACATATCTAATCAGTCACCATACAACAGAATGTTTCACTTGATAAGTATTCTGTTGCTATCTATCACTCTAAAGATGTTTTGTACCAAAGTAAGATCTTAAAATCCCATGATAATACAACTTTATAGTTTTGAATATGAATTTTGACAACTAAAGGCATCCCAGCAAAGGCACTGGCAAAACCCCTAAGAGCTATGACTAAAATAATGACAAAACAGAGCAGATAAAACAACACAATGTCTTGTGCTGTTTGTGTAGTATTACTATCTGAAACCTTCACTGTACTGTAGTACTATACTTTTTTGTAAGGGAAAGCTGAATAATGTTACACTAAGGAAACAGAATGGTATCCCAATTCATTTCTGCTGAGAGATACCCCTAGAACTTCCTCAACCTGACCACAGCATTTCTAACTTCCAAACGTATTAACTGCTTCTCCAAGGACTTAATTACCAACACAACCATGAACAATAAAGTCTTGCCAAACAGTTACAACTGCGGCCTGATGAGAAGACCTGGGCATTCATCAAGGGAAGCCTTTAAATCATACTCCTGACTTTATAGTTGTTCATCAGACAGAAATCTGCTTTTGTACAGTCCATTACCTGTTAATAGGTCAGTCCATATTATAACTGCTCTGTCATCGAGATTTGCATGATGTAAAGCAAAATGATATTTGGGTAATATAAAGCATGAAACAGCTGGCCGACTTGTGTATAAATAGCCTTCTAATGTATGACTGTATCGACAACTTCATAACACTTATTATGACAAGCTCATTTTCAGTCTGTAGAGGCAGGTGGTGTGAAATGGAATAAGCATTCAATACTTGTAAAATGTCCTGAATCATCCAGGGTTACTTATAGGAATAGTTCACTCAAAAATGAAAATTCACAATTTATTCAAACTCATGCCATCCCAGATGTGTATAACTCTTTCTTCTGCAAAACACAAAGATTTTTTGAAGAACATCTCAGCTCTGTAGGTACATACAGTATAAGTGAATGGTGACAAGAACTTTGAAGCACCAAAACAGCACATAAAGGCAGCATAAAAGTAATCCATATGACTGCAGTGGTTAAACCTATGTCTTCAGAAGTGATATAATACTGTAGGTGTGGGTGAGAAACAGATTCATATTTTTATATCCTTCAATACCCTAAATCAATATCCTTTTTTATAAAGGATTAAATTTTTTTTTACAGTTCACATTCTTCGTTCATATCACCATCTACTGGTCCCGACTGATCAAAGGTGGAGATTTATAGTAAAAAAGGACTTTAATATTGATCTGTTTCCCATCAGACCCACACCTATCATATCACTTTTGAAGACATGGATGTAACCACTGGAGTCGAATGGATTACATTTATGCTGTCTTTATGTACTTTTTTGAGCTTCAAAGTTCTGGCTATCATTTCCTTATATTGTATGGAGCTACAGAGCTACAATATTCTTCTTAGATGAGAGAATTTTAATTTTTGGGTGAACTATTCCTTTAAACGTTTAACTCTATCTTGTTTTAAGCGCTGAATGTCTCTTTCTGTTTTAATACTTTGGGTCAATGTGTTGAAGCCTTGATAGTTAACTGGTTATCTGTCATAGCTGTAATAGGTTAATTCTTGATTTACTGTGGTTATTTGTGTATTATGTGTTTATCCTTGGACTTAGTGATTTTACTGTAAGAGCTGGAGATTGTTTGTGATTTTGCAATGACAATTATGATGTACTTACAGGTCTACATGTTGGGAAAGTAAGCTGTTAGCAGGTAAACAAGGGCTACCTAAACTTAGGGTGCTGGGTTTTGGCATCATAAGCATGCTCCCAACACAAAGTCTGTTTCAAAAGGAAGACATCAATCTTATGTTGCCTTCTAAAATACTTTGTTTCACCAAATTATATGGCAGAGAACACAACAACAGAATACACTGGAACGAGCACAGTGAAAAGAATCATATAGAGGACGGAGCACAATAAATGTTAACAGTAAATATTATTATATATTATATATATTTCTTTAAAAGTAACACAAAAAAATAGATGGCATTCTAAGCAGTGATTATTAATACTATTTATCATTTCTGAATATAGCCCATATGCTGGGGTATGTAAAGTGTTTATTGGTAATTCATAGTGAAAAATGAAAATGCCTTATTCAAAATCTACACTTATGCCATTCACATTCAAAAACTGAACTGAATTTAAATTTGAAATGCATTGTCAAGTCAGTTCTGAATGACACATGATTGATCTGATGTGGAATAATGTTGCAGACAGGGTTGGGGAGTAACGAAATACATGTAGCGGGAATACGTATTTAAAATACAAAATATAAGTAACTGTATTCCACTACAGTTACAATTTAAATCATTGATAATTAGAATACAGTTACATTCAAAATGTATTTAGATTATTGAAGAGATTACTTTGCATTTTATTGTCATTTGTTTCATTTAATATTTAGTCCTTTCAGATGGAAAACATTTATACATATAAATGATGCGATCCAAACTGCATTTGAACAGCGGTGAAACACTTTCTTATGATGTGTTACATTCATACGAGCAGACAGAGAAGTACGTTTGAAGTAAGTTTGGAGCAGCAGAAATAGAAATAAACCTTGTGTAAATTGTCAGCCTTACGCTAAACTAAAATGTTATTTCTAGCCATTTTACATGCACATGTTACCGGGCACGATCATATTTTTTAATCAAGAAAATTCATGTTAGATCATAATTTCTTTTTTTCTAGTAAGCAAAAATCATATTCTTGATAATTGTTGTATTGTCTTCCTGTAAAAAAATCTAAAAATCCTTAAAACAAGATCAATTTGATTAATCTTGTTTTAGAAACAACACTGCTGTCAAGTATTCCCTGTTTTTATCTAGACTTTTATTTTGAAATTTAGTTCTTTGTTTCCTGTTAGTTTTGTAGTCCTTTACTACAAAAGGACTACAAAACTAACAGGAAACAAGGAACTAATCAAGAATTTCAAAATAAAAGTGTAGACAAAACCAGGGAATTCCTTTCATGATTGGTTTTCCCCAGGTGTTCCTCGTTCCGTTGTTTCTTTGTCAGTCTTCACATGTGTTGTCATGTTCTGTGCCTGGTTCCCTGTGTTTTGTTTCGTTTTTTATTCTGAGTTCTTTGTTTATCTTTTGTTTCATTAAAGCTGCATTTAGATCCTCATTCCTCGCCTGCCTCATCACAACTGCATAAGATATTTAGGTTTTTCAGAGAATGTATTTTTAACATGTGTATTTTGTCTTACTGTACTGGCAGAGTTTTTATAGTCAAAACAAGTGAAAAAATCTACCAGTGCTGAAGAAGTAATCCAAAGTATTTAGAATACGTTATTAACCTTGAGTAATCTAATGGAATACGGTACAAATTACATTTTACAGCATGTATTCTGTAATCTATAGTGGAATACATTTCAAAAGTAACCCTCCCAACCCTGGTTGCAGATTTCTTTATTTAATTTCTAAAGCTGAATATTACATTAGCCATGTCCTCCTGTAGTCAAAATGTAACTTTTATGTAGGCTAAGACGAGAGACAAACTATAACACGTGCCTTACCCCTGTGATGTGTAGAAACCACAGAATCTCTTATACACCTTAGTGTAAAGTAGAGTGTAACAATGTTCGTATCTTTGGGGCAAATGGAGGACTCAGGAGGCAGCGGGACAGTCAATGTATTTTTATTACTTCTTCAGCGTCAAACAAAAACATAAACAAAAGGGCTCTTAGTGCCCAAATATATACACAAACAATGTCGATGAGAGTACACATTAACAGTAGCAGACACGCAGCGCCAACTCTCTCTGCTGTCTCTCTCCCCTTACTGATGTGTCTGTCTGCCTTTTCAGGTCTCCCTCCGCCATCACTATAACAAGAGACAGGTGTTTGAGATAATGACAGCCCAGGTGACGAGCCTTACCACCCTCCCTCTCCCGCAGACAGATACATGACCACGCCCCCATCCCCACATAGAGATTTTCTCATAAGTTTTTGTCATTTCTGGAGAGCAAATCACACACAATTATGCCATAATAAATCATTTCTGTGTGGTGACTGATAATCTATGGCTTGCATGGATCATTGTTATTTTCCTGGGTATGCCAGGTCTCCAGGCGGAAGCTAGACAGAGGGTCATCAATATCCATTTCAGTTCAGGGGATCATGGGAAGGTGGGCTGCTTCTGTTCTGCAGATACTGACAGAAGGCACAGGTGTCTAATGCGACCCAACATATTTAATGTAAATTTGTGCGAAATACAGTAATTCTTCTGTGTAGCAGTGACCCCGGGGGTTTTCTTACATATAGTACAGTATGAATAATGTGTAATTTTATACTGCCAATGTTTTATTTTTTATTTTTTATTATCTAGACCTATAGACGGCTATCTAGACAAGGCAAACTAGATTAACTGGACCAACATCAGCAACTTGCAAATGTAATCAGACCACAGAGCAACACAAAGAATTATACATGTACTGCACACCATATTCAATCTGTTTAGTCTAACAGGAATAAATATGATGCCTTTATTTCATTGTTTTGAGATGATTAGTCTCATATAGCCAGAAATTTGACTATCGGAATAAAAGTCTGGTCCACTTTGCAGTTAATTCTGGCCAAGAACCACCCATTTAGACAGGAAAAGTCTGTCTGATCAACATTTAAAGTGACCTAACATTTTGTTTTGTTTTTATATGCCCTTTACAGGCAAGTAAATCTTAAATTAATTGATACCACAATAACAGACCAACACAGGAAAAACTTGAATGCAAAAAATTGCATGACAATGTCAGCCTGTACAGACTATAATGAAAACAACTGGATGAAAAGTGTGACTTTGTTATCGCAATTCCTGTCCATCCAAAAGCAATAAATAGTAGGTCAAAATTATTTTATGGACATAAAATAATTCCTGTTGCTCAACTAGTAGAGTATGGAGCTAGCAATGTCAAGGTCATAGGTTTGATTCCCAGAGAACAAACTAACTATAAATAAAATGTAGGCTACACCTTTAATGCATTGTAAATTGCTCCAACAATCACACGTGAATTCGGCATGCTGTTTCCGAGAGTTCCGGTACCCTGGGATCGGTCACACTATGCCAACTCACTGACAAACTCCATCTCCTATTAGACATTTTTCATTGGCTCAAGCATGTTTACCTTCTTTTGTGGCATCACCAGCAAAGGAGACCCCGGTTCACATCCCACGTTGCAACCAGGAAGTATTCGCGTTCACATAAACGAAGAGAGGAGCACGATTCAGAGGTTAAGTTTTTTCCCCCTAGCATTCCATTTTTTTCCTCCACTGATGGTTAGGTTTCGGGTTTGGGGGTACTGTTTATAATATGGAAGTATGTTAATGACAAATGTCTTTGAAACAAAAAAGCACATTGAATTTCACTAATTGAATAATAAATGCATTGCATTGCCAATGCTTGCATTTTTTAGGGATGCAATTTCATATGGTTGTGTATTTAATAGGGATGTGCCAGATGCCCATTTCCGTATTCGGAAAGGCACCAATAATGACTTCAAAACTAATAAAGAATTAATCTGAATAATAGAAAAAAAAATATTTGTTTGAATGATTATACAAGAAGCACAAGGATAAAGCAACATTTTAAATAAACATATCCAAAATTATAACTTATTTATGAGTCTGGGAAGCCAATATTACTAAAGCGTAAACAGTGCTTGAAGTGGGCGGGTACTCACCCGTACGCAGTACCTGCACTTCTCTAATTTAGTCAACAGAGTACAGGCAGTTTTTCTTGCATACCACCATTTCTCAGAGTCTCCCGGTAGGATGTGATTTCTTTATTTAATGTATTACAGTGGATGATTTGATGCGGCCAGGCAATTTATCTGACCCTCCGATGGATTTTGATAAAATTGCACCACAGTCTAAACATCTTAGCACTCTCTGCGCAAAACTCAGCGGTGAGTTTAACAACACTCAATGGCACTTGCAATAGCATCAGCAGAGAGTACGTGTTTAAGCTTGTCTGGGTTTAGTTCAGTTACACTGCTCTTTAAAACATAAACCAGCAACTTTTAGGTGAGCACATTTTAAAGCATCTTATTCAATCAAATGAAATTATGCACATTGCTTAGCAGGTGCAGTCAAAACTAAAAACTTAAAAAATACTTCACAGCTGTTACAGAAGTGATGTCAGTAGTAAGGCATACGCAGGCATATGCCATATGCCCACCTATCTTTCTTAGTATTTTGCATATGCCTACTTAAATAAGTGATGATACGAATGGCTGCCATAACAGCGAGTAGGCTTTTGGCACTTTCCGTTTCAGTAAGGGGTGGGACATTTCAGCATCTAATGATAATGCACAAGCATCCCTGGAGTAACCATCATTTGCGCTGTAAATTTATTTCCCATGCTAAACATAAACATATACATTTAAATGTAACTTATGCGGTTAAACTTTGTGAAAATACTGCATGTTATTGCACCCGTGCTAGTTTTTGTTCTTGATAAATTCACAATATGCCCACCTCCTCAGACACTACAACACCACTGAATGATGTCAGCTCAAATGCATAACTTAACAAAAGATAAATTGATAATGAAAAACGTTTGCCTTTATTCTCCATTCTTCAAGTGTTAAACTGCCGTGTCTCATCTGTTCAGGGTTAGTCATGCTCGTCAAAAGTGCTAACACGAAGCGTCATTGAACCTGAATACATGCATATATCCTGATTGTGTTTGGTTCTATACTCAGACTTGTGTCAGAGTTCTCAATCCTGAACATCATCAAATCAGTTTATTTTCCATTTACCAATGATTATCTGCACTAATATCTGTCTCCTGCTCAAATTCACCATATGTGCAGGACAAGGAAAGGCTCATTTTCCCCACCTGAATGGGAGGATAACAGTGAAAAATCAAGAACAGGCATTGCATTTTTTCATTATTTTATCTAAAAAGACAGTTCTACATTTGATTGCCATTGTTTTCTTATTGCCATTGTTTTCTTATATTGTCATAGATACAGACTTTTCTTCATCTGTTTTATAAAAAATTACCCTACAAAGTAAAGTTAATTGAAACCTCTTGGTTATTTGATGGTGTGAGGTCAATTTTAATCTTTAGCCAGATCTTAAAAAGGAATTTATAGCCAGACCTTAAAAAATATGAATTAAATACCCCTGACTATTTTAATGTAAACAAACACACATTATTAACAGTGTTTTGTTTTTCATGTTAACATGTTAGCTACAATGAAAGTGTTGGGTAAGATAAATATGGGAAAAATGTTAGTTTTCATCTGGATAATCTAGCCCACGAAGAAAGTAGTTGAAGAGCACTGCCGTAAAGTAACCCCCAAATTTATTTATTTTTAAATAAACATGTTGTGAGCAAAAGTGTCTCTGAGTATCATTTACCAAAAAATAAAAATAAAAATAAATGAAAATTCTAATTTAATACTAACACTGAGAGTACCTGCACTTTTTTTTCTTCCACTTGAAGCACTGAGTGTAATCCTTGTGAATGAAAATGTGCACAGTGTGGGTGTGAATTCAAATCGGATGGCCGCGGTCTCGACTTGAGCTTGTCGAGAGTAACATTAACTAAGATACTACATCATATACTGTACATTTTCCATTCTTGTTAATGTATCACACGATTCACACGTGATTCCCATGTATTCATTTGTAAACCATCCTGAGCACGATGTTAAATTCCTGACCTGAAGTGATGATTTCACAGCGGCGCTTGTCTATCCATCGCTTAAAGATGACCACTTAGATGAAAAACATTTTTTTGGGGGAAGGTGAATATTTATTATTATAACTGTGAAATTTTGTGCAAAACATTTTCAGTAGAAATATTCACAGCTTAAAAAAACAACCATATGAAACTGCATCCCCAAAAAATGCATGCACTGTTAATGCAATGCGTTTATTTTTCAAGCTGTGCAATTCAGCATGCTTTTTTTTTTTTTTTTTTATTAAAAAAATATATCCATACTATAAAATATGCATTCCATATTACATCCTGTACAGCTGATCACAACTCGCATTTGGCACCCCGCTGTGGACATTTCAACCGGAAAATGGATCTCACACATGCCCATATGCCCAACAACACTTGCCGCTTTGACAAATTGGGGCAGTATATTGAATTTGGGTAAGCACAGACCAATTTTAGCTAAAGAAAAGTTAACCTACTCTTTTCGATTTCTCTATGAGATCAGTCTGGCTGCTCTGGATAAAACCTTCTGCCAAATGCATAAATATAAATGCAAATTATTCTATTTGAGATGGTACAGTGTATGAAGAGATCAGCACACTGGTATACTTATCTAAAGACACACCTTATGAATCGAGCACTAAATATTATTTTCTCATGCACAGACATCAAATGGCATTAATAATAACTTTGCAAGTGCAGTTCTGGTGGGTTTTTGGATTATAGAGTGAAGATACAGTATAGTTTCTTTTGATTCTATAACTGAGAGGTCAAATTTTACATTCTGGAAACCAGCTAGGCCGCTTGGTCAAGCTTGGAGACCAGATTAAACCAGCTAAAACAAGCATCGTCTGGTTAAGACTGTTTATCAACAGGGATGACATTTGGTATGAGACAAACTGCTCATTACAGTCTACAAATATCTCTACTTCCAGTTACCAATGCTAGCGAAGAGAAACTGAAGGTGTAAGATTGACAGATTTAGCATTTAGCACCTCCTGTGAACTCTGTACTGCATGATACATATATTTCTCTTTCCCACCCTAAAGACAAAGTTTGATGAATGAGGTGCTGGGAAATTCTGTGCGGCTGATCTGTTTCAGAGGACAATGAAAGCTCTGATCCAAAACCATGTCCTTTCAGTCGAAACAAATCTACTGCTGGTTTCTTCTTCAGTAAATCAAGACTTTAAGAAATCTGTGACATTTGCAACTCCACAACATGTACAATATTCAGAATAAAATATTGGTTCTTCACTAGTTTTTACATTGGACATACTGCCAAAAATACTCTTCATAACAACCTTAAAAAAATAAATAAAAAAAAAACTTTACTTGAAGCAAAACTGTGCTTTGAAAAAAAAAAAAAAAAAAAAAAGAATATATCTAGAATTAAAGGGTTAGTTCACCCAAAATGAAACTTCTCTTATAATTTACTCACCCTCATGCCTTTCCTTCTTCTGCTGAACAGAAACAAAGATTTTTAGAAGAATATCTCAGGTCTTCACAATGCAAGTGAATGAGTACTCCATTGGTTAAATCTCTTTCTTCAGAAGCGTGAGTGAGAAACAGATCAATTTAAGTCCTTTTTTTACTATAAATTCTCCTCCCTGTCCAGTAGGTGGTGATATGCAGGAAGAATGCGAATCGGCAGAAAAAGAAGAAGAATGTAAAAGTAAAAGTGAAGATTGATAGGATTTAAATATTGATCTGTTCCACCCGCACTTCTCATATAGCTTCTGAAGTTATAGATTTAACCAATGGAGTCTTATCGATTTCCTTTATGCTACCTTTATGTGATTTTGGAGTTTCAAAATGTTTGTACCCATTCACTTGCATTGTGAGGACCTACAGAGCTGAGATATTCTTCTAAAAATCTTAATCTGTGTTCCGCAGAAGAAAGTCATACACATCTGGGATGGCATGAGGGTGAATAAATGATGAGGGAAATGTCATTTTGGGGTGAACTATCTCTTCAGGTTTTGTTAGACTTTTGCTTACAACAAGAAAACAGAATTAGCCTATATCTTAATAAAAATAAACTTAATTCAAGATACATTCTCTGAAAACAAGTGCTAACATTCCTCTCAGGTACATTTATATAGTTTTAACAATGTTTTCATACTCAAGAACATTACCAATAGTTTATCAAACAAAAGTAAAAAAAACACGTTCTTAAATCAGAAATTGAATTACTTAATACTGGAAACATGAATTTATATTAAAACATTCCATTAGTAATGGAATGGTATAAAGACAGCAGGTGTGGCTGACATAGTGACTGTCTGTTGACTGTACTCAGGGATGTAGTCTTTTTATGAGACCTTGAAATAAAGGTAAACCATTATAGTGGAATCATATGACAATAACCTTGAAAAAGCAATGCAAGTGTTGTATTCATCCCACTTATTTGTCATTACTAACACAATGATAGATGGTGATGCTCCTTAGACCTTGTGATATTAACATGCTGGCCTCAGGATTGCCCATTACATAATCATGATTCTGGAGCCATCCAATGGGGTTCTAACGGCAACTCTTTCTCAACAGCTAAGAATTAACCACAGTGTCCAAATGGCAAAATACTGTGTACATGTGATTTTTTTCGTTTTTTTATTTTTAATAAATTTGCAAAGATTTCAAACAAACTTCTGTCATATTGTCATTATGGGGTATTGTTTGTAGAATTTTGAGGAAAATAATGAATTTAATCCATTTTGGAATAAGGCTGTAACATAACAAAATGTGGAAAAAGTGAAGCGCTGTGAATACTTTCCGGATGCACTGTATATATATATATATATATATATATATATATATATATATATATATATATATACATACACTACCGGTCAAAGTTTTGAAACACTTGACTGAAATGTTTCTCATGATCTTAAAAATCTTTTGATCTGAAGGCGTATACTTAAATGTTTGAAATTAGTTTTGTAGACAAAAATATAATTGTGCCACCATATTAATTTATTTCATTATAAAACTAAAATCTAATAAACAAAATTTAAAAATTTTTTTTTTTGAAATTGATGACTTGGACCAAATAATAAAGGAAAGCAGCCAATAAGTGCCCAACATAGATGGGAACTCCTTCAATACTGTTTAAAAAGCATCTCAGGGTGATACCTCAAGAAGTTGGTTGAGAAAATGTCAAGATTACATAGGCTAAATATAACACAGTTTTGATTTATTTTGGATTTTGTTTAGTCACAACATAATTCCCATAATTCCATTTATGTTATTCCATAGTTTTGATAACTTTACTATTATTCTAAAATGTGAAGAAAAAAAATTATAATAAAGAATAAGTGTTTCAAAACTTTTGACCGGTACTGTATATATACAATATATACTGTAATTATTTATATATTTTTTACAGATTTATTCCAAAAGTTATTGCATTAATTTTAAGAAAAAAGATTTTTATTTTTAACTTAGTTCAAGTTTATTTAATGAATAGTTTTTTAATTACTTTTTTTTTTTTTTTTTAAGTGAAAGGATCAAAATCATACATAATAATATATTTACTTGATTTTGAATAAAATAAATCTTAATAACAAACTTTTAACTTTTCCTTTTAGATGATGCTCCATCAACATTTAATAAAAGTAAATACATTTTTGATCGTTTTATGCATGTTTTGGGATCAGAACAATATTGCAGTCATGCTCTGTCACTTTATAAAAACAAAACAATCAACATAAGGTTAAAAGTGCTAAATGAATAGTCCTTAATTATATGTTATTTGGCAATCAGGAACAGAATTCCATATAGAGTTTATCACATCAATTACTTTTTAGCAGCGCAGTTGTTCCTGCCCACCTAATTTTAAGGCAATGTGTCATTAGGGGACAATTTAACACCCTGCTGTCTTCCATTTTTAACTTTAATGAAGACTGTCTGATTAGATTGGAAGCTAAATTTATAGGTATTTGGGCACTTTGGCCTTACTTAAAAAATGGATGAATTTCACTGCATTAGATAACAAAATATCAAACCAAATGGAATAAACCAAGTGACAAAATAACACATTACAAGCATACTTTTCATGCATTTCACACAATGAAGCTTGTTAGAGTTTTAATAATAAAACATTAGACAGCAATTACATTCATACATTTTAAGTGCAGCTTAAGTGTCCAAACACTTTCTGTCTTAATTTTGAACAGCATATATATTGTTTTATCATTTACAACCTAACAAACATGTTTTAGTTGAAAACTGCTTGTGCTTTCTTTTTTAAATGTCACTTGGTTTAATATTTTGTCTTCTAATGCAGTGAAATTCATACACTAAGTGTGTCTTAAGTGTTCAAATACTTTTTGGGACCCTTGAAAATAAAGTATCTCAATTAAACAAATTGAAAATCTGTTTTAATTTGCTCTGCTTTTATGACAGGTGTGTATGCAGATGTTTGTGCTAATGTAGATTGCACCAGAAACAAAAAAAGTCTTTTAATGGCTCCATGGCTGTGTGCATTTGTTTTAAGATTTGTTAGTCAGATTGGATAAGGCTCTCTTGAGTAAGATGCAGTCCTGTGGTCTTTGTGCAAAAACAGGAAGTGACAGCTGTACTGTTCCCATGGACAAGAGCACATCTTTATATTCTCACACGTATGCCGTGGATAATACACTCATGGAATGTTGATGCCATTTCATGTCCCGCTTCCTATTTTTATCAGTCTCTATGGCCATCTGTACAGGGCACCATTACTCCAGGTCACTCTGCATTTGGGATGCTTGTTTCAGTGGCGGTGGTTGAGGGATGTTGCTAGGCAATGGCCCCCGGAGAATGCATTGTCCAGATGCTGCTGGCTTTCCCAGACCGCCTCCTCTCCAACTAGCGGGAACACAACGCTCTCATTTCTGAAGTATAGTTACAGCATCTGGGGTGCTCAAAACAGCAGGGAACAGTTCACACACATACACACGCACACAGACACACACATGCTTACACACAAACCTGAACAACTTTAGTGCAGAGCATAACTGGTGTTGTGTTCCAAAAGTGTGGAAACTAGGATGATCTGATTTTTTTCAGAAAGAACACTTCCTTCCAAAAGTTTGTTTGAAAGTCAGGAATAAATGAGATAATATTCACTGGGCCAGACTGTGTATACTGATTGTATTTTTTAATTATTATTATAATTTTAAAGTTGGACCTATAAAATAGGTTTAATTGTGTTACATGCACAATTGCACATTAAAGCAAAGTCTGTTTTATTTATAATATATTCAATCATGTATTTAATTCTAATCATTTATTTTATTTTATTTTTATTATGAAACTCAATTGTCCAGAAGTTGCTCTACATATTTTTCACATACATAATATGTAGAAATATTCCTGGTTTAATACAAGTTAAGTTCAAATAAAAGCATTTGTGGCGTAATGTTTAATGCACAAAAAAATAAATAAAAATAAAATAACAAATTTGAAAATGAGTACATTTACATGGGCAGTTATAATCGAACTGCCATGGGTTTTTGCGATGTCGAGCTACAGTATTAATTTTTCTGTCCAAGTATACATGACACTATGTGCAATCCAATAGCTGAAAAAATTACCTCTGCTGAGGAAGTGACAGACATTTTCCGGTTGACCTTTTGCATCAAAGTAGAGTGACAAAGAAGTCAGCTAACTAGCTTGTCAACGGCGAGGCACAAACAACAGGCACAACAACATGGAAAACTTTACAGCCATGTGCATTTTTTTACATTCTTTACATGTTGATTTTGGTGCAGATCAGATGTACGTTATCCATTGTGCTTATGGTGATGTCCGAAGGCAGAAGACGGTACAATTTGCTTCTGGATTGTTCCACCTATACGAGCTCTGCTTTGCTTCAATTTCATCCTTATTAACTCTGTGTAAAGCATAATAACAACAACATTTAGAATGAGAAGAGGTGTCCTGAATAAATAGATGATTAAGAAAATAGTTTGTCCACATTTCCTTAGCAGCCACCACTATTTAATAGGTTTGTTTTCTGTACACTTGAAACAGTTCTATATCTGTAGAAGAAGCAGTTATAACCACTCAATGATAATTGAAAGATATATGCAGTAGATAATGTGTAATTTGTAATGTTTACATACTGCATTCATGCCGCTAATGCTAACTCTAGCATGCTAACCTTGGCCACAGTATGCATCTGTTACCCTATTTAATTGTATTTTATGATGGAATTTGTGAAAACGGTCCACGTATTTTTTTTTAAATTTTTTTATAGTTGTCTTTTTTTATATAAAGAAAGACATTTGATACTACTGCAAAGCGGAAGGGAGGGAGAAAGAAGAATAATCATAATAGCCACGTGTTAGGTCACTTCATACAGAATTTCTGATAAAATGACTGAAAGGTGAGTTCCTTATAAACGTTATGTTTGAGCCCCATACCTTTCAGCCCTCCAAAGCTCTTACAGTGGATGGTAAAGTCTGTGAAGGGAATAGGGCATTGGGATGATCAGTTTAGAATGAAACGCACATGTATTGTTGTGTTTGCTGCTCTTCTTCTTCCCTGCTTTGTGTTGTGTTCAACTTCCGGGTTAAACATCACGAGCGCGTTATTTTTTCCCCCACCTGTATTCTGGCAGGTTCTGCCATTTAAATAATCAGAAGTAAAATGATTGACAGATAGTTTTTGTCATGTGTATTTTGTTGATTCATGTCTTTTATTTTGAAAAGTTTAGTTCCTGTTCCCTTGTCATGTGATTTCATGTTTTCCCTCCATGTTCATGTGTCATGTTTTCACTGGTTTATTGTTTAATTAGCTTGTTATCAGTTCTGTTTGTTCATTGGTTTATGTTCCCCCATGTCCATGTATTTAAGCCTCATGTTTTCCATTGTGTCTTTGTCAAGTATTGAATGTATGTGGATATGTTTTGTGCTACGTAGTCAAGTCGTTTATGTTTGTTTTTGTTTAGTCATCACGTTTGGATTACTGCACTTGTAAATAAACTGCACTTAGGTTCTCTCTACACTTCGTCATCATCGTCATTGCCAGCACTGCCAGCATCGTTATAGTTTTCAATACATCACCAGCTTGAGAATGCCTTCTGATTGGATGGTTTTCTTGTGTGCTTACTGATAAAGAGTCTGTTAAAGAACTAATTCTATTTCCATTTAAAAAATGCAAAAAGTTGGAAGACGGAGGGAGCAGATGAATAAAAAATGTAACGTACTATTGTAACTATTCACATTCAGGTGTAAATAGTACCTGCCACACAGTGTGGCATTTGCACCCCAACAGTCTGGTGGAAACAGAAGTATACAACTATATGGCTATTTTATACATATATAAAATATACAGTTTTTTGTTTTTTGTCATTTTTAGAATTTTATAATTGTGTTTCTTAAAGGGATAGTACTCAAAACAATAAAAGTCATTGTTTACTCACCCCTGTGTTGTTATAACCCCATATGACTTTCTTTTTCTTAACACAAAGGTAGAAAATGTGAAAACATTTTGTGCTTAGTGATGTCATACAGTTGCAGTTAATGGTGACCATTACTTCAAGCTTCAAAAGGACTCAAACATATAATTCAGAAGTCTAATAATTTATTCCATGAGACTTATGATTGTTATGAAAGCAGATGATGAAGTTTGGTGAGAAACAAACCGAAATGTTTTATTTAGTGAAACTGTTGACCGACCTTTACGCTCCTGTTCGAGTTCATGAGACTGCACAAGAACAACAGAATGCACAACCCCCGCTCGTGAAATGGGGCGTTCAAATGCAAACTTGCATTGTTTATCTAAAAACAGGTCCGCCACAGCAATACTAACAACAGAACACAACACAGCTGCACACAAACCAGAGAACAGAACTTACTAAACCTGTCTGAAGAGTTTATAGTCAAAGAATATATACATTATATGCCCAGCCTTATTTGTTTGAAACAAAAAAAGAAGAAATAAAAAAAAAAGTAATATGGAGTTATAACAACACAGGGGCGAATAAACAATGACTGAATTGTAATTGTTTGGGTGAACTATCCCTTTAATCTTGTTCCTGGGGCCCATGAATTATGTTGTGAGTTGAGTATCCCCCATTGAACATATGATTATTATTAAGATATTATTGTTGCTTTAGTAAAATGGGGTTAAACTGTCCTCATTCTTTTTATTTATTATTTTTATGAAATAATATTCTTTTTAATAAACATGTAATTTTGTACACCTTATTATTGTTTGTGCTTTCCCATTTCCTTATGACCTATGTAATGAGGTGCTGCTGGCAATGCCGAAGATGTGAAGATGAAGAACCCTAGTGCAGTTTATTTACAAAAGCGAAAGCCTCAACTATACATGTGAACTAAACATAAACCTGACTTGATATAAACTTGGCCTGACATAAACATCTACACTCACATTCAATACTTGACCAAGACACAATGGAAAACATGGAGGCTTAAATACATGACATGGGAGAACGTAAACCAATGAACAAACAGAATTGATAAGCTAATTAAACAATCAACCAATGATAAAATGACACATGAACATGGAGGGAAAACATGAAATCACATGACAAGGGAAACAGGAACTAAACATTTCAAAATAAAAGACATGAATCAACAAAATACACATGACATATCCCCCCCACTAAGTGGCGGCTCCCGATGCCCCAACACAAACAAAACACGTAAAACATGACATAAATTCAAAGTTCTGTAGGGAGCTGGTGGGGGAGGGGGGTGTTGAGGTGTGGCGAGAAAGGGCAAGGGGCATGGGACCTGGGCAGAGTCCGTGGGGGGTGGGCTCGAGGGGCGGAGCCATGGAACTTGTTGCCCGGAGAGTAGCCGAAGACTCGAAGGGCCAGGGTGGAGCTGATGGCAGGGAGGACCAAGGCGGCGCAGGAGGCTCGGAGGAGCAAGGCGGATCTGGGGGATCGGAACACTAAGATGGAGCCGGTGGGACTGAGGACCAAGGTGGAGCCGTAGGGAAGGAGGTCCCCAGTGGAGCTGACAGATTGGAGGGACGAGGAGCAGCCAGAGAATCAGAGAGCCAAGGCGGAGCCAGGTGACCGATAGACCAAGGAGGAGCCGGAGGGACGAGGGACCCCAGCAAAGCCAACAGGCTGAAGGACCGCAGTGGAGCCGAGGGAACGCAGAGCTGAGGCAATGTCGAGGGACTGACAGGCCAAGGCAAAGTCCAGGGCTCGGAGGGTCCAGGCAGGGTCGGAGGGCCGAAAGTTCCCCTTGCCTGCTCAGGAGAACTAAGGGTGGGTATAAGGGTGGGAACCATCTCCAGGTCCAACTGCTCAGGCGTTGCTGTGACATGGCATGGAGCAGGCTGAGGCGTTGCTGTGACGTGGCATGGAGCAGGCTGAGGCGTTGCTGTGACGCGGCATGGAGCAGGCTGAGGCGTTGCTGTGACGCGGCATGGAGCAGGCTGAGGCGTTGCTGTGACGCGGCATGGAGCAGGCTGAGGCGTTGCTGTGACGCGGCATGGAGCAAAAGATGGCGCTAGCTCAGTGACCATGACTAGGAACTCTGGTTTGGCGGCCATGACGTGGAAATCTGGCTCGGCAGCGGCCATGTCGTGGAACTCTGGCTCGGCATCCACCTCCCCCACAGTGAACGTGGAACCAACGATCTGCAGGGCGAGGTCGATATATTGAGCCAGGCTGAGGGAACTGCGACCGGCAGGCATCAAAATGCAGATCGGGTCACTCAATCGCACCCTAAAAATATCCTTGAGGGCTACCACATTAAAATCCACCTGGCTGGCCAAATCGCAGAAGTACTCCACATAGTCCTCCAGGGGACGATTCTCCTTACGTAGCCGTATGATTCTGTAATGAGGTGCTGCTGGCAATGAACGAAGACGATGACGTGAAGATGAAGAACCCAAGTGCAGTTTATTTACAAAAGTGAAAGCCCTAACTATACACGTGAACTAAACATGAACATGACTTGACATGAACATGACTTGACATGAACATCTACACTCACATTCAATACTTGACCAAGACACAATAGAAAACATGAGGCTTAAATACATGACATGGGAGAACATAAACCAATGAACAAACAGAACTGATAACAAGCTAATTAAACAATCAACCGATGATAACATGACACATGAACATGGAGGGAAAACATGAAATTACATGACAAGGGAAACAGGAACTAAACATTTCAAAATAAAAGACATGAATCAACAAAATACACATGACAACCTACTTGTCATTTTTGACACTATACATGACTATTAATTGATATTAAATTATAAAATAATAATAATAATAATAATAATGCTACAAAAAGCCATAGGGCATCTTCATGATTTTTCTTCTTCTTCTTCTTCTTCTTCTTCTTTTTTTTTTCATTTTTTTTTTTTTTTAAGTTATACATTCTTTAAACCTAATGGCAGAATTGATTAATGACAAAAAGTTTTATTTTTTGGCACTATTGAGATGTAAGAAATATACTGTATATTAAGTAGGCCTATCAATTTTTACTCTAGAATTAATTGGCTGTGCACACACACACACACACACACACACACACACACACATACACGTTCATTCACTGGAAGCTGACTAAGTTGTCAACAGCTTTGGTTATTAAGATGTGAGTGCTAGTTTTGTCTCATTTTATTGACATGTTGTTACTGTTGTAGGCCTGCTATGTTCATATTCCACATTTAAAGTTTGCACAGAACTTGGAACTTAGTGCCTATTTGTACTTCTGCAACTTAAACACTAATGTCCCTATGTTTACTGTGGTATGCTTCTCAACTGTTCAATCACAGACCACTGGTAAGAAACTCTTATCAGCCAATCCAAATGCAGGAGGCGGGACCTGCCAGAACATAGCGCAACAGTCTGGTTCCAGAAGTAAAAATTCCATTTATTTATCCCATAGATTAATTGATTTTAAAGAATACCTTATAAACCTTTAGAAACTCTAGAGGAGACATATGAGATTACTGGGATCTTTTTCCCTGTCTGAGAATCAAGAGACTTTATTTAATCACATATTAAGAGGATCTTATTTGCAATTATTCTTTCCCTTTAAGAGTTCTACTAAACTACAGAATAACCTTAAAAAAAGTTTCTCTTTAGTATTAGTTTTGCTTTGTTCCAGAGATTACTGAACAGCATGGGGGCCTCTCTTGAGTGTGTGCTTTACCAGAGACTGTCACTCCTGCTCTATTAAGTCCAGATAAGTCGCAGGAAAGGAAAGACAGCTGTCTACCTCACTTACTTCCTCTCTTCCTCTTTCCCTTTCTCCAAACACCTCTCATAAATATTCAGGTTTTTGGTTTGCGTGTCACCAGGGCCATGCCATCCACTGTTACAACCGCAGGTGAACATACACATACTGACAATCCTACCCCCCCCACTCTCTCTCTCTCTCTCTCTTACCTTTTCCTTTTCTCCTTCAGTCTCTTTCCTGTTTTCTGCTGGATTTATTCAGAAGTCTCCTCTTCCCTGCTATGAAGGTGCTTTGGCATTTAAAGGTCACTTTTTATTTAGCAATGGCTAAAATCCTGAGTTTGAAATGGCTATGTGTTCAATAGACATATGGTACAAATATCAGAAAATGTTAATGTGTTTTAATGCAAAATTGCATTCTTGCAAAGACACATAAATAATACCCAATAATGAGAAAAATAAGAACAAAACATACAAATGGGTGGTTGAGATGTTCCACATTATTATTATTATTATTATTATTATTATTTATTTATTTATTTATTTATTTATTTATTTATTATTATTATTTTTTTATCAACATCAGGATTTTAGATTGAAATTCTTATAAATGGATAAAGGGAATGTGTATATTTTATGTTCCTTTAAGTCTCTTCTAAATCTTTTCTTAAACTCTAAAAGACACATGTGAGAGTACAGGTGTCTTTTATTATTTGAGAAAGATACTCCATTTGTGCTTCATTTAATCCCACTGCTGTATAGAATTACATGACTGTGGCACAATTTTTGCAAATTATATTTTGTGATTACTTAAATGCATTGCAGCAGTTCTGAGGTGAAATGTCCACTGTGTGGTGCTACATGTGATTTAAATTTTCTCCTAAACAGATTAGGGTTTTAAGGTTAAATCAAGAAAACCAACCTTTCTACCCTAAAACTTAAACCTAAACCTAACCTGTTAGTGTCATAAAAGCAAATGTGAGATGAAAAATGCAACTGCTGAAACAACCCATCAATTTTGCGGTGCTTCAGTGACACTTTTAGTTCATATGTCGACCTGCGTGCTCTTCGTTATCCCGATCCTTTGCATCACAAGTGCAACGCTCTATCCTTTATGGTGATGTGCAATTTAATCTCACACAGAAGCTTGTAAATGTAGTTGTTTATGTAATGCAAATGTTAAAATTAGAGCTGTCGAAATTTGCAGCCTGATCTCACATAAAATTCGGCAAGTGTGTGCTGATTTTTCTTTAGCCGAAATCGGTATACATTGACCGAATTTGAAAACACTGCCTCCAGAGGCTAAAGCAGTAAATGTTTCAGAGCATATAAACAAGTGTGACATAAATTTATATCCAGGAGAGGTCACCAGAAGCCAGTTGTAAAAAGAATTGTTTTCCGCTGAACAGGGTGTAAAACAGTGAAGAGAAATGCTTATATTATTTAATCTACCCCCCAACCAAAACCCAAATCTAACCCTAACCATTAGTAGAGACAAAATGCAATGTTAGGGATAAAAAAATTCAACCTCTTTATCATGCACGTGGTTGTTTATACAAACATGATCACTTCCTCATTTGAATAGGGATTGAACTATGTTCTCCCATGCAACTGACACAATGTGCTAACAGTCGTGCCATGAGGGAAAGTAATTGTTGTTGAGCTGTTCCAAATATGCCCGATGGGAGATAGGGCATGTCAGTGAGTCGGCATACTGTTGCCGATCCTAGGGTACCGGAACTTTCGGAAACAGCATGCTGACTTCCCGTGATCGTGTTGTGTGGTTTGTGTGAAAGTGAATTAAAGTCATTGTAGCACCTCTAGTGTTTATTTTACCAGGAAATTGCTGCTACACATACAACCAGCAACATATATATCTTTTTGCAAAAATGTAGGTATAGTAATGTTATTCTATGAGACCAGATTGCAATATTAAGAGATTTAATGTTTGATTTTTCTTTTCAATGCCCATTAGAACTATTCAACACCTTTTTCCTATATAGATATAATATAATTTTGACATAGCTGAGAACAACTTTTACATGATTACAAAAAATAAAATATAACTTAAATGTTATCACTTAAAAGAAATAAAAATACTTGTTTCAAATCCACAGTCTCTGTTTTGTGAGATAAAGTGCTTGAAAATAGTTAAAACAGCCATTGATTAAATCAAATGGGAATACATCATGAATGTTTTCCCTGTAAACATTCCTTGAGTTCAGCATCAATCTTAAGAAACTTAACCTTGTAAAAAATTCTACTCATTCAAACAAATTGAGAGGTACATGTTGACTTACAGTAGAAGCATACATTTCTTCAGTCTGTTAGCATGGAAAGTTCCTGCCAGTAAAGACATATGTAATATGAACAGAAGACCCCAATGGCAGCATTGGCAGCATTTTCTGGGCGTTGAATAAGATCACAGATGAACTTCAATCGAAGAAAGCAATAAACATTTCTTGCCGTGGGCAGTGTTAGGTAGACACACGATCGTGTGATGTGACATATTACTACTAGTTTTGAAACAAAATTTCTTGCCTTTGATTTGCCTTTGATTTTTAACCCGGGGGAAGATTTTAATGAGGATAATTTTAATCTAAAATTACATATTGCCCTAAAATATTACAGCTCTTGAATTTCCACAGAGATTCCTTACTCAATTGCATTTTATTCAAAAGTTCATTCACTGAACATGTTTAAACATTAACATACTGCACCACTTTTCCTTGTGGTATTTCAGCACAACCCCAATCCCCCCCCCACACACACACAAAAATATTTTTCCCTGACAAAACCTCCCCCTATGGTGTCAGCAAAACTGCTATCACATGCCATTGAATGATGCTGGTTTACCTCTGAAAGGTTTCCATTTTGATCTCTCTTAAACTACAAATCAATTGCCCCCAGGCTCAGTGTATAAACATTAAGGTAGAGCGTTCACATCTATGTTCATGACCACGGGACACACATACTGCATACGGGCATCCCCTCTGCCGGCTGAGAGTGTGGGCAGAACATGGGTACAGGCATGACAGCAAACTGTAATGAAGCTTGGCTCCAGTTCTCTCATTAAAGGCTGGAATACAGGCATCCCTGAACAGGCGTCCTTATTACAGACCCCCACTAACCTCACATGCAAAGTGAAAAAGTTAAAAGAGAGTAGAGGAGTCATGGATGGAGAGAAAGAAAGAGGGAGGCAGAGGGGATAGAGAGAGTGTGTATAAGCGAGAGAGGTAAAGAGAGCAGTGTTGGGTAACGTTACTTTTAAAAGTAACTCGTTAGAATATTGCATTACTCCTTAAAAAAGTAACTTAATTAATTAAAAAGAAAATTTTTGTGGAAAGTAAAGGGTTACGTTTTGTGTCTCTTTTTTCTCACAGCCACTTTCTCTTATGCTATGCTATGCATTCCATACAAATAAGCCATGCATTGCATTCAAGAGACATTACAGGTCATGCTAGCTACTGTACAACACTCATGTCAAAACAACATAGTAAACAAACAGATATTTAGAAAGTAGGTCTTCATGTCATATTTATAATAAATAATCAATAACATGAATATGCATGGTTTGTTTTTCCATCAACATGGCAGCCAATATGAATAATGAAGAATAACCACTGTCTTACCAAAGCATTAAAGTCCAACACTTGAACCTGCATCATATATGTCATCATGTGCTGTGCTCATCGACAATGCCAGAGTCAACTTGAGATGTTTTTCAAAAGTCAGGATACAATTCAGTGGGGAATGCCAGTCTAACATGTTCAAGGAATAAGTCTGATGAATAAATACATATTTTTCACTTAATATCTCAGTGCACGCTTGTTTTGTGTTGATCCATGGTGTGTACAGACACCACAACTTCAAAGGTCCATTTTGATACAAATTGAATTGAATAGTTTTAAATGTCATAAAAACGGTTTGTTTCATGAATCAAACTACTTGTTTATTATAAAACAAACATATAGAAACTTTTTAGAAACTAAGACATTTTCTCTGCATACACAATTGATGTAGAACGTTGCTCGGAGCCACTCATCCAGAGTCAGCTTTTCTCATCCCATTTTCCCAGTTACGGGGAGCTGTAACAAGGAGAAGTTTGGCTGCATAAGTCAGTGAATTGAGTGAGTATTTCACCCTGCGTATCATGTCGTGGCCAGTGGAAGACTAGTCTTTATAATCCCTCTGCCTAAACACATTTACTGATTTTTTAATGCAGTGTGTATTACTACCCGAATCAATCGCGAATGCTGACCTCAATATTACGCTAAAACACGCAATGTTTCCGGTGTGAATATCTAATGCGCATGCATGTTAGCGAGTTGATTGACAGCCATTGTCTATATCTAAAAGGTGATTTACTTTACCTAATGGATTTCTGGCACTAGTTTCACTATTAAAAGGAATATTTTAACGTATCACAAAATGAAAATTCCCTCACGTTTACTTACCCTTGTGTTCTTCCAAACTCAAATTACTTTCTTTCCTCCATGGACCACAAAAGGACACTTCTGAGGCAGTCAATCCATGCATCTTATCACATGGCTCGCTGTGCATGACACTGTGGAGACTCACAGCATGTGGAGGCTCATGCTACTCTCCGCGATCCATGCACAACTTACCACATGCCCCATTGAGAGCGAGAACCCCTAATCGCGACCACGAGGAGGTTACCCCATGTGACTCTACCATCCCTAGCAACAGGGCCAATTTGGTTTCTTAGGAAACCTGGCTGGAGTCACTCAGCATGCCCTGGATTCGAATTCATGACTCCAGGGGTGGTAGTCAGCCCGATTTTTCTGATTTTTGGCCATTCTGGAACTTCCACCAGACTAGCTATTCATCTGGCCACGTCCCCTCTTTCCAAAATCCCATACTCCAAAGACACGTGCAGACACACAAACACAATAGAGGCCGTTGTGTTGGAGCGGATGGCAAGGTGAGGGTCTCGCTAATCATTTTGCCTTCCGACCCTGAGCATTTTGCGGGAGCAGGACACCGTACCGACACGTACTGTATACGAGCATATATGGGTTGCCCTGTGAACACCCACAATGATTGACAGGCAAAAAGTCTTCTGATTGGTTAATCAAGCAATCAATCCATGGCCCTCAGACATATTTTACGCAGCTGTTTACCCAGCCTGGGGCTGTAACAGAGACAGGAGTGATATGTCATGGCAACTATTTCTGTGATATCTGTCAGGTAATAGAGGTGTTTTCTACATGTCATTTCATTAAAAAAAAATCACTTAGAGCTTTACCTTTATCAAGTGTCGAGTTTTTTGGATGTAGTTTAAAAACTCTAGGAGGAGTCACTTGATCATTTTAGTCTTGGATTAAGGATTTTGGAAAAGCTATCATATTTTTCATTTTTGGCTAAAAAAGTATATTATTCCTTTCAGTATATTAGAAACTTCATTTAAAAAGAAAAGTTTAAACTGTCCTTCAGTTTAAGATTGAAGGACAGTTTAACACCACCAACTCTAGAAGCATGTGGCAGGGAATTAATATTATCATGGACTTTAAAGGGAATAAAAACTCTGCCGTGAACACCGCTGCCTCTCTCCTGGATGAGCTAAATAATTTTTATGCACGGTTCGAGGGAAATAACACCGCCCTCGTGGAGAGAGCTCTCGTGACCGAAGCTACAGAGGTTAGTTCACTCTCCGTCTCTGTAGCGGATGTAACCTGATCCTTCTGATGGGTGAATATCCGTAAAGCCGTGGGTCCAGACGGCATACCGGTCCGCATCATCAGAGTGTGCACGAAACAACTGACTGATGTTTTTACGGACATTTTCAACCTTTCCCTCTCTTTGTCTGTAGTCCCCACATGCTTTAAAATGTCCACCATTGTGCCTGTACCAAAGCAATCCAAAATCACTTGCTTAAATGACTGGCGCCCTGTTGCTCTGACCCCCATTATCAGCAAATGCTTTGAGAGACTAATCAGAGATTACATCTGCTCTGTGCTGCCTCCATCATTGGACCCATTGCAGTTTGCTTACTGCAACAACCGCTCCACTGATGATGCCATTGCATCTACAATACACACTGCTCTCTCCCACCTAGAAAAAAGGAACACTTATGTGAGAATGCTGTTTGTAGACTACAGCTCAGCATTCAACACCATAGTGCCCTCCAAGCTTGATGAGAAACTCCGGGCTCTGGGCTTAAACAGCTCGCTGTGCAGCTGGATCCTGGACTTCAAGCAGACGCCAGGTGGTTAGAATGGGCAGTAACATCTCATCACTGACCCTCAACACTGGAGCCCCACAGGGCTGTGTTCTTAGCCCACTCCTGTATTCCCTGTACACACATGACTGTGTGGCAACACATAGCTCCAATGCCATCATTAAGTTTGCTGATGATACGAAGGTGGAAGGTCTGATCACTGACAATGATGAAACAGCCTACAGAGAGGAGGTGCACACTCTGACACGCTGGTGTCAGGAGCACAACCTCTCCCTCAATGTCAGTAAGACAAAAGAGCTTGTGGTGGACTTCAGGAGAAGAGAAAGAGAACACAGCCCCATCACCATCAATGGAGCACCAGTGGAGAGAGTCAGCAGCTTCAAGTTCCTGGGTGTCCACATCACTGAGGAACTCACATGGTCTGTCCACACTGAGGCCGTTGGGAAGAAGGCTCATCAGCGCCTCTTCTTCCTAAGACGGCTGAGGAAGTTTGGAATTAACTGCCACATCCTCACACGGTTCTACACCAGCACTGTAGACAGCATCCTGACCGGCTGCGTCTCCGCCTGGTACAGCAATAGCACTGCCCACAACCGCAAAGCCCTGCAAAGGGTGGTGCGAACTGCCAGACACATCATCTGAGGTGAGCTTCCCTCCCTCCAGGACATATACAACAGGTGGTGTGTGAAGAAAGCTCAAAGGATCATCAGAGACTCCAGCCACCCGAGCCATGGGCTCACTTCTACCATCAGGCAGGCGGTATCGCAGCATCAGGACCCGCACTAGCCGACTCCATGACAGCTTCTTCCCCAAAGCAGTCAGACTTTTGAACTCTTGATCTCCCACGATCAAATACATCAACACTGCACTTTATTAATATTATTATCTCACACTGGACTGTCATAAATTATATTCTCTTAACAACACACTGGCAACTGACTATCAACTGACAGCCTAAAAGTCAATACAGTACAATACAACCTATTGTACATTTTATATGTACTATATATACTATTTTTTATTGTATAATGTGTATTCTATATTGTGTGTATTGTATAATGTACATTGTATGTTATTATTTGTATATTGTGTTGTGTGTAATTATGTGCATATTAGGTATGTAAATTGTGATGTGTAAATCTGTTTATTGTAAATTGGTATATGTCTCATCACTGTCATGACTGCTATGTTGCTCGGAACTGCACCCAAGAATTTCACACACTATTGCACTTGTGTATATGGCTGTGTGACAATAAAAGTGATTTGATTAGATTTTTTGATTTGAAGTGTGTCTCAAACTGAGGAATCTTTTTTTTTTTATCCTGGAGCTAAGTCTCTATAAAACTTTGGTGTGTAAGAGAAAAATGTCTTTTTTTATGAAGTGTTTGCTTCCCCACATTCTGTGCTTTCATTTGTGGGACTATAGTGTTCAGTTAATTCCAGAATGATACCTGCAAGTATACATTAGTGGGCAAATTACAGAGAAGTTAATTAAACCTTTTGCATCTCAGTGTACATAGCTTCCTTCTAGCGCAACACCCTGTTTTGTTTCCATGGAGGGGTGTCAGCATAAATGTCCCTGTTCTGAAATCCACTCTGTTGGATCTCTGCAATGGCACTGATATTGCTGCACGGGGCTTAATTAAAAACAGACCATTGTTTTGTGTCTCCTGGAGATGTGACCAGCATAACTGCGAAAATGCACTCCAAGAATGACAACTAGAAAGACACGCATCACCTTTATCACACTAAAGGTCTCGCACTCATATTTCTCAGTTTCCTCCACCACAGAATGCTTTTTTCCCTTCTCCTAATGGGATGACATCCAATCTAAGCAGCTGGAGAATCCGTTCAATAAGAAAAGCAACATGCACAGAGATTTGATCAGATCTCAATATCGAGACTCAGCAATGACCCTCCGAATCCATTTTGATTTTCTCAAAAAAGAAAGAGAGAGAGGGAGAGAGAGAGAGAGAGAGAGAGAGAGAGAGACTCTCATGTTCAAATCTGCTCTCTTATTGACTGTGTTGCTAACCTACGCCACTTACCAAAGAACATGCACAATGTCCTCATCCCAGGACGCTAACCAATGAATAAACAGCCCAAGAAAAAAACACAGTTGTTAATGGAGGGCCCCAAGGGAAGCTCTAGCTACATCTGACATCTTAACTGTGTGATCGATCTGTGTCTTCGTACATCTGTGTGCTGGAGGTAATTGGCGTCCTGGTGTAGATGGATTCTAGCTGACGGTATCTGATTCCCATGGGACAACTCACTTTGAGTAGCAGCTTGTTGCAGAGCACAAGAGATGCAGTGTGATGGACGTATTCTTTTACAAAGGATGATCTTACTTCCATCAGACTTAATATGCATGCACATTCCTAAGAATACACAACTTAATGTTAAAATCATAGGTCTGTTGTCAGAAGCATCATGACCATTTAAACTGTTTGATTTTGTGTGCAACTTCCAAAAAATAGATGTGTACCTTTGATAATTAAGTTTATAATTAAACGGATTGTTCACCCAAAAATCCTTTTTTCACCCTCATGTTGTTCCATCCCATTAATTTATTTCTTACCTAGAACACAAAAGGAAATGTCAGGCAGTATGTTAACCTCAGTCACAGTTTACATTCATTGCTTCTAAGCAAAAGTATGATGAAAAACAAATTAGGTTTTTAAGATTAATGCTCTATCAAGTTTTAAATTGACAAAACCGACTTCCCTACCCTAAACCTAAACCTAAACCCTACTGATAGTGTCAGAAAAAAGCATTTGTAAGATTAAAAACCCAATTACTGATTGCACAAAATTAAAAATATGCCATTTTGTGGTGCTTCTACAACACTTCCGGCTCATGTATTGACTTGCATGCTCTTTAGGACTTGTACCCCGGTCCTTTGCATCATGAAACCCTCTATCAGTTGAGCTACTGATGTATTGCCTTCGCTAGGCATGCACTATAGTAAAAGTGTTTATATGTTATAAGATACAACATGATCACACAGGAACTCTGCATATTGTTTCCGAGTGTTCCGGTACTCTAGGATCGGCCACATTATGCAGACTCACTGAAAAGCGGCACCTCCTATCAGATTATAAGATTAATAATCAGTTTATTAATCATTATCAGTTGATTCATATTTTTGCATTGGCTCCAGCATGTTTACCTACCCCTGTGGCACAACCACTACACAAGCGCTTTGTGTTTCGATCCCGTGTTGAAACCAGGAATTAATCGTGTTTGCAGAATCAGTGATGAGTGCAATTCAGCATTTTTCCCTGTAACATTAAATATTTACTCCACTGATGGTTAGGTTTAGTGTTTGTGTTGGGGGTTACAGTTTTTAAAATATGCATTTCTCCTCTGTATTACAGCTTGTACAGCTGAAAACATCTTGCTTCAAAACTCACTTTTGGTGCCCCTCTGTGGACAAAACACCTGGAAAATGGATCTCACACATGCCCATCCGCCCAACAACACTTTCTGCTTTGGACACTGGGGGCTGTGTTTTGCATATTGGTAAGCACAGACCGATGCAGTAGAGTTCTGCACGGGTCTTAAAATGAAACCTGAACCCAACCCGTACCTGAGACCGTGTGGCCCGGCTCGAACGATACCATCAGATTTTAAGCCTGAACCTGACCCGAACCCGAAATCGCTTACTATCTAATTTCTTCTCCTAGCAAGTACTGTTGCAATAGGCTCTATTTTATGTAAGCATATAGGCAACATTCGTAACAGTATTGAAACAGTAAATATACACAGTTTTAACAAGGCACAGCAGCCCCTTAGTACACTAAAGCAGAAGGGGAAAAAAAGTTTTATTTGCTGAAACTTCACTTGGTGCAGAACAATCTGGAATAAAATTGAAACAATGCAACAGTTCCCTCTTGGTGCACAACAGTCTGGAATAATATGAAACACTGCAACAGTCCCCTCTATGCAGCCTGAAACTGACTCTTTGTGACAACTGCGCTAAAAACAATCTAGAGCGCAGGTGTCTCAAAATGCGTTTTTCAAAGTTATTTTTAACTTGACATGGTGTTTAAAATGTGCCGGTCCTGCGCGAGACGCTGAAGAAAAAGCAAGACACGGTGCTAATGTCAAAGACATTCGTGCAGCATGTGTTGACATAGGAAAACAATGGGAATACAGAACAGACGCGCGCAAAAACACATTCGGTGTGAACGGCCCCTATCTCGTCTGTTCATGCGTAAGCCTGTTTATTTTTTCATTCATTACAAACCCGAACCCGAAGTCCTACTTGAAAAACTGACCCGAACCCGGCCCGAAACCCATCGGGTTCTCGGATCTCGTCGGGTCCGTGTCGGATTGCAGACCTGACAGTGCAGGTATACTATGCCTAATTATCACAGATAATTATTTGTAATTATATTTAGAATAATTATTTATAATTCTTATTATGTTATAATAAAGTAATATCTATGTTTTACAAGAATTGTTCCATAACATTAATTTAAAAAGTACAGTTAGAAAGGATGTAAGAGCATGGGTAATTGGGTACCTAATGCTGTAAAGGGTATCATGTATAGTCCAGTCACAGCAAACAAAGTTTGGCAGTCCTGTTTTTTATTTATTTCCTGAGTCATTTATCTAACATATCTGTCTACACAACCATGCTGTCATTACAAATGAGCTCCCTGGATTTTACTGGAGTATCACAGAGCCACCTTAGTGCTTTATCAACCTACAGTACTGGTATGCTCCCAAAGCCAAGACAAATAAATGCTTTAGTGCATGACATTTTCAGGTATCTGGGATAAAAGTGAACTAGCGTTATCAAAATGTTTGGATAAAACTACATCTCCTAATCACAAGACAGCAACTTAGACAGAACTAAGCAGCCTGTTCTACTTATTGTACAACATATTTGTCCATAATAATATGAGAGAATTGACAAAATGTTCTGTGCAAATGAAGTCTCTCTTTGTGATCAGAGATCAGAAGGGATGTGACATCAAAGGCTGATTTCAGTTGATTTTCGGGCATTGACCATCTGGTAGGTGGAAAAGTGTTCGTAACTAACATGCAGATTTCCTGGGTGATCATGCTGATTAAACTTAACGTAGGTGAATTCTGTAACATGTCTCACACTAGTTGTCTTTCTGAATGTGCCCCATATTATGTGGCTTGTTGAAATGTGCTATTACTTTTCTAAGCGATCAGACTTCCAATTTTCTGTAAAAATTATCCCACTGACTTACATCAGACATTAGATTCTTTTGGACCAGCAAGCAACCACTCAGAACACCCTATAGCGACTGCAAAGCTTAATATTTAAAAAAATACTAATAACACCCAAACAACCACATAGCAACGCACTGGCAACCACCCAGAACACCATAGCATCATACAGTTGTGCTCAAAAGTTTGAATACCTTTGGAGAATTGGTAATATATGTACCATTTTTAAAGAAAACATGAGTAAGCAGGCAAAACACATTTCTTTTATTTCTTATGGGATTCATATTCAACTGTAGGTTATAACAGAATGGCACAATCATAAAAAAAAAAAATAAAAAAAATGAAATGACCCCTGTTCAAAAGTCTGCATACCCTTAGTTCTTAATACTGTGTATTGCCCCCTTTAACATCAATGACAGCATGCAGTTTTTTGTAATAGTTGTCTATAAGGCCCCAAATTCTTGCAGGTGGTATAGCTGCCCATTCGTCTTGGCAAAATGCCTCCAGGTCATGCAAAGTCTTTGGTCGTCTTGCATGAACCGCACGTTTGAGATCTCCCCAGAGTGGCTCGATGATATTAAGGTCAGGAGACTGTGATGGCCACTCCAGAACCTTCACCTTTTTCTGCTGTAACCACTGGAGGGTCAACTTGGCCTTGTGCTTAGGGTCATTGTCATGCTGGAAAGTCCAAAAGTGTCCCATGCACAGCTTTCTGTGATGAGACAGGAGAGAAATGAGGATCTAAACGCAGCTTATTAATAAAAAAGTAAACCAGGTAACTCAGAATATAATGAAACAAAACACAGGGTATAAAGCACAGCATAATACAGATGAAGACTGACAAAAAAAAAAACAGGGGAAAACAAGGGCTTAAATACACAAGGGAAAACAAGGGAACGAGGAACACCTGGGGAAACAATCAGGGGAAAACCAATTATGAAAAGAAACTATAAAGGGCAACAAAACTAACAGGAAACAGGAACAGGGAACTAAACCAGAATTTCAACATAAGTCAAAACAAACAACAGGGAATATGTGACAGAGCCCCCCTTTTAAGGAGCGGATTCCAGACGCTCAAAAAAAAAAAAAAAAAAAAAACAAGTTGTCCATGGGGTGTGGGGGAAAAACAGGTAGTGCTGGGGGGCACAAGGGGCAAGGGGATCAGAGGAACAAGGAAAAGTCAGGGAGGCTTGAAACCAAGGTGGAGCTGGAGGGATGGAGAGCCAGGGCGACACTGCAGGCTCGAAGGACCAAGTAGACCAGAGCAGATCAGGTGGGCAGCCAGGAGACCAGGGAGACCAGAGCAAATCAGGCAGATGGCCAGGAGACCAAGGAGACCAGAGCAGATGAGACGGGCGGCCAGGAGACCATGGAGACCAGAGCAGATCAGGCGGACGGCCAGGAGACCATAGAGACCAGAGCAGATCAGGCGGATGGCCAGGAGACCAAGGAGACCAGAGCAGATGAGACGGGCGGCCAGGAGACCAAGGAGACCAGAGCAGATCAAGCGGATGGCCAGGAGACCAAGGAGACCAGAGCAGATCAGGCGGACGGCCAGGAGACCAGGAAGACCAGAGCAGATCTGGCAGATGTCCAGGAGACCAAGGAGAAGACCTCAAGGAGGGGACTGGATCAGGAGTCCTAGGAGGCGGCCGCAGGGCCGAGACAGGATCAGGAGGCCTGGGAGGTGGCTGCAGGGCCGAGACAGGGTCAGGAGGCCTGGGAGGCGGCCGCAGGGCCGAGACAGGGTCAGGAGACTCAGGAACGACCTCCATGGTCGTGGGCATGGGCAGAGACTCAGAAATGACCTCCGTGGTCGTGAACATGGGATAAGACTCGGGAACGACCTCTGTAGTCGTGGGCATGGGCAGAGACTCGGGAACAACCTCTGTAGTCGTGGGCATGGGCAGAGACTTGGGAATGACCTCTGTGGTCGTGATCATGGGCAGAGACTTGGGAATTACCTCCGTGGTCGTGAACATGGGATGAGACTCGGGAACGACCTCCGTGGTCGTGTACATGGGAAGAGACTCGGAAACGACCTCCGTGGTCGTGGGCATGGGAGGAGACTCGGAAACGACCTCCGTGGTCGTGGGCATGAGAGGAGACTCGGAAACGACCTCCGTGGTCGTGGGCATGAGAGGAGACTCGGAAATGACCTCTGTGGTCTTGGGAATGGGAAGATACTTGGGAACGGAAACTTTTCTTCTCTTCCTCCTCCTCTGGATGGCCGAAGTTGGTAATGCTGGCACTAGGACGGGCGAGGCTGGCAACGCTGGCTCTGGGACGGACGAGGCTGGCAACGCTGGCTCTGGGACGGACGAGGCTGGCAACTCGTTGGCCGTGTTAGGTGTGGGCATTGGCTCATTAACCATGGCAGGCGTGGGTGCTGGCTCATTAACCGTGGCAGGCGTGGGTGCTGGCTCATTAACCGTGGCAGGCGTGGGTGCTGGCTCATTAACCGTGGCAGGCGTGGGTGCTGGCTCATTAACCGTGGCAGGCGTGGGTGCTGGCTCATTAACCGTGGCAGGCGTGGGTGCTGGCTCATTAACCGTGGCAGGCGTGGGCGAAGAAAATTTTTGAGGTAGGGTCTTCATGGACCTACGCACCGACATCATTGGCATATCATACAACTTGGAGACAGGGGCCGTGGACACAGGTTTTGGCTCGGGGTTCCCGCCATAATCCACTGTATAAGGGGAACCGCTAAGTTCCAGAGCCTACTCCACATAATCGCCGAGCGTCCAGTAAGGATCAGCCGGAGGCATGAGTTCCTTCAGTGCACTATTCAGACCGGCCCGGAAGAAAACCACCAGAGAGCGGTCTGGATAGTGCACTACATTTGCCAGCTCTAAAAACTCACGGGCGTGATCCTCAACTGGACGGTCCCCTTGCTGAAGGAATAGAATCCTGATGGCCGCTAGATCCATTTCTTGGTCAGTCTTTCTGTGACGAGACAGGAGAGGAATGAGGATCTAAATGCAGCCTTTTTTAATAAAACAAAAATAAACCAGGTAACTCAGAACATAATGAAACAAAACACAAGGAACAAAGCACGGCATAATACAGATGAAGACTGACAAAAAACCAGGGGAAAACAAGGGCTTAAATACACAAAGGAAAACAAGGGAACGAGGAACACCTGAGGAAACAATCAGGGGAATACCAATCATGAAAAGAAACTACAAAGGACTACAAAACTAACAGGAAACAGGAACAGGGAACTAAACCAGAATTTCAACATAAAAGTCAAAACAAACAACAGGGAATATGTGACACTTTCGTGCAGAAGAATGCAAATTGTCTGCCAGTATTTTCTGATAACATGCTGCATTCATCTTGCCATCAATTTTCACAAGATTCCCGATGCCTTTAGAGCTCACACACCCCCAAAACACCACCATGCTTCACAGTGGGGATGGTATTCTTTTCACTATCTTGTTGACCCCTCTCCAAACATAGCGCTTATGGTTGTGACCATAAAGCTCTATTTTGGTCTAGTCACTTCAAATTACAGTGTGCCAGAAGCTTTGAGGCGTGTCAAGGTGTTGTCGGGCATATTGTAACTGGGCTTTTTTGTGGCATTGGCACAGTAAAGGCTTCTTTCTGGCAACTCGACCATGCAGCTCATTTTTGTTGAAGTATCGTCGTATTGTGCTCCTTGAAACAACCACACCATCTTTTTCCAGAGCAGCCTGTATTTCTCCTGAGGTTACCTGTGGGTTTTTCTTTATATCCTGAACAATTCTTCTGGCAGTTGTGGCTGAAATCTTTCTTGGTCTGCCTGACCTTGGCTTGGTATCAAGAGATCCCAGAATTTTCCACTTTTAATAAGTGATTGAATAGTACTGACTGGCATTTTCAAGGCTTTGGATATCTTTTTATATCCTTTTCCATCTTTATAAATTTCCATTACCTTGTTACGCAGGTCTTTTGACAGTTCTTTTCTGCTCCCCATGACTCAGTATCTAGCCTGCTCAGTGCATCCACGTGAGAGCTAACAAACTCATTGACATTTGGGTGATTTCTGTTATCATTATGATTTAAAAAGGAGCCAAACAACTATGTGATAATAAATGGCTTCATATGATCACTACCCTTATATAAAAGACTTTTGCATGATCAGTTATATTATCAAAATCAATGCTAAAATTTCACAATTTCTGCAAGGGTATGCAAACTTTTGAGCACAACTGTATCTGTTTTTGCATGGGAGTTTTGCGTGGGCAAGCACCACTCGCATTTTCATCAGAAATTTAAAATTACAAAATAAAACAACTGTAATTTTGTATAATTTCTGTGCAACTGACGTCATCAAATGGAACTGCAAAAATTATCACAATTTTCAAACAGATTACAGAAAAACTCCCTGTCTTCCATTGGTTGTACAAATAAATGGTGTTGCCTAAAACTCGCACTGTTGGTCGAGCCAACATTGCTGGGTCAGTAAAATAACATCTAATATGACTGTCTGCATCTGGGAAGTGAATAAAATTACTGGTCTTCCTCCAGTACTTCAGCAACCCAAGACTCTATGCAGCACCAAAGGACTGTTTAATTATGCACTTCAGTATCAAGCAAGTGATGTTATTCTCTCTGTGCAGTCAACAAACTCCAATCTGGGTTTTGAAAAGTGATCATTAAGGAATAAGCTGTCTGCAGAAGGGGCTTAAGAAAAGAAAAGGTTACAAAGAGGCGGGTGCCTTTGTGACTGTTACTCTGTAATTAACAGTTTTATATGTGAAGAGAGAGGCCTTTGCTCATAATTAAAGTCAGACATGATACACTAAACGCATCCTAAAGTTCCTCCGGGGCGGGGGGTGGGGGGATGTCTTATCGGGAGAGGTCGCACTATTTATGCCCTGCATTATAAAACATGGCAGCAGATATTGCTTATATAGAAGAAGGTTAATTAACTCTGTTCTAAAACCTAGTGAGCTGTCTACCTAGACAGCATTGTCAGGTATTTTGCACACTGCCAATATAAAGGCTGTTCCAAAAGGTAGGGAGCAAAATTATAATAGATTTTGGCAAATTCTAAGGCAGCATCACATGTGTCCATTGCAGAGGTGAAAAAAGGTGCACATTTTTTTATTAAAAATAAAAAATATTATAATAATGATTTGATTATATATACACATAAATGTAATTCACTGCCAAACAATATAGATGAAAAAGATGAAATTTCGACCACTGCAGTGGTGTGTTAATTTGATATTTATAGCATATGTTAGCTCGCTTGTAACTGTCTTTATAAATTAGCAGATATATTTGGCAGAATAATTTTGATGCTTCTAAAACTAATTAAAACTGCATTAAATGTGAAACTAATTAACTATTGAGTGCACAAAATCTCCCCTAAATGAGATCGGCAGCCAAAACTCATTAGTATTTCAGTTTCAGTGGTCAGTATCAGAATTCCCTGTCCTCCGTATGCCAAGATGCAGAAAGAGGGAATTAAAGAGCATACTTTCATCCCCCAAATTCTCAGAACTAAGAATCATTCCTAGTGGACATCTCATTTTAAACCTTAAATTAAAGGGTTATATCATCAAAATCAAACATTTTCCTTGATCTTTTGAAATAAAAGAGCCTGATTTACTACTGTACATACTCCAAGTAAAACATTCAGCTCAAAACTCCAGTCCTAAAAGACCATTTATTAAAACTAAACTTTGAATGATATGACAGTGCAAGAAGAAATATATATGTATATATATTATTATTCCTAATTACCAGAACAACTATTGATAAGAATAAAGTATGGGAAGGTTCAGCATACATTATACTGTTCCTGGCTACAATATGTGTAGCACCTGCCACTCCTTTTGAAGAAGTCTAACGTTAGAAGCAAGCAGCATAAGTTTACTTTTAACACATTCCTTGATCATGTCAGTTTGATCTTAAAGGGGTCATGACATACTCCCTGTCTCTGGCCCCCTTTCTGAAAGGCACGGTTTTGGCCTCAGCGTCTCCTTTAAACCTCAATGTTAACACCCACTGTTCTAATTGGCTAAAAGCCCCTCAAATATAGCCATATTTAAAACTAATTCGAAGAGAATGAACAAGCTTCATATTAGGGTTAACACATAACATTTACCAAACACAAATCATCTGAATGTATCAAACTGTTCACTCAAGCACAGCAACTTTCAAACAGTCATGACATTTGAAACTTTCGTGAATGAGACTGTTTACTCATGGGTCTGGAAGTGTTTAACTGCCGCATCTTTCAATAAAAGTTCATTTGCACAACTTGAATCATATTGTGACTGGTACACAAGCAAACCACGCTGAAATGAGCCGAAAACACATACAATCCACGCTGAAATATTCTGAATACGCAAATGGAATACTATCCATGGTGACGCTGGGTGCTTCAACAGGCCAAAGCAGAGACCCTGGTCTTCACGGGAGTGACATATCACACATCTTCTGTGTTTGATTACACACATAACGGCATCTGTTTCTCCCAGTCAGTGGTAGAATGAGACTTGTTTTTAAAAGTTGTGCTTGTATCACTCTTAAAAACGCGGGGCACAACGCCGGAAACCCATCGAAATGATCAAGATGGATGGATGGATGGATGCTGTAGATAGATTGCACATCCAGGTCACACAGCCAGACTTTCATCTTGGTGTGGATATCCAGTGATATATGGCAATATTTCTGTAAATTTGGGTCAAAAGTGCTAAAAATAAGCACTTTTTTATTGTAAAAAAGCAATAGAAAAAGCAAGTTTGTTTCTGTAGCCAGTGAGGCAGATGGATAGAGAAAGAAATAGTGCCCACTTATCAGCTTTAAATAGCACTGAGAGAAGAATCCTGGAATCACACCATGAACCGAATCATTCCACCTCTTCCAGTTCTAGATCCAGGGCAGTACCGTCCGGACATGACAGCTGGATTCTGAAGCATTTATTCTGAGTATTTTGTCCTGTTCTTAGAATAAGTCTGAAAAGGAAAATTATACTTAACAGCCCGGATACCACAATCTACTTTCAAAAATGAAAATTCTGTCATTAAGTAGTCACCCTCATGTTCTTTTAAACCCATAAAAACGTAAAAAGGGACAAGTACCGTATTATAAAAGGAGTCCATACGATAGCAAACTTTATGTCAGGTTTGACGTCATTGGTTTCCTTTGTGAGTTTTGGCTGAATGTCATTAAAATCAAAAGCACCATATTTCATTAAAGAGCTACAGTAGAGGGGAAGTTTTTCAGTGAATAAGAACATAAATTTGGATTTGTTTCCTACAAAATGCTATTGTATGGCTTCAAAAGACTTGCAATATGGCACACAAGTCATAAGAACTACTTTTTGGTGCTTTTGGGTGTTTATTTTTTAGCCTTTTTTGATGATTGGCAGAAGTGATGAACTGTCGTCGGGTGTAGAAGAGCTGAATGAATAGGCGTACTCTTAAAAAAAATCTCTTTTGTGTTCCACTGAAAAAAATAACAGCACACAAAATGCCATAAGGGTGAGTAAATTTCTGGGTGAACTATTCCTTTAATCGATTCTCATAAGTTTATAGCTTTCTCTATCTGGAAATGTGAATATAATACCCTTCTATAATCCTGTCTTAAATTGCACCAGGAATACTGTCAGTACTGTTGCTAGAGATAATTCAGAGGCAGAAAACAACTATTTTGCATGGGCATGACAAGATAAGCACCTCTGATTAATAGGTTTGCGATGGAAGCTACGACAAACTCCTTGTATTCAGATCTGAGTCAGTTTCAAAAGAGAGAAAGCCAGGCTTATAGATCCAGAGGGCAAGAGGGAAAGTCGACATGAGGAGCTTGCTGAGAGAAGATGAAAAACAAATGAGTCCTTTGTCAGTGCAAACCCAGTAGAAACTTATAATGGCTTCATCTGAATTTCTTATCTCAAGTAAAACTAATGAGAAGTTGCAACACTGGATGTCTTCTCTTCACCTCTGATAACAATCGCTTTTGGACACTTTATCTTGAATGATAGATTGACTATTTTATCATCATTTTATTGTGATGATAATTCAATAACTCCTCAGTTTTATGTCTGTATTTCTCCTAAACTGCCTGTTGCATTTGCAATACCTTGTGATGGAATCCACCTGCAATGACACTTTGGTCACTGATGAAGGTTAGATACACTAAGTGTAGCCTACTGTATATTTCATTTCTGTTGGTGACAAGAACATCAAACCTCATTGGTTCTTGTATGTTTTGTGAAAAAATGTTATCACACAAAAACAAAGTGAGGTTTAATGTTTCTGACGTGTCGCCAAATTTAATTTGTGTGTTGTGTACGGGAGTTGATCAATGATTTGACTTGGTTTGCGAGTGAATACTGCCTTAAATTCAGTCTGTTCATCACACAATGTTATTGTATGGCTTCAGAAGTCTTGGAAAATAGTATATGTTTCACATAGAATACTTTTACTGTGGTTTTATAATGTTTTTTTCCTTTCTGGAACTTGACAGCCTGAAGTCATTTTTTAAGATAAATAATGAAAAAGTATAATTTTCCAGTTTTATACTCTCAGCATCTAAATTTTGCTTTATTAAGCAAAATCCAAGCTTTCAGAATAAATCAACTAGTGTTAGGTTCGAGTCTACCTAAGTCGAGTCCGAGTCAAGTCCGAGTCTTTAAACAATTGAGTCCGAGTCCAAAAGGGGCCGAGTCAGACTCAAGACCGAGTCCATAACAGGCCGAGTCTGAGTCAAATCTGAGTCCGAATGAATCTGTTCATGAATCTGAATTCAAATTGTAACCGTAAACTCAAAGTGCTTTCAGAATGAAAGTATATGCTTTAGGTGTATGAAGACAAAACTGTCCTTCAGCACAATTCTTATTGCGTTCTGATGACATTTCAGTTATTTGCTGCTTTTTCCCCTCCACTCAAACACAGACTAAAGAAAGTGAAAGCTGCGTTAGTCATTACAACCAGAGCTATTATTGTTTCGAATTTTAATTTAGTTTTTTATTTCTACTTCATTTTCAATTTGTCCTTTCAATTTAGTTTAGTTTTATCTAAAATGATCCCTATCTAAAGAAATATTATATACTGAGATTTCTTTTTTGTCTCTATCTCCCGACTGGTTTGGGAAAATAATGAGTCAACACAATAGTAATTAGCACTCGCTGAGAAGTTACATCTCACGACTTGACTGCAAATCCTACAACCGAAAACGCTGGTAAAGCCCACTGCTAATATTAGGGCCATTTAACACGGACATGATTGTTAATTTGCGGAAAACGTGGGGCAGTTCTACGCACTGCTTGTGCACCTAAAACCCTGATGCGTCCATGTGTTATCGTTTAAAAAAAAATAAGAGGTATCATAAAAATTTACTTAATACTACTTTGAAGAAGCTATTTGACAATAGATACTCACACATATTCCACAAGACAATATGGTAAATGCATTTAAACAAATTATCCAGTTCAAAAGTTTACATTCCCTTGGTTCGAAAAGGATTAGTTCACCCAAAAATGAAAATTTAATATTAACTCCATATGATTTTCTTTTTTTTTTTTTTTCACAAAGGGAGAAATTGTGAAAAAAAAAAAAATGTAAAAAAAAATTGTGCTCAGTGATGTCACACAATGACAGTTTATGGTGATCACTTCTTCAAGCTTCAAAAGGACACAAAAGTATAACTCAGAAGTCTAATAAATTATTGTATGTGACTCATGTCTTGTTCTGAAGGAATACGATAAGGTTTGGTGAGAAACAAAACAAAATCTGATGTATTAGTAAGTGAAACTGGCACGAGAGCAAACCCTTTAATATGGTGTGTTGCTTTCTCTATAATTAATGACTGTTTGTGTAATAATTGTTCACGAGTCCCTGCTTCATCCTGAGCTGTGAAGCTGCCCTCTTTTCTTAAGAAAAATACTGTGCATTCTTTGGTTTCCCAGCATCTTCTGCACATTTGAGTTCTTCCCAACAGTGGCTAAATGATATAGACATCCAGCTTTTGAAACTTAAGACAACTGATGGACACACACAACTATTACAAAAGATGCAAACATTCATTGATGCTCAAGAAGGCAACACAAGAACCAAGGGGATGCAACATTTTGAACAGGACGATTTGTGTAAATTACAATACATTTTGTGTAATGTAGCTTTTGAAGGGCAGTACTACATAAAATATATAATCTTTTATCTCTTATATTTGCATACATTCTGAAAGGGGTGTGAAATTTTATAGGCTTAAAACAAAAGGGGTATGCAAACTTCTGCAATATACAGTTTGTGAAAATTTATATTTTATTTTATATTTGTTTTTTACTATTTAAGCACATTTTAGCTTTTTTTAATTCACAAATTCCACGTAGCCTATTCTATCCATATAATTTCACAATGCATGTGTAATTATGAGTAGACTTGTCATGTCAGGTATACATTTTAACACACAATTCACAACACTGGAACCTAACATTAAAAATACAATCCCCACACCTCAACAATTAAAGGAATGTTCCTGGTTCAATACAAGTTAAGCTCAATCAACAGCATTTGTGGCATAATATTGATTATCACAAAAATGAATTTCGACTAGTCTCTCCTTTTCTTTAAAAAAAGCAAAAATCGAGGTTACAGTGAGACACTTACAATGGAAGTGAATGGGAAAAATGAAAGTGAATGTGGCCAATTTTTGGAGGGTTTAAATAAAGAAATGTGAAGCTTATAATTTTATAAAAGCACTTGCATTAATTCTTCTGTTAAAACACATGTATTATTTAAGCTGTAAAGTTGTTTAGTCATTTTTACAGTCGTTTTAGGGCTTTAGGGTTTGTGGCATTACATCGTCATGGCAATGAAGTTGTAAAATTGGCTATAACTTTACACAGAAAAGGTTAGTAATTTTATCACACTAAAATAATGTTTACTTGCATATCCTTTATGTCTTGTGGTTATACTTTTGAAACAGTGAGTATTTTAATGTTCAAAAATTGGCCCCCATTTACTTCCATTGTAAGTGCCTCACTGTAACCTCGATTTTTGCTTTTTTAAGAAAAGGAGGGATGAGTCAAAATTTATTTTTGTGGTAATCAACATGCCACAAATGCGCTCGATTGAGCTTAACTTGTATTGAACCGGAATATTCCTTTAAGTGCTTGTACTATGTAAAAAATGCAGTGTAGCTGTCTGAATGTTACACTTGTCTGATTTACCTCCGTGGTTGTGGGGAAAATGAACATTCAGAAAACACCCCGCTTACATTTTCACGTATTGCGCGAAGACATGGATCGGCTTCTTTCAGCTCGTTGTTGAAAACAAAACCTTATTTTGGGCATTTGCGTTGACTGACAGGAAGACATAGAGCGCATGACGTCATTGCCATGATAACCAGATAAATTTCAGCTGATTTGCTGAAGACTAGATTGAATGTATCATCAAATCAACGTGCGACGCAACAAAATAGATTTTCTTCACTGCAAATGATACCCGAGACAATAGCGAGAAGGACAACTAGGAGATTTAATTTAAGAAGAAAAAAAATCTGTGACCCTACCAAAAACCGGGACTGTCCTGTGTAATAAACTGGGACGTCTGGTCACCCAATCTATAATTCAATTATAAACAAAATATTTCACTGCCCAAAATAACCTCATATTTCATTGTGCATTTTATTGTGGAAAAAACTGTAAAATAACATATTTTAAGCAGCTCGTCAATGCTTTTAAAATAGAAAAACAATAAATAGGTGCTGTTTATCTGTTTTTCAGAGTTGCAGTCTGCTTCAGCAATAACTATTTTTTTTCCCCCTGACTATTTACCAAGAGTCTCCCTCTACATCAGTGACTGCATCGCCAAGGACCCCTCTGTCAAGCTCCTGAAATTTGCAAATGACACCACTGTCATTGGCCTCATCCGATATGACGATGAGTCTGCATACAGAAGGGAGGTTGAACAGCTGGCTGTCTGGTACAGTCAAAACAACCTTGAGCTGAACATGCTTAAAACGGTGGAGATGATTGTGGACTTTAGGAGGAACACCCCAATACTGACCCCCCTCACTATTCTAAACAGCACTGTGGCAACAGTGGAGTCATTCAGGTTCCTGGGCACTACCATCTCACAGGACCTGAAGTGGGAGACACACATTGACTCCACTGTGAAAAAAGGCCCAGCAGAGGTTATACTTCCTTCACCAGTTGAGGGAGTTCAACCTGCCACAGGCGCTGCTGATACAGTTCTACTCAGCAGTCATTGAGTCTGTCCTCTGCACTTCAATAACTGTCTGGTTTGGTTCAGCTATGAAATCAGATATCAGAAGACTACAAAGGACAGTTCAGACTTTTGGTTGCCCCCTGCCCCCCCTTCAAGAACTATACACTTCTAGAGTGAGGAAAAAGGCTGGAAAAATCACTCTGGACCCCACTCACCCTGTCCACTACCTTTTTGAACTGTTGCCTTCTGGCTGACGCTTCAGAGCTCTGAGCACCAGAACCATCAGTCACAGAAACAGTTTTTTCCCTCAGGCTATCCATCTCATGAACAGTTAAATTGCCCCATTGAGCAATAACTATGTGCAATACACAGTTTAGTTTTTCTTATATTTATCCAACACATCCAACCTCTTCTGCCATTTCATTCCTCTGAAAAAAAAAAAAAAAAGAAAAAAAACATTTGCACTGTACATAACAGATTTGTATTTACACTGTACATAACAGATTGTATTAGATTTGCACTACTCATGTGTATGTGTGTATGTATGTGTGTGTCTGTACGTATGTGTATAATACGTTTTTATTTTTTATTTATTTATTATTATCTATGTCTTGCTGCTGTTTTTGTATTGTTTTTGTATAGTTGTACACTGGAAGCTCCTGTCACCAAGACAAATTCCTTGTATGTGTAAGCATACTTGGCAATAAAGCTCATTCTGATTCTGATTCTGATTTAAAAAGTTACAGTTAATTTATCAAGGACCAGTTTAAATTGACAACACTGAATGGACGACAAAAGACTACAGATGCCTACATGTGTGGATACATTACGCCTAAAAAGACTTAAAAGCCCAATTTTAATAATATTTTTCAGAATTTTTATTTTGATATGTTGTTTTAGTAAACTGTGAGAGACATGCTGTGGGTGACTTGACTTAATGAAGTTCTTCACCATGATGAAACCACGATGCGAGCACTGTCTTGGCTGCACAAACGCCCCGTGTCCCGTGTCGTGCGAAACTGCCTTGTAGTTTCTAGTACGTTGGCTCCATACCTGGCTTTATGTGTTCGTCGTGCCAGCCACCTCGGTAATTGATGTTATACAGCAGTCTCCGTAGTAACATTCAAGCATATTGGTTGGCTGAGTGTACTGCTCTGCAGGTGTGTTTTCTCAACACAGTGAAACAAACTCAGGGGGTGCTACAACTGCTTGCAGACAGTGTGTACATTTATTTCTGTTTCGTTATTTTTATTTATTTATTTAGTTCATTGCATCACAAATCAAATGCCATGGAAGCTGCACAAAAGCTTGAGTCCGAGTCAAGTCAGAGTAAAAATGCATCCGAGTCCGTGACAAGTCCAAGTCCGTTAAAATTGGACTTGAGACTTGGACTCGTGTCTGAGTCCAAACTCAAGTACCCCAACTCTAAAATCAACAGAATGAACACTACTGGTGAAGTGTTGTATGTTGGGCCCACACAATCATATTTACCAGGGCCGTTTCTGGGCATATGGGGACCCTAAGTGAAATCCTTCTTGGAGGCCCCCTCCCTCCCTTCCCTCTAGGACCACAAGGGGCCCCCCTACAACTGTCTAACTGAGCCATAACAGCTGCCTGAGTCTTACTCGCAGATTTTAGTAATTCATATTTTAAAAACAACAACAACAACACATCTTGCTTTGCAGGGCCCACTGTTGGCTCAGGGGCCCTATACCGCTTATAGCTAGAAGCAACCTTGATGTTTACGCCACATGCAAATACAATTAAAGAAGTAGACCTTCTCTAAACCCCTTTACCTCAAATTTTACTCTCCATCACTGGATATATAATGTATATTTACTGTAAATAGTACCTGCCTAGACATTTAGGTGACACTCTTTCCAGATGCAATTCTGTTTTACAAAGCGTGTGTTTAGTGTGAAAAACAAGCCTAGGGGAGATGTGCTGTATATCTACTGGACTCTACTGCGTCTTTAGCCCAATAAAGACCTTGCATCAAATGAATAGTTCAACCAAAAATGTCAATTTTATCATCATATACTTACCCTCATGCCATCCCAGATGTGTATGACACTTTTTCTTCAGCTGAACACAAATAAAGATTTTTAGAAGTATTTCTCAGCTATGTTGGTCCTCACAATGCAAATGAATGGTGTTAAGAGCTTTGACGCTCCAAATGCACATAAAGGCAGCATAAAAGTAATCCATACGACTCCAGTGGTTAAATCCATGTCTTCAGAAGTGATATTATTGGTGTGGGTGAAAAACAGATCAATATTTAATTCCTTTTATACTATAAATTCTCTTTCCTGGCCAGTAGGTGGCAATATGCATGAAGAATGCAAGTTGCCAAAAACAAAAGAAGAGGAATGTGACAGAGAAAGTGGAGATTTATAGTAAAAAAAAAAAAAATGACATATTCAAAAGACATATTCAAAGTTCTGGCCACTTTTCAATTGCATACAATGAACCTACAGAGATTTTCTTTTAAAAATATTTGTTTGTTTTCATGCAGACACGAGAGTGAGTAAATTATGAGATAGTAAAATGTTTGGATGAACTATTCCTTTAACATACATTTTAAATGATCAGATCGCTATTGGACCACACTTGACCACATTAAATGACAGGTGTAAATGCACCTGTAATGGTAAAGAGATGGGCAAGGAGGAGGTGGGAGCCGGCAGAACAGTCAACGTAACTTTAATGACAGAAATTCAACTTAAAACAACATAAAACAAAGTCGCACACACATACAGTGGCCGCGTGTGTCTCTCTCTCGAACTGGCATCTCCCAGTTCCCCTTTTTCTTGTTCTCCCACTAATCAGCTGATTCATCGCCGGCCATGCCCTCCTACTTGTCACACTCCTCACCCAGGCCGGGGCGCCATCTGGACTGACCTACTCCCCCCCCCCCCATCTCTGGCCTTCCGACCATTCCGCCAGCCGGTGGTCCACCCTGCCTTCTGGGAACCTAGGGGAGAGATGAGGGGAGGGAGAGGGTAGAGAGAAAGGGCGAGCGGGAGACACACATAGAGGAGAGAGGGGGAAAAACTTGCTCGCCGGTTCCCGGACACGCTGTCACCTGGTCCTCAACCACTCCTCTGCCCTCTGGCGGACAACTGCCGCTCCTACCCAGGCGGACAGCTGCGAGTCCTCCGACCCCTGTCGGACGGAATGGCTGCTCCCCTTCCTGATGGATGGCAGCAGTTCCTCTGGCTCCCGGCGGCTGGCAGCGACTCCTCCGTCCTGACGGATGGATAATGACCAAACTCAAAGAAGGTGTAAATGCAAATGCATTTTCATAATCCGCATACAACTGCGTAAGTAATAACTTATGTGCTGATGTGACGCTACAGTCAACCATAGTTAAAGTGCTGTGTTGTTGATTTCAGCCTCTTTTTGTTAATTCTGTCATCTCAATGTGAAAAACAAATTCACAACAGACATTGCCATTTTGCAATTTTTGTCATCTGAACAATGAACAACATCCCATGAATTATTCCATTGGAATACATTTGGAATATCTCATCTCTCCCCTCAAATCCCACTTGCTAGCATCTCTCTCCTGTTTTATAATCACTTTGATAATAATCACTCAAATGAAACCAGGCTTCACTCACGTGTTTCAGATGAGATGCATATTGAGCACTTACAAAGCGCAGAACACGAGATAAATATAATTAAATTTGCTTCAGTGACCCAAAATTTGCTTTAGTGGGCACCAAAAAATGTTCACTGAAGAAAAAACAATGACTGTCAAAGTGATGGAAAGCATTTCAATTATTCATTAATGTTTATAAAATTTGATTAAAAAATGAGAATTTTTAGTTACCACAGCCTTTGATGTAATATGTAGGTAGCGTTTTCCATACAATTAAAGTTGATGGTGATTTTTAGTACCAAGCTCCTAATAAACACCATAAAAGTAGCATGAAAGTAGTCCATACGACTCGTGCACCATATTCCAAGTCTTTCCAGGCACACGATAACTTTGTGTAGGAACAGACCGAAATTTAAGTCATCTTTACTTTTGAGATAAAAAACAATGCTAATAGATAGCTAATAGATAGCTATAGACCTCTGTAGAAAAAGCAAACAAACTATGACCTCAGAGCAACATTTCTTCAGAGCAATATTTGTTTCATGTTTTTACATTTGTAACTCCTTAAATATTGCATCTCTTTCTGCTCCCATGTATTTGAACTCTAACAAATCGTGAATGATACTATCTCAACCCGAGAATTTTCAATGGCGAGCACATGGACAGAATCACAACAGAAGAAAAACAGAGCACTGGTTTTGTTTTTGCAGCACACACAACCTGCCAGCCATTGGGCCTATGCATTCATTTTTTGCTGTTTTTATGTTTCAGTGAATTTTAGCAATCAACACCATTGTCTCGTTCTGGTCAGGGTTCTAATTGGGGATGACAGGAGGTCCTCCTCTCACTCTCTTGATCATGTCTGTGTGTGTAAATCAACGGCTCATTTGTGTTGCAGAGGGCAGGCCGCAGCTAATTAACGTCTGTGCTTGAGAACAGAGTCTGGTGCTCTCCATCACTAAAGCATAACACAACCACAATGAGAGAAATCCCACAGAGAAACACAAGCATACATTCTCCATTTAAATGAAAGAGTCCATACAATGGCTGGCTTTTAGTCCATGTGTGTTAGCTTATGACCATCTATATGCATATATACCTGTATCTTGTATATACTCAATGAGAAGCCATGTAAAAACTACAAAAACCCATGACTTGTAAGGCGATACATGTTAATGTTTGCATTAAATAACCAACAAAATTTACAAGCTTGTTCAATTGCAATCAAATTATGCCATAGCTCCACAGAAACACAAAGGTCCGGAGTACAAGTCCAGAAGAGCATGTGAGTCTACACGTGAGCCGAAAGTGTCATAAAAGCACAACAAAATGACATGGTTGCTTCAGGAATTGTGTTTTTCATCTCATATTTGCTTTAATGAGATTATCGGTTAGGTTTAAGGTTTAGGGTAGGGAGGTCGGTTTTATTGATTTAAATCCCAACAAAGCATGAACCTCAAAAACCTCATCTGTTTGGGAGAGCATTTAACTTGCTTTTAGAGCCACACAGTGGATATTTTACCTCTGAACTGTGATATGTGCAATGAACCACATCAGGGGCGGACTGGCCATAGGGAGAACCGGGACTTTTCCTGGTGTGTTGGCCGTGAAACGGGGCCGAATGGTGCCAAACAGGTAGCGATAAGCTGAAACGGGCTGCCGCGTTATGCCGAACGGGCCGCGACTGGCAGAAGAGGGCTTCAAAATGCTGCCACAATATGCAGAAAAGGACAGCGACAACCGTTTTTGGCTGGTTTCTATGTAAAATCCAGGGCCAATTTTTCTTCTCAGTCCGCTCATGAACCACAAGATATCATTTTGCATAAATGATTTTGCATTTTGCACAGTCACGTCATTTTCATGAGATTAGGCTGAGATATTCACATTTAAAATTCACAGTCTTTCTTGTCTGGCAAAATGGACCAAAATAAATAAAATCCGTGATTGGGTAATTTTTACTCGCTGAAATGAGATGATTTCCTTTTAAGAATTGGAATGTTTGGGCATAGCAATATGGCAGCACAGTGGCTTCACTGTTGTGACGTCATGAGCAATCCATTTCTATATTATATATCAGTGGACGCCACTCACAAGCAATGTGATGAGGCCATGTGACACCATGTGACTACAGTTTGAAATGTTTTTCGTGTAATAATGACTACTGTTAACTTACTTTTTTTAAATAGTAGTATATAGTGTATACTGCACAGTACTTTGTTAATACTAAGCTTGTACTTTTAGAAAGACACATTCAGCCTTTAACTCTGTTGATCCATAAGGTTCCTAACAGGTTAGCATGAGTGCAGAGCTTATTGCCCTATGTTCTCTTTTGCCCTCTCTCAATAACCAAGACTGGAATTAATTAGCTGTTAACACATGAGCTACTTCCCATTAATTGACTGAGTCTGAGATGAGCCGAGTGCTTCTTGATTAGTTTAAATGCTTGGATGAAAGACCACATCCTCAGGGGAATCACCCTGGATAGGCAGGAAAAAGCAGATTTTCAAATACCCCCCTCCCCACTTTTATTTATTTATTTATTTTTTTCTTCATCTAAACAGCAAAAAACACATGAAATGTGAATACTTTTTTATTATTATTCATTCGGTATGTAAGGTGACTGTAACGTTAAATAAAAAGGACAGTATTGTCTCTCTCTACAGTTGTGTTTGAACTAATTTATTTTCAAAAACAGCATTAACTTTGAATTGAATGGCTAACGGCTAATAAGTGGATTCACACACAGCATATGTGTGAATGTGTAAATACAGTATGGCATGAGTGTGGGGCGGGATTATCTTTTCTTTTTTTTTTTTACCAATGACAGCTGGGGTAAGTTTGGGAAACCTGCTTGAAAACTGATTATTTTTGTAGTTCCTTCTGGTGATGCCTCTGGTGATGCTAGTTGCACATACATTTTTCAGCAAATAAATACAATAAAATTCTTCCTTGATTAATTGTGCTGCTTTTCTCTGTGTGGTCAGTATTGTGCAGGTGGAAAGGCTTACCCAAGACAGATAGACTTTCCATTCCCCAAGTGGAACTAAAGAGCAGAATTTCTAGACAAATTCTCAAGACTTTAAAAGGTCGATCCATCAGTGAGAGCTGGCCTGCTTTTAACCTTGTTATACTGTATGACCTAGAAAAGCCTATAATTGTACACGAGTAAGAAAAAAGTTTGTCATCACGAATAAAATATGACAGAAAAGGCACAAAAGTTGCTAAATTCACACGTAATTCTTGAGATATCTAACTTTTGCATCTCAAATGAGGTCAGCATAAGCCAGGAACAAGATGCAATCATTTAGGAGTTTCCTCTCAGAGGAGAACAGGTGGTGATAAGAACCTACTTACAGCATAGCAAGCCAGTGGATCCACTATATATTAACAACACATATAACCTCCTTCCACGCAAATGGTGCTGGTACAGTAACATGTGCAGAGCAGAACAATGACATAACTATCTATGTTACTGCATACGCTCAGAAACAACCATTGGCAACAGGGTTTTGTTTCAAAATCAGAATCAGAATGAGCTTTATTGCCAAGTATGCTTACACATACAAGGAATTTGTCTTGGTGACAGGAGCTTCCAGTACACAACTATACAAAAAACAGCAACAAGACTTTTAAAAAATAATTAAAATTGAATAAAAAATAGATAAATATTGAAAAGAAAAAAGTATATATAGAATACATAATAGACTATATATATATATATATATATATATATATATATATATATATATATATATATATATACACACACACACAAACATACATACACACATACACATACGTAATGCAAATCTAAATACAAATCGGTTATGTACAGTGCAAGGGAATGTAATTGCAGAAGAGGTAGGATGTTTTGGATAATGTAAAAAGACTAAGCTGTGTGTTGCACATTAATTATTGCTAAAAGGGGCAGTTTTAACTGTTCATGAGATTGATAGCCTGGGGGGGAAAACTGTTCCTGTGTCTGACAGTTCTGATGCTCAGAGCTCTGAAGCGTCGGCCAGAAGGCACCAGTTCAAAAAGGTAGTGGGCAGGGTGAGTGGGGTCCAGAGTGATTTTTCCAGCCTTTTTCCTCACTCTGGAAGTGTATAGTTCTTGAAGGGGGCAGGGGGCAACCAATAATCCTCTCAGCAGTCCGAACTGTTTTTGTAGTCTTCTGATGTCTGATTTCGTAGCTGAACCAAACCAGACAGTTATTGAAGTGCAGAGGACAGACTCAATGACTGCTGTGTAGAACTGTATCAGCAGCGCCTATGGCAGGTTGAACTTCCTCAGCTAGCGAAGGAAGTACAACCTCTGCTGGGCCTTTTTCGCCATGGAGTCAATGTGGGTCTCCTGTGAGATGGTAGTGCCCAGGAACCTGAATGACTCCACTGCTGCCACAGTGCTGTTTAGAATGATGAGGGGGGACAGTGTTGGGGAGTTCCTCCTAAAGTCCACAATCATTTCCACCGTTTTGAGCGTGTTCAGCTCAAGCTTGTTTTGACTGCACCAGAGAGCCAGCTGTTTAACCTCCCTTCTGTATGCAGACTCATCATCATCTTGGATGAGGCCGATGACAGTGGTGTCATCTGCAAACTTCAGGAGCTTGACAGAGGTGTCCTTGGTGATGCAGTCGTTGGTGTAGAGGGAGAAGAGTAGTGAGGAGAGCACACATCCCTGGGGGCACCAGTGCTGATTGTACAGGTGCTGGAAGTGAATTTCCACTGTCTCACATGCTGGTAATCCACTGACAGATAAATGTGGGAACAGAGAGTTGGTGTAATTTAGTCTGGAGAATAGCTGGGATGATGGTGTTGAAAGCTAAACTGAAGTCAACAAAAAGAATCCTTGTCCCTGGTCTGTCCAGATGTTGCAGGATATGATGCAATCCCATGTTGTTTGCTCGATAAGCAAATTGAAGGGGATCTAGAAAGGGTCCAGTTATGTCCATCAGGTGGGCCAACACCAGTCTCTCAAATGACTTCATGACCACAGACGTCAGGGCGACAGGTCTGTAGTCATTAAGTCCTGTGATTTTTGGTTTCTTTGGGATGGGGATGATAGTGGAACGTTTGAAGCAGCATGGGACTTTACAATGCTCCAGTGATCTATTGAAGATCTGTGTGAAGATGGAGCACAGGATCTAAGACATGCAGTTGAAACACCATCTGGGCTCTGTGCTTTCCTTATCATTTGTTTTCGAAAGAAGCGGCTCACATCATCTTCACAGATCTTAAGTACAGTTTGAGTAGCAGGAGGGGGAGGAGGGGGGTTGCAGGAGGTGTTGGTGTTTGTGTGAAGTAAAGGTCAGAGTGGGTGTGGGGTGTGAGATTGATCCTTTAAAATCTACAGTAGAACACATTCAGGTCGTTAGCCAGTTGTTGGTCCACCACAGAGTTGGGGGTAGGAGTCCTGTAATTTATAAGTTGTTTCATGCCACTCCACACAGATGCAGGGTCGTTAGCTGAAAACTTGTTTTTCAGCTTCTCAGAGTATCTTTTTTTAGCCACTCTGATTCCCTTATTCAGTGTGTTCCTGGCCTGAATGTACAAGACTTTATCCCCAACTCTGTAAGCATCCTCTTTGGCCTGACGAAGCTGCCTGAGTTCTGCTGTAAACCATGGTTTGTCGTTGTTAAATGTTAAATAAGTCCTAGTAGGAATGCACATATCCTCACAGAAACTGATATATGATGTAACAGTATCTGTGAGCTCGTCCAGGTCTGTGGCTGCAGCCTCAAAAACACTCCAATCCGTGCAGTCAAAGCAGGCTTGTAATTCCAGCTCTGCTTCGTTGGTCCATCTCTTTACAGTCCTTATTACAGGCTTAGCAGATTTTAATTTCTGTCTGTAGGTTGGAAGAAGATAAACCAGACATTGATCAGATAGTCCCAAAGCTGCTCTAGGGACAGAGCAATATGCATCCTTTATTGTTGTGTAACAATGATCCAGTATATTTCTGTCTCTGGTTGATCATGTAATGTGCTGTTTGTATTTGGGCAGTTCACATGTGAGATTTGCTTTGTTAAAATCCCCAAGAATAATAATAACTGAGTTCGGATATTGTTGTTCTGTGTCTGTGATTTGATCAGCCAGCTGTTGCAGCACTGTGTTCACACACGCGTTTGGCGCGATATACACACTCACCAGAATAAACAAGGAAAACTCCCGTGGTGAGTAGAAAGGCTTACAGTTAATAAAGAGCACTTCCAAATTAGGACAGCACATCTTCTTTAACATTGTTACATCTGTACACCAACTTTCATTGATGTAAAAGCATGTTCCACTGCCTCTCGTTTTCCCCGTTAACTCCGCGATGCAATCCGAGATGCAATCCACTCTGAACAGCTGAAAGCCTGGCAGATGTAACACGTTGTCCGGAATGGCTTCACTCAGCCAGGTTTCTATGAAGCACAAGGCAGCAGAGGTTGAAAAGTCCTTGTTTGTGTGAATGAGGAGGTAGTTCATCCGTTTTGTTAGGGAGAGAGCGGAGATTCGCTAGATGAATGCTCAGCAGCGTTGTTCGAAAGCCCCGCCGACGGAGTTTGACCAGCGCGCATGCTCGTCTCCCTCGCCTGCGTCTCATAGCGCATTTAAACAACACAGCCGCGCCTCCGACTAAAATGTCAAACAAAACGTCCTAATATTCAAAATGATTGACTGGAATACGCTGTCGAATGTTCAGCAGTTTGTCTCTGGTAAAACTGACTGTAAAAAAGTTTACTAAACACAGGACAAACTAACAAAAACAACAAAACAATAGAAGCGCTCCACACCGAGGAGGCCATCCGCAGTGCCATCATGATGTAAAAATGATTGAAGTTGAGTGAAGTTAATGAGTGAAGGCCAGCTGGCTAAACAACTAAACCAGCTAATCCCCAGATTAGTCAGGCTAAAAGAACAGCTAAATCATTTTAAACCAGCTAAGACCAGTAAAGCAGGCTTATTTTTATTTATTTATTATTATTTTTTTTTTCATTATTAGATGTCACCCCTATCCTCAATGCCACATACAACATCAGTAAATATGTAATATCAACAGTACGTTGAACGTGTTGTTATGTGTACACAGCAGGGTAACATCAGAATACTTGAAATAGGTCTAATCCTACAGTTAACAGGCTGGTGGTGACCTTGTTCACAGATGGAGGCCTGTGTACAGTATGCTCTGCCTGGGCTTCTTCTCTTTCCAGAAAACAGTCTGTGGTGAATCTGCCAATAGCCAGTGATAAAGTGGGCTATCATACCCATTGGGCTTCAATGCTGGTTTGGAAGTCTCTTTCTCCACGAGTCTGTGCAATTCTCTTTCTTGTAATGGAAGCAGATGCTTGGACACGTTATGGTCACACTATGACACGTGGGTCTCTACGGCGACGCAGGCCACGAGAATGAGGACAGTGTCCTGTCCATACAACAAAATAGATCATATGTATACATCTAAGACACATTATGGCTTGAAAGGAATAGTTCACTTTCTAAAAAATTGTCATCAGTTAATTACACTGATGTTATTTAAAATCTGTTATGGCTTTCTTTATTTTTTGAAGAATGGTCACACTTCACTTTTCCATAAAACAAAAGTAGACAAAGACCGTCAAGTTGCAAAAGGACAATAAAAGCACCATAAAAAGTGGTTCATATGATTGTGCACAATATTCTATGTTTTCTGTTATGATATACCTGTTCTGTTATCCACAGAAACTATCGTCTACAGCTTCTAAAGACTGGGAATATAGTATATAAGTTGCATGGTCTACTTTTATGAACATTTTACTCGGAACAGAATCCAGAATAGGAAAACATGCAAAATAATGGTAAGAGGCATAACGATTAATGTAAATTAACACTCAAGATAATTATTATTTTGTTTTTGTTCAAAATCAGATGATGAAACCTCACATTTTGATTAACTGATTGATTAAAAGCAAAACAAGACAAAACATTTCCTACTGAATTGTTTTAGCAGAATTCCCTCTTTAAACCTTTCATAATTGGTCCAACCTTTAAATAAAAATATTTAGTATTAAAGAGGCACTGTTATGCTTTTGGGGATTTTACCTTTCCATTAGTGTGTAATATAGCTGTTTGTACATGTAAAAGGTCTGCAAAGTTACAAAGCACAAAGTCCACACCAAAGGGAGTTACTCTCTCCCACATAAAACACTGCTCCTGAACTGCCTGAAACGCCTGGTTTGCAGTCCAGCCATTACTTCCATGACATAGCTATGTCACTATGTAACACATATGCATAATGCCTGCCTAAGGGCTACTTTGGCCCACCCTCAAACAAAGGTGGTTATAGCCGAGGCCAGGATAAGTTGGGTTAGTGTTGTCGCCATGTCGAGAAGACGCTGTTTTCTTCACTGTGAAAGCAAAACCCTTTGTATGGATTTCCAAAGGCAGACGAATTGAAGAATCAGTGGTTAAAATTCATTTTTACCACTATTCCTCAGCAGTACAACCACAATAATAACAAAATCGGCGATCTCAAGAGTCTTTATCAGTGGTAAAGTTAGGAGATTTACTTATAATTACAAACTGTAATGTTACAGCAGCTATCCATAGTAGTCCATGGCTGACTTGCTCACTAACTTTCTAATACCCCCGGTAATGTCCAACCGAGAGTAAGCCTCTGTTCTCCGTTCATAGCACTGGCGACAAAAGTCCGGCTACACCCATTCCAGCAAAAGATGACTCACTTAGATGCACTACGTGTCTTTTACTTGAAGCTTTGTTAGGTTCACAATAATCAACAGTGTACTTGGTCCCGAGTTACACTACTGTTGTTACCGTGATGTACACAGTTGTAACCTCACATCTGAAATGTAAGAGAGCTACAAAATAAAAATGTACAACTGTGAAATGTCCTGCTCAAGTCGTGCTTGCGAAGGTGGTTCGGGTCGATCAGTTTGTTCTTCCAAACTTTCATTACCGGACTCGGGCTTGAACTGGTATGGCAAAACCGACGCCATTGTTACAATAGTGTTTACAGCTGCTCAGGAGCTAATCCCTGTTATGGTAAGGGGCATTACATTTCCGACACATGCTCTAAGCGGTTGACCAATCAGAGCAGACTCTGCTTTTCGGAAAGGGGGGCTTTAAAGAGACAGGAGCTAAAACAGTGCATTTCAGACAGAGGGTGAAAAGAGGTGCTGCAGCAATGTACAGTATGAGAAAAATAATGTGTTTTTTGAACATCAGAGTATGTAAACCTATTCAATTGTTAACCTGTAAATGAGCATAATATTGACTCTTTAAATTACAACTAAAAATGATGAAGTAAATTATTTGAAATATAATATTAAAAAAAATATTGGCAACATTCTAATGTTTAAAAGAAATAATTTAGTTTTAGAAATAAAAAAATTTATTTAAAAAATAAGTGACAATGAATAAGTGAAGTGAAAAAAAAAGTATTAGCAGGGTTGAATGGTTGAATTTCATATATATATATATATATATATATATATATATATACAGTGCATCCGGAAAGTATTCACAGTGCTTCACTTTTTCCACGTTTTGTTATGTTACAGCCTTATTCCAAAATGGATTAAATTCATTATTTTTCTCAAAATTCTACAAACAATACCCCATAATGTCAACGTGAAAGAAGTTTGTTTGAAATCTTTTTTTTAAATCAAATTTATTTAAAAATAAAAAATGAAAAAAATCACATGTACATAAGTATTCACAGCCTTTGCCATGACACTCAAAATTGAGCTCAGGTGCATCCTGTTTCCACTAATCAACCTTGAGATGTTTCTACAACTTGATTGGAGTCCACCTGTAGTAAATTCAGTTGATTGGACATGATTTGGAAAGGCACACACCTGTCCATATAAGGTCCCACAGTTAACAGTGCATGTCAGAGCATAAACCAAGCCATGAAGTCCAAGGAATTGTCTGTAGACCTCTGAGACAGGATTGTATCGAGACACAGATCTGGGGAAGGGTACAGAAAGATTTCTGCAGCACTGAAGGTCCCAATGAGCACAGTGGCCTCCATCATCCGTAAATGGATGAAGTTTGGAACCACCAGGACTCTTCCTACAGCTGGCCGCCCGGCTAAACTGAGCGATCGGGGGAGAAGGGCCTTAGTCAGGGAGGTGACCAAGAACCCGATGGTCACTCTGACAGAGCTCCAGCATTTCTCTGTGGAGAGAGGAGAACCTTCCAGAAGAACAACCATCTCTGCAGCACTCCACCAATCAGGCCTGTATGGTACAGTGGCCAGACAGAAGCCACTCCTCAGTAAAAGGCACATGACAGCCCGCCTGGAGTTTGCCAAAAGGCACCTGAAGGACTCTCAGACCATGAGAAACAAAGATTGAACTCTTTGGCCTGAATGGCAAGCGTCATGTCTGGAAGAAACCAGGCACCACTCATCACCTGGCCAATACCATCCCTACAGTGAAGCATGGTGGTGGCAGCATCATGCTGTGGGGATGTTTTTCAGTGGCAGGAACTGGGAGACTAGTCAGGATCGAGGGAAAGATGAATGCAGCAATGAACAGAGACATCCTTGATGAAAACCTGCTCCAGAGTGCTCTGGACCTCCGACTGGGGCGAAGGTTCATCTTCCAACAGGACAACGACCCTAAGCACACAGCCAAGATTACAAAGGAGTGGATCCGGGACAACTCTGTGAATGTCCTTGAGTGGCCCAGCCAGAGCCCAGACTTGAACCCGATTGAACATCTCTGGAGAGATCTGAAAATACTCAAAAAGACTTGAGGCTGTAATTGGTGCCAAAGGTGGTTCAACAAAGTATTGATCAAAGGCTGTGAATACTTATGTACATGTGATTTTTGTTTTTTATTTTATTTTTTTTTTATCTATTTTTTTTTTATTTTTTTATTTTTAATAAATTTGCAAAGATTTCAAACAAACTTCTTTCATGTTGTTATTATGGGGTATTGTTTGTAGAATTTTGAGGAAAATACTGAATTTAATCCATTTTGGAATAAGGCTGTAACATAACAAAATGTGGAAAAAGTGAAGCGCTGTGAATACTTTCCGGATGCACTGTGTAGATATATATATATAAAAGTCCAGTAACTGCTCAGACAGATTCAATGATTTCATTGAGAAATGTGCTTAACTGATTCAGACCAAAGATGTTTTGAGTGTTTTTGAGTGATTCATCAAAACAACTGCCTCTTAAGCATCTGACAATATTAAAGTGCCAATACTGAATAGCTGTGCATGAAACAGTGGTTCTTGAGGCATTCAACACTCTACTAACATATAGTGTGATATTTCCTGTGCCTTTGTTTCGCCTCCAGTGATCCATGTGATACAGTAATTGAGCAATTGATGGGAAACAAGTGGATAGTTGCCATGAGGGAGCAAAAAGTCAAAACAACATGACCAATACAAAGCAAATATGGCTTCCCCTGCTCGTTTATCTATCCACAGGTCAATACAATATAGACACAAGGAAACACGGCTGTGGACAGTCTCATCCCTCAGTGAACATTGAGAGGTGCAATTACTGAGCACTCTGTCTCAATAGGACATCTGCACTCCACTGGACTGCACTTCAAACAGAATAAAACATTTGATTTGTTTGTTGAACATGACTGTAGTGGTACTCGCTGTTAAATGGTGCAGTATGAATGACCTGTGAGACATTCTAGGCAATTTTCCAGCCCCTAGACTCTAAATCGCAGGACAGATAGGTTTCTCCTGATTGGTTGGGATCGAGAAAGAAGGAATGTTCATTGGGCTGCATGCTGGGAATACACAAAATGTATCGGATCTAAAAGTGTCATGAGGGTACACTAAAATAAATATGATTTACACATTTCAATTTCCTAACAAAGTTCCATCAAATTGAAATTAATTTAATAAAATAAAATGAATAATAATAAGTATATACGTAATAATAAATAAGTTAAATAATAAGTAATTCAATTAATTTGTTTTATTCAATTTTATGGAATTTTGTTATTTATCAATTTCATAACAAAATTCCATCACATTTAATTGAGTAATATTTAATAAAATAAAATAAAATTAAAAAAAATAAACATTAAGTTTTATAAATGTAATGTTGATAAACACAATTCAGTTTGATGGAATTTTGTTATTAAATTAAAACATGTAAATCTTAAAAATAGGCTAAAATATGATTTTGAGTATTGATAATTTATCAACGAATAATGAAATTCTCTCTGTCATTATTTACTCACCGTCATGTCATTTCAAACCTGTATGCTGTTATTTTTCTGTAAAACACAAAATAATCTTTATACATCTCTTTTTCTTACAAAAATACATAGTGACATGTCAGTCAAGCGCCCCCCCTAAAAATAAAATAAAATAACACACCAAAACAAGTAGTCAATTCGACTTCTGCTCTATATTCCGAGTCTTCAGAATCCATATGATAGCTTTTATGAGGAACCGATCCAAATTTATGTTGTTGTTCACTGAAAAGAAGTTAACCATTTCTGTCATTATTTACTCACCTTAATGTAATTTCATACCTCTATGATTCAAACCTGCATGTTCTATTTCTGTGGAACACAAAAGGAGAATTTTTAAGGAATTTTTACACATTTCTTATACATATGCCAATAGTTCATAGTGAGTATTTTAACAGTATATTGTTCACACAAAGCTATTGTACAGTTTCAAAAGACTTCAAATATGGTGCATGAGTCATAAGGACTACAATTTTGGTGTTTGTTTTTTTTTTTGTTGTCATTTTTTGTCCATTCTTTAAACAGCGAATGGCCAGAAACTAACTTTACAGAAGTATGCATATGCAGATGCTAGTGCTGGGTCAATGCATTGCCAATGTGTGGTCCGAACCTTAACGTGTTGTTGCATTACTGTGGCGGTAACAAACCTCAGTACTCAAGGGGGCAACAGAGTTACCTTCAAATGCCTGTGCCATTAAACTGGATATGTTATTATTCATGTTGCTATACGTAAATATATCGATTTTAACTTAGTTGCTCAGCTGTATTCACCTCAAACTGTTGCTCCGCCATGACATTAGTTGACTTGAAGAGGAAAACTCACCATAGAAGTGGACAGTTCACACTTATGTCCGCTATAGCACCCTTGCGGCAATGTTGAGAATGCACGTACTTGCGTTGTGTTATGAATTGCGGCCTGACACATTTTGGCACTCAACAACACAAAATCCAGCTTGTGTAGTTAGAAATGTCTCTGTTAATTTGTGTACAGTATGTTTTGGGCTTGAGAAAAAAAAAAAAAAAAAGAGAAAAGAAATGTTGAGTAAATAATGATAGAATTGTCATTTTTGGGTAAACTATTCCTTCAAGGGACTACTCTACACGAAAAGTTCCACACTAGTTAGCTCGACCCAGCTTCAAACTCTTCTGTATTCAGAGCTGGTGATGTGTCTCGCTGTGTGAGACTTACTCGCTTGAGTAGCAGGCCATTTCTTCTAGTGCCAGTTAAAATGAAAAATAGTAGAGCTGGACAGTCCTCCACACTGTTCTCTCATTCTGTTCCAGCTCCCATCACACCTTTTTATTATATTATGGCACCCTCATTCATTTAGCAGATGAATTAATGGAGAGGGAAGAATGACTTTTGGGTTTCTAATGCGCAAACGCCTCATTTGTGCAATTGTGTCATGCATGCTTGCATTTGCATGGGGCTTCAGGTGCCTAACTGCTGTGCTTTAAAATTGCAGCAAACACTCCTTTTTCTGACAGAGGAGTCCATTTGTGCTACAGAATCACCTCAGGAATTAAAAAGAAACAAAAAGTCATACACAAAAAAGAAACTTTTATAAGCCCACGAGTAGAGAGAAAGTCTTGTTCAATTTGTCAATCATTATTTACCACCCTCATGCCATTCCAAACTTGTATGACTTTCTTTCTTTCATGGAACAGAAAAGGGAGTGCAAAAGGTCGCTCTTTACTAAGCGATTTCAGTGAATGGAGACTGACTGTTTCATAAAAAGGCGGCAGAGCACCATAAAAGTGGTTTATGCAACTTGTACACTATCTTCCATGTCTTCTGATGCCATTCAGTAACTTTGGGTGTGAAACAGACTGCAATTTAGGTCTGTTAATACTATTAATACTCGTTGAATCAATGAGTTGAACTCATTGTAGAACAGGGTCTTGATTTGTAAACTAGATCAGCCAATTCGTTGAAAAGATCCAATTCAAATGATTTGAGAGCTACATTAGGAGGGATGTTAAGATTTTAAGTGAACATATTTGTAAATTTCAGTCTTTTCCTCACACAAACCTATCGTATGGCTTTAGAAAACTTGTAAAATAGCATACAGACCACATTTATGACACTTTCATGTTATTTTTTTTTTGTAATTTTTTGAGGCAACAGTCCTCCAGTGCAGACCAAAACAGTGAAAAGCAAACCTACGTTTTGTTTTTTTGTTTTTTTTTTTGGTCAAAATGCCTTTAGATGCTCCACAACAATTCATAAATTAATAGGTAAAAATGTATTGCATTTAAATGATACATGTTTATATTTATGCAGGGTCAGGGTGTTTTGGGTGGTTACTAGGGTGTTGCTAAATAGTTGCTTACTGGCCCAAGTCAAAAGACATGTTCTGAGCCCTAGATATGTGTTGGGACCTTTTCAATAGAAGTCTATGGGATGCTTTGCCAGACGTACATTTATATTTTGAAATTAAATTTTTTTTAGAATATAAACCATGATACTGCATTTGTTTCAAAAAGATAAGGATTCCAATTATTTTCCCCACTTAAAAGTGTTTACTGTACATCTTGTGTAAAATAATAGTAGTACCACCACTGACATATAGGTGGCGCCATTTCCAGATGAAATGTTACTATAAAAGCTTGTGTTCTGTGCTAATGTTTTTTAATCAATAGAGAGGTGTGCTCTACATCTACTGTACTCTACAGATCTTTTATTTTTTATTTATTTATTTATTTTTTTTTATCTCAAACAGAACTGTTGTTAGGAATTTTTGCATGAAACTGAAAGGTTAAATATTTTCCCTTTGTGTTCCACGGAAGAAAGAAAATCATACAGGTTTGAAAGAATATGAGGGTGATTAAATGATAACAGAATTTTGAAAAAATTCCTAAAAACTCTATCCACAGAGAGAGAGAGAGAGAGAGAGAGAGAGAGAGAACACAAGTCTTGTTCAGTTTGTCAGCTATAGGAGCTTTTTAGATCGAGTCAGTTTTTTGAAGTAATACTTTACCACCAAGACTACCACAACACAACAATGCAACTGTGACCACACATTACTCTTATTAGGGCACAGCTCAGAGGATGTGGGTGGTTATGGTGAAGTGCAGACCAGCGTACTGTAGAATCGTCAGGAGGCTCCGGCAGAAATGAGCCGCTGCCCGACTGAGCAAAATAAAGTGGCAGTCAAGTGCTTCCTTGAAAATTGAGTGCTGGGAGAGCAAGTATATATCTGTTTATCAGAAGGCTAATGAAGCTAACACATGCTCCATTATTAACATTGCGTAACCTGAGGGGCTTCTTGAAAACAAATTGAGAGATGACATGAACAAAGAGGAATAGAATAATTAACATAAATGACTCAGTTTACTAGAAAATCTTCTTTAAAAACAGTGTGGGGAAGCTACTTAGAAACTGTAGCTTCCCAAGCTATATGCGACTAATAATTTTTATTGTTAAAAAACAGTCAAGCTACTATTTAAAAAAAAAAAAAAAAAAAAAAGTAGTACACATTATTAACAAATAGTAGCTAACTACAAAAGACTATTTAGCTGGAGATGGACCACTTGTATTAAAATAAATGGGAGAAATTGGAACACCCAATATGGCGGATCTCTGAGTTTCTCTGTAAATTGACGGTGACTGAATACAAACACACACACTCTCTTGAAGAAAAACACACTATGGGAATGCACACACACTTCAATATCTGCAAGAAAACAATAAAGGAATATGCAGAGTTGTTATGGATATAACCAGCATCTCTGTGGCATGTCATTGATCACTAGTCACCACTGACAATCTTTTTTAATTTTTTTTTATTTGTTTGTTAAAATGAATAGGAAATGCAGTTACAGTAGTAGATTTACAATGGAAGCCTAGCAGGCGGGTGTGCCGAGGGGTTCAAAATCACCTCTGTTTCTGTGATTTTCCAGCACCTCACCTCAGATGAGCCATTAATGTCCAGAAGAGAGTGCTGTCAGCATTAAATACTTGTTGGTATCTGTACCCACCCACACAATTAATAGTTAAATAAAAATGTGATTATCACATCCTTAATTTTTCGAGAGTGAATTTGGCTCTGATAAGAGGATTGAGACCATGTTCAAATGCAAAGTAGACATGGCCACATTCTTTCTCTGCCTCTCTCTCTTTCTCTCTGAGACATACACACAGTTCTCCAATTTCAAATGAGCAAATTCTGTAATTGGCTTGAGAACTTCAAAATGCAAACAAGAGACGAAATGAGAGCTTAATAAGATCTGGATACTTAACTAGTGCAAAATGAGACACCAGTTGTCATGAAAAGAAGAGTCTGCATAAGAATAATGTCCACATTCCAGTTAAAACAAAAGTGGAAAGAAGGTGATGGGTTTAGAGAGATTAGCCATTTCTTGCCCCCTTTTCCTCAGTAAGGAGTAAGAATCATTTTAGAAGGCAATTCTTTCTGAATTAAGTACCAAATGTGACTGTAGGTAACGATCTCAGAGCTTGCACTGCTCAGAAATATCTTATGGAAGGGTTACTGTTTATTCATTAATTAATTAATTTATTTTTGGAAGGACAAAGTTAGGTATTCCATTAAAAGACTATCATTTGTTTTGACCAGGGGGTCAGGAATTGGCCGGTTAGTATTACACAGCCAAAAAAATTTTTTGTAGTCTGTATTTTTTATATTTTTTTTTTTGTCTTGTTTTTCAAGTATCAATGGCTAAATATCCTTAAAACAATATTAATTGAGAACCAAAATGATTAAGATATTAAGTCTCATTTTCAGAGAAATCTAACAAAGTTTAGTAAGGTGTATGATTAAAGCAAGAAAAATCAATTTGCGAGTAGTGTTAGAAAAATAAACTAAATTCAAAGGGTAAACATTTTTTTTTCTTACCCTATTGGCAAATAGATATTTCTTGCTTTAATCAAAAACCTCACTAAATTTAGTTTAGTTTAAATTTAAATTTAGTTATTTTAAGTACAAATCTAACAAAATGTACACACACACACACACACACACACACACACATTTTAGCCTATTTTTAAGATGTCAATTTTGTAACAAAATTCCGTCAAATTGAATTATGTAATGTTTAACAAAATTAAATTAACAAAATGTAAAATATTACATTTTTTATTTTATTAAAGATTAATCAGTTGAATTTGATAGAATTTTGTTATGGAATTAAAATGTGTAAATATTAAAAAATAATATATATATATATATATATATATAGGACTTAAAGACATTCTTTCACTGATCAAATGTTTAAACGTCTTACAGAATTTACACTGAGAATCAATTATTAAAATGGAAAAGGCACCCGTTTCAAGACTGTTTTTCTTGTTTGTCTTTGTTTCTTATGATGATAACGGAGCCACACATGACATCTGCAGGCCTCTTAGCCCTCAGGTGAAGTGACAAGCTGGTAAACACCAGCGTCCTGGTCCTGGTGTGGGCGATGTCATCAGGGTGCATGTGGCGCTTGGCTTGTTGGCCTGTAGATAATGGGAATACGCAAAGGTGTAAATGAGCTCTGTGCTCGGCTGACAGGGTCTTTATGGATGGTGTGCTGCTATCGCATGCCTAAGAGGCAGATCCATTTCTGACGGCCATTAGAGTGGTGCCCGAGCGCAGGCCTGCAGACGCTCTTCATAGATTCAATTTAACACGCCGTTCCCGCTCACATCCCAATAACATCAGCTCTCATCCTTTGGGTGGCAATCATAAGCAGATATCATTGTGTTTATCAGGATGAGACAGGCCTTGAATATATGGTGCAGCTTTTTCAGTGATGGAGGAAAAGAGAGGATGAATTTCAGTCTTATCTCTGTGCTGCTTTTTGGCAAATTGGAGCCTAAAAATGTGGGGTCATATGATTTGTTTTTTTTTTAATTTATTTTCATGTTTTTTTTAACATGAATTTCCATGATTTACAGTCATTTGTGACAGATAAGGATTTTTTAAAATAATTTTAATTCAGACTGATTAAAATACCATTTTAATAATTGATTAGTCAATAAGTCATTTAGGTCAATTTGTAAACCAGTTCAAACGATTAATTGAAAATTCACTCACAAATCGAACATCACAATGGCTTGCAAGGAAGTTTTACTCTAAACAAGCTCTACATTTGAGCAATATCTAGCTGATGACATAATTAAGAGCAGAGCATAACTAGAAATTTGTATAGTCCCTATAGAAATCTTTCCATGACTTTAAAATTTCATTAATTTCAATGACTTTTCCAGGCCTGGAAAACACAATTTAACAATTCTGTGTTATTTCCATTACAATGGAGACTCCTGTTAAAATGTTAATTCCAAAAATTGTTTAGCTTTTCACGACCATTTTCCACCTTCTCTCTGAACTTTAGAATGAAATGGTCCATTTTAAATGGACTTTTTTCCATATTTAAGCCTTATCATCATTTCTTTGGATATTCAGGAATTATAGTAGCCTGCTTACGTTACAGGGACCAAGTTTCTGAACACAGAATAGGTGTTGTTGACATACTGTAGATTTGGACAGTCATGTGTTAATGTATTCATCTATCTGACGTCAGAAAGTTTTGGAGGTTCAGAATGAGTCATTTTAGCAGCTTAGTTTTATTAAATGTTCTTTTTGTGCTCTGGAGCAAGTTTCGAGATCTGAAAGAGTACAATATGTTCCCTATCTGTCACTCACTTGATGTTGTGTCGATGTAGTGACACTAGAGGTCACTCTTGGGAGCCCGAGACACCTCTGGTCTTTGACAAAAGGCCAATGAAAATTGGTGGTATTTGCATGCCACTCCCCCGGACATACGGGTATAAAAGGAGCTGGTATGCAACCACTCATTCAGATTTTCTCTTCGGAGCCGAATGGTCATGCTCACTGAGCTGAATTCTCATGACTGTTCATTCACCTCTGCTGGAACTGATGGAGAATTTCAGCGGCTTCTCCCTCCTCTGCACTGGTGCACTGCAGAGAACGCCCCTGGGTACATTTTCCTGAAAGAGTATATTTCTCTAAAAGAGCGGCACACATGGAACGACTTTTTAAAGACGTGTCTTTTTAAAGATGCCTTTCCGATTGTGTGTTATTCCTGGTTGCGGTCGTTACCTCTCAACTTCAGACGGTCACGATCATTGAACCCTCGCAGCTCGATGATTGGTTCCTGGGCTTGCGGCGCCACTCAAAGCAGCAGCGCCCCACACCAGTGCCTTTCTTCCCGGAAGTGCACGAGGAGCTGACAAAATCATGGGAGGCACCTTTTACTGCCCGGTCCCGATTTCTTAGTTCCCCTGCCCTCACTACCCTTGATGGCAGGGTGGCCAGGGGCTATACGGCGATTCTCCCAGTAGATAAGGTGCTCGCGGTGCACCTCTGCCTGCAGAGCGCCGCTGCCTGGCGCAGACACCCAAGGCTTCCGTCCAAGCCCTGTAGGTTCATGTCATCCCTGATGGCCAAAGCCTACAGCGCTGCTGGACAAGCTGCCTCTGCCCTGCACACCATGGCTCTCCTGCAGGTCCACCAAGCCAAGGTGCTAAAAGAACTGCACAAGGGTAGTTCCGCCCCAAATCTGATACAGGAACTGCGCTCAGCGACCGACCACGCTCTCCGAGCGATGAAGGTCACGGTGCGGTCTCTCAGGCGGACGATGTCCATATTAGTGGTCCAGGAGCGCCACCTTTGGCTCAACCTGGTTGAGATGGGTGAGGCCGACAAGACACGGTTCCTTGCTGCCCCCATCTCCCAGGCTGGCCTATTCGGCGACACCGTCGAGGACTTTGCCCAGCAGTTCTCGACGGTGAAGCAGCAGACTGAGGCTATCCGGCATATCCTGCCCCGGCGCAGCTCAAGATCCCGCACCCCATCTGCTCGACGCCAAGGGCATCCCCCTGCGGTGGCTGCACCGGCTCCGCCGCAGCCCGCCCCTCAGCCCGGCCCCGGCATGGAGCCCACCGCAGGAAGCAGACGCCACCCGTCTCACGGCCGGCCGCCAAGAACCCACAAAAGGCTTCAAAGCGCCCCTGAGACGGGCGACCCAGGGTCGACGAAACCAACTGCCTTGGAGCTGGTAAGAAGACCACTCCATCCCCTGGTGGAGGGCCAGGTGGAGAATCTTTTGTTGCCTTTTCATTTGATTTCGCCGCATGCCCAAGTTGCTGCGGTACCCAACAGTTCAGCAAAAGAGTGGTTTCCTCCTTCCCTGGGTCACATACCCGGTGTGCTCGGTCGTCATCACAATCACGTCCACCTTTTTTCCCTTGCAGGATTGGTGCTCCAGCAGCGGTCTCCCCGCCCCTGCGCGCCCAGCTGTGGCACACATCCGCCCCCGATGTGACAGTCTCCACAGGTTGCGAGGACAGGCCTCTTCCTCCCCCATCCCAGGCTGTTCCGGGGGTAGTCACAAGGAGCCAGGTAAGTGCTTCGATGTCCCTAGACAGCACGGCCACAACAGGGTGTGGCACCTTGAGCTCTGCCCCGCCACGAGGCCCCACCTGCCGGTACGTCTGATGACGTTGTCCCTTTGGTCCCCCTCACACGGAACTTAGATGCGTGGCTTGCGCTTTCCAATCCGTCACGATGGCTGGACCTGATCGTCTGACTCGGCTACGTGATTCAGTTTGCCAGGTGTCCGCCCAGGTTCAGCGGTATCCACTTCACCTTGGTGAAGGACGAAAATGCTGCTACCTTGCACGCGGAGATCGCCACCCTCCAATGGAAGGGTGCGATAGAACCTGTCCCTCTGGCCGAGATGAAGAAGGGGTTTTACAGCCCCTACTTCATCATACCGAAATAAGGCGGTGGGTTGCGGCCAATCTTGGACCTGCGATTACTGAACCGGGCTTTACACAGACTCCCGTTCAAGATGATGACGCAAAAACGCATTCTGGTGAGCGTCCGGCATCAAGATTGGTTCGCGGCTGTAGACCTGAAGGACGCGTACTTTCACGTCTCGATTCCACCTCGACACAGACCCTTCCTGCGGTTTGCATTCGAGGGTCAGGTGTATCAGTACAAGGTCCTCCCTTTCGGCCTGTTCTTGTCCCCTTGCTTCTTCATGAAGGTCGCAGAGGCAGCTCTTGCCCCGTTAAGGGAAGTGGGCATTCGCATTCTCATCTATCTAGACGATTGGCTAATCCTAGCTCACTCTCGGGACATGTTGTGTGCACACAGGGACTTGATGCTCTCGCACCTCAGCCGATTAGGGCTTCGGGTCAACTGTGAAAAGAGCAAGCTCCTCCTGGTTCAGAGCATCTCTTTTCTCGGTTTGGAGTTGGACTCAGTCTCATTGACTGCGCGCCTCACGAACGAGCATGCACAGTCGGTGCTGACCTGTTTGAAGGCGTTCAAACAGAAAACAGCAGTTCTACTGAAACTCTTTCAGAGGCTCCTGGGGCATATGGCATCCTCAGCAGTAGCCACCCCACTCGGGTTGATGCATATGAGACTGCTTCAGCACTGGCTTCAGACTCGAGTCCCGAGATGGGCATGGCACCGCGGGACACATCGTGTGGCCATCATGCCGGTCTGTCACCGTCCCTTGGACCGAACTCTCATTTCTACGGGCAGGTGTTCCCTTAGAGCAGGTCTTCAAGCGCGTCGTGGTCACGACAGGCGCCTCCAAAACGTGCTGGGGCGCTGTTTGCAATGGGCACGCAGCCGCCAGCTTATGGACGGGCCCGCGGCTGCGTTGGCACATCAACTGCCGCGAGTTGTTGGCAATTCTGCTCACCCTGCTCTCGTTGTATGTCACAACTTGCCCGCCGTCTCTTCCTCTGGAGTCAGCAGCACTTCAAGTCGCTGCGAGCCACTCACATCCCAGGCGACCTCAACACTGCAGCGGACGCGCTGTCATGGCAGGTTACCCTCAGGTGGTCCAGCTGATTTGGAGTCGATTCGGACAGGCACAGGTAGACCTGTTCGCCTCCCAAAAATCCTCCCACTGCCCGCTCTGGTACGCCCTGACCGAGGCACCTCTCGGCATAGACGCGCTGGCACACAGCTGGCCTCCTGGCCTACGCAAATATGCATTTCCCCCATTGAGCCTACTTGCACAGACTCTGTGCAAGGTCAGAGAGAACGAGGAGCAGGTCGTCCTGGTAGCACCCTACTGGCCCACCCAGACGTGGTTTGCGGACCTCACGCTCCTCGCGACAGCACCCCCTTAGCGAATTCCCCTGAGGAAGGACCTCTGGAATCTCCATGTCTGGCCCCTGGACGGGATGCGGGAGACCTAAGCGGTCTACCACCCGCGGTGGTAGACACAATCACTCAGTCTAGGGCCCCCTATACGAGGTGCCTGTATGCCTTTAAGTGGCGTCTGTTCGCTAAGTGGTGTTCTTCCCGACGGGAAGTGCCCCAGAGGTGCGCAGTCAGATTGGTGCTTTCCTTCCTGCAGGAGAGGTTGGAAGGGCGGCTGTCCCCTTCCACCTTGAAGGTGTATGTTGCTGCTATAGCAGCACACCACGACACAGTGGACGGTAAGTCCTTAGGGAAGCATGACCTGATCATCAGGTTCCTGAGAGGCACCAGGAGGCTGAACCCCTCCAGACTGCGCCTTGTTCCCTCATCGGACCTCTCTGTAGTTCCTCATGGTCTACAGAGAGTCCCCTTTGAGCCTTTGCAGTCAGCTGAGCTTAAGGCACTCTCCTTGAAGACTGCCCTCCTGACTTTGTCACTTCCATCAAGAGGGTAGGAGACCTGCAAGCGTTCTCTGTCAGCAAAACGTGCCTGGAGTTCGGTCCGGGCTACTCTCACATGATCCAGAAACCCCGACCGGGCTATGTGCCCAAGGTTCCCACGACCCCTTTTAGGGACCGGGTGGTGAACCTGCAAATGCTGCCCCAGGAGGAGGTAGACCCATCCCTGTTGTTGCTACGTCCGGTGCACGCTTTACGCATCTATTTGGATCGCACACAGGGCTTTAGGATCTCTGAGCAGCTCTTTGTCTGCTTTGGTGCACAGCGGAAAGGAAGCGCTGTCTCCAGGCAGAGGATCACCCACTGGCTCATTGACACCATAGCTATGGCATATCACACCCAGGACGTGCTGCCCCCGGTAGGGCTACGAGCCCATTCTACCAAGGGTGTAGTGGCCTCCTGGGCCCTGGCCAGGGGTGCCTCTCTAATAGACATTTGCAGAGCAGCGGGCTGGGCAACACCCAACACCTTTGCAAGGTTCTACAACCTCCAGGTGGAACCGGTTTCGTCCCAGGTAGTGGCACGCAATACAAGCGGATAAGCCTGGGATAGCCAGCCGGGTGTATCGCTTGCACATAGCACCTTTCACCTCCTCTGAGCTGAAGACGTGCACCATTGATTCCCAGTAGTGTTCACAAATTATGTTACCTGGTTGACTTCCTCCGAGCCCTGTGGCAGTCGAGTTTTCGGAGAGACTCGCTGCCGGACCAGTACACGTGCTAACTAAGAGCCCTGGGTAGGTGCTCTGCATGTGGCGGTTCCCTGTAAGGTAACCCCATGCGATGTTTATCTTCTGCTAATTAGTTTCCCTGTTGGCAAACTGCGTCTTCCTTGGGCAGAGCCCCCTCTGTCACAGTCTCCATGTTTGTAGTAACTCTTCCCCCGTTGGGTAGGATCTTCCATGAGACTTCTCCACATGGTCGGCAAGACCATGTGACGTATTTTCCACTTAAATATCCCCCCCTCTCTTTGGGCGAGGTGTGGTCTCCGCGGTGTCCTCCCCTTGGGAAGGACACCCCCCGACTAGACCTGGCGGCCCAGTCGGATAATCCCCCTTGTTTTTTAGGGAGTAGAAAAAAAAAGAAGGGGAAAAGAGGCCACGACTGGGTTAGCCTGTCTCTATCTTTTGGGTGGTCAACTTGTCCCAAAAGGGCCGTTTGACACTCATAACTATATTGGGGGAGGTTACGTGTCAGCCTGGTGCACTGGCTACGAGGCACACAGTTGTCTGCCCATCACACACCGCCAGTTCACATAACACAGTTCAGCCAGTTGTGGCATTTTGTATAGGGACCCCTATTGTCACTACATTGACACAACGTCGAGTGAGTGACAGACAGGGAACATCATGGTTACTTGCGTAACCTCCGTTCCCTGATGGAGGGAATGAGACATTGTGTCCCTCCTGCCACAGCACTGAACTACCCGCTGAAATGGCCGGACCTTGTCTCGGCTCCTCAGAATAAAACCTGAATGAGTGGTTGCATACCAGCTCCTTTTATACCCGTATGTCCGGGGGAGTGGCATGCAAATACCACTCGCCAATTTTCATTGGCCTTTATCAAAGACCAGATGTGTCTCGGGCTCCCAAGAGTGACCCCTAGTGTCACTACATCGACACAACGTCTCGTTCCCTCCATCAGGGAACGGAGGTTACGCAAGTAACCAGGATGTTTTCATTGTACATCAAGCTCTTTCATCCCAAAAGTTTTGATTGCTTGTGATATTTCCCCTTTATATAGGACCTCTGTTGGACTATAGTAAAGTACAATAATTGTTAACCTGGGAGGATAATGTGCTTTTAAGCAAATTAATCTGTCACCATTCAAATATTTTTTTTAAGCTGGAAATGCAATCACAAAGGCCATTAAATCAATGAGATCCCAGATTATCAGGTCACCATGTACACTGTGCAAAATAATACATTTGATGACTAAATTACTCAGGTCACATATTTTGAGCACAACTGGAAGTGTAATTTGTGCCATTATGCACTTTTAAAGACATGAGGAAAACAGTTGTCGTCAACCGTCTTCAAAGACCTCTACTGAAAAATTAGAAAAGTATGGCAATGATATCTTTAGCTGTCTCATTTTCCCTCTCTTTCTCTTAGATGTTGTTAAAAACGTTAGCAGGTGGTGGTGGCAGGAATATAAAGACAGCTCTGAGCTGTAATCTCTGCTGGGAGAAGAGACTTTATTTAACACTGACAGTCAAGTATGCTTTTACCACAGATAGCATGAGCTTAATAAAGCAGGGGACAAACTTTCTACATGTTAACAAAACTTTCCTATTTAGTTGTTCTAAATCTACGAACGATGGATGGATGGATTGATGGATGGATGGATGGAGTCAGTTTTGGCAGTGCTCATTGTGACTTCAGAGCTGGACGTGCTGTTCTGAGCACGCTCAGTGAAGTGGTGAATATGGAAAAAGCACATGAATATTTTATAGATGTCAGCACTTATTTAGGATAAGATTAAGAGGGAAAGATAGTGAAGAGGATGAGGACAGAAAGGAATTCTGAGCAAGAGGTAGTGGAAATTTTCAGCAATCAGATCTCAGGTATTTTCTGTTGGCTGTTTAGAATCTGAACTAGCAATGCCTGGTTCATAAATAATTCACTCTTTTAACTTAATTTCAGAGTTTCTTCAACTTCGGGCTAGAAAAAATCACTCTCTCACTAGTTATTTTTATTTGTCTACTAACAATGCCCAGCAGTGTATGTACATGCATCTCAGAAGATTTATGTAACTTGTGACTTGTTTTCTGAAAGTCGAAAAAAAAAAAAAAACCCACTACAGTGTCATTTCCAGCATATCTCAAATTCTGTATTGTGTTTAATAGAATGCCATATTGTTTAAAAGGATAGTTCACCCAAAAATGAAAATTCTCTCATAATTTACTCACCCTCATGATATCCCAGTTGTGTATGACTTTCTTTCTACAACAGAACACGTTTGAAGAAAAATAGAAAAATATCTTTGCTCAGTAGGTCCTTAAAATGCAAATGGATGGTGATTCGACATTTGGAGCTCCAAAAATCGTAGACAGTCAGCATAAAAGTCATCGACTCAACTCACAGGTTAAATGAATGTCTTCAAAAGCGACACGATCGCTTTTGGTGTGAAAAAGATCAATATTTAATTACTTTTAACTATAAACCATTGCTTCCGGTCAGCAGCTGTATTCGCGTTGACATGTGAGACACGCAAGAACTGAGGCATGTATGACACACTCGGAAGAGCAACGCTGTTGGTTTTGGTTTAGATCTGTATTTTTATTTTTGTTCTTTTAGATTGTTTACTCACAATTGTGCGTTTGTGTGCTTATCCTGAATGTCTAAACCTAGAGAAGAACATGAGATTCATCCGTAACATGGCAATGCAAATACGTCGACATTAATTTAACCGCTGGAGTCGTATGGATGATGTTTATGCTGACTATCTGTGATTTTTGGAGTTCCAAAGGTCTGATCACCATCCACTTGCATTTTAAAGACCTACAGAGCTGAGATATATTTTTCTTCAAATGTGTTCTGCTGAAGAAAGTAAGTCATACACACCTGGGATGAGGTTGAGTAAATGGTGAGAGAATTAAAATTTTTGCCTAAACAATCCATTTAATATTGAAAATCTTGGTCTTCGAAATGACTCAGTGAAGTCTATGCATGAAAAGGCATTTGAAAAGTACCATGAATTAAATATGAAGGCATGGTAAAAAGTTGCAAAGTCAGTTTTATTATGAAGCTGAAAACTGTTTATTTTTATAAAAATTAACCCCTGATTTGAAGAAACACCCTTCAATGAATCGGTCAAACGCGTTAAGCTGGCGCCACACTAGCAGACTCCAAACAACTAGATTTTGGCCGAGGGTGTCACACATGCAGACCGTTTTGCTGAGATCTCGCTCTCTTCAGTCAAAGGTATGATACATTTGCAGATTAAGAATGGTGGAGTGTTGACAAACATTTCGACTTACCACAACTCTCTTTCTCTGATTCCCTGTCACGTGGAGCTCACCGAAAAAACAACAGGAGTCTCACGTAAGCAAAATAATTGTAAAAGAGTGATTTAGGATGTGATTAATGAAGTAACTTTACCTTGTGAAAGTGTGCGATTGTGTATTTATCCCCTCAAGGCTTGCCATATAACACGTAATGTACAGGTGCATCTCAATAAATTAGAATGTCATGGAAAAGTTCATTTATTTCAGTAATTCAACTCAAATTGTGAAACTCGTGTATTAAATAAATTCAATGCACACAGACTGAAGTAGTTTAAGTCTTTGGTTCTTTTAATTGTGATGATTTTGGCTCACATTTAACAAAAACCCACCAATTCACTATCTCAAAAAATTAGAATATGGTGACATGCCAATCAGCTAATCAACTCAAAACACCTGCAAAGGTTTCCTGAGCCTTCAAAATGGTCTCTCAGTTTGGTTCACTAGGCTACACAATCATGGGGAAGACTGCTGATCTGACAGTTGTCCAGAAGACAATCATTGACACCCTTCACAAGGAGGGTAAGCCACAAACATTCATTGCCAAAGAAGCTGGCTGTTCACAGAGTGCTGTATCCAAGCATGTTAACAGAAAGTTGAGTGGAAGGAAAAAGTGTGGAAGAAAAAGATGCACAACCAACCGAGAGAACCACAGCCTTTCGACTGTCTAGCAAAATCGATTCAAGAATTTGGGTGAACTTCACAAGGAATGGACTGAGGCTGGGGTCAAGGCATCAAGAGCCACCACACACAGACATGTCAAGGAATTTGGCTACAGTTGTCGTATTCCTCTTGTTAAGCCACTCCTGAACCACAGACAACGTCAGAGTCGTCTTACCTGGGCTAAGGAGAAGAAGAACTGGACTGTTGCCCAGTGGTCCAAAGTCCTCTTTTCAGATGAGAGCAAGTTTTGTATTTCATTTGGAAACCAAGGTCCTAGAGTCTGGAGGAAGGGTGGAGAAGCTCATAGCCCAAGTTGCTTGAAGTCCAGTGTTAAGTTTCCACAGTCTGTGATGATTTGGGGTGCAATGTCATCTGCTGGTGTTGGTCCATTGTGTTTTTTGAAAACCAAAGTCACTGCACCCGTTTACCAAGAAATTTTGGAGCACTTCATGCTTCCTTCTGCTGACCAGCTTTTTAAAGATGCTGATTTCATTTTCCAGCAGGATTTGGCACCTGCCCACACTGCCAAAAGCACCAAAAGTTGGTTAAATGACCATGGTGTTGGTGTGCTTGACTGGCCAGCAAACTCACCAGACCTGAACCCCATAGAGAATCTATGGGGTATTGTCAAGAGGAAAATGAGAAACAAGAGACCAAAAAATGCAGATTGAGCTGAAGGCCACTGTCAAAGAAACCTGGGCTTCCATACCACCTCAGCAGTGCCACAAACTGATCACCTCCATGCCACGCCAAATTGAGGCAGTAATTAAAGCAAAAGGAGCCCCTACCAAGTATTGAGTACATATACAGTAAATGAACATACTTTCCAGAAGGCCAACAATTCACTAAAAATGTTTTATGATGTATTCTAATTTTTTGAGATAGTGAATTGGTGGGTTTTTGTTAAATGTGAGCCAAAATCATCACAATTAAAAGAACCAAAGACTTAAACTACTTCAGTCTGTGTGCATTGAATTTATTTAATACACGAGTTTCACAATTTGAGTTGAATTACTGAAATAAATGAACTTTTCCACGACATTCTAATTTATTGAGATGCACCTGTATGTCCATATGCAGCTTTCAGTAAGTAAATTACATTCAATTAAAACCTACTGTTGCACCTCCACTTTCTGATTTCATTAGTCATTAAAAACGCAGGAAAAATGCTTGGTAACAGAATCGCTAACAATTACGATCAGCGTTTGTGATGATAAGCAGCTCAGTGCGATCTTGCGAGCTTGATGTCTTGTCTGTCCTTCGGTGAAAGAAGCAGCTCATTGGTCATATAAAGAAAACACAAGAGCCCATCCCGGTGACAGAACGATTTTTTTCAAGCAAGCCTATTGTGCTTTTTCAGTTTTTGAAGCCATTAACTCAGCAGGGGAGTCCCGACGGTCAAGTAATTAACGACCTCCCACTGGCAGACTCTAATGCACACTCCGTCTCTCACATACTGGCTGGTGATTATGTAAATGAAGCTGACACCTGAAAATCACTGGAAAAATCCGATAGTGTTGCGCCGACTTCAGCAAACTAGCCTGTCTCACTCAATAAAATAGTACCGGGATACTTAGAATACTGAGAACAAAAAGATTGCTGGACAGTGTGGATATTTACCCACAGTCAGATTAAATCAAACCTGAAATTCCATCCTATCATTTGCCAGTAATGAAGAAAGGCTTAATTACGTTCAACTTTTAGCTAAGCTTAGCTAATTTTTCTGTTGGTTTTCCTCTTTCTGTCCCTCTCTGGAACTCTCTCCTTTTCCCAAACGGGATTATTTACTTCAGATTCCTGCTGTATTTCTCCATTCGCCACAGGACAGCCTGGAGCCACACAACAATGAAAGCAGCATCGTCTTCTGTTCACAGCCTCCTGAGAGACACAGAGAGAGATAGAGGATGGAAAGTTAGATCTAAGGTCATGGTGTGGCTTTGGTGTACTTTAGCTGGAACGGAATAAAGGTCATGTACAGAGCTCAAGAGTATACAGTAAGTGGATTCACGGTATTGCCATACTAAGGAAAAATGCAGTAACTACACCAACACTGAAACAGAAAAATGGCAAAAAAATATATACTCTCTCCTATCCTAGAGACAACAACAAGTAAGCCATCCCTAGGTTGATTTCACTGAAAGGTGTTAACATTATGGCTCTGTGGTGCTATAAATATATTTTGAGTGAGCATACACAGCAACAATGACTAAGTTTACATGTACACCAATACTCTGTTATACCACCGTCCATTCCATGCATACAAAATAACTAGTTACTGCGTTTTGCCTTTGCATTGTAGAATAGAAGTTGAAAAAAAGAAACAATCTTTCAAATTATTGAGATATTTGACAGTACACTTTTGATTTGCTAACACCAAGAACAATATGTTTTACACAACAAAAAAATCACTTTATTACATATCTCTCAAATATTCTTGTCAAAAACCTAGAATATTTTTTGTCTTGTTTTCCAGTACAAATGTCTAAACATTCTTGACATAAGATGACAATAGTCATTTTGATATTTAATCTTGACATAAAACATAAGATAGTATTTTCAGTGGAATCAATTTTTTTTTATTTTTTTATTTTTATGTTTATGCTTATAACAAGAAAAAGCAATTTTCCAATGGTGTGAAAAATAAATTATAATAATTGATTCATAGGGAAAACAAGTTTATTTTTCTTACCCCATTGGCAAAAATTTTTTTTTTCTTTTTTTATGCGTTGACCACACTAAGTTTTGTTAGATTTGTATGAAAAACAAGACTTAATATCTTATGTCATTCTGCTTCTCAAGTATTTTTTTTTTCTTGTTTTAAAGATATTTATTTATTTTATTTTATTTTTTTACCAGAAAATAAGTCAAAACTCTTCTAAGATTTTTATTTTATTTTATTTTATTTATTTATTTCGCAGTGTATACAATATTTAAGGGGAGGAAAAGGAGAAAAAAATATTGATCATCACCACCTTTGGAATTAGGTCAATGCACACTCAACAATTTTTATTCGACTAAACAAACTCAACTCGAGGTATGAAGTCCATAAATAATCTCCACCTGTACATGTGGAAGACTACATGTTTTTTTGTAAAATAAAAAGACACTGCAACGAAGGTGCATTATTCTCTCACTACGTTTTACTGACACTGATATTGTGCATTCACTACTTCTATAGCTCTACAGTGAAGTAAAGCAAGAAGTAAAGGACTCGTTGCGCAAGGCACCAATGAATATTTTTCAGAATCAAAATACTCTAAGCATAAAAGAAAATTAAACAAAAAATTTTAAAATCACTGTATCATGGCCCAGGATTTGATAAAATACTGTATCACCAGGTCCCTGCTGATTCTCACCTTTTCTTAGTGATTACTCAATGATAAGTGTCCTACTCCAGCGCACTTCTGTGGAGTTCAGGATCTGCAGTCTTTAAAAAGCAAATGCTTTTCAACACCTCATTGAGATTCACCTTGCATTAGCTGTCACCTCATTTCAATTAGCATGTGGGGCGGTGTACTGAGTACACAAATAAATGTTTTATTCAACATTAACAAGTCAGTGTTATGTAACCGGATTGAGGTTACCATGAATGATTAATAAGCCTGCATGATTAATTTAGTCAGTTTAAATACTGCTAATCAGCTAAGGATAGTTTCAGAAATAAAAATAAATAAATAAATGATACAAGTAGGTTAAAACAGTTTTTAATAAAATAATTGCTCTCTACAAAATATTCAGGCAGAGTAGAGAACTTTACTTCCCAAAGAGGATTTTTGCTGTCGTTTGCTCAATTCATGCACCCTGCAAAATAAAAAATAAAGAAATAAAAAAAGACTGAATAATTCAAAATATTGTTGGGTGTGAAAATGACAAGTGGTTGAATGATTTGGGTTTTTCAGTGGTCAATGAGATGGGCTCAAAATTGCAGAAAGTACACATATTTACTCAAAATTCATTATAAAAATGCATAGTTGCATGCACTCTAACATTGTTGGTAGAGTTTTGAACTGATCCAAGTTCAACACTGTCATTGGTTAATACTCATAAAATGTTCCAATATCAGCCAATTAATTGGACAGGCAAATTGTTGAAATGGACACTTATTGAACACAATATTTACTCAGAATTCACTATAAAAAAAAAAATGCATTGACTCTGAGATTGTCAGCAGGGTTTTGAACTGACACAAAATTCACACTATTGGTTAGTAATCACAAAATGGTCCAATAGTGGACGATTAACTGGCCATGAAAAATTGCTGAAATGTACACTTACTGCACTCGTTTACTGAAAATTCACAACGTAAATGCATTGACATTTTTGGTAGAGTTTTGTACTGACACAAATTCAGTTTCTTACTGGCTGATTACATAACCTTTATCATTATTCCTTTAAAGTTGCTTTTGAAAGTTGCTTGCGCAATTTAATTATTTGAAAAAGAAAAAAACAATAAAAAAATCATAATAATTTCTTTGAAAAACTGGCACAATGAACACTGCACGCATTGGTACAAAAATTAAAGGGGAACATTGACCAATTATTTCCATTATTCTAATGCTTTTCACAAAATACCTATTTTTAAACCTTATAATCAATCCGACCCTTGACCTAGCTAGTGACATTCTAAACGTCTGGTTTATTGTTACTCTTTTGTTCACATAGAAAGGATTTATTTAGGATATAAGCAGCAGTCTACACTATCGCATATTCATTAGCAAAGGTCCTTATAGATACAGTATGGTGACCTTGAGTGAAGTTGAAGCATTGTTGGGGGTTTAACTCATCTAACCTCAACACTAATGTATTGAAGGCCAGGGATCTTACACCTGTCAAAGCTGATGTGTCACAAAGCTCTTTCGAATCACTCTGAAAGGGCAGACGGATCTTCACAGACTCCCAGAGACAATGCTTTACAGAGCGAAATAGAGAGATTTCCTTGTGGATTGAGAGAGACAGAAAGAAAAAGAGAGAGGTTATATGAGATACAGATTAGAGAGTGGGGGGAAAAAGAGAGGAATGAATTAAAGATGACAGTGAATCATCTATGAGGGTTTGAGGGAAGATCCGTGTAAGAGTAGAGTTCAGAGGAAAGGCCCCTGTCAGTCAGTCTAATGTCCCAGCACGCCACAGAAATGTCTGAGCGTTCATTCGCACACCACAGCCGGAAGAACTTTCGCTTTTCTCTCTCTCACGCACACTCATTGTCAATGGTTTCTTTTCCTTTCCATTATATTCTGCCTGTGTCGCATAGCCAGACTTTTGACTTGCGGCATTAAGTTGTTTGGCAAAATTTGATCCTCTTTGTAGCTTATTCTGAACCACCCACTTTGACCACCTTGATGACGTTAAGTGACAATTTTTACTGTAACTGAAACGCAAATGAAGATTTTTAGAAGAAGACAGAGAGCTCTGTCAGTTCCTTATAATGCAAGTACACAGGTGCCAGCACTTTGCTGGTCCAAAAGTCACATTTAGGCAGCATAAATGTAATCCAGTCCAGTCCAGTCGATCAATGAATGTCTTCTAAAGCGAATCGATAGGTTTATGTAAGAAACAAGTTGATAATTAAAACCTTTTTAACTTTTAATTATTGACTAAAATCGGCTAAAGTGCTGTTTGAAATGGCCAAACTCTCGTGTGATGTTTGTTCTTCTGTTGTAAATAAGTGGCACTTCCGAATTCTCGCATGAACTCGCCGACACGCTTACGTCACATGACAGCTACATGATGCGTCAACTGCTCACAGGAAGCGCTTTTTAAAAGTTAAAAACTTTTTAATTACCGATTTACTTTTTACACAAACGTATGAATTTGCTTCAGAAGACATTCATTGATCGACTGGAGTCGCATGGATTACTTTTATGCTGCCTAAATGTGACTTCAAACCGGGACCGTCAAAGTGTTGCCACCCGTTTACTTGCATTATAAGGATTTGACAGAGCTCTATCTTCTTCTAAAAACCTTTATTTGTGTTCTGCTGAAGAAAGACAGTCATACACATCTGGGATGACATCAGGGTCAGTGAATAATTAGAGAATTTTCATTTACCTTTCATTTATTAGAGTTACCTTCAAATATGTCTTAAACTGGTTATATTATTATTCAGGTAACTGCTTTACACATATCAAAAATGTAACTAACGTTTAGTAGCTTGACCAACAATATTCTCTTCAGATTGTTGCCACCATGAAATTTGGTGAAGAAAACTAACTGTAAAAGTAGACAGTTTGCACTAATGCATGCTATAGCGGCCCTCGCAGCAACACATACTTGCATCGTTATGAATTCAAAACGCAACAAGGTGAGTAATTGCAACATGGAAATTGACATGGTACTTCAAAAGTTTATGTGCCCTAAAATCAACCCCAATCAACTGAAATATTGACAAGCATCATCTCTTATCAGACACTTTCTCATCAATTCATACTTGAACACATTTCCCTCTAATGCTACTGGTCGCACTTTGCGTGAGGGAAGTAATTAGTCAGCATGGTTCGGATGTTGCATTTTATTAAAAAAATTAAATTCTTACTCCACTGACAATTAGGTTTAGAGATGGGGTTTGGGTTGGGGGAGGAATGAATAAAATATGCATTTGCTGTTGATTGAACAATCATTTTCAACAAAAACCAACAACTTGCTTTTGGCACCACTATGTGGACATCTCACTCGGAAACTGGAGCACACACGTGCCCATATGTTCAACAACACTTCCAGCTTCCGTCACTAGGATGGCAGTGATTACAATATCTCTAAACACAGACAGATTTCAGCATCAAAACTTTCTACCTACTGTTGCTGTATTTGTAGTGTAAACAGTCTGTAAATCAAGCTTATGTAGCAAGGAACATTTATGTTTTTGGACCTTATACTGCTTCTACAGCCCAGAGAGGCCAGAGTCAGACAGATCTGCTGTTGCTAAGTTTAAAAAGTGACATTGTGGTGTGTGGGACAGTTGTGCTTCTAACGTGTTAGAGTGTGTTAAATAATACAGTTCAAAAGTTGCCAGCTGTTGCCTGCTACTAGCACTACAGCTATCAAGAAAGTGAACATTTTAAAGTATATTACAACGAAAAACTTTCACTCCTTTCCATGTGCATCCGCTTCTTTGAAAAGGGTGACTTTTATATGCTCAGTAAAACGAGGATGACATTGATTAAAAAAGCCTTGGTGACTGTGCAGTTATCTGGGTGTGAGTGCTGGTAAACATTAATGGCAGAAAGGCATAGTTGTGTGTATTATGATTTTGTGTGTGTGTGTGAGGCCTGGGCTGGGCAAATCCTCTGTATTTCTGACGAAGCACAGGACAGTAAAGCATCCATTTGGAGACGAGGGATTCACGAGGCTGTGCTGGCCTATATTCAGGATTTACAGCCAGGCTCTGCTCTGCTGGACAGAATTCCTCTCCCATCATCCGTTCCCAATGTCAGCATCCTCCCTCTCTCTTCTCATCTTCTCTGTTATCTTTTATCACTCATCCCAGTGACTCCAATCTTATGAATCCATTCATCAAAAAGATTTGTTCTTATTCGCTCAGTGACCCTTTCTGTAGGTTATATCATTACATAGAGTACATCAAAGTCCTAATATCGTAATATATTGTGTAATTTTGCTTCTCAAGTAAATTTATCTTGTTTTAAGGATTTTAAAACATTTTAACTAGAAAACAAAACAAAAATGCTAATTAAATTTTTTTTTTCAGTGAGGTAGCAACCAGTGTCTTTTTGTTATTATACTGTAATTGAGTCATTGAATCAATCACTTAACATATTCAAACACATAGAGTCAAATGTGCTCTAACGTTTTTCCTCTATTTCTTCAACTTCTGGGTTTGACTTTATTCAACCTATAAAAAAAGACAACACCTGCATAGAAAAACTAGTTTCAATAATGTCTTTGCATCATTTTAATTTAGTATGGTCATTGGTCATTTTTTCACATTCATGAATTGGAATTAATCTTCCACAGAGATTGAATCACATGCTGAACTAAAAGAACCACAAGCCCCATTTCATTCAGTCATTGTCGGTCAGAAGGTCTCCGTTCACAAATGAGATGCCCCGTTCATTCAGAATGTCCACAGATGAGAGGCTTTGTTTATCCGGTTCGTTCACGATCAACATCGCTTGTTTGTTCAGTTTGTCTCAATTCCTTTAGTTCAGATTCTTTCACCTAACATATTTGTGCAAAATCACCCAAGTAGCCCGGAGATCTCCAAATAGGGGCAGGATCTCCAAAAAAAGGGTGGGGTAACTCCAGAAGGGGCGTGGTTACTCCAGAAGGGGGTTGGGCCCACTCCAAAAGGGGAAGAAGGATACAGCTGCAGGCTGAGCTCCAAAAGGGGCAGGAGCTCTAAACCGCCAGCAAAGATATACTGCAGAGAGCCCTTAACCTAAACCTTTCGCTAACTCTAACCGTGTATGGAAGTGGAATCGTTAATCACCGAAACAGCACTAATCACTGAACCACTTCACCGACATTTCTTTGTTCAGTTTTTCCTTTTACTTCATTTATTTCTTTCACCCCTTTTCCTTGCTCTCTTTCTCTTTGTCTTATTCCACCACCCCATCTCTCTAATTCCCTCTTCAATCCCAGCATCACTCTCCGATTCACCACCTCCTCACCCGAGGGTCCCGTAAAGCAGACCGTGATGTAATCTGGTGATTTTGATAACAAATAACCTTAGAGATCCAGCTGGATGAGGGAAAATGAGATTGTACCTGTACCTGCAACCACAGACAGGTGTTACAATGGCTCAGCATGCAACAGGATGAGAAGAGAGATATACAGTATTTATAGTCTGATCCCTCCAGTGGCTAGGGTTTGGTGGTATTAGTGGCATGTAGTGTGGATTGGTCAGACCCCAGGCTCTGTCAGTCCTAACAGTCAGTACAAATGGAGAATTATCTTTCATTTTGAATGGCTATTTTTTTGGCCAGTCAGCAAGTTAATATTTTCAAGTTGTTTGGAATCACATAATAAGACTTACTGAGTTTTTTATGGTCGTATTTATTAAGGAATATTACATACAACTTACTGTAAGCTCTATTATCACAGAAAATAATTTCAACTTGGCCCTCAGTTTATAAAAACAAAGGAAAAGCACATGTATAAACTTTTATATTTTTAGCTAATTTAATCACATTTTTCGTTTAAAAAAATGAATGTACATATTTTTTAATCTTTTCTCTTTGTCTGCATCTTTTTATAAACTCATTGCAATCCATTATGCATACTTCTCTGTGAAGTTTGCAATGCAGCCTTAGAATTTGGCCAAAAGAAGGTACTTTTCTAATGGCCTTCATATCAGGGGCATGCCTAAGATGCCTTAAAATACTACCTATGAAAGTAGCTCACTTGTATCTATAAGCATCTATCTGATATTTAACCATAATATTCATAACCAGGCAAACAAAATACTGATATAATACTGATTTAATTCCATGTATATGGTTATCAACTCATATTATCATAGCCAGAGAAACTCCTGGAGCTCTCCTCACTGTCGGCTAAAGTTAAGGGCAGAAGGAAGTGCTTCACACTGACAGGAAACCAGAAGCAGCGAGCGGCTATAATTGCAAACTGGGACAGGATCAATAAGGAGAACAAATTAAAAATGGCGGCTAAATAGAAACACGCCTCAGCTGATTGCACAAAGGTGACAGAGAGCAGACAGAAAATTAGTGAGACATATATAGAAAAACAAGATGCAATTAATCTTTTTTTTTTTTTTTTTTTTTTTTTTTTTGGTTTTGAATAAGAAAAAAGGTAGCAAACTCTCTAAAAGTTCTCAATTTTCTGCACTTGTTTCAGTGTTTTCATAAAATATATTAAGAGTGGACTTTGCACACAGGACAATCAAAACTTGTGCTATCACTGTAAAACATCTAAACAGCCCAACATGGTCACACGGGAGGTCGGCATGTTGTTTCTGAGACTTAAGGGTACCCTGCGATCAGCTACATTATGCCGACTTGCTGACAAGCAGCATCTCCTATCAGACATTTTTGCATCGGCTCCAGTGAGTTTACTTTCCCCTGTGGCACGACCATGTGTGGGTCACATCAGCAGCGTGGGAGACTCCGGTTTAGATACCGCGTAAAAATCTGGAAGTAATCACGTTCACAAAATCAGTAACTCAGAGGTTACATCATTTTTACTCCACTGATGGTTAGGTTAAGGTTTGGGGATTGGGTTGGGTTGGGGAGTACAGTTTATAAAACATGCATTCCCCTTCACTGTAATACAGCCTGTACAGCTGAAAAAAAAAAAAAAAAAAACTTGCTTCATATCATGCTTTTGGCACCCCTGCTTGGACATTACACCCAGAAAATGGAGCTCACATGTGCCCACACAACCAACAACACTTACAGTTTTGGCCACTGGGGGCAGTGTTTAGCATTTTGGTAAGCACAGGCTGATTTTAGCTTAAAAGAAAAGTTCACCCAAAAACGAAAACTCTCTCATTTCTCATGTCATCCTAGATGTGTATGACTTTCATTCTTCTGCTGAACACAAAGAAAGATTTTTAGGAGAATATTTCAGCTCTGTAGGTCCATACAATACAAGTGAATTGTTGCCAAAATTGTAATGCTCCAAAACGCACATAAAGGCAGCATAAAAGTAATCCACAATACTCCAGTGGTTAAATTCATATCTTCAGAAGTGATATGATAGGTGTGGGTGAGAAACAGATCAATATTTAACTCCATTTGTGCTAGAAATTCGCTGTGAGAATAGTCTGAAATGGATATATATTTGATCTCAAGCATGCTCTTCACTGACAGTTTTGTCAGCTTGGCTAAAAATACACTAAATTTTGAGGTTTGAGCTTTTTGAATTTTTTAAAGGCAAAGTTATTTGGTGTGATGGAAATGATGCCACAACTGTGGGACAGTCATAATTTTTGAAAAAAATAAAAAATACAGAAATAATTTTCACATAATACATATTGAAATTGTTTTATTATTATTTTTATTTCACTCATTGATTCGATTATCATTGTTTTAAACATGTAATAGTTTGTATTTTTATAATGGATTTTCATAGTTTAGTATTGAAAGTGAGCCTGGGATGAGGCTAAAACAGGAGAATCTTTACATAAAAGACATTTGTATCAACAATAAATGATGAAGGCCTGGTAAAAAAGTTTCCAATTCAAACCTGGAACATAAAGGTGCCCAAAGCTGAAGAAGCACCCATGCATCTTGAAATAGCCAATCTCATTAATAGTAGGAGGTGTCCACATGCCTTTGTCTTTTAGTGAAGTTTAGCCTCGGATTACGGTTTACTATCAATAGCGATTTTACATAGATAATTTTAGTCCATGACTGAGCTTAGACTTGATAGATTCTGCGCTATCTTAAATCCTTCTGATGTGTAACATTCTTATTAAATTAGCTGTTCTCAGTCAAAATTGACCAACCTATTAGTATTATTGATTTTAGGGACAAAAATAGTAAGTCTGATTGCTTAGAAAAGTAATACCACACCTCTCCTCAACAAGCTGATAAATTATACTTTTATACTACTTTTTAGAAATGTAATATAAGTTTAATACTTGGGGTAAGGAGGTTGTTCAAATCCCTAACTTGAAGAATGAGCAATAATAAGTGACGCTTGCCTTAGCAAACACAACTGCATAATTTCTTCCCTTTTGCATGATTGCTATTTAGCACAACACAATGGAAACAATTAATTACAAGGGGGAAAAATCACTTACCTTACCAATAAACACTGCTTTGCACTCATGCCCCAGGCAATCTCTCTTAGATTATTAAGAGGCCAGAGGGCTAAATTAACATAACTCTGAGAGCCCTTACCTTCTAGCCTCTTCGCAGTGTTTCTCAGATGCCACCAATTAACAATATCTTAAACAGCAAACACGCTTCTGAATATAATGCAATAAATCAGACACACAGCGCGCTGACCATGAAGCCATTTGCCTTTTTCAGAAAGAGAGAGAGAGAGAGAGAGAGAGAGAGAGAGAGAGAGAGAGAGAGATTGAATTTTAACAAACACTTTATTAAAACAATCATTTCAAATACATGAAAACATCAGACTACCTAATTATATTACCCTTACTCACATATAAAGACTAGTTCATTATTAGCCACAGAACACAAACCAACATCACAACACCATTCAATTTTAAATGAATTGAATGCACTCATCAATTTGCAATAATTATAATCAACAATAATTCTTGATTTTAACATACTGTATTCTTAAAAACTGGTACAATTTCCTGTCCAGCTTTCTGTTCTATTTTATTTCTTCTGGTAATGTAGACAGCAAGCTTTGCTTGGCCTACAATAAAATTAATCAGTTGACACTTGTATTTCTGCATTAGACTATACTTGAAGCCAAGTATGAAACTTTGCTTTGAAAAAAATAACCCCAATAAAGAAAATAAAGTCTCTTGAAAGCAAGAGATCAAACAGGGAAGAAAGTCTGCCACAGTTCATAAAACAACGATAAATAGTTTATCTCTCCGAATAGAAAGGACATTTATCACTTATAGTGGGATTCATTTTAGCCACAAAAGCATTAACAGCTATAGCACCATGTAAAATTCGCCATTGAAGATCACAAACCCTTTTAGTCAATGGTGATTTGTACAGTACTCTCCATAATGGTTTAGTTTCTTCTCCGATCCCTAATTTGTCTCTCCCAACTTTGTCTGTCTTGTCTTTCAATGTATGTTTATTAATTACTTTCACAATGTTTCTGTACAGCACATTTCCCTTAACTGTACAAAAATCCACATATTCATTTTTACCCAGACTCAACAGTGGACTACTGCATCTGAGTTTGTCAAGAGCAGTGTGATTTTAATGTCCGGAAAAAAGTTATTAGCATCAGGAAGTATAACACCCATACTGTATCCCTCAAGTAGTGCTTTCTCTTTCGAGTTTAAGACCCCCGTCAACTAGTCTAGGATCCTTTTAGCATATCACACTGATCTGATTCCCAAATGTAAATCAACAGTCTCTGCATCTTTTAGTCCAGGACCCATTTTATCAACAATGTCTCTCAATTGTAGGGATTTCTGTGAAAAAAGTAAGTCTTTAAGTCCTGTAGGGTCTTCTCCCGACACATCAAGACGAGCTCCAAAAACAATAGGTTCTTCAAGCAACTAATGAAAGAGGTCATTGACTCTGCCCACTGATGCTTAAAAAGTGTCCACACTTTGAAAAGACTTTGATAAAAAGAAGGATTTCCATTAAAATCCAAAAAAGTTTAATCCATTAAAAACAGGGCGGCATCAAGTCTCATTCCACCTACTCCACGTAAAATACTTTGTGCTAGTGGCTTCCTCACCAGACTTTGGGGTCCCATCAGTAGTCTCTGAATGAATTGGAGGCAGAAAGTGGCTCCTCTGCTGACAAGATTAACTTGACCTCCGTCATCTTTAGGAAGGAAAATAACGCTTTGAGGGGTCCAATGTAAATTGTCCTTGAAAAAGTTTACCATCTCTCCTTGAAGCTTTGATAAAAGCCCAACAGGAGGATCTATGCAAGTGAGTCTGTGCCACAAAGAGGACGCCACCAGGTTGTTGATTATAAGTGTGCGCCCTGTATATGACATTTGGGGAAGTAACCATTTCCATTTTTGCAAACGTCTTTTAATTTTGTCAGACATTCCATCCCAATTCCTCTGAATAAAATCATTATTTCCTAAAATAAAAATAAAATAAAGTAAAAAGTTATTTTAAACCTCTCCTTTTCCAGGCTAAACCTCCTGATAGATTGGGATGCCCTTTGTTCCATTCCCCCATTAACAGAGCTTCACTGTTCCCCCAGTTAACTTTTGCATATTAAATCATTTTAAAATCATTGACAAAAAGTTCTAGTTTGTTCACATCATCAGACCTGGAAATAAACACAATTACATTATCAGCATGTGCAGAAAGATATAAAGAGTCATTACAGTGTGGCATTGTAAAACCATCAAACTCAGATCATAATTTATGGTGTAGTGGTTCAATGGACAGGGAGTACAGCATTCCTGACATAGCACAACCCTGCCTGACCCCCCTCTGAACTTTAAATGGGGCATTCAAATCACCATTGACTTTGAATACACTCTCAATGTTACAGTACAAAGCCTCAATCATGCTTATAAAGCCATGACTATACCCAAACGCTTCCAAAGTATTTAGAAAATAAACGTGTTCAACACGGTCAAAAGTTTTTTCTTGGTCTAAGGAAATCAGACCAAATCTACCACCCGATATCTTTGACACATCCAAAACATCTCTAATTAGTGAAATATTATCAAAGTTTGACCTATTGAGTATGCAATAAGTCTGATCGGAATGTATTACTTGACTCATTACTTTGCTTAACCTTGTAGCTAGGGCCTTCGACAGTATTTTACAATCTGAACACAAAAGAGAGATCGGCCTCCAGTTGTTTATATTTTGGAGATCAACCTTCTTGGGTAATAAAGTAATAACAGCTCTTCTGCAACTTAGTGGTAGAAAGCCTTTTTTCAGACTATCATTAAGAACCAAAGGGAGATCTTCACCAATCACTGACCAAAACGTTTTATACAAGTCAACTGGTAACCCACCAATACCAGGAGACTTCCCATTATCCATGCCCATCAGGGCTGCATGGAGTTCCTGTAGTGACAGAGTCTGTTGAAGTTTAGTTTTAGACTCCTCAGGTACCTATGTAAGATCACCAAAAAAACACAATCATCAGTCTCTCTGTGTACCAATTCAGAGTAAAAATCAACAGCACGCTTGCATTTTTCAATAGACTTAGTAAGCTCTTGTCCTGTTTCTGAGGGTAAAGAGTGAATGAAACGACTTTGACCAATTTTCTATTCTAAATTAAAAAAGAACTTGGATGGAGCATCCATTTGTGTGATACTTTGATATTGTGAGCGGATTAGTGCCACTTGTGCTTTGACACCTAACAGATCTGCAAGTAAAGCTTTTTTGGATTTGCAGCTTTCAAAATTTTCCCTATCACCTGTAGATGCTGCTCTTCTGAACTTAGGTCTTTCAAAGCAGTATTGATTGTGTCTAAAAAAATGATTCTTTCAGCCTCCTTTGTAGGTGCATGTATATTAAAAAAAGTCATTATGACTTTTTCAAACTTGGCTTTAACTTTTAAAAAACACCCCTTAACTATTTATTCTATCTCGCAAGATATTGACAGTGAATTCTTAGAAAATAAAACAGCTACACCCCCGCTAGTAGAAGACAAGTGACTTAAAAAAAATATTTGACTCTCCCACTCACTTTTCCATTCCACTTCATTTTTAAAATCACTGTGTGATTCTTGAATGAACATTACATCAAAACGCTTTTGTTTTATAAACTCAAACATACACATTATTTTCTGATTGTCTCTGGCACCATTTAAATTGAGTGTTCCATTTTTAAAATATTTCATATTAAATGACAAAGTTTTAGAGAAACAAATATAAATAATTGAAACAGGTAGAAATACGATTTCTGCCAAAAAAGAAACTTACACCATAGCCTGTTTTTCATCCTTAATAATTTGTTTTTGAGATTACTCACAATCTTTCTGTAAACTTCTTTATCAGTGAATGCATCCTCTTTCTTTAAAAATCTTGCATCATTAATGACATTTTTATGTCAGGGGAATAATCCTCTACCTGTACTCCTGGTAGCCCTTTAGTCTCTTGAATGAATTTGCTAATCTCTTTGGCTTTATATACTACAGTCTGAAGATGTATTCTACTTCCATCTCAATGTCACCATCACCAGAAATGTCCTGTTTATCGGTAATTGACACAGTATTTGTAGGTACAGTGAGATTTCTGGCTATGTTCTTGGACTCGACCAGCCACAGTGACCACCGCTACTGAAGAAGAGACACCTGCAGTGGTCTCAGCCACAGCGGGTTTACTTGATACAGTCTCGACTTCAACCGGCATGACATTAACTAAATCATTTGTAGCAGGAGCATTGACAGCCGCTCTGACAGACTCGGCTTCAATCAGCTCAGATTTTGCCTGATCTGTAGGGTTTTTGTCAATTTTTTCAGGACAAGTGTGTACAAGATGACCTATTTTACCACAACCAAAGCATTTCATAATAATTTCAGACATTGCATAAACCGTATGTTCAAAACCATCAACTTTAACAATAAAGGACAAATTAAATGCATCAGCATTATTTTTCAAAATCATGTACACCTGTCTCTGAAAAGACACGATATGCTTCAACAAAGGTGATTTGCACCCAAGAGCAATTTTCCTAATGGGAGACACTGACTTACCAAACGGAGGGACGTTCGACAGAATACATTTTCTGGAAGAACTACTAAGAGGAAACTCTTAATTTATTTATAAGCAATTCATTGATTACAATTCCTGTTTGAACAACTTCATTTGCTTTTTTTATCGTGTTTAAAAAAAAAAACAATTGTGCTGTTCATCCTAGAGTCTGATACAATGTTGTTATGACCCACCACATTTCCAACTGCTAGACTACACTCCTCAACACTGACTTTAGACAAGATTTGTATACCATGACGCTGAGTTAAGTTTTCACAATCGATTGCACACGGAGCAGTCATGCTTCCCAGCAGAAAAAGCCGCTGGAAACAGACTTCTCTAATTTTCCTCTAGAAAAAGCTAATCAGACCAAATATCTTTCAAAAATTACACAGAAAAACATATACTAAGACACACAACAATTTAAAAAGAAAGACTCCTACTCAGACTCACCACATGCTCCACTCACTCATGCATGCACAAACGCACGCACATGCGCAGAGAGAGAGAGAGAGAGAGAGAGAGAGAGAGAGAGAGAGAGAGAGAGATGACAAATATTGGATTTGACATTACGAAATGGATTACATTTTAGTCCAATTAAAATTAAATGGGCTGCAATGAGTGTTGACCCTGACCAAATTGTCTACCACTGATCTCATCAGCACTGTAACTCCAATTGACCAGACTTAGGGTTTTGATTCTTTCTAGGAAAAGCTAGGACTGATGACCCTGGTGACAGACCACTGGAGGAGTCTATGTGACTTCACTCATATTACAAATAACGTGATGGTAATTCTATAATACAGATTTAAAAGGGTCATTCTCTACAATTTTGGTGCATTTGAATTATTTTCTCTGCCTTCCACATACAATATTATTCAAGATTTATTGCACTAATTGTTGTAATTTAGCTTTACATGACCTTTTTGCAGGGCATTACACTTACAAGAAGGAATGACTTATGCCTATGCTTAAAGGGATAGTTTACCCAAAAATAAAAATTCCTTTAACATCTACTCACCCTCATGTTGACTTTCTTTGTTTCTTGGAACACATAAGATGTTAAACAGATTGTTAGGGACTGAAAGCCTGACAGCTAGTCACTATTCATTGCATCTTTTTTTCCATTCAATGAAAGTCTAGGTAATTGAGACTGACTTCTGTCTATCATCTCCTTTTGTGTTCCACAGAAGAAAGAAAGTTATACAGCTTTGGAACAACAAAATGTAAATTTTTAAGTGAACTACCCCTTTAAATTTAAGTCAGTGTGAGACATAGTTCGCAATCCATTTTACTTCTGTATTCCAACTTATTTCTGAGTGAAACAAGATATGCAACCAACTGCACGTGGCAGTACAAGGTAACAAGAATGGATAGGGAGAAGGAGGAATTGGAATTGGGGTATGACCTGAGTTGGTAAGGATATTGGGTCGCCAACACATAAGTGCCAGGCCTGCCAGGCCACATCTCTGATGTGTTTTCAGTTAAAATAGATCAAATCCAGATCCTCAGTGTAAATATCCTGCCAATCATATTTGTGCCTTCGATTAATCGTAACAATCAAATCTAATCAATTCATAATAATTAAATCAATGTCAGGGCAAATATTGACACGAATTGTCATATTCATTATGATTTTTGAATTGCCTGTTTTGCAGCTTAGTTTCAATGGTCTGGGTCGAATTAGGAGAGAGTTGTGTTGTGAATGTTAGAGCAATGCCTATTTGATGTTTAAAAACTTGATGCCCACCTAGTCATTGGGAGGTAATAAAGAGAAACCAGAATTAATTATTCCTATACTTCAAAATAACTAATGATAAGTGTTAAATATAGGGCTGGGCAATATGACTACAAAAATTATATCTCGATATTTTTCAGCTTATTGACGATATTCTATATATCTTGATTATTATGTTTTTGCTCTGAAATTGCTCAAAAGTGATTTTTTTTTTTAAATCAGAATAAACCATCGTTTCACCCAAACAGCTACTGTAGTCAAGTAGACTCAATATTTTAAAGGCATTGAATAAAAAAAGGCATGTTTTCCACAGTTTTTCACTAAATGAACACAGGGGAGAGTAAGTTCTAATCATTTTCATCGATATGCACCTTTATATTTATATTCTATAGTATATACAATGATACATAGTAGCTTAATAAAAACATTATTTACTATCTTTATTAAACCATTTTTTATGAAATTATGAGTGAACAAGGTGTCCAAATACTACTACACTTATTTTTTTGCAACCATTGCATAATTCTAAATTATAACCATATGAATCAGTCAAGTTTTTTTATTATAATATAATACTAAATAATCAATATTATTTTGAGGATTAGATTTGTTTTATATAAAAGTAATATATTTCTGTCCTATTTACTTCACCTTCACCTGGAGCTTTTATTTTGACACATCATAGTCTTATAACAACTCTTAATAATTTGTACAAGATGGTGAAATAGATGTTTTACGACTTAGCACAACTTTTAGATTAACCAACAAATGAACAGAATTTCAAATCGATACAATATAGGCATCAAACTTTAGCTAGCCTGTTATCCAGCACTTTATTTTAAGAAAGAAAACATCAGTCAACAAATTTGGTTACTCATTCCATATTTATTTATGGAATTAAAATGACCTGAAATATACTTCCCTTGTCACATTCCAAACCCTGTTTTCTTTCTTCTGTGGCACACAGAAGTTATTATACTAAATTTTATAATACATTTTTTGTTGTTGGTTCATTTATTTCTCGCTGTGAAGGTAAAAGTTGATTTGTCATGAGACCAGGTTGGCTGTTCCTGGCTTTGTGTAGCACCTGCAGCTCTGCATATACTTCTGAAGTTTTCCAAATAACATTTACATTCATATATTTGCTGAAAACGTTTACCCAAAGCGTCTTACAGTGCATTCAAGCCATACATTTTATCAGTTTGTGTGTTCCCTGAGACTTGAACCCATAATCTTGGCTTTGCCTATACATTCTACAAGTTGAGCTACAGGGATTGTAGACCATGCACACTTTCGCTCTCCAGATTTGTTTCCTCATGAAACAAAGAAATCTCCAGATTTGTTTCCTCTGAAAGCTGTTTCCATCCTGAGAGACACTTCAAAAGCAGCGCAATTACCCACAACAGTTACACATCGCAGCACAGCAGGCACTGTTTTGATTGCTCATTAAGACTGAGAGGCAGAAGCCATCGCTGCAAATGCTCGTCTTATCATGCACGATAATTAATAAGAAATGAATGGAGAGTAATGAAAAGAAAATCAAAGGTGGAGAAGACAAGGATGGTGATAACCATGCAGAAGCGAGCTGTCACCCCCCATCGTTAGATAGAAGAGACTCGGTTTAATGTCTCCATCAATGCAGGATGACCTTAGAGTCAGCATCATCAGGGAGCTGCAGTAATTGACATGGCGACCAATGAGAACCAGGCATTGAACCAGGTTAACCTCATGATCCAGCCATCATAATGTATTAGATAGGTCACTTTATATATTTACTGTATTCAAAGAGCACAACCATCCTAGGGAATTCCCCTTTGAATTTGTTCCTGCTAATACAGGCTTCCAAAAACTAGTGGCTGCCCACCTATACATAGCGTTTGACAGCTACGCTGGTTTTTCTGGTTTTAGCTTTTCTTAGCTTATTTATACTCATGTCCCTGCCTGGCCAAGCTGGTGTGCAGCTGGTTTAGCTGGTCAGCCAGCTGGATCAACTATCAAGTGTCCAAAAACCCCTCTAGAATCAGCCACCTAACCAGATTTTGGAACTGGAGTTAGTTTCGCAGGGCATTTGTGCACACGACGAACCTGCATCTCTGCATTCAGTATGAATGGTGGCAGTGTAGGGTAGAAGCTTGCATTAGACACTTGTGTGAGTGTTTGTTTGTGTGAGAGTTTGTCATGACTGAAGGCCAGTGTCTGCACTTTAGAGGTGTTACTGTGCTAAACTTGCACAGCTCTGTCAGGCCAACCCTATATATTTCTCCCTGACTGTGTATTGTCTTTTCTCGCCAGTTTTTCCTCTTCCATGATGTGGTATGCACTTCCTCTCTCTGTGTGTTTTTCCTTTCCTTGTCTTATGCTCATGGAGTTACCCAAGAGGTAAAGACAAATTAATGAAGCACTCTTGACCACTTAAGTCTAACTACATGACTGCAAATTCCTTCAGAATTTACCAGCGCTGTGTGGTAGTTGGGATTAATTCAAGGTGGTAAGACTTAAAGGGATAGTTCACCCAGAAATAAAAATAAAATTCTTTCATCATTTACTCCCTTACGATGTCCCAGGTGTGTATGATTTTCTTTCTTCAGTAGAATAAGCACACAAATGCACTGTTTTGAGTAAAGAAACAGATAAATACATATCTAAACCAAAACCAATGCAGCTTCTATATAGCTTTTCTCCTTCTCAGTTGTAAACAGTGCTGCTCTTCTGGATGTGTTGCATGTGCGTCAGTTCTTGCGTGAACATGCCAATACGATTATGTCACACGCACATACCGCTGCTGACTGGAAGCAATGCTTTATAGTTAAAAAGTACTTAAATATTGATCTTTTTTGCACCAAAAGCAATCGTGTTGCTTTAGAAGACATTAATTTAACCGCTGAAGTCGTATGGATGACGTTTATGCTGACTCTCTGTGATGTTTTTGGAGCTTCAAAAGTCGGATCACCATCCACTTGCATTTTAATGACCAACTGAGCTGATATTTTTCTGTTTTTCTTTAAATGTATTCTGCTGAAGAAAGTCATACCCACCTGAGATATCATGAAGGTGAGTAAATGATGAGAACATTTTCATTTTTGGGTGAACTAACCATTTAAAGTCCATCGAAAGAAAGTCAGAATGTCCCCCCAGTCATCTTGGCTTCGACCTCGACCAGCAATTTTCTATCTAGCATTCCAAGGAACAGGTTTAGGCTGGTTAACTGTGGCTGCTGGTAGATGCCATAACTACAATATTCATAATTAATGACAAGGCATAAGATGACAGTGGCTGTTGAAAGGGAGCAAAATATGGTGGTAGTATCTTAATGAAGGCTTTGGCTCATATCCACACTGGCTGAAGATGTCTTTAAACACTCTTAGCATTTTATTGAGGGCCAAGGTGCCCTCATAAACTATTCTGATTGGGCTGTTTGAAATGAACATTCTGTTTGACCCTTTCTCTTGAGGAAATCAAGCAATGAGCTCCTTACAGAATTACACCAAAGACCTCCCAAAACTCTATATGATAAGAAGACAAATACAATGGGAATTCAATAATTCTGGAATTCAATCAGTCTGATATTAATAACATCTTCACAACGTGTTATAATTGGTGCATTTATGGTGATGCATTTTCATTAATGAGGTTTTGAGAGCAGAATGTTAATGTATTCAGTTATTTAAAGAAGAAAAAGGTCTGGTCAGGCCCACCTCTTCTTTGAAACACTTTCAGAACTCTAATCATGCATATAGCTATTTACTTTTATATGCAGAGGATATAAATGCTTCATGTGTTACAATAAATGCACCTAATTGTGTTCTTGCTTGCTCACTTGACTCAAAAGCAGCCCTCGTAACTGAAATATCAGTTGAAATATCTACTGTGTGGCTCTAAAAGTGAGTTGAATGTGTTCCCAAACAGATTAGGTTTATAAGGTTAATGCTTTATTGAATTTTAAATCAACAAAACCTACCTTCCTACCCTACACCTTAAACCTAAACCTACACTTTTGGCTCATGTGTTGACCTGCACACTGGACTCGTACCCAGGTCATCAGGTGAGTGCAACTGTTTGCAACTTGATTGCACTTGAACAAGCTTGTAAATGTAGTTGGTTATGTAATGTAAATGTTAAAATGTATCACCTTGCAATTAAGTATTTATGAACTGATCATGTGCTGTTTTATTTGTGATTTGTGTAGAAGTGAGTAAATGCCATCATTGTTGTAATGCCTCTAGTGCTCATTTCACCAGGAAACTGCCGCAATATGTAAAATGAGGCATGTAAAAATCATTTCGCAAAAGTGTAAGTATAGTAACGTGATTCTATGAGACCAGAATATTTTGTTCTTCAGATGACTGTAAGTGCAAATGGTCCTATTCAGTTGACACTTTGGTTACCTATGGCTATAATTTTATTTTTGTATTTGGAAAATAACAAAGGCTGTGTTAGGAATAGCATACTACCACAATACTTATGCTATTTCTGTAGTATTTAAGCTATACTGTGCACAGTATGCACATTTTCTGTATACACAGAATGCTGAATAACATACTTTAATGTTTTACTTTTCCTTAAATAAAAATCCCACCAAAATTGGATAAAAATGCAAAATATTCTTATTTTGGGAGCTAATAGCTGGATGTTACTTACCATTATTGCACAAAACTGGATAAAAAATGCTCACCTTTTTACAGTCTGATCTCATGAAATTTATGTGAACATGACAACATTTTTGCAATTAAAAATTGACGTGCTGTGTAACACATTTGGCTGCAGTTTTCCAGTGAAATGTCCAGTTCGGGGCGCCAAAAGCGAGTAAAATGGTGTCGTATTCAGACGTGGCTTTAAGGTGAATTTTAGATGGATGTTTTAAAAACATACCTCCCTAACGTAAAACTTTTGCCTGAACCTAAACAATAGTGTTTTAAAATATACATTAGACGTTTCAAAAAAGACATCCTTACTAAATCAAAGATTAACACTAACCATTAGTGTTTTAAAATATAAAAATAAATGAGATGTGAAAAAGACATCCTTACTTTATCAATACCTAAACCTAACCATTAGTGTTTTAAAATGCAGAAGCAAAATGAAAAATCACATTTTCTGAACTAACTACATATTTTCATGCCACTTCTATGACTCTGCAATGTCACATTAGCTTGAGTTCATGGCTGGACTTGAATCACGCTCCTCCAACTCAAAGTCCAATGCCCTATCAGGTGAGCTACTGTACAAGCTACTCATATTGGAGTAAGTGTATATATTTAGGTGGGTCTGTAATACAAGCATTAATGTATAATTTCTCAAAAGATGCATTAGAGTAAAAGTGTGTCGATATCATAAAATAGCAGGGTCTGTGTAATAGAGAGAAAAATAAGTATCCATAAAGTCATAATCAGCCATTAAAGTCATGATTTGAGTGAAAGTGAATAAAACACAGTTGTTGTTGTAGTGCCTCTAGTGTTCATTTCACCTGGAAACTGCAGGGAATTGTACCTGGAGACACATATAACAAGTTTTGCAAAAATGTATATAGAGTCACATTTCCACTATGAGACCAGGTTGCCTTTTTATTACTGCGATGATAACTGGACACAACTTGTTAAATTAAACATGCAATATAGCAAGATCGTGTGACTAAAGTATTTTAAATGTTTATCATTGCATAATGTGTTCTGTTTAACATACTTTAACATACATACATCAGAGGGTTTCTGTCTCGGTATCTCAAGTATCTCTTCACACACTGACTGCGATCGCCTCTGAAGCAGTTCCCTGCCAATGTGTCAGCCTGCCTTTCTGAACGAGTCTTCTTCACCGTCATTCTGTCCACATCTCCCTGCAGTCTCCCATGAAGGTACAGGGGTTTGGGGAAGAGGGAAATTTGACAGGGATTCATAAAAGTGAGAACAGGAAGTGCATGCAAATACCAGCTGCAGGAAGTATATTTATAGCATCAATTTATAGCCCATACATCTGAAGACGGAAATGAAAATCTGCTATTGGCTTAATTGTTATTATTTTCTTATTTGGCCTAAAAATTACAAAGAAATGCATTTATGGTTAACTACCAAGGTGTTTGCTTAGTGATATTTCCCCTTTTCGCGCTCATCCCTAATATTACCAGATTTGCCTGGTAGATTTTGGCTAGTCGAAGAGCATCGATGATTGGTTAAACTAATCGTAGATATGGATTGGATGTGGCTTTATTTATTTATTTTCCCAAATGAACTAGTTTTGAAATGATGTCGTGTGCAGAATGAACCTAGGGTGCTTCATTTAAGAGAAAAAAGTTTGGCGTCTTCCATTTTATGAATTAGGCTTAAAAGTTGTCCTTGCTCTTTTGAAATTTAATATTTTTTGAATATTTTAACATTTCTCGAATTTATAAAAAATGTAAACTGTACAAATGGCTCATTCAGAAATTGTCATGAAATGATATCACAACCAGGGTGACAAATTAATAGGGGCTTGGTGCAAAAATGACATCTAAAGTTACAAAAATGCTTTCAAAATTCAAATTGTGAAAAAAAAAAAAAAAAATCTCTGTAATGAATTTCGATGTTTTTTTTTTGTTTGTTTTTTGTTTTTTGTAACATCTGATATACTGTACTGTATTTCTTAATATTCAAATATAGGCGTACTTGTACAGATTATCACCAAAAAAAAAAAAAAAAAAAAAAAATAAAAACCCACAAACAAACAAAAAAATCATTTTAAGAATGTATATTAAAGAATGATTTATATGTAAGTATTATCAGACATGAAAGGATGACACATGTTTTGTGAGCAGGTTTTTATGACACAGGATAACATTATCAGTAAACAACATCTTAAACTGCAGTCTGTGTCTCACACAAAGCTATCGTATGACTTGAAAGTGCAGTAAGCGATGTTAGCCATCAGACTTCTGTCAGACTTAGCCAACGATTTAGACAATCCTTCACTTTCCAAAACCCTGCCCTCAAAAGATACCTTTACACAATTAAGAAAGCAGTGCATCTTCTCACGGCTGTCAAACACAACAGTAGAAAAATACCTCCCTCAACTGACAACTGTTAGGAATTGGAATACCGTTAAAGGGATAGTTCACCCAAAAATGAAAATTCTCATATAATTTAGTCACCCTCATGATATTTCAGGTGTGTATGACTTTCTTTCTTCACCAGAACACATTTGAAGGAAAAAAAGAAAAATATCTTAGCTCAGTAGGTCCTTAAAATGCAAGTGAATGGAGATTTGTCTTTTGAAGCTCCAAAAATCACAGACAGTCAGCATAAACGTCATCCATACGACACCAGCTGTTAAATTAATGTCTTCTGAAGAGACATGATCACTTTTGGTGTGAAAAAGATAAATATTTAAGAACTTTTTTAACTCTAAATCATGCTTCCATTCTGCAGCAGTACAGTCGGAAGTGCAGCGCTGTTTACAAGTGAGAAGGAGGAACGCTGTACAGTAGCTTGGTTGGTTTTGGTTTAGATATGTATTTATCTGTTTCTTTACTCAGAATGCTGCATTTGTGTGCTTATTCTGGATGTCTCAACTGAGTGGAGAATGTGAGATTATGTTGGTATCATGGCAAATATGCGTCTCTCACGTGAGAGACCGCTTGGACTTCAACCATCTCATGAAGCATTCCCTCGTGTTGGATTAGAGTTAAAAAGTACTTAAATATTTATATTTATTTTGCAACAAAAGTGATCGTATCACTTTAGAAGACATTAAGTTGTAACGATGACATTTATACTGACTGTCTGTGATTTTAGGAGCTTCAAAAGAGAAATCTCCATTCACTTGCATTTTAAGGACCCACTGAGCTAAGATATTTTTCTATTTTTCTTCAAATGTGTTCTGGTGAAGAAAGAAAGTCATACACACCTGGGATATCATGAGGGTGAGTAAATAATGAGATAATTTTCATTTTTGGGTGAACTATACCTTTAAACCTGTATGATCCGCTTCAACTACTAAAACGTGCAAAATGATTGGCAGGCAGAAAGCGCATTGAAGTCTTCTGATTGACTTATTTAAGAATTTGACAGTGGCCTGTGGCCATGTTTATAGTTGCTGTTTGCACAGTTTAGTATTGTCACTAAATCTTTTAGGGAGTAAGAACATTTTCTGCATACCATTCCATAAAACAATCACCTACAGTACCTTTAAGAAGACTTGCAATTTAGCACATAGACTGCTTTTATGATACTCTTATGGTGAGTTTTAAACTTGGTGGTATAAATCACCATACACTCTCCCTGTGTAGAAAAGACCAGCTTGGATATTCTGCCTAATGTCCAGTTTTGTGTTTCACAAAAGAAAGAAAGACGAGTTTGGACCAACTTGAGGATGAGTACTGTAAATTAAGATTTTTTTTTTATATATATATTTTTGGGGGTAAATTACTCCTTTAAGATAAGAGAAGAAAGAGCCCATGTCTTCTTGGAACAAAATGTGCCTGTAAAAAGAGAGGATGAGAATTATATTAAAAAAAAGTGACGCTTAGAAACCTTTGAGCTATTTGGCAGCTCTACACAGAAATCTGTGTCCTGCTGGTCTTCCTCTATGGCTTTCCAGGTGAGTGGAGTCAAACAGACGGAGGAGGGAGCAGAATTGTTTGACAGCCTTGCTGTGGCAGTATGGCACGACCAGCGTTCAAAGTGCTGCATATTTTGGAGCTTAAGGTGAGAGATGTTCAGTCCCGCTGCTAAAACCCCTCAACCCCATTCAGGACTTCCAACTCCTAATTTATATTTCCTTATTCACACTCAAAACTGACCTTTTGCCAATCACTAAGCCCCAGGCAGCCACAGCCATGCTTTCGGCACTTGTGTGTAAACGTGTGTGTGCGTGTGAGAGAGAAAGACAGTATTTGCCAGTGTGTGCTTAAAGGGATAGTTCATCCATAAATTAAAATTCTATTATAATTTACTCACCCTTATGTCGTTCAAAACCTTTATACAGTAACTTTCTCATGTGGAACACAATAGAAGTACTAATGAATATTACTATCTGTCTTTTTAATACAATGGCAGGTGATAGGGACTTACTTTAAAGCTTAAAGTACCCAGAGTATCTTCACCTTTATGTTTAGGTCATTTTTTACCCATTTTTTACACATTTTTTTTTAGTTAAAAACAATAAAAACTTTTATTTAGTCAATTGACTTTTGATTCTACAATCAATATATGAATATTAAAAAATGTTTAACATTTTTGTGATACCTGTTTGTATTTATGCAATGTCAGGGTGCTCGGTTACTAGGGCGTTGCTAAGCTGTTGCTAGGTGCAGTGACGTGTACAGACCTCAGCAAGGACAGGGGCGAAAGGATAAAAAAGGGCACTGATTTTTTTTTTTTTTTTTTAAAGAGTAGCACTTACATATACTTAAATAATTATTTGCTTTTTGAGTATTTTTGAGCATTTTTCTTGTATTATAAACATATTTTTTTAGCGTCATGACACTTCCAGTAGTGCCAACACTACTGTAAACAGATATATTTTTTCACGTTTGCTTGTAACTTCATGAAACACAAACAGCATAAAAAACAGCAGATGCTCCATAAGGCCACGCCACTTTGAAGTTCTGGGGCGAATTCAAAACGACATTTTTGCTCCCTCAAATGGCATTGCTGTGGGAGGGGACGCCACTTGAAAGCTCATTCCAAATGAAAGTGAGAAAATGAATGGGCCCTTCCCCAAGACGAAGGGCACATTTATACAGTAATGCTGTGTTCCCTTCAGAGTACCCACTTCAAGGGCTCTGCACCTCGGAGTGAGTAGAGCAAAGGGAGGATCACTTGCGAATGGAATCTGCCCACGATTTGCACCTCCGCATAACTTTCTTTATTACGCTTGCGATTTACAAAGAAATCTCAAAATAACACATTATTACTGTTATTGTGAGATTATTACGAGAGTTCAATTTTGTTTTATTTAACTATTTTAATTTAATTATTAAAATGTATCCCTTTTTTCTGGACGACCAAAGGGGCACCTTTAGATTTGTGAATGAAAGAGGCAGGGGCTCGCTTCTGCTGCCCCTGTTCTGTGCATGTCACTGGCTAGGTGGTTGTTTGGGCTTTACTAAATGGTTGCTAGATGGTTGCTTACTGACCCAAGTCAAAAGATAATAGCTCTTGTGAAAAAGAAGTGTACTTGATATGTACTTGAAAAAATGAAGTCATTTGTTTTTTTTTTAATTTGTATTATTTCAGGTAATATAATTAAAATCAAGTAAAAGTATACTTTAGTGTACTGTTAGTAAATACACCTTTATGAATATGTTCTTAACATTCTTAAGCACTCTTTAAAAAGTGTACTTAGTTTTAACGAAAACGTAAGAATATTATTTTGAAAGTATATTTTGAAATCACTACCTTTCAATAATGTTTTAGTGTACTTTATAGATGTATAATTAATTGGATTGGAAGAATTTGAGGAAAGAATATAATTAAAAAAAAAA